>NC_091129.1:42999970-43699970 GCF_040183065.1 Periplaneta americana
TATAAGAGTGCAGGAATGGAGATCCCGTCTGTAACAGTCGTCGTCGCCCTCGGCTGCCAGCTCCGAAATATGGAAAGTATCTCGAGGATGACACGTCGATGTCAATAATTAACTACGTACACTGATTAATTTGGGCGCCAGCCTCCTCGAGATTACTCCGGTAGAGGATGAGGTTCCCAGGTCAGCTGCAAAACGGTCGGGACATGGGGTTTGGGAGACGTGCTCGTAGGTTGAAATGATGTAGGCGCACACCAGAAGTTGTTGGTAAGAACTATGAAAGCGTTTATTATTACTATTAAGTGTTCGTTTCAGATCAGCAGAAATGCGCGTCCAAGTGTATAATATCTCGCTCTCACTTCCCGCAAGTTGGTATACTAATTTCTGAGTTCACGTAATTATATATTTTGTACTATAAAACACCAGTAATATAATGGACAGTTGATAACGTGATGAGAGGAAAGAATTCAGACTTATAATAATAATGCAACACACGACTTCTTACTACACCCACTAAAAATTTCTAAGTCCGTAAATTGTTATACTTCCGAGTTAGGTTTGCCGAGAATATGTGGAGTTCGACCTCTCCGAACACTGTCTATCTGCCTTCTGTCTATCTGCCAAATCTATCCTCTACTTTCAACCACCAAACATAGAATTTCACCCTCCTATCTATATATCACGTGTCTCTATTAAGAATCCTGATTGGCCATGATTACACTTACGTCACTTAAGACGCGTTCTTCAAAAATTGTTCGTTAACTAGAACATCCCCCTACTTCCGGCGTCCTGTCAATTCTCTGACATATACCAGATCATCTCTTGTGGAACCTGGCTTGGCGTCATCTTACTGACCACCCGCAGGCAAAGTCCATACATTCCCTCATCAGTCAACTCCACGCCTGGACACATGTTTCCTGTCAGCCTGGCTTCCCTTCGGCCTTCCTGTCCACCTGTTACTTCCGTCTCACATTCTGTAACTTACACGTCCATGCTTCTTACTATCCATATGAGAATATTAACACGAAATACTAATCTAATGAAAATCTCCTTATCCTATACGAGGAACCGTCTCAAATGCCCTCTCATAACAAAGAATATTCCCAAGGGAATATTTGTTGTTATGAGACGTCCCAAAAAAAATACCTTCGCTACTAGTCTCCGGTGTCCCCTAATTAGTCACACTTGGATACACCTTTTGCTATGCTTATAAACAATTTACAACTTTACACTTACAATTATTACATATTTACAACTATTTACATGTATGAATCTATATACATACCTCACGCCTGCTTACATCTCACACGCCAGTTAAACTGACTTCTACCTGACATATATACAGCATCCAATCGTAACATTCAGGGCACATCCGAATACAATGGCGCTCTCTCACTCACATTCATGATCGGTTCCTTGATACATACTTATACTTATAACATAGAAATAAGAATTATGAACCACAATAAAAAAAAATATACGCTAAATAATACATAATACATTTTAAAATACCAATTAACCCTTTATATCATACTTCATATATTGTCTGAAGCCTTGAAAACACATTTACATTCATAAAATTGAAATAATAACCATTAACCAGAATCAAAATTATACTAAGAGGTACATAATACTTTTAAAATACCAATTGGCCCTATTTATCCTATCTCATACACTAGCTGCAACCTTGAAAGGTCTTAACAGCTGTTTGTGGTATCGCCCAATAAGTTTGCTACTCTTTGGGTCCATCAACTCATATGTATGGTCACCCAATTTTTTCTGAATTGTCATCGGGCCCTTATACAACAGTTCCATTCTCGAATAACGTCCCCTCAATATAGAGGACAACTTTACGTCTCGGACAAGGACCGCATCCCCAACGGATGGCTCCCATTTACGCTTGTACCTTTTAACACCCCTTAGGCGCTTCTCGGTTTTAGCTTTTATCCGTTCAATGACCCTTTTACACAGCTGTTCAGGAGTGGGAGGTGTATCGCTACTAATGGCTGTTGGCAGTCTCTCTATCATAGGTTCCGGGTCCTGACCCAACATCAATGTAATCGGGGCCACGCCGGTGGTTGGATTGATCGAATGATTCATTACCCTTTCAATAACTTTACAGTATTTAAACCAGTCCCTATGATTTTTGTGACACAATACCCTTAAGTACAGTGAAATATCTCTCAGTGCCCTCTCACAAGGGTTACCACTAGGAAAATAAGACGAACAGTTGTACAACTTCACCCCAGTATCATACAGCATCTTACTAAACACTTTGGACTTATGCACTGACACATTATCACTTAGAATACACTTAATCGGCCCATAAGCCGGCATATAGTCCTCAATCAACTTCTTAGCACAAGATCTACTTGTGATCGATCTCATAGGATATATTTTCACAAACTTAGTAAACACGTCATAAGTCACAAAAATGTACTTGTAACCGAAGGAAGATGTCGGCATAGGTCCATGTTCATCTACCGCCACCAACTCATTCTTACCTTCTCTTACAATTGCCTGTGGTACTACATCATACTTCACGTTAAGAGGTTTTGCTTTTTGGCATAGTTCACAGCAAGATATCACCTTTCTTACCTTTCTTGCCAATTGCTTAACATAAAACGTGTCGGAGATCATGAGTGACACTCGTTCACAACCTGAATGACACATAGATATGTGGAAGCTCTTTATCAGCTTCTCCTCCAGATTCTTAGGAATGTAGACTTTCCACTTTTGTTCCTGCCGGCCATGTAGCTTATACAATACACCATTATACACCCCCACTTTCTCGTCTGTGACCGAGGAAATCTCTGTGGCGCCGTCTTTCATGCATTTTACATCAGGATCCAAGTCCTGTAATTCCGAGATCCGTTTGAATTTTGCAACTAATGAGTTATCGTTGCCGGTAACGTGCATCTTCATTACCGCTATTTCATAATTAGGAGCGGTAATGGTTTCGGGAAGTCCCGACTTGAAATTCAGGCGAGAAAGACAATCGCCGAAAATATTCTCAGATCCTGGGATGTGCGTAATGGTTACGTCATACGCCAGGATCTCATGCACATATCTCGATATCCTAGAATTAGTCAGCTTGCAGCGATTCAAGAATGCTAAGCTCACATGGTCAGTGAAAACTGTAATCGGCTTATTAAAGACGTACTGTCTAAATTTCTGCAACGCAAAATATACAGCCGATATTTCCATCTCGGTTATGGAGGCGTTGCTCTCAGTTCTCGACAGCCCTCTGGAGGCTGTGGCGATCACATGTCTTACATCATTTTCGTCTACTTGACACAGGACGGCGCCGTATCCGAGTCCAGACGCGTCTGTATAAATTTGATATGGTAGGCTACCATTAGGCCTTTCCAATAAGACAGATTCGGCAAAGAGAGCCTTCGAGCGTTCGAATGCTTCTTTTTCTTCTTTGCCCCATTTAAATTGCGTCTCTTTCTTTAAGAGTTCCCGCAATGGTGCTACGTGCTTTGCAAAGTTGACTAGGAACCTATTCTGGTATTGTAGGATTCCTAGGTACCGGCGGACCTGTTTCTTGTTTCGCGGACACGGTATCTTCAAAATACTATCGATCCTGTCCCTGTTAGGACGTATTCCGTCCGCGGAGATCACATATCCCAAAAAGTCGGTTTCTCGTTTAAAGAAATCCGTCTTACCCAGTTTTACAGTCATACCGGCGTCTCTCAGCCTACCCAAAACATAGTCAATGTGCTTTATGTGCTGATCGACGTCGTTGCCGTATATCAAGAAGTCGTCAACGTATTGTGCAAGAAAATTTCCCGTTGTCTCGCCGAAAACAATATCTAGCGCCCTTAACAATGCGGCTCCTGAGCTCGCGATACCAAACGGGCATCTCGTATATTGGTATACTCGACCGTTATGTAAGAACGCTGTGTACTTACGAGACTCGGGTGCTAATGGTATCTGCCAGAATGAACTGGTCAGATCCAAGCTAGTGAAGACTGTACACTCACCCATTCTACCCAATAAGGTATCTATAGCCTCGGTCCTAAAATTGTCTCTGACAGAAAATGAATTTATACGGCGCGCATCTAATGTAACTCTTAAGCTCCCGTTTGGTTTCCTAACCCAACATAATGCGTTAACAAAAGGTGAATCCGAAATCTCTATAACACCATCTCTCAACATGTCGCTGATTACCTGGTCGGCCTGCTCTCTTAATGACAAGGGGATTGGCCTACATTTATGCCGGAATTCTTCCGCGCCTTCTACCTGAATTTTGTGTGTGTAAACATTACACAACCCGGGCTTTTCGGAAAATACGTCAATATTCTTCACAATGACCTTCGTCAAATAACCTCTTTGTCCGTCACTCAACCCGTGCGCCTTGTCCACTTTCTCCTTCACCGAGCGAGACCTGTCCTCTGATTGACAGCTTGTAAACACGGGGCTTCTACCTAAGTGGTCGCGTGTCGCGCTTCCCTCGCCGTCGACACCTAAATACTTCGAATAAACAACCTGTTCCATACATACATCACAATCGTTACCAAGAAAATCACAGACGTCCTCATAATTACCACGCTCCTCACACGGATTAACTTCTACAATTATATGGTCAAAAATTTTTAAATTTTCGACAAAGAACAGTTCCCCTTGTAACTCTTTTTCCTCGCTCATTCTCTCGTCTATCATACCATTATCAACATCCGGACCGAACGGTATCTGAAGCAACGATTCCATATCTTTTCTAACGGTCAAACTACGCGTACTGAAATCTATCAAGGCCTCCCACTCGTAGAAGCTTTCTACTCCTACTATAACATCTGTGGTGAGACGCTGTATCACCAGAAATATCGCACTTAGCTTCACTCCACCAACATCCAATTCAAACATGACTTGAAAACGAACTTTTTCACGTTTCTTTCCTAGCGCGCCCGCACAATACAAAGAACACAATGGCAACACTTGCAACTTAACCCCTGATTCCTTAATTCGGGAGAAAAACTCCATACTGCAAACGTTGTTCGTGGAACCGGAATCCAATAGCACGCTACACTTAACATCGTATATTGTCGCGTCTACTCGCGGCAGTTCGTATACACTCTGATTTTGGTTATTGGGATATGCGATTTCGCGCTGTTTCCCCACATTAACAAAATTTGTGGACCCTCTAGACAGGATCTTGCGATCTATCGCCACAGAAATCTCCGAGTCCGTAAGATTCCCGGGTCTCAGTTTCCCTGTTGAGAAGTCCCAGCCTGTCCGGGACGGACGTTCTCGGTCACTCTCGGAGGACCTGACACACTGTCACCTGGCTGTCTATTAAGACGTACCTGATCGCCATTTTCAGAATGGGATCGTCTGCGGACTCCGTCATACGCCATTGGGTCATTTCCACCTTGATAAACTACATCAGGAGACATACTTCTCCTCTCATTGAATCTACCGGGGCGCCTCCAATTGCGCCTTTCTCCCCCTGCAAAGAAATTAGGCCTCCAGTAGCCCTGCCTATATCCCCGATTCCTTAACCAGTGAGGCTGGCCTCGGATCCCGTAGTTATCAATCCCATCATTATTTCGACACCACCTTAAGTGGTTCACACGCCTGACGGGACCACTCCCTCGGCTCATGCCGTTTCTATTAACATTACATTGTACGTTTTCACTCCTTTGATCATTGCAGTACCGTCCTCTAACATTGTTCGAAAATCGGTTTACATTATACTGCCTGTCAATATCGTAAGGTTGTAAACCACGACCGCCAGCATTGATTGGCCGATCCCTGCTCCAACCGTCATTATAGTTAGTACTATTGTACCCCCTGTGGGGTGGGGAGGCTTCTCCTGCCCTCCGCCCCAATTTCGTCACGGTTTTGACATTTTCTTTCTCCAGTCTACTATCGGGTCCTAATCTACACGATTCATGGCTGGCATCCGACAAGTCGAAGGCCGCCAACAAATCAATGGTTTCCCCGAAATCCCTCGGATTGGCTACTATCATGTTGTGCCTAATATTCTCCGGGTAGTGGGAGATTACCATATGTATTAATTCGGAATCCGGGATGGGCGGATTCAAGCTTTTCCCCTTCCTGACTAGATCTAGAAAATAATCGATTTTTGACAATCCTCTTTTTACGTCATACCGCCCCTGCGTGATTTCCGCCCTCAGCTGCAGTTGTCGCCTTGGGCCCCAATATTTGTTCGAAAATTTTTCTCGAAATTCGCCGTAGCTGACATCGTCACCTAGGGCAACCAACACCCAGTTCAGGGGTCTTCCCCTCAAACTTTTCTTTACGATCGTCATCTTTAACTCATCCGGTACCCCTTTCAGCTGGAAATATTTTTCTAACTCGCCGATGAATTGGTGAGGATTTGTAAATTCCTCCTCATCAAACGTTGGATACATTAGCTCGTTTATAACATGGATGGGGTAGCTCGGACGATTTAAAGATGGCTGATCGCTTGATTGAGACGGAGGAGCGTTTTCGTGGCTTCGGGACGCCTGATTAACTCCTACTCTACCTACATCGTGGACACCTGATGTCGCACTACTTCCCGAAGCGACGGGCCGGCTCCCATCCGTGAAAACAGGTAGCGTTGGCTCCGAGGCGTTATCATTTTCCTCATCACGGGCGTTATTTTCCTCCATTCTAGCCTGCAGTCTACTAATTCTCTCACTCAACTCCATGACCTTATTCGTATCTTCCTTTTCCCTATTATCCATTAACGCCTTCAGATTCACCACTTCCTGTCCTACGCTGTTAAGTCTTTCCTCGATCACATGGCTTATTTCCCTGACCTTACCATCCATTTCCTCTATAATAGCCTCTCTAAATTCCCCGTTCTCTCTATTTACACTTTGTTTGACTCTATCCTCTATCTCTTGGAGACTATCTACTAACCTACTTTCCAACCTGTCTATTTGGTCCCTATTCTCCCTGGAATTCTCTATCATCTCATTCTTCAATTGTCCAATCTGTTCCTGGTTTATTTTAGAACTTTCCACCAACTGGCTCTCTAGCCTGCTACTATTCTCAGCCATCTCACTCTTCAAATTACCGAACTGGCTCTCTAGCCTGCTACTATTCTCAGCCATCTCACTCTTCAAATTACCGAACTGGCTCTCTAGCCTGCTACTATGGCTCTCTAGCCTGCTACTATTCTCAGCCATCTCACTCTTCAAATTACCCATCTCACTCTTCAAATTACCGAACTGGCTCTCTAGCCTGCTACTATTCTCAGCCATCTCACTCTTCAAATTATTACTAGTTTCTATCATTTCGTTCCTCATCTGATTCATCTGCTCCAATATCCGCTCTAACACATTATTCGACATGGCATTGTCCGAACCTCGCGAACTTTCTTTATCTTGGCTAGTACTCGTCCCTGCTGTAGTCTCCATTTTTTTTTTACTTCTAGTCTGGCTCCTTAGCAACATGTAATATATAATATATCTTCAACAATTCCCCTTAAACTCAAAAACAAAATAAACCCTAACAAAATGAATTACACACATGTACATATATATGGACACAACAATTGAAATGAAACCCTTTATGCTTACGTATCGACGTCTTCTAGGTTACGCCTGGTTGATCGTCTCCCCCACCGTCCAACGTTGTTCTCAGCTGTTTCGGGTCTGCACGGTGTTGTGGCCGTCGGTCGTTGACACTGCATGACACTGCAAGCTGCTCGGGGTCTGCATGATGTTGTCTCGTCGATCCCTGTGGATTCCTCACGCCATCAGGTGTTCATCTTGTAGCTCGTTGTTCATTCGGGCCTCGCTGCTCATCTCGTGCCCCACGTTGGGCGCCAAATTTTGTAACAGTCGTCGTCGCCCTCGGCTGCCAGCTCCGAAATATGGAAAGTATCTCGAGGATGACACGTCGATGTCAATAATTAACTACGTACACTGATTAATTTGGGCGCCAGCCTCCTCGAGATTACTCCGGTAGAGGATGAGGTTCCCAGGTCAGCTGCAAAACGGTCGGGACATTGGGTTTGGGAGACGTGCTCGTAGGTTGAAATGATGTAGGCGCACACCAGAAGTTGTTGGTAAGAACTATGAAAGCGTTTATTATTACTATTAAGTGTTCGTTTCAGATCAGCAGAAATGCGCGTCCAAGTGTATAATATCTCGCTCTCACTTCCCGCAAGTTGGTATACTAATTTCTGAGTTCACGTAATTATATATAAAACACCAGTAATATAATGGACAGTTGATAACGTGATGAGAGGAAAGAATTCAGACTTATAATAATAATGCAACACACGACTTCTTACTACACCCACTAAAAATTTCTAAGTCCGTAAATTGTTATACTTCCGAGTTAGGTTTGCCGAGAATATGTGGAGTTCGACCTCTCCGAACACTGTCTATCTGCCTTCTGTCTATCTGCCAAATCTATCCTCTACTTTCAACCACCAAACATAGAATTTCACCCTCCTATCTATATATCACGTGTCTCTATTAAGAATCCTGATTGGCCATGATTACACTTACGTCACTTAAGACGCGTTCTTCAAAAATTGTTCGTTAACTAGAACATCCCCCTACTTCCGGCGTCCTGTCAATTCTCTGACATATACCAGATCATCTCTTGTGGAACCTGGCTTGGCGTCATCTTACTGACCACCCGCAGGCAAAGTCCATACATTCCCTCATCAGTCAACTCCACGCCTGGACACATGTTTCCTGTCAGCCTGGCTTCCCTTCGGCCTTCCTGTCCACCTGTTACTTCCGTCTCACATTCTGTAACTTACACGTCCATGCTTCTTACTATCCATATGAGAATATTAACACGAAATACTAATCTAATGAAAATCTCCTTATCCTATACGAGGAACCGTCTCACGTCTCAAAATGGAGCTTCAGATTCGATTTTATCGACCATCTCTGGTATGTCATCTACGAATATATTAATAAGAAGGGGCGAGGTTATGCACCCTCGTCTAACCCCTCTACGGCTAACCACATTTTCCGAAACGTTGTCACTATCGTACTTTATACAAAACTGCTCTTTCTCATATACTGCTGATATAGCTTTAATCATTCTCGACAACATTCCTTTTTTTCCACAGCTTGTACAACAATGCTTCATGTTCTACCGAATCAAATGCTTTTTTAAAATCTGCAAATGCGCAATGCAGTTTTCCCTTCTTCTGTATTTTTTAGCCTCAATATGTCCAAAACAAATATATTATCTGTTGTACTGTAACCTTCTCTGAAACCAGCCTGAAACTTAGAGAGCCTATCATATTGAAGTATTCACTTCCTTAGTCTCTCATATATAATTTAGCAGTAAATTTTGCCCATTTTTGGTAAAAGCGTCACCCCCCCCCCTATAATTACCAGGTACCGACATGTTTCCCTTTTTGTAGATTGGACATACAATTGCCGATGTCCATTCACTAGGATAACTTTCTCCCATAAAGATTTTGTTAAACATGCCCGTGATTTTACTTGTCGTTGCCTGTATATTAATACACTCTTTGAGAAATTCAGAAGGTATCCCGTCTATACCCGGTGCTTTGTTATTTTTTAAACTACTTATAGCTTTCCTCACCTCGTCGGTTGTAAATTCGCCATCTAACATATCAATTTCTGCTACTTGCAGTACTGAACGCAAATTGAAGTCTAGACCACGTAATCCCCCCCTCCCTCGTATACCCCCTGGAAGTGGCTCTGCCATGCCTCTGGCGAGATGTTGTTTCCCACATGTGGGCCTTTGCGCAATTTCTTCAGTGATCTCCATGCCTCCGTCTCATTCCCTCGTCCTGCGACCTGTCTGATTTCTTCCGCTATGTTACATTGCCATTGTGTCTTTTTTTCGAATACAATGTCCTTATACAGCTTCCTACATGCTACATACATTTCTCGATCCTCATCGCCCCCTAACCGCCTAAAGCCCGTAATGCTTGATCCATTTCCCTTTTAGTTTTCCTACGATCATTGTCATAGAACTTATTAGTTCCTTGTGTCTTCTTTCGGTTTCCCTTTAACTTCATTACAGAACCCGCTTCCTGAATAATTAACGTGATCTGTTCTACCGTGACTGAGTCAACGTCCTTCAGTCCATCTTCGAATCTCTGTATATGCACATCCTTATGTTCTTCCCTCACCTATATATTGGGACCGATCTTCCTTGCTTCTGTTTATTCCTTCCATCCACAGTTAGCCTAGTCTCGCCCATTATTTCTAGCTGCGCTCAAACAGGGAAATGATGCGACTCCGACCTTTCTCCTATCCAGAAACATTTAATTAAAGGTATTATGTCTTTGCTGCATATAATAAAATCTACAGCACTCCCCCCCCATTGGCATTAACAAACGTTAACTCCTCCTTTTGATCTCTCCCATACTTTCCATTTATAATCTCAAGGCTAAATGCGTCACAAAACGCAAGTAGCTCCCTGCCTCCTGCATTAATCACCTTATCTTTACTGCATCTGTTCGCTTTTCTCACTTCGTTTTTACCGTCCACCCAGTCTCCGAAAGAAATATTTTCTATTCCGATCCTCGAATTGTAATCCCCAATTAACAATAAAGCCGCATCGGGATTGCTTACACGCATATCTACCACTCTCTCCGCTAGGTCTTCGTAGAAGAACGTGTTGCAATACTTAGATGATAATGGCTGTTTGTATAAGCCAATAATTATCATTAGCATAGAGTCACTCCTTGTACTAGCACATATTACACCTCCTAAAGTAATATCAATTTCTCTAACTTCCATCCAATCATGCGTTTTATAGAATATACTAACACCTCCCGGCCAACGCCCTCTCTTCCCTCTGTATCTACTACATGCATTGAAAGTACAATGGTTCGTAAACTGTATGTTATCATTAGCACTCATCCATGTTTCAGTCATACACAAAATGTCAAATTCGTCCATAAAGTCATAAAAGTCCTTTTTGCCTATTTTACTCCTCAATCCTTCAATATTCCAGCACCCGATTGTGAGGAGAATTTGACATGGCTATTGGCCATCATTCACTGACACTTGTTTTATTTTTCTCGACTCCGCCACCCGTTGAGATCTCCTTCTATTCGGTAGCTCCACCCCCACTGTCTTCTGTCCTCTGTCCCTCGCAGTGTGACGTGACGAACTCGCATTCTCCGCGCTGCTGGCCCGATCTCCCGGGGTAAACTTCCTGAGCTCCTCCATTGCTTCATATACCCCTAACCACTGTATGTATGTATGTATGTATGTATGTATGTATTTTTTTTTTTTTTTTTTTTTAATATTAGTTGAACGGCATGTCCCATTACAATAAAGGTAATACTACATGCCTTGCTACCTGTATGTTTACAATATAACACATTATGTCTCGTTTCTGTCACTCTCTAAGCGTAAGTAGGTCTGTTATTCTGTTGTGAAAATTTGAGTCTTTCATTATATCTATTGCCTACTCTTATCTATCCTAGATTAAATTATCCTACGTTTACTCGTCTAAATTTATAACATTGACATAGTTTGTGAATGTATGCGCATGTTCTTGCATTATTTTAAACTTTGTGAAAGTCCACTTGCCAGTTTTCCTTAACATTTCCCGCTGGAACGCTAGTCTTTCTTTGTCCAATTTCGGGCACTCGAAAAGGAGGTGGTCGACGGTCTGTTCCTCTGCTCCACACGTACACGACGGGTTGTCCCTCAGCTTGAATCTGTATAAGTAAGCACCGGATGTATGTATGTATGTATGTATGTATGTATGTATGTATGTATGTATGTATGTATGTATGTATGTATGTATGTATGTGTGTACAGTGTGTATGTGTGTATGTACAGTATGTATGTATGTATGTATGTATGTATGTATGTATGTATGTAAGTAGAAGCATTCTTTTCTATGCCATCCTCCAGTCTAGCTCTGGGTCTTCCTCTAGTCCTCTGTCCTCCTGCATCATATAAAAAGACTCTTTTAGCTGGTCGTGAGTCTTCCATTCCTGCCAAATGTCCAGCCCAACTCAAACGATCAGTTTTTATTATTGTAATGATGTTTGGCTCCTTACATAGTTCATACAGTTCAGCATTATATCGTATTCTACATGCATCGTGGGTGGAGATAACATCCCCTACTGGCGTTCGCCGTATTACGTTTTCGTCAAATTTTAGAGTGAAGAAATAATATAATTTTAGTTTCGTTTCCGTCTTGACTTATTTTAATGTTAACCCACAAGTATATATTATGTTAACACATTTCATATTTTACTTGTGAACGTTTTCGCCCATTTTGGGCATCTTCAGACATTAAAGATATCTGTACATAATTGCATAATACATGTTGTAATTCTACTGGCTATAGTATTATAAAATTTTGTTTTTAAATTGAAATATCTTCTATAAATTCATATGTGACTCACGTCTACAAATAAAAAAAAAAAAAAAAAAAAGATCGCTCACTGTCTAGGTTAGCAAACAGGAATAGCAACTGATCTACCGTTTGTTCAACTCCACATTTGCACATTGGACTGTCTTTTATTTTGAACCCATATAAAAATGAATTTATTTTTCCGTACCCAGTTAAGAATATGGAATCGTTTTCTGTTAACGGTATGCTTAATTATTTTAAACTTTCTATGACGCTGGGAGAAAAACATTTTAGTTACTGTTCCGTTTGTGATTCTGTTCCACTTACTCATCAAAGATAGAACTGCAAGGGGTGTCCAGCTTCCAGAATTGAGCGGTGTCCAACATAGAGGATATATTGGATATGTAAAAGCATAGAAATTTGTCCGGTTCCGAGAAAATATGTCCGATATAATGAAATGTCTAAAATACAAGGGTGTCCAACTACAGACGTTTCACTGTACGTACATACATACATACATACATACATACATACATACATACCTACATACATACATACAAGCCACCAGCGTGGATCAGTCGGTTAAGGCGCTTGCCTGCCGTACTGAAGTTGCGCTCGGGCGCGGGTTCAATTCCCGCTTGAGCCTATTACCTGGTTCGGTTTCCGAGGTTTTCCCCAACCGTAGATGGATGCCAGGTAATCTATGGCAAATCCTCGACCTCATCTCGCCAAATACCATCTCGCTATCTCCAATTTCATCGGCTCTAAATAACCTCGTAGTTGATACAGCGTCGTTAAATAACCAACTCAAAAAATACATACATACATACATACATACATACATACATACATACATACATACATACATACATACATACATACATACATACATTGATGGCAGCAAAGGAGAAACTGGAGTTGTATCAGGTATCACTGTGTCTACGTACTTAGACGGGAAACTGTCACACCAGATACAGTACAGGTTACACGACCAGTGATCCAACAATCAAGCGGAACATTTCGCGATTGTTAAAGCTCTAGAGCTGTTAGAATCAATATTCATTGGCTCCCTATCCATCCCTTCACACAGAGATTCGAGTAACATTAGATTCGCTAGTCAACCCCAGCAATCAGCAACAAACCTGATCCAATTAATCAGAATAAAACAAGAAGGCTAGAGAAATAGGATTGGAATATCCACTACACCTGGATTAAGGTACGTATCGGGAACGTCGGCAGTGAAATGGCAGATCATTTAGCCAAATAAGCAGCATGAAACAGAAATCCACCAATAAGCTACGACAGAGTATCAGAGTGTGCAAAATTAAGCGAACTGCATAGCTGAGGTCATGCTACAGATTGATGCTAACTTCTGATTTGGATCACGAAGTCTTGTTTCCGCCAGAGCGTGTCGGCGTGTCGGCTGTCCAAGGGCCAGCGCATCGTTACGTTTGTCCTGCACCAAATACCCTTGTGTCTCGCTCCGCACGTAAGTCCAGAAGCTTTCTCGGCGAGGTTCAGAAAAAAAATTCAACTTCGGAAGCACTCGTAACCATGTATTCATTGTGTGTGTGTGATCTCAGCGGTTCATAGGTTTCCATACGACAAAAATACATCAGAGCCGCAAAGAAACTTATTAAAGTTGAGCATGAAGCTAACAACCCATTACCGTAAAAAACAGCTTGTTACGAATCCCTACAATAAGACTGGATTAATCTTGCACAGGATAGGGACCGATGGCGGGCTTATGTGAGGGCGGCAATGAACCTTCGGGTTCCTTAAAAGCCATTTGTAGGTAAGTAAGTATGAAGCAAAGAATGAAAGTGTAAATTATAAATAAATTTATTTAAGCAATGAAATTTTTCCTTGTTTTCCTGGGGATTATCTGAACCATTGAACGCATAGGACACACCGCCAATGATTACTGTGAATCACAAAAGGTTTTATTACGATTGCAAATATGCAATTTAAAAATAATTTTGAAGTTTTAACGAAGCTTATAGTATAGCTTATGGTAGGAACGATCATGATTTTAAAATCAAATGTAGGGTTCAGAAAACGGATGTAGGTAAATTCTCATTTTTATATAGAACCATAAATGATTGGAATGACCTACCTGCAGCGGTCTTTGAGGGCTGTCCTTCCTTAAGGAGATTCAAGAATAACTTATAAAGTTGTGTATAAAGTGCAAATTAAAATTAAGGTGACATTTAACATTTAATGTTTTAAAGTGACATGTATTTATTTAGCCTGACGAGTTACTCCCTTGGTTTGAATTGTAAATTATTTAAAAATAGCGCGTAAGAGGGCCTTAGACTAGAAATGTTTAGCTTAAATGTAGTTCTGTTTATAAGTATGCATAAGGGTGTAATTATTTGACTTATTTGAACTGTTGTATCAGTGAAGCGAGGTGAGTCAGTGAAGTTATGGTTTTACAGTGCAGTGAATAGTTCCGATCAGTGATAATTTATACCGTCAATGAAATGTGTTCTATAGTGTCAGTGAAATGTGTCCTAAAGTGTCAGTGAAATGCGTCATAGTGCCACTATAGTGTGTGAGATGAGAGTAAAGTGAAAGACTATTGAAACTTATGGGGGGAGAGGTATAGGTATACATATGTAGGTTGTATTGTAAAATTAGGTATTTTATGTTTTATTATTAATTGTAATTATTGTGTTAAATTGTATTGTGTATTCTTATTGTATTGTGTATTCTTATTGTATTGTGTATATAAATTTTATTCTATATGGTTTATGATTTCATTGTATATTGTTTATATTGTGTATACCACTGCCATAGAGATTCACACTCACTCACAAAGAAGCTTTACTATTATATTGCACGTTATTTTCTATAACGGCACTTTTTTTTTTCTTTTTGTGGAAACATGCGAAAATGTCCGAAATTAGCCTAAATATTTTCTGATTTCACTATGAGTTCAGTCTTAGTGCTGTTCACTCTCTGTTATAATGTTTATGTGAGTGTTATTCCTTGATATATGTGGTTTTTTGTGATGGAATTTATTAATCCATGTAGCGTACATTCTTTTAACATTTGCATACATCTCTTTTTAAAGCTTTAACGAGAAATACGATAAAGAAGCTAACACAAACTCAAGAGAATTTATGTATTTTATTTAGTATTATTGTTGTGGCGATTCTGATTTTTGTTTCCTTATGCAAACATGTGCAGTTACTGGTAATTAAGTGAAACTAAACATTTTCAGTCGCGCGATACTCCGTGTTCTGCGTTCTGTTGAGGAGTAAGAAAGAGACGCGCAATACTGAAGTGTTTAATCATGTCTTAATTTATTAGGTTTCAAAAATTATCAACATGAAATGGAACTCAAAAAATTAAATCTTGCATAAGTACGAACTGTTTCACATGATATCAAGCACCCCAGTGTGAAAATTTTCGATTTTAGGTGAACAAAAATCGATTTATGGACTACAACAATAAAATTATCTCATACAAAAATTATTGTTAATAAAACGATAAAGTATTACCACCTTTTGTTTGACATCTGCCATCAAACTGTGGACTCACACGCAAACATTCACATGGGGGCAGATAAAAAAGTTTTTTCTTCTTCCAACATGTTAACAATGTCAAAACAAGTGCTTATACAAATTTTGGTCACTGAAACGCAATTACCATGGCTGCAAACATAAGTTTTCCTGGGGCCGTTTACAGAAAAAAACACAATTTCATGGAAAGATTTATTGAAACAGATGCAGCAATTATTGAGATATTTTTCAACACATTCCATACCGGAGCTGAGATATTTGTCATACCGTGGGATCAACTTTCATAACCCTGTGTCCTGCCGCCTGAGATCGGAACCAATGTGTGACAGCCGTCTCTTCCTCTCTGTCACCCCATAGTATGACAAATGTACCAATTTCAGTGGGAAATATGTTAAAAAATAGCTCAAAATTTGTATCTGTTCCAATAATTTTTCTCAATGAAATTGTGTTTTCTTTTTTTCAGGGAAACTTATTTTTAGGGCCCTGGTAATTGCGTTCGAGTTGCCGAAATTTGTACACACACTTGTTTTGACATTATTAATATTGTTGTTTATTGTTGTTGTTGTTTATTGTTAATAAAATAACATTGACAGAAATACAATCTTAGTTCTTCCCTGAAGGAGTAAAAACCTCGTGCTCAGGGAGATATCTAAACACAAAGATAAACACAAAGATAACTTTTTGACACAAACTGGGCCAAGAAAAAAAAATTACAGGAATAAATTAAATTTAAAAATACAATTTCAATTGTAACAATTTAAGTTATACAAATACATATACATATTAAATCAATATATATTCTTTAAAAATTAAATTCCTAACGCTATTTTTGAAATTCCTGATACTAAAATTTTCTAAATTTGGGTATTTATCAATTATTTTATTGTATAACCTTGGACCAAAGTAGGTACCATGGCTCAGAGCTGTGCTTGTGAAACACTTTGGTTCCTTTAGTCGTATAAAATCGGATCTTTTAGTTCCATATTTATGATGATAGAATTTGAATTTATTACGGTTTTTATGTATGAAGATTAATAAGACAATATAATAAATCTGTTTAATTTTCAAAACATTAAAATCAGTAAACAAAAGCTCAGATGAGTAATCAATTTGTTTATTAAGGCATATTTTAATAATTCTTTTCTGAATAAGTATTAGTGGAATGAGATTAGAATTACAAGCATTTCTCCACCCTAAAATTCCATACTGGAGAATGGATTGAAATAAAGCTAAATCAATGAGACGTAAAATATTAATTGGTAAATATGACCGAAGTATAACAAAGGTATAAATTGTTTTACGTATTCTATTGCATAAATATGTAATATATTTGTTCCATCGTAAGTGTTGGTCGATCGTAATGCCTAAATACTTAACTTCTGAGGATTCGGTTAATATGGGACATTCACAATTTTGAGAAGAACAATCTGAATGATGAATTTTGAGCTTAAAGGAAGATTGAGGAGATTGAAGACCACTGGACCTTAGTGAAAATGGAACAACAGTTGTTTTGGATGTGTTTAAGGAAAGAGCGTTTGAATCAAACCACTCTTTAATTACCTGTAATCCATTATTCGCATTAATATAAGTGCCTTCCCAAGATTGTTCACCAAAAAGAATTACGGTATCATCCGCATATGAATATATAACCCCATTATATTTGCGTAAATCTGTTAATAACAAATCATTTATATAAATCAAGAATAAAATTGGACCAAGAACTGTGACCTGAGGGACCCCTACTTTTATGTTTTGAGTAAAACTAAATTCATTATCAATTTTAGTTACTTGATTTCTGTTATTCAAATATGACTTAAATAAACTTAGAACATGGCCATTAATGCCTAACAAGTTTAATTTCTCTAATAGAGTATCATGGTTAACGGTATCAAATGCTTTTCGAATATCCAAAATATACCCAAGCATTTATTCCCTCGGTCTAACTCACATATGGTTTTGTTTGTAACACATGATGAAGGAAAAAGAATAACTCTTTTTATTTGTCCCCATCTGAATGTTTCCTTGTCAGCGGAAGTCTGAAGTTCATCTTTTATGACATGATGTATTGGGCTACTAGTCAATTTCAGTGTATTTCAGAAGAAACAGTGCAACTCGAGTTTGGCTTGATGGTTTAATAATATATTTTTGATTTATTACACTCCCCGGAGCTTAAATATTGTTTAGAAATAAGTTTTTGATTTTGCACTAGGCCTACAAAAATAGCCAACATTTCCCCTCTGAATTTTATATATAGACTATAAGCCTCCATATTTATAAATTTATAAATATATACCGTCAACCGGGTATACTTTACACAAGGGGGGTAACTTTACACATTTCTAGAAAAATGTTTAGAAGGCAGCACATTACAGACAATGTGTAGCAACTCCGTGGAACTGATTCTATGTGACAACAGCACATATGTGTAGTAGACTGAAGTGTGTGCCATTATTAAAGCTGTTATACACCATTTTTCTAGAAATGTGTAAAGTTACCCCTCTTGTGTAAAGTATACTCGGTTGACGGTACATATATATATATATATATATATATATATATATATATATATATATATACTGTATATATTATTTCATATGGTAGGTATAGTCTTATTCTACCCCAATGAAAAATTCTAAAGTGCGGAAAATTGCGGACCTTACATGTTTAATTACTTATTGTCTGAAATACCGTCTTTCGGTTTCAAGACGGTAGCCGATCAAAATCAGAGCGGATTATGGAGATGGTGTAATTTGCACTTCGTGTTTAGGACTTGGAGTTTGTACACAAAAATTATATGCTACATGTAACTTCTACACAAACTTTCATATACATATGTTATATAGGAGAAGTGTTATTAATTTTCTTTTCTTTAAAACCACCCTCTCTAAAGGGGCAGTTTCTCTTACAGAGTTTGGACACAACAAATATAAGCTACTTGTAAGCTCTTTACATAGCTTCATGAATATCTGTTAGATAAGAGAGAAGTTATTAATTTTGTCTAAAACTACCCTCCATAAAGGGGTAGTTTTTCTTACACATTCATAATAAAAATTGGCACGCGAGAAATATAATAAATGCTACCCGTAACTCCTGTACAAAGATTCATAAAAATCTTTTGGACAGGAAAGAAGTTATAATTTTGTCAGCTAGATTAGCGTTTTTACACACTCTGGTCGTAGGGAAAGGTTGTGCTCTGATCTTCCTCCGGCTTTCTCCTAGGTTAGTGAGGATCCCGGCCCATCGAAGTCCATGCGAGTTTGTAAGCGTTGCGTTGCAAGAAATCAACACCTGGTGTGAAATATCATATCTGCTCTTCAAAATTCAGTCCAAATCGTGAAAACTAAATAATAATGTTAAACTGATAACTGATGATGCATTTGTTTGTTGTAATTGAAATAAGAACAGCATTGATGTTGGAATGGATGTGATTTGGGTGTGCACGTCATATTCCAAACTTCTGATTTTAAAAGGGATCACAACATAAAAATCAAGTTACCTTTGATTTAAAGTCCAGGACTATAGAAGATATGAATATAATTGTTTTTATTTTTCTACGTCGCGTTGAGAAGTTACGCAAGGATTTAGCTGAAGGTGTGACGTCATGTTGCTCTCACGCGCTATTTTCTATAATTTTATAGAAGCTTGTATCTTGCAGTCAGCATTGTTGTGTGGCGCTGTGCGGATGATTGTTCCGCCGTTTTCTATGTTAATTTAATAAGAGTTTTATAATTAAAATGCAGTGCTTACGGTTGTACCAATTCAACTAAAAAGAAAGAAGAAAACAAGAAGCTAGGTACATCTTCCCACAAATTTCCTGATAGATTGACATCGCCTAAAAGGTTTAAAATCTGGACAAAGCTCTGCAAGAGAAAACAGTTTGCACCCTCATCTAGTGCTGTGATATGTTCCTCACATTTTAGTGAAAAAGATTTTGCAGTGTCTCAACTCAAAAAAAAAAAAAAAAAAAAAAAACAATTAATGAAAGATGAAAAGTTTAAGAGTCCCAGACTAAAATTAGGGGCAATTCCTACTAAAAAAATAGGAGTATTAATTGCTGGTCAATCTTCTTCAAAACAGTCTCGTATTGACAGATACGAAATGAAGAAAACGAAAGAGCTGGCTTGAGACATATTGGCAGCGCATGAAGCAAGTAGTAATATTCCGGAAAAAAAACTATAATAGAAATGACACATGAACACAACACACAACAATGTAGTATAGAAATGCAATGTGAAATTGGTACTGAGGTGTTCAGAAATTGCTCCCATTCCACGTCCAACTGAAGCAGTTTTGGAGCAGAAACTTTCCCTCGCTTCTAGCAACAATACTGATTATGCATGTAAATTAACACATTAATACACTACTCTATTTCACTTAATGTTATGAATGTGTGTTATGTCAATTACAGTCCTTTGAAACATAATTTCCACTAGTTTCTGGAAAAACGCGTCTTTTAGAATTAACGGCACAAGATTGAATAACAACTCGATTCTTGTGTCCTACAGATATCCAAGAATGTATCCAGCTTGCAAATTGTTTATGAGTCACATAGCGCCAGTTTATTGGCAGGGATTTCTGATGAAAATAGACGTTTTGCTTTACTTTTTGTCTTTAATGCTAAATTATGCCTTGTCATATGTAGAATTTATCTGTCCTAATTTAATGTATTGAAAGAAGGATGTAATGTGATACAAGAATATGTATCAGTTTTAAGTGTTTTAACATTTTTCAGTTCCAAGCAGCAAACAGATTATTTATCAGTGGACATTTTCCTGCAGTGATCGCATTTGCACCATGATTCCGGTTCTGCCTGTTGTCATAACACTATCTAATTCGCTTTCACTATCATGAATAAAATTATCAGAATCACATTATTCCGGCTCGAACTGATAAGGTTTTTTGTCAAAGAAAGCAATAAATTTCATATATGTGAACGAACTGTCAATCCCCTGCGTAATAACGTGTTTTCGTGACAAGGCAGTGAGTGAAGGAAAGACAGGCTTCAGCACGAATTGGGGTCACTTGGCTATCATGGTCTAGTCATGGCCCTCTTGACAATCGCCTAATATAAATACATGTTCAAAGCTCTAAAAAACAAAGGAATTTCTATATTAAACTCATGTTAAAGGTGCATTTACAAATAAAATTTGACTGCCTCCGTGGTCTGTTGGTCAGCATGCTGGCTTCCAGATTAGGAGGTTCCGGGTTTGATTCCCGGACTCGGCTCTCGGTGAACTTTTCTTGAAGAAAAAAATTCCCTAGGTGTCTAGAGTCTGGAAATTTGTATGAATGTGAGTGTGCCGGGTTAATATTAATTAACCAATCATCACAAATATAAAAATACACCAGGACTGTCGCTGGGCAGTAACTTGAACACACGTTTCTGCATCACATTGTTGACAAGTAACTCCATCTGTTAGCACAACAATAAAGCATCTAATAGATGCTGTAGAGTTACCAACAACGAAAAAAAAAATAAAAAATAAAAATAAAATAAAATAAACTTCTTCAATGTTGGCCATGTTATGACTAAGAATGTGACTCGCGTCGTAGCCTGCCACGTGAAGGAGCATTGTGACATTACTGACTGTTTTGTTTTCCTTGAATAGTGCACGTCCCCTTCCACCAGTTGACCTCGCACTTGACCAAAAGAGCACTATATTTCATAATACATCATAATCTACTCTCAACTAAATTTAGATTGTTGTGTTGTGATCTCCTTTAAGGTGAATAATTTGAACATTTTTAATTATGTAAATTGAAAAAAAATTCTGAGTTGTGTAATAAAATTGAGTTATTGTTTCTTGTTATTGCTGTTGTTTAGTCCTCTGTCCGCAGACAGATTGAAACTTCATAAGTCAAACTTATAAGGCATCACACATGAGCCAAGTAAATTATAAGATGATGGGATAGTGTGACCAGTTCCTTAACATGTCATTGCATACATCAGGGCTGGGACCGGGAGCGATTCCAAACTCTAAACAGGGACGCTTAATATTCATCCGTCACAGAATCAATGCTTCGCGGTTTTCGGCGGGGAAGAAAGGGGTTGAAAGAAGTCATATGGCTCCCCGTGAGAGAGTAGAATTTGCTCTTGGTGCTCAGCCCTGGCATACATCGTTGACTAGTAACATATTTCACTGATCAGACTATAGACATGCAGGATTGTTTTAGATCTCCGATACCGAATTTGAATGACATCATGTGCGTCAGGAATCACACGACAGCTGAACTGTGACGCGAGGTAACAGATCAGTAGTAAGTGATCTCATAGTTAGAGTGCATGGCGATAGACAGCAGAAATTCCCAAGAAAATCGAGCCTTTTTGGGAGGAGTATATAACAACCCTTTCCGATGCAAAGTGCAGTTAAGTGGAAATAAACGAAGCCTGCAATAAATGAGGTTTCGTTATTTTCGAGAAAGGCATCTTCTGTAAACTTAATATGATTCGTAGAGCTCGAATGGAATTAATTTGTACCATCTCGTGGGGTGCGGCGACTTGTGACAGGGGGTGGATTAGCTTGCTTTTTCCACTCTGGAATTAATCCCATCCGAGCTTTACCAGTCTTATTAGGTACACACAAGATGCCTTTCTTGGAAATAACGAAACCACATTTTTTGCAGGCTTCTATGATTTTCACGTAACTGTACTTGGCATCGGAAAGGGTTGTTATGTACCCCTCCCAAAGAGGCTCGATTTTCTTGGGCATTGCTACTGTGGTACACCGTGCACTCTGATTATGAAATCACTCACTACTGGTTTGTCACCTCTCGCTGCAATTCAGCTGTCGGTGTCATTCCTGACGCTCATTACGTCATTCAAATTCGTTATCAAAGATCCGAAACAACTCTGTATAGAGGGGTCCACTTAACTCTTTCGCCTCCGAAAATAAGTGAAATATTTCAGATATACACAAACCGATAAATTTTTGTAAAAGAAATAAATTTTCAAGACATTACCAACTATGTTTCTATCGCAAATGTTGTATTAGCTCTGTCTAATAACAACTGACTTCTTTATAAACTGTTTTAATTTCATCGGTAAGAGTAAACATATACAATGTCTGACTCACCCTTCCTTATAATGTTAACTTAATTGAAGATTGAACACACCTATAGTACTGTACACTACCCAATACAACCCTTATTCCTTCAGTTTTGTAGTAAACAATTGAGAGATGAAATATTGGCAAGAAATCTGATTTCACACCGAAGATTTTGTGCTTTTTTTTTTTTTTTGACAACACTTGTTTAAATAACTTCAAGGAAAAATTGTTCCGGCGCCGGGTATCGATCCCGGGACCCTTCGCTTAGCGCGTGAACGCTCTACCGACTGAGCTACCCCAGGAACTATACACGACACCGTCACAATTTTTCCTTTTATATCCACACAATTCACATGAGCTGACAAGACGCCAGAACTCAACTGTGAGTGCGCACAAATATGGTGTGACTTTAAATTGTGGCTTTCTGTTAACGTACCTCCAGTAACGAATGTATTATACAAATCTGGCTTTCAGGTAGTATAGTTCCTGGGTAGCTCAGTCGGTAGGGTGTTCGCGCGCTAAGCGAAGGGTCCCAGGATCGATACCCGGCTCCGGAACAACTTTTCCTTGAAGTTATCCAAACCTGCTTTACAGGGAGCTACTACCTGAAAGCCAGATTTGTATAAGACTTGTTTATTTTTTATTGTACACTACTTTTACGTCTCACTGTACCATGTGTAACATATCCATAGTATTAAAATGTACATTACATTGTGATTGTGATTTAATTGACGCACAAATCTAACCACAATTTTCCTCCTTCTGTTTGATCCTAGGTCAGACATTGCTTTTGTTTCCTATTGCCGGTGACATCAAACAGTCTGTAAAGTTGTCAGTTGTTATTAGACAAAGCTTATGCATTATTTGCAATACAAAACATAGTTGGTTCCCATTTAAGAAAAAGAAAGTTGACTCTAATATCTTAGAAATTACTTCATGTACAAAAAATGTATAACTTGTATAAGATTACTCTTCGATGTAATTAAACTTGTAATTATTGTCGGTTTGTGCATAGCTTAAATATTTCACACGTATTGGAGGTGTAAGAATCAAGTGAGGCACCCTCTATACAAACAATTGCTCTTCCTCTGATCCATTGCCAAGTGTGATGTATACTGCCTGATATTGTACATAGGCTATTAGTCAGAACCTCTATCAGAAATTGAGTTATTAGAAGATAAAGTTACGTTGTTAGAGGAAATTGAATACTTAAGTAAAATGTAATACTATGAAGTTAAAATCAATAAAATTTTATTGAATAAAAATATTAAATTCTCTGAAGTTGTTCCTAGTAGTAAAGTTAATGGTAAACAAGTCAAAGTTACTCCTGGACGTAGTGAAAGTAATGTAAGTGATACCCAAGGAAAGGAGGTTATCAGTGACATCGTTGAACATGAACATATATTAAGTGAAATTAACAGTATTTCTGAGTGACCCAAATGGGCTGAAATACTCGTATTACAAAAGAAACCAACCATAATTGCGATTGTAAATAATACTGAAAGTAACACTCTTAACAGAATTAAATTGAAAGGAACCTTGAACCCAATACGAAGATTAATGACGTAATTGATTTCGTTAAACCGTCTTTTCATGAGGGTACGGTGGAACACCTTAATTCTATAAATTGTGTGCCGTATTAATATTTTAAGGTAAATATAACTTCCATGAGAAAAATATTAATTGAACACTTGAACCTAGCAACTCGACAGTAAACACTTGTATTAGGCGTCAGTAGATCTAATCAGGACCGAGCAACTGAACGCTCCGTGGAGCAGATGAGAGCGGCTCTCGCTCACGAAACACTGCTCCAGTGGAAAATAGCTGAGCAAAGGAGGATTAAAATTACAGATATCCATAGATGCATCATATTCATTCTCTCAACAATTAATAGGCTGTAAATGAGATTAAAGTAAACATAATTAAAATAATTAGAATTAATGAATTTGAGATAATAAACTTATATAATAATGGTAATAATAATAATAATAATAATAATAATAGTAATAATACATATGTTTTAAATTTATTTATCTAATAAGCAAAGTGAGTACAATTCAAAAGTATAAAACAATAAATGTTTGTAGCTACTACCGTAAACTCCATTCTCGTGTACGGTGAGGTCTTAGCCAACAATATAACATGAAAATAATAATAACAATATTATTATTATTATTATCATTATCATTATTAATATTATTATTATTATTATTATTATCATCATCAACCACATGAGAGAAGAGATGTGAGAAGAGACGTTGGAAGACCAATGAAGAGATGGAGAGAGACATGAGGCCAGAACAGGAGAAATTTCTTAATCCATGAAGAGGTGATGATGATGATGATTATTATTATTAATATTATTATTATTACCGGTATTTATTTATTTACTCTGGTGAGATTAAGGCCATGAAGCCTTCCTTTCGCTGTACATAGTTTTTATTAAGTCTACATATTATTGTGTATCTTAAATATTGTGCAACTATATGTACAGCATGCATACATGATATATTTTTTAATGTAAATATCATCAAACTTTCTCCTGGTGATAAACAGTAATTCTTCATGGTGCAACAAAATACAATACTACGTATAGTCAATTTGTTACAAATATCCGTCATATTTGGTATTGTTTTATTTAACGACGTTATTAAACAATTTTGTTGTGTAGCGTCAAAATTAAACTTTGAACTACAATTGAACATTTCTTTTTTCCGAGTGACGCCTCTCGTACATAAAGTCTTCTTTTATCTGTTGCAAATCACATGATATTGTGCGATGGAAATCACAAGCTATTCAAAAGTTTTCCCCTTCTTCTCCTTCTTCTTCTTCTTCTTCTTCTTCGTCTTTGTCTTCTCCTTCTTCTTCTTTTTCTTCTTCTTCTCCTTCTTCTTCTTCTTCTTCGTCTTTGTCTTCTCCTTCTTCTTCTTTTTCTTCTTCTTTTTCTTCTTCTTCTTCTTCTTCTTCTTCTTCTTCTTCTTCTTCTTCTTCTTCTTCAAGGTAAGTTGGCAAAGCTAAAATTAATTCCATATGTCTTCGTTTCTGTTCAAAAAAAATTCAAACTCATTCATCTATTTTGTATCTCCTTAAAGCTAGAGCACAAGTAAGACTAACCATCGGCTGACCGTCTTATGTGTGAGCTAGCCCTAACAATGTGGCCCGCACTGAACTCGTGTTCGTCGATCGCGGGACCCGCAAAACACAAAGGTACATGGAAGAGATCCTGGAAGACCATGTGATGCCCTTTGCACGTTTCATTGACCAGAACCTTATACTCATGCATGATAATGCCCGTTCGCGTACCGCTCGTTGTGTTGTGCAGTACCTACAGTAAGTTGGGATAAGAACCCTAGACTGGCCAGCTCGTGTGCCACATGCTCGGAAGGAATGTCCAACGGCGTGACATCAACGCCTTAGCGCAGTTGAGGAGGAGTGGGATTTCATCCCTCCAGAGGCCCTTCAACGGTTAGTAGGTAGTATGCCTCAATACTTACAGGCTGTCATAGACGCCAGAGATGGAAATACCCGTTTATAGTGTTAGACTTCAATATTTATATTCTAAACATTTACAATAATTAACTAAAATTGCTCGTAAAATATCTCATTTTATATTTGGTCAGGATATTAATCATATTAGAGCATTAATTTTGAAGTAGTAAATCAAAATCAGTAAAGCTGATATAATAGTACATTATGCAACAAGCCTATAATTGTAGTAATTAAGACGCGAGTATGTTTGTTTATGAAACGAGCGCAAGCGAGTTTTATAATTTTCATACGAGCGTCTTAATTACCATTATAGGCAAGTTTCATACGACCTTTTATGCTCGACCATATTTCTAACTTGAAATTATTAATAAGTATTCATGTTATGGTTATCTAAGTAAAGAGCGGAACTGACCTTCTAAATTGTTAGATGTGCGCAGACGCGAAAATATTGATTTTTTCCGAGAGACGAATGTCATTGACATTGATATAATCTAGAGAATAACATGAACATTGATATAGGCCTAACCTGGAAATTGATTTAGAATTGAAAAGCGAGATGACAAATTGAATTTATTTGAATATTATTTACAATTAACGCTAATTATTATAGTAACAGAACAACCTTCTGCGACAGTATTGGATTTCCAGCCTCCGTGACGTTTCACTAATTGTCTTTCGAATGCATATCCGAGAATAATCGATACTTGCGGTTTTATAATGGTAAAATGGTGATTTCTCATTGGCTGAACAACTGAACTATAATGAATAGGTGTACTTTAATGAAGTGCATGTAAGGGCTACTACCAGGTGTATAATTGCTACATTTCGGCATAGTCAAGCATAAAGTCATAAAATAACTGAGTTATCCCAGAATTAACTTAGTAGAGGAAGGGTTCCGAGTCACTCCAAAATAAGCATCACTATTCACAGTTCTCACGTTATCTACTTCCACACAACAAACACAATCCGCATCAGAATTCATTTCACTTTAGTGTGAATATTTTCGCCAGGATTTTTCACCTATTTTTACTTACTTACTTATGGCTCTACCATCATATGCTACCTACTTCAAATCAATTTTAATATTATTCTTCCACCTACTTATCGGCCTCCCCAAAAGTCTTTTTCCCTCCGGTCTCCCAACTAACACTCTATATTCATTTGCAGATTTGTCCATACGTGCTACATGTCCTGCCCATCTCAAACGTCTGGATTTAATGTTCCTAACTGTGTCAGATGAAGAATACAATACGTGCAGTTCTCCGTTTTATAACTTTCTCCTGTAACTTCATCCCTCTTAGCCCCAAATATTTTTATAAACGCCTTATTCTCAAACATTCTTAACCTCTGTTCCTCTGTCAAAGTGAAACTGCAAGTTTCACAACCATATAGAACAACCGGTAATATATCTGTTTTTTAAATTTTAAGTTACAGATTTTTTGAGAGCCGACTGGATGATAAAAGCTACTCACCTGAATAATAGCAGGCTTTCCCCATAATTATTCCGCGTTTTATTTATATTTATTACTGTTGCTCCAAAATATTTGAACTATCTTTACTATGATTTGAAAATCATTTTCACTCTCTTCAGTATTACAACTCTTTCTCAGGTTCAAACTGATTAGGTTTGGTGCCATGCGAAGCCATAATTTTACTATGTCTACGTTGCACAACAGTCACCTGTATCACAGTCATTTATAACTACCAGACAGGCTTCACCGCTGCGGTTTTTTTCGTTTTTGAGCGTACGAACCGGACGGCGTCGCATTTTCACTGAATATTTCGTGTTTAATATCGCCATTAGAATATATGACTGAATAAATTGTTAATTATGTGTTGTGTTCCACTTTAAGAAGAAGCCTTTGACAGTGTTCAGTGGAAATTTACATAGAAAAACAAACTAGAAAAGGGAAATTTCAATGCATTTAACAAATGTAATTGAAACTATATATATAACTTGTAAGGTGAGGCCGTTAAATTAATAGCTCTCTGCTGTGGTCTCTGGCTTTTCAACTGGTTGCTGCCTGGGATAAAGGAGAGAGCGAGATTAGACGCTGTGTTCTCTCTGCTAGATGTGGCATCATGACAATTCACGTAAAAAATTATGAACGTATTAAGTCTGTAACTGAGATCAGAAATGGCGTCGACTTCAATTGTGAAATCCACTGAAGGATGAAGTGATGATCTTGAAAAATGTCTCTATTCACAGACCAAACTCTTGCTATACGAATGTACGAAATGAACTCATGGCTGTGAATAATGAATCTGCTTTAGTATATGCCTTGCCTAAAACCATACTGATTTTTTTAGTTTACTTTCAGTCCCACGTCTCTAGGATATTCTTGTAAGCATTTCTCGGTTTCTTCAATCACCTTGCTGGGAGAGGTTGGACGAAAGCGGAATCGAGAGGGTAAGATGGGATGAAACTGTCAAGTTCATTTCTACTGGAATTGAATTCCATAAATGATCCATTTTAAAATGCAGTCCATTCATGGGTCCTCCAGCTGATCCATCTATAGCGACTTCGCCATTTTCAAATCACACTTCAAGAGCGCTGAAGAGGTTATACAAAATTTATTAATATACAACTAAAAAGGAAGCAGACAGAACACTGCTTCCAGCTATATATGTCATTTCATAATTTGATGTCATTTAGTCAATGCACTCTGTAATTAAATTTACTTTAAAATTATAGTAAAAATGAGAAAAACATATCTGAGCTTCTTGTTCAGCCTACGTGTTTGCTGCCGCCACCAAAGACAACTCAGGAGTGACATATGCGAGGAGGAAACCTTGAGGTGACGTTTCACGCACATACAGTCAATGTGACCAAGAATATGACAACGGTCCATTGAAAGCAACGGTCCATCGATGGCTACTCACCCCTATATATATATATATATATATATATATATATATATATATATATATATATATATATATATATAATGTAACAGTAAGTGAATATGAGCAAAAGGAAGAGAATGCGAAAAAAACATTACGATAAGTTTACCAGGTGTCACCTCTACTTATACATGTATTTTAATGTACTGGATTACTCCATTGTCATTTTACACTCATGAACTTGAAAATGAAGATGTTATATTGACGATTTCTTTTCAGAAGATCAAGCGATAATTAGTAACAAGGAAGATACTCTAAAAATAGCGTTACAGTAGAATTCCTCGTATTGTGGGACAAAGCCAGTCCCGGATAACTGATTTTGCCGGATAATTGGAAAATACGTTTGTAGGTTATGTAAAGACATCATGTACTGCACAAACATTTTTTTCCATATTGAAATTTAGTGATTTTCATATAGATATTAAAAAATAATGTTTTGAAATAGGCCTATACGTACAATGTTAATGTTTAGTGCTGAATACGGTAATGTATATTCAGGAGTTCAAAGTTACACTAATATATAATAGCGTAAAACGTACTAAAAGTTTTCGTAACCTTATGATATGACAATATTAAATGGCCGCCATGTGACGTGAAGAGCAGTGAAACCAACGTCGCGACTATGAAGATAATGAAGTAGCGCTAGATGATTTTAACTTCTTTAACATATCTCTAATGTCTGCTTGTTTATATTATACTATCTATCACTCGAATAAAACTTTTACGCGCTGTAGGAACAGATAATTTCACACTTTCCTATTTAGACTCATCCAACACCCCTTCGACACGGGTGAGTTCAAGTGGTAAATGTAAACATATCGTCTCTGCGCATTGTTTGCAAGACCCAAGCGACATACCGATGCTATCCTATCTACTCCAGAGACATAATGGGGTTTTCTGTATACGTTTTCACGCGTGAACAATGTAAGGAGTGAACACAATATCTGGCATACGCGATCAACGAAAACCACTCATATCTTCGTCCGAATCTACCCTTTCACACATATGACTTTTTTTTTGTCTAAACAAAAGTGCCGTTGTTTTGGTATTGCAGGTTAATTGGGTGCCGGATACGAGGGAGTTTACTGTATATAAACTCGAACAAGTTTCACAGCAGTATTAACTTAAAAATCCCATAAGTAAAAGCAATGTTATGCTTTTAACGAAGGGATATTACTTTGTTTACAGTTTATGTTTTCGTAATCAATATGGATGATAAAGTTAGTACACTATAACCATAAAAGCAGGCAATTGAAATGTTGTGATTTATATCTTCACAGACTCTGTCCAATATTTCTTGGAGAACATAGGCACATTTTTAAGCTAATCATTTCATTTCATTCATCTGTACATATCATTTAATTGATCGCCTTAGAAAGGCACTGTAACAGTGATAAATCTACTAATTTTAATAATAATAATGTTTAGTATGTTGGTATCATTCCGGATTTAAATGGCCCGATAATATTGAATATGAATAAAGTGCTTCCTATATGATAGGAGAAATCTCTGTAAACAAACAAACAAATGACATGCTAGAAACAACATTTAGTTAATCAGAATTATTTTGAAACGTTTTTTTTCCCCATGAACATCGCGAAATATAAGTAGCACATAGTAGAATATATATATATATATATATATATATATATATATATATATATATATATATATATTCTTGTACAGCATCAGAATACTTGTGCTACTCTTTTTCTTTCGTATATTGAGAAAGTGGAAAGAAAGAAGCAACAAAGGATAAAAGTGAAAGATAAAGGAAAATGGAAATAAAAAAAGAAAATACAAAATTCGTGAATAGGAGATTGTATCTTACCTGTGTGCTGTAGTCAGTTCTTCACCTTAAAAATGCGGTATCAAGATAAACTCCTACATAAATAAATTATTTTGCTATAAGAATCTGTGGCCGGCCCTTATTTCAAACATAGACTGTTATGCAACTACGGAATAGCCTTGGTACTCACAAGTGTAAGTTGTTTTTGCAGCGACACGTTTCTTCGTTGTTGATATGCATGTTTTAGGAAAATATGACTGATAAGAACAAATGTTAACATAGCTTACTTTTTATTTCCTGGCCCATTAAATTTCTTAGCTAAGTCATCATTAACGTCTTTGTTAATAATGGCATTAACAACAGCTTTCCCTTACGTCATTATCGCCATAGTACCTTCATAATCGAATTACTATAAATATCGTCATCATCTTTGAAAGCGTATAATCGTGCCAACGTGTTATTTTCGTTGCGATGATACGCATCTTAATTGGAATCACGTCATTTTCATCAACTTCGGTCTAGTCGTCTTCGTCAGCGTCATTGTCGTCAAAATATTTGGAATCGTAGTCGTCGTCCATCGCTGTGAAGTAAGTGTTAGCACGTCTGGTCATGAAATGAGCAGACTCAGATTCAAATCCTGGTGGACAAGATGCCATTTTCAGATTTTTGCGAGGTTTTCGCTCAACGAAGCAGAATTGCTGGATAACTTTCGGCGTTTGTCTCATTTCGCCACCATAATTAACGTAAATGCTGTTAAGATTGCGTACTTAGTGGATTTGTGTCCTTAGGTACTCATTTTTTAGACCAATATAAAAACTATATTTATGAAACGAAACTCTTGAATCTTAAGATCACAATAATATGAAGAAAGTTACAAAAACAAAATAGGCCTATTTGTTCTTTGCAAAAGTCCTTCTTTCAAAAATTCTGAACGCGCAATCTTACAGGCACTGTCTTACAAGACTACGCACGTTGTCCTTTAAGAATGCCCGTCAACACATGTCACATTTAAAACGTCCAACGCCTTCGTAGCGTGAACAATCTTCATGCCACTACTGTTTGTACCCACTACACTGCACCCGGTCCTCAGAAATGGTTCTTCATAGGCTTCATCATAATCAGGACAGAAAATTTGTCCTTCTGAAACTGTCTGATGTGATGAAGTTGCCGCTGATGGATTGTAGTAATTAAACTCTTCCTGCATTGCCTAATGTTGCACGACTTTTTTGTTGCAGATGAAGAATCACTGGAACTGGTTTTTTTGCATTGTTTCTTGTTGCTAGAAATTTTCATTGTTTCTTTAAGTGAATTCTTCTACGGAGAGGAAGAGAAAATCTCATATTTTTTTTAAATTCGTTTCGTTCTCTGACTCCGTTGTCTCTGGTAACGAAGAGATCATATCTGGTGAAATTAATGCCTGTTCAATAATTTCAGGTTGAACTGCTAAATTAATTTATCTCCATTTTCGTACGCTTTTATTTTTTTCTATTATTTTTCGATTTTTCTCTAATATTGCTTGGATAAATATTAATTTTCTGCCTGATTTCCTAACAGACAACGAAGTCATGACACACGTGAGTAGAAAGCTGCAAGAAATAATATTTCATTTTTAAAAACTGGTTGTATGAGACGATGTGCCTCTAAGTTTGCGCACTGAAGCGCAGTCTTAGAGGATTCTACATAGTTCTGCATTGTAGTCAATAAATGGCAGGAGTGTTTACTTAGAAAAGCAGGGAAAAGTTCATAACGTAACTTATGTATTTGTCTAGCAACCTTGTATGCAGGTTTGTACCGTTGGAATTGTTAAATAAACTTAACCTTCTCCATATGAAAATTTATAAAAGAATCTGGGTAAACTCAAGTTGTACCTAATAAGCCTTTATAAATCTACTTTCACACAAGCACTTTACACCATAGCATAGACCTATACCTTACAAGCAACTTCTCTCGACGGAACGGCGGAAATCAATAATGCTGCCAACTATAAAAATATGACACAGCGCAATCTAAGAGACTGCGCAGTCTTAGGTGCCTTTACCTAACACTTCCATTCTTTCATCATCTCCGTTTCTTTCTCCTAGTTCGAGATAGCGTCCGATGTAGAGTTCGGCTGTAAGCCGCCACAAAATTTGGACTCCGTGGTATGCGGTCATAAGTTTCTGGTGGTAGTATTTGTACCGTAACTTTCTTCAGGGGCTTATGGTAGATGTGGAGTCGGGATTCAAGAACCGCGGTGACGCCTACACGGAAAGGTACAGGGATTCTGCATACTGTAGCGGAGTTAGTGGGAGGCCCGCATAGGAATCTTTAGCTCAGGGGGCTTTAAGATATGGGCATCATTTCATACGGGTAGTAAAATTTTCCCACCCAAACGACATAAGTGCGTGGTCAGTCCCCAGTTCGTACTGCTCCCCTTAAGAGGGATTAATAGATCATCGTCTGGAACTTCATGCAGTCGTCGTCACAACGTCATTCGAGTGTCATCAACGTCATTAGTGTCGCCGTCAAAATAATGTTGTAAATCAATTGAGGAGTTAAGTCAGAGAAGGGAACAAGCCACAATTCCTGATGTGTAGAAAATCTCCTTGTATCAGAGAAACGTGAGGAAATAATGTCTTCAGACTAAACTCTATGACAGCATATTAATCCAACGTTATAATTCACATATATAGAATTTGTGATTATGATTATGGAAAGCAGAGCAGTCCAATTTTTTGTAAATATCTTTATTTATTGTGGCTTATCCTCTTATGTGACTGGGATCTTTAATTGTAGTCATAGAATCGCCATAGGAAACGGCATTGATATCCTCCTCCTACCATAGGAGTTGAAGAAACAGGAATTATCGTTGTCAAAGTTTTTATTGACATAACTATTTTCAAAATAGTCAACTCAATCATCTAAGTGAAATAAAATCAACAATAATATAACGTTCAACAAAAGCAATATCATCTTTGATAAATCATCAACAGCGCTATTAATTAATTAATTAATTAATTTATTTATTTATTTATTTATTTATTTATTTATTTATTTTTTTATTTATTTATTTATTTATTTATTTATTTATTTATTTATTTATTTATTTATTTATTTATTTATTTATTTATTTATTTATTTATGTAATTTGATGGAATATAGGCCATCTCTGTTAAATCGCCAGAAATACAACAAATAAATGCAGAGAGAAGACGTAAAAAATAATAAAAGTATAAACACAAAATAAAAAAGTACAACTACATAGATAAATTCACATAGGTTCATTTATAGGATGGAAGAGATATAACTGTGCAATAATGAGACAACAGAATACTCGTATATTAAAATAAGAAACTCATTGTGCATTTCGAAATTAAGTGCATGGTTAATTGGAAAATTAGGCTGCAATTCGGTGTAGTTTGCCAACTGTAAGTCGCCGTCTCACGTACGAAAACACACACGCACTCGGTCTGAACATCAGAGTTCCATTCCGCAATCACTTCACTAGAGCTGCTAAACTTCCTAATGGCAGGAAGTAAAGATATATATTAATCTTTTCATTTAATTTGCAAGAAAACCATCCATTTAATTGAAAAACTACAAAGGGATAAATCATTCCTTATCTGTCTCTGTAATGATAAGAGTAAAGAATTATAATGGTATGTATAGTACTTATAGAGCAAAACAGTGTTAACATTTGTGGAAAAATTATATTTCTTCTGAAAGAGGTATTCATTTGAAACTAATGTGGTATTATAAAATTTTGCTGTACTCTAAAAAAAGAATAAGCTATTAAAATCTGCAGAGTTATATTATTTCCACCCTGTGTAAAATCTACTGAATATTATTTGCCTAATATATTATTTAATGATCTTTTAATTCAGCACGTAAATGATGAGAGAGAGATGGAACGGAGAAAAATTCTCTCCGGCGCCGGGATTTGAACCCGGGTTTTCAGCTCTCCGTGCTGATGCTTTAACCACTAAGCCACGCCGGATACAATCCCGACACCGTTGAGAATCGTCTCAGATTAAGCTCCATCTCTTGGGTTCCCTCTAGTGGCCGCCCTCTGCACTACGTCATAGATGTCTATGCACGCAGGACCGAAGTCCATACATGTGTAGAGGTGCACTCAGATGAGTGACTGGTTGGCCGGGGTCCGACGGTATGGGCGCCGTCTTTAAATCACAAAGTGATTTATTACGCATATCATATTTAATCTGAGACGATTCTCAACGGTGTCGGGATTGTATCCGGCGTGGCTTAGTGGTTAAAGCATCAGCACGGAGAGCTGAAAACCCGGGTTCAAATCCCGGCGCCGGAGAGAATTTTTCTCCGTTCCATCTCTCTCTCATCATCTGAGAAAGCAGAATATCTGCATGGAAATATCATATGTACTTCGGTACATCAAAATAAATCAGCACGTAAAGTTAAGTAACTGATTGCACACATTCGAAAACAAGCAAAACAATAACTTTTTTTTAATGTGAATAGAAGTTACAATTTTAGTTCATTGCATTGTAGCCAATTCAACAATAAAATTATCACAATGTTCGTTTCTGAATACCATTAACTTCCGACAGTCTCTAATGTCGCAGAGTAGGGTATTCCACAAACGCAATAGCGAAATAGTGAAAGATGATTAGTACGGTACACTGATGTTTTATGTGATAGTACGGCTGTTTTGAAGCATTTAGAGGTTGTGGTATGTTTATAGGTGGCGTATAGGTAGCTACAATAGTAGTACGCTGGCCTTCCTCTCAGACGACTCAGATTCGATCCTCGTTCAGGTCTGGGTGGAATATAATTTGTGATGAATGAAAGAGACGTATGTATTTACAAATCACGTGCATACAAGTCATGTTTAAGATTGCTGTAAGTCTAAGGCAGGCAAGTCAAAACCCTGCACATTGTGCAGTAGTCTCTGTGCGATGTGCACTTTCTATTCCCCTACCTAGAAGGAGTGAATTGTCTCGGAGGGGAACTCGACAGGGCTATACAGATCTGCAACAGCATATCAGCTTTTCTTTCAGTAACGCAATTTCAGTACGGGTGCGGATTTGGTTGTGTCTGTGAATGAGTTATGATAAGTAAAGTGAGGAGTTCACAGATAACGAAGAAGGGAAATTATGAATCATATAACATAACTGTTATAATGTTTTCCTCAGCCAACAATAATTATTTTAAAATGAAAGGTTTTGATCAGCCCATGTCTAGGTAATAGTGTTGTGATAGTTTAGATCAGATTAGTAAAGTTAATCAGTACTCTCACGGGAAAACGGACTTGACAATGGCGTTGTTTTAGAGTCTGTACCAACACAGTCATCAAAGATTAGACGACTTACGACTTTCATTTAATAAGCTGGTAAGTGATGAGAATATTGTGAGGAATGCATTAAGGCTCTTGAGGTTGTAAGCAACTATTTGCAAGGCGGAAAAATTTTCTGGAAAATATATAATGGCAAATTTTCCGTCTCTCATCACTATATTATGCTAATATACTTACATTAATAAATCTTTAAACCTGACATAAATAGAATATTGTCGCTTCACAGCTTGTGAACTACACTTTTAATTTATTTCAGTAACGCTTCCAACTTGTCGATACTTGCTCTCAACGTTTTCTAAATAAACTATATGTGAATTTAAATTCTAAGCTTAATTTATATCATTTATTAATATTAATGTTAATTTATATTGACATACAGCAAGGAAATTATTTCAGTGTAAAAACTTCACAATGTCCTACTGCATGTAATTAATTGGGAGTATAGTTTCTTTAGCATTTGTGTACCAATGGTCCCAATAAATAATAATGCTTGACGAACAATGAAAGAATAGGGTCTATTATTTAAAATAATTTGTACCTACTACGTAAAATGAAATATTGTGTTCGTTTTTTGTGGTTTCGAAATTACTGCAATATTCTTTTTCTTCAAATACTATATAAAAAGCATTTTAATAAATTATGCTTTACAAACCACTACTTTGTCAAGTATAACTGAGTAAGGCTAAAGTTTTTTGAATTGCAATTGTCAAATATAGACACTGATAATAACCGTGTTTTTTCCTTCTGCTAAGTGTATTTATAATGTTCAAATGCCTATTTAATCAAACTCTAGAAGCGCAGAATAGATTACTGTAAACCCTTCCAGCTAAGAACTGGTAAGAGTAACCCTTGAATGATGCAGTCCGCACAGACCGGCGATCCGCGCATATAACTGCACGTTCAGAGTCTGATTTCTGACATGCCTGGTCTAAGGTATGTCATTTACGTAAATATTGAATTTTAGAAGACCTAGCGCTGATCACTGTGGGCTCCAGAATCAACGATACGTCATTACCATGAGGAAATAAGAGTGCGAATTAAGGCACACTACAATTGTCTGGAGAAACCGTGGACGACCGAGAACCAAATGGGGGGACGAGTTCAAGTTGCAGCTAGGAGGACTGTGGACCAGAATAGGACGGCAAAGAACACGGTGGAAGGACGCAGTCAACCAACTTTGAGCGGGGGCAACAACCAGTGCTAGCGAAATTGTGGACAAAGAACTAGAGATGTAAATAGACCATCATGTCGGCTCTTCTGATGGTCAAGACTTGAGCCACCCCTGCCCAAGCAGGAGGCCTTGCCCCACTGGGGATTTACGGCTTTATTATTATTACTATGTTTGCTAAGGTAAGAGTAGATCCGAAACTATGTATGTTAATAATTGAGTGATCGTATTCTTTCGTCAGTAGGTCTAAATTTACAGAGTCAAATACTTTACTGATATCTAATAGTGTCACTCTTGTAATATTACGTATTCTGTCTTCTGTTAGGTACTTCTTGCAGTGCAGTCGCTGTACTCTCAGAAGTAGTAACTTACTGTGTACTAGTTGGTCAGCGTATTGCCCGTGTAGTAGTTTTACAATAAAATTGTTTCGATAACACAGGTAGAATGACAATTGATGGATAGTCTTTAGGGAATTGTAGGCGTTTTAATTACAGGTTTGAGACGCACGAAGGCGTATTTCCAAGCTTTGGGAAATGTGAAGGTCATCAAGGAGGCGTTGAAAACATGTGTCGGTGTTGGAAAAATTACGTCAAAATATTTTTTTTATCATTGCGATACTAATGTAGTCAAAACATGTCGTGTTATATTTGATTTGTTTGAGTATTTTCTTGACGTCAGCATTGTGTAACATATTAATGCAAAATATGTTTTCGTGAGGGACTTGCAAGTCGATAAAATAGGGGAAGTAAAAGAGATAAAGAAGACAGTGAATTATTCATTGCAACGTACTAATTGGACGGTAATTTGTTTTGTCTTTTCTTCTTCATAGCCGAACGATATTCAGTTACTAATTTGCATGTACCTGGAGGTTAAATTTTAATCAATTAACCCGTATATATAGCCAATATTCTATTAAGTATTTTTTATTCGTCCAAATTTCGATTTTTATAAGTAGTTATCAATTTTGTCCAAGCTATATTTTTGAGTAAGCGAAGTGTCTGTCGGAAACCAGGTCTTTCTGAACTTTGTTGTCTTTCATGGAGCTGAAGGTTTTTCAACACGTTTAATTATCCTTGGAGTGTATTTGTCATAGTATAGTTATTTATTTATAGCTTTTAAGGAACCCGGAAGTTCATTAACGTCCTCACATAAGCCCGTCATCGGTCCCTATCCTGAGCAAGATTAATCGAGTCTTTACCATCACATTCTACCTCCCTCCAATTCATTTATATATTATCCTCCCATCTACATCTCGGCCTCCTCAAAGAACTTTTTCCCTCCGGTTTCCAACTAACACTCTATATGCATTTCAGGATTCGCCCATATGTGCTACATGCCCTACCTATCTCAAACGTCTCAATTAATGTTCGTAATTATGTCAGGTGAAGAATACAATGCATGCAGTTCTGCATTATGTAACTTTCTCCATTCTCCTGTAACTTCATCCCTCGTAGCCCCAAATATTTTCCTAAGCACCTTATGCTCAAACACCCTTAATGTCTGAGAGTCCAAGTTTCCCAACCATACAGAACAACCGGGAATACAACTGTTTTATAAATTCTAACTTTCAGCTTTTTGAGAACAGAATGGATAACAAAAGCTTCTCAAATGAATAATAACAGGTATTACTCACATCTATTCTGAGTTTAATTTCCTCCTGGGTGTCATTTTATTTGTTACTGTTGCTTCAAATTATTTTAAAATTTTCAGCTCTTCAAAGGATAAATTTCCAATTTTTATAGGCCTAGTTCCATTTCGTATAATGTGCTGGTCACGAGACATAATCATATACTTTGTATTTTCGGGATTTACTTCCAAACATATCTCTTTACTTACTTCATGTAAAATTTCTGTGTTTTCCCTAATCGTTTGTGGATTTTCTCCTAACATATTCACGTCATCCGCAAAAACTCGTTTAATTCCAAGCCCTCTCTCTTATCCTGGAGTCATAGGGACAATAAATCAGAAATTGTACCACATTTATTGTGTATTTTATGCTACATGTCTGATTGTGACATCAGTAAAATACTTATTCCTTGGTGTTACCATGACAACATTTTGTACAATTAATCGCTTATTCTATAAATTTTTTATAGATATTATAGTGTTGAATGTTTTTATGCTTGGTTCTTAAATGTAATAGGTAGACCCAGGAAAAGATGGCTTCAACAATTTTAAAATTTATATACTTCATGAGACCGGAACGAGCCAAACAAGGCTTAAACCATGTGGCTGATGATGATTCTTAAATGTAACATTTTAAGATATCTTCTTGTTATCTTACTGGAATCATACGAAATCATTTCATTTAATCATGGAACGTCGTCATTTCACAACTTATGACATGCTCAGAGCTGTTGGAATGATAAAAAATTGTCAAAGGCAAGCTCATGTTGCTCGAGCGTTGAATACTTCACGGAGTGTTATTAACCGATTATGGTTACGTTGTCAAGTCGAAAGTGAGGTTAAGGAACGTTATCAAGGCCGAGGAAGGAAAACAATAGCACGGCAGAATCGATTTGTGGTTCTGCACACTAACGATCAGTGGACTGTCACTGCCTGCCAAGTTGTATCTGTCCTTCAGGACACTCAGGGAGTTGTTTTAAGGCTATAAGAAACCGACTTCATGGAGCATCACTCTTCTCTCGATGCCCTCTCAGAGTACCAGCCTTTCGGAGAAACAATCGGACAGCGAGTCTGATATGGGCAGAAGAACGTGTCAATTGGGGTTATGAAGAATGGGTTCATGTTATGTATTGTATTGTATTTATTAACATTCCATGGTATTCATACATTGCTTTACAGCTAGAATATGGAACAAGTCAAAAAAACTTAATACTAATATAAAGTCTTAATTTATAGGCACAGTCTAAATGAAATATAGATTTACAATATAGGCTACTAGTACAACACATAGTTTTAGTATCAATTTCATGAAGTATTATTGAATGTCATGAATTCACCTACAGAATAGAAGGCGTAAGAAATTAGGTACTTCTTTAATTTGGTCTTAAATAATCTTATGTTTTGAGTTTCATTCTTTATATCGATAGGGAGCCTATTAAAAATTTTTACTGCCATATAACGCACTCCTTTTTGATAGCACGATAGACTTGCCGATGGAGTATGAAAGTCATTTTTTGACGTGTATTTATGCTATGAACTGTTGAATTAGTTACAAAGTTTTCACGATTACATACGAGGAAGACTATTATTGAAAATATATACTGACAAGCCATGGGCATTATTTGTAGTTTTTTGAAAATAGTCCTACACGATTCCCTAGATTTGGCACCTACTATTATTCTAATTACACTTTTTTGTAATAGAAATATACTGTTACTATCTGTGGAACTTCCCCAGAATATTATTCCAAAACTCATTACCGAGTGGAAGTATGCAAAGTATATTGTTTTTAAGGTATTGATATTTACTATCTTTTGCATAGATCTAATAGCAATACAAGCTGAATTTAGTTTGGGGGTAATTTCTTTAATATGATTTTTCCAATTTAACACATTATCGATTTTTAAGCCAAGAAATTTGGTTGTCGTTGTTTCTAATAGGGATCTGTTGTTAATTATTGCGCTAGAAATTTGCGAGGTTGAATTTGCACAGGATTCAAATTGAATTATGTTAGTTTTGTTACAATTTAATACCAATTTATTGACTGAGAACCAGTCACATATTTTGAAGAGAATTTCCTCTGTTGAAGATTGGAATGTGTTGGAGTTATTGGCTGTAATTACTATACTTGTGTCATCTGCAAATAATATGGGATGACCTACATCTGTTATTAGGGAGGCCAGATCATTTATAAACACTAGAAAAAGTAGGGGACCTAATATTGATCCTTGAGGAATTCCATTATTAATAGTTCCCCATGTTGATGCAGATTTCATAATTGTATTGATTTCAACTTTCTGTTTCTGTTTTCTGATGAGTCTAGATCCTGCTTTCACCTCAATAGAAGGTGTATCAGGATTTGGCGTCAACCTGGGTCAGCAGAAAGACTTCATGGTGTTAAGTCCATTGCTACGGAAGTGGTGTGGTCATGGTTTGGACAGGAGTAATGATGGACAGAAGAACACGGCTCGTTTTCCTGGAAGAGACGTTGGATCATACTGTATATTTAAATTCTGTTCTGCAACCAATTGTGAAACAATTTGCTAATGTCCAAGGAGAAATTTTCATTCTTATGCATGACAATGCCCAAGCTCATATTGCTCGAGCGGTTTGTGAATGGTTCAGCAAGGGAAGATTTCTGTACTATCATGTTCTCTCAGTCCCCGGATCTTAATCCCATAAGTATGCATGGCGTCAACTTCAAAAGGCTGTAACACCACGTATGGAAAATATAGAGAACGCTCTAATTCAGGCTTGGGATAATTTTCTGCAAGAAAACATTGAATATCTGATTTCAAGCATGCCGAGTCGATGCTAAGCTGTGTTAAATACACAAAGAGGTCATGCTCGTTACTAATGACTGGATTAATTTCAATCTGTATGAAATTATTAAATTTTTTTCCTGTCAAAATGTTTACTTGCTTTGTTTGTTAGACAAGCTAATTTAGCCTATTCCTAGATAAAGTAGTGTCCATTTCACTGCTATGAATAATAAACTGAAGCAAATACTGTACTTGTCCCTTAGACCTTTTTGAGAAGAGTAGTATGAAAACAATGATCATTGCATATTAAAACATTACAAAGAAAACAATTAATTCTTGCATTGGTTTAAAAGCTATGCTCATCTGTTAAACGTTTAATATGGATTTAAGGAAGTGTCAGAACACATTATAAAATCATGGTATAAGTATTCATTCCGTAAGGAAACTGCGTGTTATTAGGGCTATGGCAACATGTTAGCTGAGCATCACGAGCACGACTGGTGGCGAATAACTGTAACTACATACCCACCGTATCTATTAACTTAGAAAAATCAATAAACACAAGATAAAATATGTAATCTATACTAATAATAAATCTGTAGCCGAAATTTTTCTGGTAATTTTCGATTTTCCAAAAAAATTGGTCCTAACATATATAATTAACCACCCTGAAACCGAAAATCGCTTTTTTGAAATTTTTGTTTGTTTGTATGTCTGTCTGTCTGTCTGTCTGTCTGTCTGTCTGTCTTTCTGTATGTTTGTTACCTTTTCACGCGATAATGGCTGAACGGATTTCGATAAAAATTGTAATTTAGATTTTAGGCTATATGACATTCAAAATACATTATTTAAAAGGGGGGTTATAAGGGGGCCTCAATTAAATAAATCGAAATATCTCGCTTATTATTGATTTTTGTGAAAAATGTTACATAACAAAAGTTTCTTTAAAAATAAGTTTCGATAAGTTCTATTCTACGCAAAATTTTGATAGGACTGATATTTAATGAGATAAATGAGTTTTAAAATTATAATAACTGCCATCTAAGGCCGTGTAATGAATTAAAAAACAAATTACTTCGTCTATAAGGGGCCTTGGACAGCAACAATCGAAAGCTATGAAAGATACCCTACAGAGAATGTTTCTGTGTTTGTATGAAGTAATATCGGAAGCTAAATTAACCGATTTGTATAATTAATTATTATTTCACCATTGGAAAGTGTAGTTTCTCTATATGGACATAATGCTATAATGTTATTACAGTAACTTCTGATATAATATAATATAATATAATATAATATAATATAATATGTAATATTATATAATATAATTTATTTGAAGGATTCACAACCATAGTGGGCCAAGCGCCATTTACTGAATGCGTAGAAAACAAGGGTTAATAATAATAATTTTATTTAATCTGACAGGATTAAGGCCATAAGGCCTTCTCTTCCATCCTACCAGATAGCACATATAAATACAAAAAAGAAATACAAACACTGATGAAATTAAGTTATGGTAATAATTCAATGGAAACCTATAAGAAGTAAAATAAAATATACACATTAAATCTAAATGATGTCAACCTTCATTAAACTATGGTTGCATGTAATAAAAATTAAGAAACACCTTAAAGGAATTGTCATTGCACGAAATGAGTGTCTGATCGCATTTTAATTATTTGGATGCAATCTAAATTAAGTAACATATTAAACGATTAATCCTTCTATCAAACACGAATGTTCCCTGGATCAGACTTCCTATTTTAATTATGTAATTACTTTATATTTATTTCTAACGGGTGCAGCGGGGCGCACGGGTACGGCTAGTATTAAATAAAACGATGCACATTATTGCATGTCTGACATCTTAAATTTAAATAAATCTAAACGAATGATCAATATGGAAAGCGCAGAATTTTACTTGAGGACTAGTATTAAATTCAAATGTCACTTAACCTGTAATTTAATATCCTTCAGGCCCTATTGTGATAAGTTTAATGACTCCAAAATAATTCATTGGAACATTAATGTCAATGATTTTATTAATATAAAAAACGAGAAAACAATGAAAGAAAACTATCATTATCATACAATAATAAATTCAATTCAACGATCATCACAAAAAATAGGTAAATACACATAACGTGATATTACCGACAATTTACGAAAACTGCAATTCACACTTTTTAACAGCACCTGAGAACTTTAGGCAACCAAAAGTTTAGAATTTTTAAGAAATCATAAAAGCCTCGTATTCGACGCTCCAATTGGGAATTGTGAGTATATGAGACGTCTAAGAATACCGTCGGTATAGCAATTTAGTTCGTTTTATAAGCATTGATTTATACAGGGACATCATTTTATTTTTACTAACATTTTTAATATTAACCTGGCTATACCTTTGAATTAACAGATCGAGAACCGGAAACACCGTTTGCTACTCCCTTCCATGACTGGAGTTCGATGATACTGGCGTAAAATACAAACAAATCACTTTACTAGGTACAGGAGGGAAGAAAAGTAGTTCATCCATTTACGTAAACTAGGAAATATCGAAATTTTGAGTTTGATAATTTTCATTAGGTTTTTGTTTAATGAAAATACAGTACTTTATTAACAATAAGTGTTTTTACTCACGAACTGAGCTATCCATGCGAATGTATTCATTATGCAGTGTATATTACACTGTCTACAGCACATTAGCGTACAATATAGAGAATTAAGTTAAATTGAAAAATAATCATAATATGGATATTTAAACACATTTTTGAAAATGGTGGCCATTCATTTCGATACAGGCTTCAGTTCTTTTGTGCACATTATCGCACTATAGACTATTGCATCTAATTCCAATTATTACCAATTTCGTCCTGCGTACTAGTAACTCATGTTGAAATAATTCTGTATCTGCTCTATAAAAGAGTACCTAACGTACTGTAAATTTAATCTTCACTTCTGCCCGATCCGCACAGATAAAATTATTCAGACATGCTATCTATTGTCCATCCAAGTGATTATGTCGCAGGATCGTAGAAAGGGGGAAAATCACGTGACAGTTAATTACTCAACAAGGCCCTTTTATTTCAGTTATTTTAAAGAGTTGTATAATATTAAGGAGTCGTACAATTCCTAACAGAAATTATTGTTTTCAGAAAAGATCTAAGACAGCCCAGCCACTAGCCCTTACAGAGAGGCGAGCAGAAGCAAGTGGGGGGAAAATCGGGATGCGACGTAGGCAAACGGACGACAGTACCCGTGCGAAAACATGATTCAATATTGAAAGCTCTTTCGTCACTGGAAAACGCTAACATATTTCTGAAACATACTATACTCACTAACTCACTGCGGTCTTGGTTCTGTGTGCAGATCAATTGGAACGTCACTAGTAGAAGGGGTGGGAGTGAAGTACATTGAAAAACTCAGGTACAATAAAAATTGAAGTAAAAAAAATGATGTCCCTGTACAAGCTCTAACATCATATCATATTGCGTCTGCAGGATATTTGGGTATATCATTTACCTTTTGAGTATTGTTGATTCTGTTTATCAAATCGCTTGTGTTCATGTACCTGAATTGGATTTTATTTTAATATGTGTGATATTGGTGATTAAGGCATTGATAAAATAATGGTATGTAAATTTCCTATCCGATATTTGGCTTACAAAGTGATTGAGGGAAACCATAAAAAATACGAAGTCAGAGGTCGGCTAAGGACTTAGAACCCGGGACATTCCGAATGTGAGTCATAAACGTTATCATCTGAGCTATCTTGCTCGGTTATACCTGTTTTAATTATTAAGTTCTTATTGAAATTCATAAGCTGGCTGTTTTGGAAGTTTTACGTGAATGGACAGCAATTTGCACTGAAATATTTTATATTTTATTCTAGCAAGTTCTCTCACCATGTTCATTTTTACATCTGATTTCATTACAGCAGAATTTAACTTAGCGATTAAAGGAAACAAAAAGATAAAAATCCGAAACTGAACTACGTTAAAAACACACGCCAAGCATAAGTCAGTAGGCCTACACTAAAATATGTATGTTTTTTTTATCTCTGGAGAAAGCTAAGGAAAGCAATTCTGGATTTTGCCCTTTTTTGTCGCTGCAATTTAAAGCCTGAACAATATGGTCTCTTCGAAACCCTCATTCTTCTAATAAATCTTTCGCTTCTGTATCATCACCGTAACATATAAACAGCTGAGTTTCCCAGTAGTGTTAGTTTATTTATTTATTGATGCATGATAAATTATACAAACTCATGTACACAAGATCCTTCGCACGAGCCCGTACGGCCATTCGTGCTGTAACTATGCACAGTTTGAATCTTCAAAGAAAACAAAAATAATACTACTAATAATAAAATAGTAAAACAACAGTTATTATTATTACTACCGTTATCATTAATTATCACAATTACAACTAATCTAACTTCAAACCAAATTTCACAAAAATAATTAAAAAAATAAAATAAATGTAAGATATGAAAAGAGAGAGAAAAAAACACAGTGAAACATATATAAACAATTCAATTCCTTATTGAGACTGCACGAAATAATCCAACTAATAAATATAAAGGTAATACATAAACAAAAAAAAACATACACACGCGATAAAATACAAATAGAAAAAAAAAAGACACAATAAATACAAAAATAACATTATCCACTAATTACTTCATCATTCCAACACTAATTAATAACTCTTTTCCTTATTTTATTTGCCGCTTGGATCGCTAGTTATACATATGCGCGCGCAGGTCTGTCTGGCAGAAAAAATGGCGAAATTACCTTACTATACGAACAACTATACTAATTCTAATTATAGTTTATTTAACGACGCTGGCAACTGCCGAGGTTAATCGGCATCGCCTGTATGCCGGAATTTTGTCGCGCAGGAGTTCCTTTACATGTCAGTAAATCTACTGACATAAGCCCGCCGCATTTAAACACACTTAAATGCCATCAATCTGGGCCGGGATCAAACCCGCAACCTCGAGCACAGAAGGCCAGCGCTATGCCCACTACGCTACCCAGAACGACAACACCTGTACTGTGGTAAAACATAAACTGATACGCATTGTCATTATTGATCCTCAATCGACGAATATTAAATTCATTTTTCACCGCCTAGTAAGTACGGGAACTGTCCCTGTTCCTAAAAGATACACGTATTAACTTTCTATTTTGTCTTCAGAGACACAGAAAGCCGTATCCTGAGGATTAAAGACGAAGTTTGAAATCTAATGTTTCATACAAATAAAGTAAAAAATACTTTTCTTTCGCTATTCGAATATTTCCGATAAAATTTCAAAGTGCACAGTTCTTCTGGTATAATTTTTTCATTGATTCATAATTTTCTGACTAAGAACTGGTCTTTCGCTGCAAACTCAGCGTTCTCCAATCTCCCTCTTTTCCTCCTTCCTCTTAGTCTTCCCATAAGATCCACCTGATATCTTCCTCCGGCCCGTACTTTTCTCCCGTCCACCATTCTTTCCAGTGCAACTTCCTGTAGACAGTTTCTTCTTATCCAGTGACATAGCGGTTTTCTTTTTCTCTTCCTGAGCAGTTCAGAATTGTTCTTTCTTCACCCACTTTTCCAGCACAGCTCCATTTCTTATTCTGTTTTTCTGTTTCACACGCTTTACTCTCCATATACATATTTCAAATGCTTCTAGTCACTTCTCTTGACTTCATCGCAATGTCCATGTTTCTACACCATGGCCCACATCTGTGGAATAACGGCTAGCGCGTCTGGTCGCGAAACCAGGTGGCCCGGGTTCGATTCCCGATTACCTGGTTGAGGTTTTTCCCGGGGTTTTCCCTCAACCCAATATGAGCAAATAACTTTAGGTGCTGGACCGCGGACTCATTTCACTGGCATTATCTCCTTCATCTCATTCAGACGCTAAATAACCTAAGATGTTGATAAAGCGTCGTAAAATAACCTACTAAAATAAAAATAAATAAATCAATCTACACCATATAATGCCACGCTCCACACAAAGCATTTCACTAGTCTCTTCCTTATTATTTTTCCAGATGTCTACAGAAGATGTTTCTTTTTCTATTAAAAGATTCGTTTGTCATTGCTATTCTCCTTTTTGACTTCCTGGTAGCTGCTGATATTGCTACTTAACCCTTTCCAACCCAAATTAAATTGAAAATTAAAAAAAATATTTTGACATGAAGGAGAAACGCTGCCCGATAGTGTTTTGTTTCGGGATTTCAGGGGTGCCAGCTATCTTAAAAATAACTAAGAATATGGCTATGATAACATATGGAGTCATTTGGCATTTTACATGCATTCTCAGAGCAGGAAAGTGTATGATGCCATATGGAATCATTGGGCTGGAAAGGGTTGATACTTATAGCACACCTCAAGTATTTGATTAAGCTGACAATTTCTTCTGGTACCTCACTTCGAATTTGCAAGTTTATATTCTTTATTTTTCTTTCGATAACCATGGTATTCGTCTTGTTTCTAATTATCTTCATCCCATACTGCTCATAGCCGCCATTTAGCTCCAATAGAATAGCCCTTAGTGTCATCTCCTCTTCTGTTCACTACGCCATATCTTTTGCAAATTTCATGCATTCTATTCTCTTCTACTACCCTTTGGTGGCCTACCGTCATGTACTGTGTCACGGAATATGTGACAGTGGCACAATGTCCAACACACTATGTACACAGGTGCACTCATTACGAGTGACTAAACTACCGGCGTGGCTCAGTCGGTTAAGGCACTTGCGTGCAGGTCTGAAGTTGCGCTCGGGCGCGGGTTCGATCCCCACTTGGGCTGATTACCTGGTTGAGTTTATTCCGAGGTTTTCCCCAACCGTAAGGTGAATGCCAGGTAATCTATGGCGAATCCTCGGCCTCATCTCGCCAAATACCATCCCGCTATCACCAATCTAATCGACGCTAAATAACCACGTATTTGATATATCGTCGTTAAGTAACCAACTAAAAAAAAAACAAGTGACTAAGTGGCCGGGATCCAACGGAATGAGCGCCGCCTTGAATCACTAAATAATTACTTACGCGTATCATATTACTGTGAGTATCGAAGTACGTATGATATATATATATATATATATATATATATATATATATCGTCGCATTGTTTTATTATTATCAATTAATACTGCGATGTAACATCTATTATGCATCAATGTTTGCAGAGTCAGTGTTCAATGAACACGTGGCCCTCCTGGTCACCAGGATTTTTAAAATCAGTTGTCTTGATTATTTTCCGTTTACAAAAATAAGAAAGAAATGTCTCTTCTTTCACACACACCATCGCGCCTAGTATACGAGTTTACAAGGGAAACCTTTCTCATTGAGGATCTACGCTCGCAACTACTACTGCCATCAACAGAAAAATCAGAAGTTCTACACGACTGACGGAGAAAGAGAGACGAAATCTGGGAAGACTTCTACTACAGAGATGCCATGGTCGATCGCAGCTGCGCAAGAATTACGCAGCGCCCTAACAAGACATGGTTTCCACCACAAGCTGTGTATCAAACAAGGACACCACGAGCCAGCGGACAATTGTGTGTGCAACCTGTGCGGGAAACAATGTGAACGATACCACTTCTCGATTTGCACTAAATGAACACGATCCCTGACAGAATATAGTAGGGAACAGTATATAACCACCACATCAATGCACATTAGTGCGCTTTTATTTATTTGTAAAAATAAGAAAGAGGGTACACTTACAGCTTAGAAAAATATTTTACTTTGAATAAGAAAAACGTGCTAAAGAGAGACATGAATGAAAACTGGAGAAACACAGAAAGAAGGGGGAACTTAACAATTTAAGAATTAAATTTAAAAAATAAGAAAACTTTATAATTATTGAATAAAAATGTGTAACTGAAGGCACCATAATTTCTTCCTGTGTAACAACATATTATTTTACATCTGAGAAAAATAGCCTTCAATGAGCGAGGTTCTCACCGTGGTTCGTGGGTTACCATGAACAATGGCTGGCACATATACTTCGTAAACTTCTAATATAGTATTTGTTTAGGAGGTGGTTTACCTTCCCCTTATTTCTGAGCAATGTTGTGTAATACCGCAAAGGAACAATAATTGCCATGGTTGTTTTTACTTTTACTCTTAGGGTGGATTTCATAGTCGTCACTTATAAAATGGGTGAACCCTTAAGTAATAAGTGTTTGCTTATAATAAGGGAACCCTTAAGTCAATTCCGAATTCATAGACAACACTTATTTTCACGTAATGAGTGCTCACTTACAGCTGCCGGATATGACGTCATAACAAAAGCTGACTCTCACTGAACTAATCGAAAGCAGCTCTACATGTGGAGTTGCTATAACAACGAGTTATGAATGTTATTGTACTGAATAAGTTATATACAGCAATAATTTCATGACATGTTAAATTATGGTTGCATGTTAGTTATAGTTATAATCAGATATCCTACTAATTGAAACACATGTTCTGTAGTAGTGAATTTCTTAAATAGATAAATTAAGCCTATTAGGCCTACTATATGATACTGTATATTGAATTTATTAACATAGTGTTATCTCTACTCTATAATTTGCCAATTACAGCTACATGTTACATTTTTGGCTATGATATCTATACTTAACTCTTTTTAATTTATTTTTATTCGATATTTTCATTTATATCTATATCTGTGCCTTTTATTTAGGTAGTATCTATTTGTTTTTTTTTTTCATTTTTAATTTTTAATTTGTAATTACACTTGTATCTTGCATTTGTATCAGTTTTATCTCTTTTTTCATGTGATATGCAATTCTATGTTTTTAACAAATATCTTAACTGTCTATTTTAATTGGGGCTTTGCCCTGTTATAGACATAAATAAATAAATAAATAAATAAATAAATAAATAAATAAATAAATAAATAAATAAATAAATAACGATCAATTTGCCCAAAAATAAGTATGCCGAAAGGAAAGAATTTTTCTGAAGAAGAACGACTTCGACAGCTTGTTTTAAGGAATAAAGACATCGTAGAAAACAGGCAATTGTCTATTAAAAGCACTAAAATATCAACAACTGTGGTCTTGCGAAAACGATATCGCTTCTTAAATTCCAGTTCACTATACATTTCCAGAGGATTCTCCATGTCTCTAATATACCATTTAGGGACACGTATATTTTCCTTATTTCGTTCAACAAACTCCACAAAATCATCAAAATCATTCTCAGTATCTATTTTGAAAATGAGTGGTCACTTAAGGGTACACAGCTCACCTAAGCAATCACTCATTATGTGAATGAGGGACAACTATGAATTATAAATTAGTAGAAGTAACCACTTCAGGGTTCACGATAGTACTGGGAACCTTCTTTTACAAACACTAAAGCACCATTCTACTACAATTCCTGGTTAAAATTTAGGGTTCATTATACAGTCTCTATACTCTAATGGTGAGCATATCAAGGGGCATTAATAGGTAGCTTTTCAAGGTATAAAAACCATCGCCCAATATCCATGAATTACTGAAGTCCCATTTTTATTAGCGTGGCCTAAACTTTTTTAATTTGGTTATTTTACAACGCTTTAACAATTGCTATGGTTATCTAACGTTTGAGTGGGATGAAGGTTATTATGCCAGCGAAATGAGTCCAGGACCAGGGCCGAAAGTTACCGAGCATTTGCTCTTAATGGGTTGAGGAAAAACTCTGGAAAAAACCTCAACCGGGTAACTTGTCCCAATCAGGATTTGAACCCAGGTCCGCTCGTTTGACGATCAGACATGCTAACCGTTATTCCACAGCGATGGACGCCTTTAACATATTATTCATGAAAATTGTACTGCCATATGAGGAACCACACCACCTTGCAGCAATATCGGTAATAGGCTTAAGTAAATCCGCTTTGACCAGTACTTGCACACTTATTGAAAAATATCCTTTCAAGATTGATTTGCACAATACACGTCACTGTTCGTTAACAGAAAACCACAATTTAAGTCACACAGAGTTAGTGTGCACTCAATGTTGGTTGCTTGACTGTTGTCAGCCCACATTGAGGTCTGTGGATATAGAGGGAAAAATTGGATCGGTGTCTGGTAGAGTTCCCGGGTAGCTCAGTTGGTAGAGCGTTGGTACGTTAAACCAAAGGTCCCGGGTTTGATACCCGGCCCCGGAACAATTTTTCCCTCGAAATTATTCAAATCACCTTTACAGGGAGTTATACCTGAAAGACTGATTTGCATCCATTGTTATTAATTAATTACGTAAATATTAATTGAAAATTAATTACTTAAATATTAATTGAACTCAGTTGATTTCCCCTGTATAGACAATTTATTTTCTTAGTAAATGATTTCGTGACTTTCAAAAAACTTTTGTTACACTTAATAACAGTATTAAACATAGTTAATTTATCAGTAAACACAAAATTGTTACATACTTTCTCTGTACAATAGGTATATCAAAATTCCTCAACTTTCTTAATGAACTCGTGCTAAGTATATTTATGTTATCAGTTAAAGATATGGTTACTGTACATTATTTTAATTCAGTATATAAAAATTCCTCAGTTATTTTTTTTTTTATTTTATTTAAATCAACCTTCCTACTTCAAGGGTGTCATTTCCGTAGAGATTGTTTCCACCTGAAAATGAAGAGAAATGATTAATTCCAGCCGATGAAATTCGGTGATATGGCAGCAAGATAGGATGGGTGTAAGAGAAGGGAGAGTGAAGTCCTGGACAATACTCGTAGTACTAACCGTTTAAAAATCACTATCAGACTCATCATATTCCGGATCTTCTTCTTGACCAACAGTCTCAGGTGCAGAAAAAAGTTGACGATAGAATTCCGGAAAGCCTTCCTCTTCATGGAGTCTTACATGGTCCTCCAAATCACGATATCACGATATTTCCGCCCAGAAAGTTTGGTGGAGAGCATTTTGCAGCCTTTTAGTTCATCTAGTTTAATAGGTTTGAAATTAGACATTGTTAAATCGCTTCCTCTCCCTTTCTTCTTCGTCATGCCAGAAGATAATTCTCTCTGTATGTCACGAATGAAGAATGTCCTCACAGATTTTCAGTTATCGAATAGGACTTCTGGCTGCTAGAAGCTTTTTCTTGTACTTCGACGTCAAGAACTTTCCGAAGTGCTTAAATATGGTTTGGTCACATGCACATTCGACGCATTCTTCATTCTTCTTACATGTTTGCTGATTTTCTTAACCAACCCGCGACTTTTCGTCACCCTCGGAGTTATTTATTTATTTTATTTTAGTAGGTTATTTTACTACGCTTTATCAAAATCTTAGGTTATTTAGCGTCTGAATGAGATGAAGGTGATAATGCCGCTGAAATGAGTCCGGGGTCCAACACCGAAAGTTACCCAGCATTTGCTCATATTGGGTTGAGGGAAAACCCCGGAAAAAACCTCAACCAGGTAACTTGCCCCGACCGGGAATTGAACCCGGGCCACCTGGTTTTGCTAGGCTAGACGCGCTAACCGTTACTCCACAGGTGTGGACCCCTCGGAATTATATTCAGTTACAAAACGAACTAAATCGCTCATAATATCTGACATGTTAAACATTAAAACACAAAAACGGGAAAAACAACGCTCTATTCTTACAGAATAGCCAGGTACCTTCAGTTCTAGTATAACTAACTTTCTCAATGTAAATCTAGCCACTTATTATTCTGAAAAATTAAACCCTAGTACAGGAAAAGGAATTGACTTTGTCACTGGTTGAGAAGAAAGTGTCTTCTGAAGGATGCACTGGAAGGAATGGTTAGCGGAAGAAGAGTTCGGGGTAGAAGAAGATATCATATAATAGGCGACATTAAGATGGATCATATTAGGAGACAAAGAGTAAGGCACAAAATAGGAAAGACTGGAGAATGCTGGGTTTGTTGTGAAAGACTTGCCATTAGGCAGAACACTATGAATGAATGAATATAACAATGGTAATAATATATTACGCTACAAGGTGGGGAAGTGCTTTTTATAAAATCGAAGAAAAATTTGAAAAACTCGCTCTGCTTTTTTGCACGATCATATATTTCAAATTATAAATACAATACATTTTGCATTCAAAATTTAGAGCAATATTATTTAAAAGTCTTCGCAAATCTACATTGTAATGATAGCTAAGTAACAATGAACGCACTGTAATGGATCTATAGTATTTCAGTATTGTTTTAATGTTATGTAGAATTGTTTCTCTAGCAACTCGTTTCTTTCTGGGAATTCTAACTTTCAAGTCCTAGCAACAATAGCTTCAAATGCAAGAAAAAAATATCATTGTTGCTGGATGAATGAAACATTTTGGTAAGCAGTATGCTTTCTATATAAAATGAAAAATGTCATACCTAAATGAATGATATTTTGAAAGCTCAGTTCAGATTTAAAATAATTAAATTTGACTTACGACCCCATAATTAAACTCGTTCGTGAGCAAACAGTTTTGAATGGACTCTGTTGGTTTATACGTGGTGAATGGATTGTGTTGGTTCTTCCCCTGTACACATTTTCTTTGTCACCCTATAACATGAATAGTGTTGGGTTTTCCTGCAATTCCTTGACATGATTTAACAGCTGGCTAAGAAGCACGCAATAGTAAGTTATTATCTCATTTTCACTTTTTTTTACTACGTTGCGTTTTCCCCTGTACCCTTCAATATTGTGTTTTCGATTCCTGGAAGCTTCATGTAATTTGTGGTTAATCTTGCAATAGTCGTTCTTATATTTTTCACTATTTGTGAAGTTGTTGCTGTACTAACACCTATGAAGTCATTAATAGCACTCAACATGTTTCCAAAAGCACAGAATCGTAGAGTTAAAAGTAGTGAGAAATAAATTAATAAAAGTAGCTGGATGACTGGCAACATAGTATTATTTCTGTGAACAAATTTGTTTCTTGAATGTAGTAAACTATTAATAAAATTATTAACAGAAAGCGGTATGGAATAATTTCGAATAACATAATATAATTGAATGAGAATTTATATGTCCGTCTCATGATGAATTTTTTCATGAATGAGACGATGTAATAAAAACAATGAAGGTTTTGTCAACGGAATTGGCTTTAAAACTGTCTTGATGGTCCAATATATATATATATATATATATATATATATACTTACTTACATATATATATATATATATATATATATATGTGTGTGTGTGTGTGTGTATTTGTCTTATTACTTATATCTAGAACTGTTCATCAATAGTATTGTTTCCGAAGAGAACAGTACGATTTCTTTTCGCTATTTTATTCAACTGAAAACATAACCTCAAAATATCTGATTAGGACTTCAATGGAAGTTATGCTACGAAAAAGATAAGTTCCGGTTACGCGATATTTTACCAAGACATTGCTTCTAACCGGATATTGTAAATAAAACCAAACTTTTGTTAAAGTCACAGTAAAAGTTATAGTAAACTTCTTACTGCAGATCGTAAAAATGGGCCTTAATATATTAAACCTAACTAATCCACAAGCATATTCCATAGGCTGTATAAAATAATATTCAATATCTCAACCTTAAATCTAGACTTCAATCAGATTTTTGTTGTCTTCCAGGATAATGCTGTAGAGTTCCATTGCACCATCCTTTATTTCAAAATACTTCATTAGATAAAAATATTTTCCTCTTCTTCCCTAATCATACTTTACTTTGGTAAAACAGTGAATGATTGTAATGTTCGATGCAGGGGGAACTTCTTCCTCGGTAAACTATCCAGATACTTAGGGCCCCAACCTCGGTGGGGGTCCCGGCCAGGGAAAATAATAACAATGATAATAATATTAATAATAATAATAATAATAATAATAATAATAATAATAATAATAATAATAGTAATAAGTATTATTATTACTCTCAAATGGCTTTTAAGGAGCCCGCAGGTTCATTGCCGCCCTCAAATAGCCTAAGTCCGCCATTGGTCCCTATCGGTGCAAGATTAATTCAGTCTCTATCACCATCCCTGAGCACGAGTTCTACTCTTTCAGGGGCGAGCTAAAGTTTCTCTACATGCTGTATATTTTATGTTACAATTATTAGCAAAATAATAAATAATAAATAAATAAATATCCCACCTCTCTCAAATCCATTTTAATATTATCCTCCCAAATGTCGGTTTCCCTCCGGCCTCCCAACTAACACTCTACATGCATTTCGCCCATACGTGCCACACACTCTACCCATCTCAAACGTCTGGATTTAATGTTCCTAACTATGTCAGGTGAAAAATACAATCCGTGCAGTTCTGTGTTGTGTAACTTTTTCCATTCTCCTGTAACTTCATCCCTCTTAGCCCCAAATATTTTCCTAAGAATATTATTCTCACACACCCTTATTCTCTGCTCCTCTCTCAAAGTGAGAGTCCAAGTTTCAAAACCATACAGGGCAACCGGTAATACAACTGTTTTATAAATTCTAACTTTCAGATTTTTTTACAACAGACTGGATGACAAAAGCTTCTCAACCGAATAATAACAGGCATTTCCCATATTTATTCGGCGTTTAATTTCCTCCCGAGTGTAATTTACTCGTATATTTGTTACTGTTGCTCCAGCATATTTGAATTTTTCCACCTCTTCGAAGGATATTGCATTTTTTGGCACACTGAAACTTTCATAGGTTTATACAAGAACTTTGTCGAAGTTTCTACCTAGATATTTCAATATTGTATGACTAGGCCTATGGAAAGTTCTCGAAAGACCTGGAAAATCTGGAAAAGTGTGAAATGTTCTAGAATATAGTGGAAGATTATGGAATATTCAAGAATTTTCTGTAATGTCATGAACCTGTATTCTAGAATGTTCGATTAGGGAACGTTGTGCAATAATGTATGAACTACCATGTATTGCGATTGGTCGAACCCTCACCAACTTCCACTATTCTGGGATTATAATAAGCAGACGGCTCAATCCGCAAGGATACAGTTTAAAGTAAGATTAAGGGAAGAGATCAAACGAAAAGAAATAACAGCGACCTATAATACTGAAAGTTGATTCTCACAGGGTATTGAAGAGTTGTGTGTGACTTGTATGAGTTACTATTTAAGTTAAATAATCACGTGACTATTACCCATTATCCTTTTAATTTAAAAAAATTACCGATGTCTAACGTAAACAAGAAACTGAGCGGGTTCCGGTAAAAAAATAAGGAGGAAGTGTAGAAGGAAAAAGAGCATCTTTGCAATTTTCCTAAGTTCGACTCGTTCTTCACCTCTTCCAGACCTATTAGGCCTACTAGACCAGTGCATCATCCTCTGGCGATTGGAATGACTACTGTCAACTGGCAAGCTTGTTTGACTGTCATGAATAAAGCGCGGACCTCGTTGCCTTTTCATTGCCTGCTGCCACGATACAAGTTGTCTGCACAAGCGCTATACCGAGAGTCTGACGTCACGTCCACATCACTCGCGATGGGTACGGCGTCTCGACGCATTCTCAATACGTACAGCAGTCGGTCGGGCACGTGTAGACCGTGCAGAGTTGTAAACAAGAGTGCCAGTAATGTCAGACGTAAAGAAACAGAAGTTGTTACAATATGTGGAGGAATTTGGCCGTGATTATTTCACTATACAATTAGTAAATAGCCTATATTTTGCAAAGTATGCCATATACAGTTTAAAGGCCACAGAAAATTGTTCATCCAAAAGCACTGTAAGTCTAAAAACATAAAAAAGAGTAACGCTGTTTGGCAGACATGATACAACATCGAGTTGAAATTCATATAAGCGTACTCAGAGAGAGTTTTGTAACGACCTCTGCAATATGACGGTAAGTTGCAATATTCCGTTACACAAGTTACAAAATGCTATTTTCAAATAATTTCTGCAGAAATATACTGGGCGAAACGTTCCATGCGAGTCAACTCTACGCAAAATATATTTATCCCCGTGCTATGATTATGCCATCAACAGCATTAGGAAATCTGTCACAAATAATAAAATATGGGTATCTGTTGTACATAAAAGATGTTTATAAATATGTTCCCACAACAATTAAACAACTAGAATAGTCAACCCTCGAAATGTTCAGTGGCCTCCGACTCGTAGTACATTTGTACCAAAGTCTGTGTGAAGCAAAACCACATCCAAGTTTGGAACCGGTTAAGCCGAAATTTGGGACCGTGTTGAAAAATAACTGTAGATTTTCAGCAATGTGTAAAATAAGAGATATTTTGTCGGTTAATGGCGAGCCCTCAGATACGTGTGACTGCTCATATTTTCGTTTCACACCACTCATGTCTTGCGATGTGGAACGCACATTTTCTCAGTTCAAGTTCTAAGTGATAGGCGAAGAGGTTTTTCTTTCGATACTCTACAAAAATGTATTGTTCTTTATTGTAATGGAACTGTGGACGCACCAATAGATGAATCATAAATGAAAACTGTTGTACAGTTTTGCATTCTATTAATAACATAATGTTATTAAAGTTCTAAGGATGTGTTACAATGCATTTATTTACAACACTGTCATGTAAAGAAGATGCAACTTTGTCCTTCACCGCACTGAACCTGTACAACGGAGGGAACGTCCGTATCTTCCCCTCCCATCACACAACAAGCTAGGCATACACCACACTGTCCAAGCGCAGGTAACTTATGAACGCGGGCAACGAAGACCGTGCTTTAGTCATGAACTACCTCAGATACTACAAAACTTGATTTCCTAAAATCCCGCTGCAGTCATTAGAGAAGATCGTGGTGAACATCCTGAATCGCATGCGGCATCTGTTAGTGACGATCCTTCCGAGAGGATAGGGGAGAGGGAGGTAGATTGGCTCAAATTTTACGTTTCATTTTTTTTCTTAATTTTGATAGCATTTTATAAAATCCTCAAAGATGGTTCTTCTACGTGGTTTTTTGGGCTATGTGGAGAGATATTGCAATTTAGATTTCACCGCAATTTAAATTTGTATTATTTCGAAACGTGTAGATTGAGTCAACTTATCCCGCCCTGGAGGCGAGTTGACACATGATATGGGGTATATTGGCTACGTGTTAAATAAGAGCAAACTGCATACAAGATTGGAGTTTCTTAAATTTAGAATTTATTTCTTTACACAAGCAAATGAATCAATATGATAAACGCATAAATATATAACCATGTAGTTAAACAATGAGATGAAAGAAGAACTGAACCCTAGAAAAACAAGTGAATAATTAATTTTGAACTAGTTAATGACTATATCTCACATTGTCTTATTAAAAATATCTGAGAAGGAGTTTATGCAAACAAAACTATCTGTTTCCATCTGAAAAAATTTTATGTGTCATAATTTACACTTCAGGCACTGCATCCGCCCTCCACTTGGTGCACCTTCTGAGTAAGATTTAACACAATACAGGCAATATGTCCCTCCGTATTCTTCATTACTTTTCCTTCTTGAATTATTCTTTGTCTTTCGTCTGGTCTTAAGACTTCTTTTCTCACTACTGCAGTCTCCTCTTGTACTTTTTGTTGACAAAATTCAGTATCCTTTTTCGATTTTCTCTCCTCTAATTCTTTCTTAACTTGAGAGTCAGTAGGTTTCGCAGTAGACAATTTTCCCCATATGTCCTGAACCGTAGTTTACTTACATACCGAGTGGGAGTCCGGAATGAGATTAATATCCTTGGCCACACTTCTGTTTTCTAACTTTACAGCCCTGACATCTCGTACCATTATACCTGATTATGTCCTGATTTTCTCATTCACTCCAATGAAGGTATATTCTTAATATTAAAACTCAATTAAATTGAAGTAATATAATCACAAATTGTATGAATAAGTAAATTATGTACTGTATAATTTATGTAGTCATTTAAAGTAATACAGCGGGATAGATTACACACCGTGCCAACGTGCTCCCTCACAACTGTGCCAACTTGCCTCTGGTCTAGTTATTTAATTTGGATTAAAAATTGCGAATTAGAATAATGAATGATCGAAATAAAATTAACATACAACAGAGCCACTTAAATGTACTTTCCAACGATATATTTGAAGTTCATCTAATATTACATGTGTACCCTGTAAAATATAATCACGAGATAATGTAAATTTACTTATCTTGCTGCAAAAACAACTTTATGGCTTCCTTCTTCTACCGCATCCCACAAAGGACTGATACTTCCGTGGAGCATGCTTTATAAAGCAGGGATCATAATGTCTACGTGATGTTGCAATCCGTCGCTTAACTACTGCAATAAAATTGGAGTGCTACCGTGCCTCTGTAGCCAACCTGCCTCCATCTCCCATACTGGATGATGCCACACTCGAACACTCGGTATAAAATGACGTATCTGCTACTTTCAGTCTTTAGCCCAACATTGCCTAATGGTGAAAAACGACATCAACCTTGACTAGTATTTTCGAAGAGCAAGGGTACCGTGTCCTGCGCCTCTTGTAAATGTTAGCAAAATGCAGGTCAGAGGATGAAGAAACATGAGAATTATTACGATCGTAGGTCAGCATATGTGACGCTGTTAAAGGTATCCCCGTAACATGCCATGAAGGCACTTCGGAGGCATGGAGGTAGAGCCCCATGCTTTCCATGACCTCGGCACTAGAATGAGGTGGTGTGGTCGGCACCACGCTCTGGCCGCCTTTTACCCCCGGGAAAGACCCGGTACTCAATTTTATAGGAGGCTGAGTGAACCTCGGGACCGTTCTGAAAGTTTGGCAACGGAGAAAAATCCTGTCACCACCTAGGATCGAACCCCGGACCTTCCAGTCCGTAGCCAGCTGCTCTACCAACTGACGCTGTTAGTGAGGAAAAACGCTATCGGTAGAGTTCACAAGAGACTTGTTCTTCAAACGGGGTGGGGGAATAAAATACTGGCATAGATTTTGAACTATTTTCAAGGCATGCCAAAAACTTCTATAAACCAAACCTAACCTCTCATTGATAATCTATGTCCGCCATATTGACCAACCTTTTGATTATTATGTAAATTCGCTTTTTCGACAAATTTACCATGAAATATAGGCTATGTTTGAAATACCTTTCTTTCAACAATCAAAATCAGACTCAAGTAGAGAGATAATTTTATTCTTTTTTGATAATTAAAATATGTATGAACATCCGTTCCAATAATTGCCTGTGGCACTCAGTCTTCTAGAGTCCAGAAATATAAAAGACTGACGACGCGAGGGAAGAATAATTATTATTCAATTGCATAATACCAATCCGCAAAAGTCCCAGTAGTCATTAAAACAAATGTGAAACGTGTACTTGAAATGAATGTGTTTAATATGATGTATTATACGCGAAATGCAATATTAGATCCATAAAGATGTTGTTCACTTAGTGATACAGTAAAGAATATCGTATCATATTTCAGATTTTCTCCAATTACATCTTGTGACGTAGAACGAAAATTTTCAAAGTAAGATATTGTTTTCATACACATAGCAAAGAATCTCAATTGATAAACTGAAAATGTGCTTTATTATTAATTGAAGAACTTTCTCCCAAAACGAGTTATGTCCACAAAAATTAAAAACGACTTTTCGTTGTATTCCTAATATTCCTTGCAATCGTCAGAAATCTGCTGTATGTTTTCCCTCGAAACTCACTTCCATGAAGTTAATAAATATCGAGACAGAAATATGACAATTTCGTGCAAAAAAATTAAGTCCATAGCTGGATTTCCATCGAATCACGTTAAGTGCAGGAAATAGAATTTTTTTGCGCCTTCACATTTTTTCAGGAAACAGAAGTCTTTCGTACATGTTTATTTGTTCAGGAGCCAAGACTGCTGTTATATTAAGTCTATGGCCAAGACATGGAGAACGACAGAGGTTTTCATTGCGATTAGTCAGAGACTTGAGTTGCCGCTACTAGGTGGCGCGGGCACTCGTATCTTTCCTTGGAAACTTCTCTAGCAGGAAGGTCGCTAGATGTCGCTATCGAACAGCTGTTGGTCCTTTCTCTGGCAAATATATCAAGTGCCATCTAACGAGCGCGTTTTGAACGACAAGGACAAATAGGAATGTAATAATGACACTTGCGTCCAAGTATCTAACCATAGACTTACTAAATAACAAGAGGCCTATATATATATGAGAGGAGTTCATAAGCCGGATTAAGTGTAATCTGTCAAGAAGCTTCTCTCAACTACCAGAGGGGCGCCACAAGCAAGCAAAAAATTGCGGGAATTTCAAAAGACTTCTCTTCACTTCCCCACTGTAGTAGTATTAGTATTATTATTTACAATTTCAATTTCAAGACTTTCGCCGATAATTACTTAGAAATTCTCTGCACCTCGACGTGAATTATTTACAAGTTCTCTCCTTTACATTATTATTAACAGTATATCAATGTTTGAAATGTAACTATCCCTACTAAAATTACTTTTTTTTTTTTTTGTTGGAATAAAGATCTTGAGTCAACATCAATAGCATTTTCAGAACGTGATATGCCAGGAAGTGAAGGTAGGAAAAGGGCTGTGAAATATGAAATGAATTAGACATGACCAACCAAATCTGTTGTGGTTAGAATGCATTAAATTTATTTAGGTAACAATATTTTTTTCATAAACATACAAGATATTTTGTTACAATTAACTTCCACTGTTTTATTGCAATACAGAAAAGATTTCATGATCCTAAGTTCACTATTAGTACAATAATATAATTAATAAAATATAATTAACATCACAGGAAAGTGTACAAAAAAATCATATGTATACTTAAGTCTGTTGGAAATCAGAGATTATTTCATGAAAAAAATTTAATGTCAGTTTATTTCATTTTCTTAAATGTCTAGATTTATTATTGTGTTATGAAGAAAATAATTTGAAATCATCCTCAGTAGAAATCGGTGTCTGCAATGCTGTACTCTTATTGTCTTGTAGAAATAAATATTGATGTTTCAAATAAGCGGTTACAATGCGTTAAGTCTTGTGATAACATTGAAGGCACATACATACATTTTTTTTAAATTAACACTTAATAGCATTATGCCAGTTTCTTCTTAATTTACTACATTAAAGTCTAGGCTGTGTATGGGAACACTGGAGAGCAAGAGAGTTGATGGGTTTATTGAAAAAACTCAGCATTAGTTAACATTAAATTTTATATGTTACTGAACACTTTTAATAAGCTGCACTGATTAAAGAATTCATCCCAACCTATATCTAGCATCTACAACTGAATTTACTTCCTTTACGGTATGATTTGTCATTTATCTTTGAAATATTCTACTTGCTAGTGTAACCGCCCTTGTGTTTAAATTATATGAAATGTTAACTAGGATATATAATATCTTTCAAAGGCTTTGTTTAATGTGTCGAGAAGATGGCTCCTGTGTTTGACACACAACCTTGGCCACAATCAGTATCACACAATAGCAACTGTATATGAGTATAGGCTTAATAATCAAAGGGTAAAGCCAGATCAACCATTTTATTCAGCAAATGGTCAGATAATTGTGGATTTCTTTTACACAAACCATCTCTTAAAATGTACACGAAATATGTCGAAAAAGTATAACGTAATAGTTTACGACTAAAATAGCAAAATGGAAACATATAGGTCTGTAGTATACAAATTTGATAAAGATAACCAGTTTCAGTTAACAAGAATTAATGATAAACATGTGTGCAAGTGTATTGAGACTGATGACAGTAAGGACCACAGCACGAACCTAAGCCATTCAGTAGCTGCAGACATTTCTTGCTTGCCAAGACTGGCAGTACATGCAGGAGATGCAACACATAGAGTAGAATTTGTGGGAAACATGGACAAGACATTTGATTCACTGAATGGAAGTACAGTTTTCGAGAATAGGAAGACAGTATGTGTGGCTGTGAAAGAAAAGTCTATGCATGTATCCATCTGGAATGAAATGGTGAATTTTTAGTACTGTCAAATTTATAAATAGTGACAAACTATGCATTATGCCATCCACATCTGGTTGGATTTATGACTTAAATGGAGCAAAATTACTGTAGGAAATTGTTAAAAATGTACACTGATATGCATTTGCTCTTAATTTGGAGTATTAATCAAGATTACTAGAAATTTACTTTTGCATAATTAGAAATAAGGATGGTAGAACAAGCCAGATAACTCTTCTTGCAATGATATTCAGTACAGTAATCGGGCATTGCTGCTCAAAAAAATGTTATTTTCTAGTAACAAATGAAATTGTGAAAGAGGTTAATAGCTTGTGAGGGAATCTTTTAATTTCTCTGATGATGATAATGAGCTCGTGAATGCAAATGCATTATAATATATTGCTGGTTATATTGCTAAGAAGGCATGTGATGCTAAACAGTGTGTTAATTGTCGTGCAGCTCTTGCAGACAATGAAAAATACAAGAGGGCATAACATTTATGTTCAAGGAATATGAAAAAGTAACAGAAGATCCTCAGTTGTCATCAACGCATTTATTAGAATGTGTAACATTGATGACCAAGATGTTTCATAATGGCTTAGAAAATCTGCTGTCACACAATGATGTAATAAAGCAATTTAATAAGCTTGATTCATAATAGTGTTAATTTTGATTTTCTTTCATACTGTAACTATGACTGCAAAAATTATTTTTTTCTCACTATAATGTTAAATCAATGCAAGACTCAGAAAACTGAATGAAGAATGTCTTCTGATGTAAAAAAAATAAGAAAACAGAAACCATCTGCACCAATGAACTGCTAACATAAAATAGCATAAATATAATATGAAATTATATTATATAAGAATCCAGTTTATTGATGCAGAACTTTTTTCATTTTCTTTTCTTTCTTTTTGTTGTCATTACTTGGCAGTTTTTCATTCATTTTCCATAATCTTGCATGAATGAGCACTCTTGTGAACAATGAAATCAAATATCTTTTACAATCAGAATTACAAGTAGGTGCAAGAAAATCAGAACAAACTTCATCCTGAGTAAGACTAGTAAATCTCTGTACTACATGAGGCTTGAAAATCAGGTTTCCGAAGTTATTATCAAACTCAGGTGTCATATATTCAACACATTTAAGTAAATTTGCAGAATACTTTTTGAACATGTTTCGTGTACTTTTAATCAAGTGTGGAGTGTAAAAAAATGCCACAATTTTCCTGTCATTTACTGTAAAGGAGGGCTCATCTATAGTAACTCCCAATAAATGATTCGCTTTTTGATTGTTAGAGCCCTGATCACAAACAGTAGCTACTACTTTTAAACCAATGCTACTCAGCTTCTCTATTGCTTTGCCAATGAGTTCAACTAATGTATTGCGAGGGGTGCTTGAATGTGCTAAGAAAGAGCCCGAAACTTGTTTGTAATTACTGCAAATACCTCTAACCATAAACAAAAGACCTTGGTTGGCTATTTTATGTGATGAATAATTGCTAGAATATCTCTCGAAGCCATCTACGATGTCTTCATTACTATTGTAGCACAAGTTTGCTTTTAAAGACATTTCATCCCACATAAGGCAACACAGTTTGTCAGTCTCAGTCATCTTACTACAGGCGTTCCTTAGTATGTCAAATAGTTTATCACTAAAACCAACATCAGTGATATACTTTTGCAATACTCTAAGCAATGTAGGCTTTGAAGGGAAATTTAATAACTTCCTAATCATCCTATAGGAACTTGGGCTCTGTAAATAAATGTTAAGAGCCTTTGTTTGCATTTCCGGTGACCACCGATTTCCTCTGTACACACCGTGCATCTGAAGAGATGCAATTTCTTACCAGTTCATGTAATGGCCCAGGAACCTTACTGTTTATACATGCAAGGGCTGTGGGTATCTTCGGTTCTTTCTGTGAAGTCTTGAGAACTCTTCTCAGACGATGCAATTGTACTTGAAGGCTGCGAATCTTTCTCCTCTTTGGCGTTACTGTCAATCCCCCCATAATCTCCGCAGCTCTTGAGCAGCCTCTTCCCACTCCATGTGACTAGGCCCTGCAGAATCTGTATAAAACAAAACAACAAAAAATATATAATTATAAACTAACAGTAAGAGTAAGCAGGCCTATAACACCACGAATAGAGGTTGCAGTTATGGGGTCTACTAAGCCCAATATGGGACTACTTATCTTTCCCTATAAATAACAATTACAGAATCTCCAATTATCACAGAATTTATGAGCATAGTTCTGAAGCATTTAAAATTGCATATCATTGGCTAACTTTAAACATCCTGTAACTGCATTTCAGGAAATTGCACAAAAGAAAAAGAAGAACTTATTTTTATATCCCAGCTAAGAATTGTTATGCATTTGTTACATACAAACTGTAGAAGAATTTTCATACTAACGAGGTGTTATCAGCAGACGCATTTTAAAAATAGTTATACAAAGATTTCAACATTCCGGAACATTTGGACTTTGTTTTAGAAGTAAGCCGATGAAACCTAAAAAGTATACGATTAAATAATTTACTTTGACTTGATGGAGATAGCCTGAACTTTTCAAGGTATGACTTCTCTATTCAGATGTGTCCGGAGGGTACCTGTGAAATACTATCTTCAAAATGGTCCGCGCACCCCTGAAAGTTATTGTACAATTTCTTGGGCACTTTCACCATTAGGTCTTCTCTGCCAATTGCTTCTAGCCATGTCTTGCATCTGAAATCAAAAACGATAATAAAATATAAATATAAATGATGAGCACAGCAACACCATTTCGTGGTATTTTGTAAAATCACTCAGATAAGCTAGAAAGTGAAAAAAAAAAAAAAAAAACCTGCTCCAATGACCTTAAAGGTAAAATACTAATTATTACTCCATTTGTAACGTATTTTTGGAGAAAAACACTCATAATTTACGATAACATTTTAATAGCAAAGCGGAAAACTTGCAAGCTCCAAATTATAATTTAGAGGAACAGAAATAATGTCGTTTTCAACGTTTTCCCGCTTAGCTATTCATTTGTAAAAATACGATGTGAATCAAACAAATTTAAATGCAGGCCCAATAAAAAATTAATATTGTTAGCCTTGTCATATGCCGAAAATTTGTAGTAAAACGGTGTACTACCGTGGCTTACTGCATCTGTTCTCTTCGATTTTCTATCTTATCTGAGTGATTTTATAATGTGATACGAAATGACGTGCATGTGATCATGGCGTATGTGATGTATCATTCGTACTTTGCCGCACCACAGACGACAGAAAAAAATTACTTCAGTAAATAACCTCTAAAACTGTAGCAGACCAAGTAAATCAAACTTCAGTGTCGTGTGCGGCAAGGTACCGGAGTTTCAGTAAAAACAATAAACCGATAGATCCATCTCTTAAAAAATATCTCCCACGTGTTATCGGGTACCTACTGTTAATTAGACCAATACATATTACATAAATTAAATATATATAATACATTTAAATAATAAAGTGGGGAGTGTAAGGATATGTATAACTTAAATATTAGTATCCGGCAATTCATGCATTATGATGCACGTGGCTAGAAAAATCTACAATACATCAAGTTAGTTTAAATGATAATATTAATACTTTGTAAATGAAAACTCACCTTTCACTATCTCCCGATATTTTGAAGAAACATTGGCAAATTCTTCGGGTGGCTGTCCTTCCGATTCTTGCACTCGAAATATTCGCATTTAACATGTGATGGCATTTTGAGTAACTACACAACACACCAAACAAATTCAAAACATCTTCCCTCTTGTGTTTTCCTTCTCCTTCCTTATTCAGGACTGAAACTTAAACCAGAAGCACGCATGCTCATTTTCCATTTCCTGGAGTTTGAATTCAGTGATGCAATGTTGGTAAGAAACGATGGTAGCGTTCGTAGTGCTGGTTGAATGAGTTAGCAGCGGTTAACAAGGAAAAGGATAGGACTGAATCCTTCTGTTATATTATTAGTCCTCTTGCTAAATAACCGCTAGACCACTCACTGGCGCTAGTGTTATGCTCCCAAATTGAATAGCCAACGAGCGGTCATTTGTTTGGTTGGGCTGAATAAGTATGGTTCGTTCGTGTGCTGTTTTTAATTGCAGGAATGCACACGGATGTAAAGATAAAGACGGAAGGAATGTTACATTTCACTGATTAGTTAATCTTTCATTTCTATGACGATTTTTGCTCCGTATTATGTTACAGAAGACAAACTATTGTACTTATGCGACTGTTTTATGCTTCAGGTTTCCTCTGAGTAAAGAGTCCCTTAACCGTATGTGAATAGATATAGTCCGCAGACAGAATTTCTAACCTACAACGAATTATTCAATATGTTCAACTCATTTCGAACTAGTTTCAAACTACATTATTACGTTATAAATTGTTATTGTCCTTCATTCACTTCATATCCTTCATTTTCTTCAAACAGATAATTATTCGCCGATTTTAAAGATACAGAAACTGTACAACCTATAAAAAGTTATTTTTTTATATTCTGATTGAAACTAATTCTTGTCTTAGTTACGGATTAATTAAACAGTTTCTTATCTTACTAGGTACTGCTACTGCTACACTACTAAAGCTACTTACTGCTGCAACTGTTACTACTACTACTATTACTACTACTACTAATAATAATAATAATAATAATAATAATAATAATAATAATATTATTATTATTATTATTAATAGTAGTAATAATAAATAATAATAATAATAGTAGTAGTAGTAGTAATAAATAATAATAATGATAATAATAATAATAATAATAATAATAATAATAATAATAATAATAATAATAATAATAATAATAATAATAATGTTTTTGGATTTCGTACAGCAATTTAACAGTTTAACCTTCAGATTAAACAGTAGACATTAATTCTATTACTAAGCGTGGTTATGAATATTCACATTCAGAGTTCCTATGAAAATGATGCAACCCTGACAGCCAGAGTTGCCAGGTATCCCAATTTAGGGGGATTCTTCCAATTCCCCGGTTGAATCCCAATAAAGAGAGTCGGGATTGATAAAAATTCCGATTTGAGAGATAATAGCTTAGACCGCAATTTAAACAAATTAGTCTGCATTTCCTATTATCCGATATTTTTATTTATATATTGACTCAAATGGTAACACTGTAAACATAGAGGTAAACCGCGGAAATTAGTAAGTCTGTGAGGTAACCCAGCTGATTGCCGTAAGGCAACTCTACTCGCAAGATAATAATTCCCCTAGTTCTACCGCATTGTTGATTAATCCGTTTCGGTAGGTACCTAGTTGCTGCTGTCGCAATTAGTAAGCATTGTGTATTTTAGGTGCGTTGAATGGCAAAAAAGATAGCGTTTTGATATCGTATTTTATACTAACAGATACATACAATTGCTGCGTTTTATAGTTTAGTGAACTATGTTTAAACATGGATTCATTGTCAGATGTACTGTTGCAGTACCGGACTCGAAAAAGAAAAGTTGCAAAGTTAATTTAGTAGCGAATGGTTAAAACACATTCGTGGTCAATAAAGGAAGTATTGTTGCTGTAAATAAAAACATTTAGCTTTCGGATACGCAATACGACACGTATTCAAATAGCGGTTTCGAAATCCCGCGCGTTTTCGTCCAAGCAAATGGCGACTTTCCGCTGCTTTAATCTGGGAACATATTTCTCAGTTTTCCGCTACGGCGTGGTAGGGGCTCGTATCTAACTCGTTGCTTGCGTCTATACTAAAAGCCAGATTATGAACCGACTAAACCGGAAGCAACGTTCTGTTGCTCTCTTTCTGAGCTCTATTGCCACATAGTGGCGCGAGATTCAAAGCATGTTCGGCGTTTGTCACCGATATGTTTAAAATAACTACTGTGTACAGTTCTCGATAACACTATCAACAATATTAATAATTAAAATTACTGTTTTTAAGAAAGCACGAGCTAATGACGCTGGTACGAAATGCGACTCGTAATGCACGTGGTACTGCAAATGAACTGGGAAGTTTGGCTACACTGTCTCCGTGATTCCGTTGCCAGATTTTCGTTAGCAGACGACATTTTCACGTGAGGTACAATGAAAAGCTCCGTTCTCCTTCCCCCCTCCGCCCCTCCATACTCAACGTGTCATCGCTGCACAGGCTACCTCTCTAACCCGCACTTTCCTCTCGCCATGTCAACTACTTCCTGTTTAGTCGGTTCATAACCTGGCTTTTAGGATAGACTCTAGAGCTAAGGGTAAGTACATGTTGGAGCAACGATAAACGATAAAAGAAATGACCTAGCGACGCTTTGGTATTATCAAAGTATGAAGTGTTCATATTGGAGCAACGAGGACGCGGGAAGCGAACATTTTGATTTATCAGTAGAAGATATTCTATGCGTCCACTTAATGAAAGAAGACTATAGGAAATATCAGCTGCTAAGTTCAAGGTTAATATAACTTAAATACGTAGAAAATTCAACCCGTTTCTCATCCCAAAGATAGTATAAATTCGTTGTGTTGTGATTGGTTCTTGTGATCACATAACATATGACGAATAAATACACAACTGATCAATTTGCTAATATCTATAATAATTAATTTAATATGCCGAAATAATAATAAATCTATTAATATTCGGATATATTGATAACCACAGGTAATTATACAGATTAATATTATCTTAATTAGAGATCATGGAACTTTTCATTTTCGTCGCTTCTATCGTGTATCTTCGCTTTTATCATTACTCCAATATGCACACCTCAATGGCAATGCATGCTTCAATTCTCTCTGATATAGCATCGCTGCTTCTTCTATCGTTTATCGTCGCTCCAACGTGTACGTACCCTAACCCATCAAAAGCTTCCACTTGAGTAAATAGTTAGAATCTCATTCACCAGGTGGCAGTGGTGTTACAGTTTTCGTATTAATAGAATCTTATGACGCTAGATGGCGGCAAAACTAAAAGCGAAAAGTGGAAAATGCTCTGTTAATTTAATATTTTACCAAGCCTTGTTGCTTTACATTCTATTCCAGTGGCGGCTCATACATATTTAATGCATAGTGCCAAAATCAGTGGTATATCCAGGATACCCTAAGGGGGAGGGTAACTCTTTTTCCTACTATAAGCAATAATAATAATAATAATAATAATAATAATAATAATAATAATAATAGTAATAATAATTAGAGACCAGAATTCCATGCAAATGCATGTTTTTATAGGAACATAGGACATAGCTCATACTTAGTACTTATCCATTTCATTACTTGCCGGTTCCAAATATGTGTACTTTTCCCGTGCATATTTGCATGTTTTCGACTTTTTAGGGATAAAAACATGCATAATGCATATTTAGGTAATTTTTAGCTTAATAATGCATATAATATACATTAAATTCAGTTTAAATGCATGTTTTAATGGTTTTGTGTGGACACCTTAGTTTCTCGATTTTATGTCCTATATTTTAGCTTCAGAAATCAGAATTGAAGAAAAAAAAAAAGAAAAAAAACTAAATAACAGAAAAATTAAATAAGATGTTAAGATTTTCTCAGTAAGGTGTTAGAGGACCTTTCCCTGGACGGAAGTCCACTTTTACAACACTCTACCGACGACCCTCTATACACTGCGTGTCATAAATTTATTACGTTGGATATTTTGAGAATAGTAAGTAGAGAGGAAATATAGAGGGTTCAAGGAAATTGCCGACAAATAATTTAGGTCAAAAGCATCCTCTTTCAGGGAGGTTGTAAATTCTCTTCCTTTTCTAGTATACTAGTAGCAATTTAGATTCTTCTAAAATTGGAATCACCGTTAAACTGTTTTTGCAGTGTGTGAATGTCGTAAGTTCTTAATGTGCTTGTTTATTCTGTTTGCGCGTGTTAATGTGGTTCTAATATGTTTCCAATTTAAAGATTCCAAAAGTGTATTCTTTGCACAATGGATTACTGCAAAGGAAAATATTTTATTAGGTCAGATGAGGATGTCGTATTTTGCGACTTTTGGAGTAAAGAGTAAAGCAATGCTGTTCTGTTTCCGAATATTTTATGTAACAATTGTTCTTTGTAAAAAAATTACAAAACTTGTTCAAAATAATTATTAAATTATGATGTCCGTTTTTAAATCGTATCTAGGTAACCGTAAGTTCTATTATAATTTCAGATGAAATGTACTAAAAAATTTCAAGTCGACCAGCATGTCGCATCTGTTTCACATATTGCAAGACTGCAACAAAAGAAATAATCTTCAAAGAATTTCATAGATCCCTCAGTTATGCCCGTGGGAAAGTGGATGTAGCGGCGAAAAACAAATTGGACAGGTCCTAAATGCTAACCCGGACTGCGGATTCTTTTGTTCAGTGGAGAAGGTTATTTGTGGCGAAAACTTGAATGAAGAATTTGACCTGACACTGTCACAAATGTGTTCATTGAAGTTTAAACCCGTAACTTCTTGCAATATAGAGACAAGTGCAGGAACCTCACAGAAACCAATTTAAAAATGTTATTAGGTTTTTAACTGTGCAAAAAAAGTGAAGTGAAATAAGACATTTTGAAACAAAAATAAAAGTGCATATTTTAATGTATTTTTCGCTTGATCATGCATATTTCATTGTTTGATAGTGCATGAATGCATGCATATTTTGGGATTTTATAGTGCATAAAATTCTCGTCTCTAATAATAATAATAATAATAATAATAATAATAATAATAATAATAATAATAATAATAATAATAATAATAATCACTCACCAAATTTATACAACTGGAGCACTTGAGCACTTTTGTTGACCAGGTTAATATGCGCGATAGATAAAACCCATTCGCCTATTCTTCTGACTTGAAAATAAATCCATCATTTTTTTTGTTGAAGTTGTCTATTTTGCAAACAAAACTCCTCAGATTCATTGTGCCCTCTTAGTGCTAAATCTAGTGCCCCACAAAATCGTATACAATTTATTATTAAATTTAACACATATCTGCTTTTATCAATTTGCTCATTGTGTTTTGCAATCGCGAGTCTGTAGTGTGAATTTAACTGATTTTCAGTGTTCGCTTTACCCAGCATAGACAAACTGAAGACGTTATTCATATTAACTTTTGACTTATGATGTGTTTTTATTTTACCCCATAAGTGTACTAAATCTGTCACACCCACTTTTGACCAGCTAAGCTCACCTCCGAACAGAACACACGGGAAAAAGAAGAACGCATTTTTCACATCACATCCACAAAACCAGTTGTTTTTTAAATAAATATCTGGGTTGAATTTGCGAGATCTGTTAACTTTAGCACTTTGCTGCTTTCGATGAATATTTAAGTGCGTTGTTGGTCTGCCTAATTCTTTAACACGAAGTTTGTTTTCATATGTTAATGGTGAAAACTGAGATTTCAATAAAGCGCCAATCGAATTCATTTTAACAGTACACAGCACGATAACACGATCACTATTACGATGACAACCTCACGACTTAACACGTTCACACTACACTTGGTACTGTTGGTAGAAATAATAAAGTGAAAACTTTCTCAGGCCAAGTTTTCAAGAAACCGGGAGAGATTTTATTATCTTATTGTTGCAGTCTTCGCTAAGAAACTTGTTCCGACAAAGCGGAAGGCAGACAGAGCGCGAGGTAGTAAGGGATCGGCGTAGTAAATGGGGATGCATACAGTTTTACAAGCATTGCAAAAGCCAGCGGCAATTTGTGCCTGGCACATTTCAGATCATGCTTTTAGATGCTGAAAAGGACGAGCGAACATAAAGATTGCGCGCGCATCCCATTATATTTCTTATGGGATGTAGTGCCTGGCACAGATCCATCCTCCAAACACTGGTTACAACGTGTTTCGCTGCAAAGATCATATTGACGGTAGAGTTTGTGTAAGCGTAACTTGTTTCTCTCAGGTTTCGAGCGGAAAATATGAATTCTCCATTTCCTTCTGTATTCTGGTAGTGCCATGGCACAACGGCACTACCTCTAAAGCCGCCCCTGTTCTATTCCCTAAGAAACATTCAGTAAATATGCTAAAGGTTAAATGATTGCCAAAAATTAATTTACAAGCTATGCGACAGTATGATTATTGTACTACCGGTATTCAAAATCAAGTAATTGCAAACAAAAAGAAAAACCATAATTCTGATGACAATATGTATCCTGATTTCCTAAAATATTACGACTTAACTTAATATACCATTTTATGAGGCTAAACACTGGTCTGAAAATGTCGATTCCTCAACATATTCTCAAATACTTCAAAATAAAATGTCATTTACCTCCGATAGACATTAAAAATCAGAAGAATTCCACACAAGGCAGTAATACCAAGCCGAAAAGTTATGTTTCCAATAATTGTACAATGCAATACAGTCTCATGGCAACATTTCATTGGAGAGGAACAATTTTTCAAGATATAAATCTCATAAATTGGATTCTACTTGTGTAAAATTTATCCTTCAACAATTTGATGAATTCTGGAAAGAAACAGCTAATGAACAATTTTCTAAAAAAAATACAACAATTAAGGGATATAATTAACCGCCCTACCCATTATCTCTTGGATTAGTTGCCTCATAGGTGGTGCCTTGTTGGTATCACTTGTGACCTGTCTTCAGACAGTTGACTAAACAACAACAAAACAAGGGATCAAGATGTAAAAACAATGGAAATAGCTATGCCTTTACTGAAATCATACGTTCTCCCTTGGATTGGTATGTAATTTTAATATTAGGTTAAATTACTATTTTGGAAATTTCAAGCTCATAGGGAACTTGCACTCTAAATAGTATTGAGTCGAATACCAGGGATGTTTTAAATGAAAATAATTACTAATTGATCTTATTTCTCATTATGAATGTCATATCCTAATAATATCGGTAATAGAAACTTCTTATAACTAGGGTTGCCATAGTGAAGAAACAAAAAAAAAACAGTGCTTGATTCACAAGTCAATTTGATCGACAAGATGAAAAGTAGGAATTTATAAAAAACTTGTATACCGGTATATCATTTATTTTTCATAGACACTAGCACATTAATATCACTTGTTTACTTAATGTGAATCGGGCTGGCCACTTCAGTAATACACTTTACCCTATCTAGCACCTTACTATTTGGCATGCAATTTACATTATTACCATTTATTTTAGCACCACTCCATTCAGGTCTGTATATCACCATCATAGAACCACTCATTCTTCTCAGAACTGTGAAGAGAAGAAAGGAACTTTATTCGTTTGTGAAACTAACTGCAATTTACATTTACCATATTATACTCTATCTGCAGATGCGTTTACTAACTTAAGTGATAATCTGTTCCTTTCTTCTATCCACTGAGCATTCATCAAAGAAAATGATCTTTGAACGTTGGTATTTTATTCACGTAGAGAGAAATAACAATTCTACAATTTTCAGCAGTTCTAAGTACTTCACTACAGAAATACAACTACGACAAAAATTTACCGAGATTTCGTGTGAAATTATATCTTTAGAAATTTCCTCTTTGTTGTGCAGTAGCAAAAATTAAATTCTATCACCTGGTGAAACAGAAAGCTCTCACTGACTTCGTAAGATGTATTACCATGCATCCACTTGAATATCATTTCAGCACTATCTTACAGATTATTGAAATTTTCCAGATTTCTGTCCGACTTCATTCAAAATCGTGGACATCCGTTTTTTCGGGCCAGACTTCTCCTTACACTATAAAACCATGGACTGTTCGCGAAATCCTCTGCATATGTCAGCTCTTTGTTACAACCCAATTCCAATTAATTTTAATGCATTTTCTCAATCCTATCCATCAGATAGATCAGATCATTACGAAGGGATATGTGTTTACATTCACGAAAACATAAAAGTAAGCTCTTGAAAGATGTTTCATTAAATTCAAACAATATAATTTATTGTAAACAATAAATGAATAATTATATCCCTTGTTTTGTTGTTGTTTAGTCAACTGTCCGAAGACAGGTCACAAGTGATTCTAACAAGAAACCACCTATGAAACAACTAAGCCGAGAGATAATGGGTAGAATGGCTAATTACATCTATTAATTGTTATATTTTTTTGTTTTAGAAAATTGTTCATTAGCTGTTTCTTTCCAGAATTCATCAAATTTTTTAAGGATAAATTTTACACAATGGAATCCTATTTTTACACAAGTAGAATCTAATTTATGAGATTTATATCTTGAAATATTGTTCCTCTCCAATGAAGTGTTGCTATGAGACTGTATTGCATTGTACAGTTATTGGAAACAACTTTTCGGCGCGGTGTTACTGCCGTGTGTTGAAATCTTCTGATTTTTAATGTCTATCGGAGGTAGATGAGACTTTGTTTTGAAGTATTTGAGAATATGTTGAGGAATCGACATTTTCAGACCAATGTTTGATCTCATAAAATGGTATATTATGTTAAATCAAAATATTTTAGGAAATCAGGATATATTTTGTCATCAGAATTATGGTTTTTCTTTCTGTTTGCAATTACTTGATTTTGATTAGTATAATAACCATATTCCCTGTCGGACAGCTTGTAAATTAATATTTTTTGCTAGTTATTTAACTTTTAACATATTTATTAAATGTTCCTTAGGGAATAGAGTGTAAAGCACAGAACTTAATAAAACAAGTAATTGATTAACTAGCGGACTCACTCGTGTTAATTATGTAAGTCTGTGCAGCTTCATCACACCATCCTCAGAGCCTACTATATCTCGGCGTCATCTCGAACTTCTCTGTCTGTTATGTGGGTGCGTTTGATTGTGGAAAGGTGTTGAATAGTGGAGTCAATTAGTGTGTGTGTACTGAAATTGATCTGTGTGTTGAGAATTTGATCGGGGTATGTTTTAGTGTGTTTGTATATTTCGTATTGTTCTAGTGTGTTGAGTTTTTGGTTCTTGGGTTGTACGTGTAGGATTTCCATGTCCGCATTTATGTTATTGTATGCATGGTTAGCATTGGTTATGTGATCGGCGTATGTAGATGTATTGTGCCCTCTGGTTATTGCTTTAATGTGTTCTTTGTAGCGTGTTTGGAATGGTCTGCCTGTCTGTCCTATATAGAACTTGTCACAACTATTACATGTGAGTTTGTGTACACCTGTATGGTCGTATTTATTTGTTTGTGTGTTTTGTGTGTTGAGATGTCTTTGTAGTGTGTTTTCTGTTCTGTATGCTATGTTGTACTTCTGCTTTCTGAATGAAGATGCATCCTTTGTGTGTTGTTTTCAAATGTTAGTGTGATGTATTTCTTGTATTCTTGTGTTTGTGTTGTGTTTTGCGTGTTTTTGTGTTTGTTAAGTTTTTGTTTTGTCTTTCTTATGATGTTGTCTATTATGTTTGGATTGTAACCGTTTTCTTGTGCTATGTATTTGATTGTGTTCACTTCTTCATTGTAGTGTTGTTAAACACTAATGGATTCAAAATGGATTAATAAAACAATGCACATCTCTATTTTTCGGCTTTACTGTTGCAGCCATCTAGCGTCAAAAGATTCTATTAATATGAAAACTGTAACACCACTGCCACCTGGCGAGTGAAATTCTAACTACTTACTCAAGTGGAAGCTTTTGATAGTTTTTTTTTTTTTTTTTTTTTTTTTTTTTTTTTTTTTTTTTTTTTTTTTTTTTTTAAGTACCAGGTCTCTTGGACCCTTGACTTTTACAAAAATATGATTTTATAAATTGATATGTAAATAGGTTATGTTAAAGAAAATTGATTACTAAGACCGTCGTCAAAGACGGTTTGATAGATCAGGCACTAGACGCAAGTGAAGATAATCCACCAGTTTTTTTTTTTTTTTGGCACTTTATATGCCTGTTTAAATAAGTTCCAGGTCTCTTATGGACCCTTGCCTTTCGCAGTCGTATGGATGACTTGTAACTTTCATTTGTTTTGATTTGTGTTGTTGCCACTAGGGGGCAGAGTAATTAGTATGTGGGCAAGGTCGCTAGATGTCGCTGTGGAACAGCTATCGACGGACCTTGTATGTGGGCACTTTCGAACATACAAAAGTACTTATTATAAAAATAGACAGAAAGGATAAGGCTTCCTGGGTAGTAGCACCCTCTGTTATTTGTCTATGGTGGTACCTGAGTAAATTAGCTGATGTCGGGCAGAGGAGCGGTATGGTACGGACGTCGAGTATGGGAAGATCACTGTATGTCTAGAAGAGGAATAAAAGATCTTCGTTTGATTTTGAGCACAAAAATTAGAAATCACGATAATATTTCAAAGACGGGTAGGCCTACATTGGATGCATATTAATAACCTCGCTGCAATGTATTAAACCTTACAATGTTGTTGGATGATTAAGCCTACCATAAATTTCTCATGAAATTACGAGACTTTTTTTTTTTTTGGTAAAGAAATTGAAAGCAGAAGTTACTGAAAAATGTATTAAGTAAGTTTAAAACAAGATAGTTAACAAAAGAAACAACACTATTGCCTTTAAACAGTAGTTATTCATGTCAATTTATTCACTTGATTGTTTTTTGTACTTATCTTGTTTTGTCTAACAGTAGCCTGCCTTTCACAGGTAGTTCATTCATGTTTTCTGATTTCAAAATCAAACATGTATACAAATCAATACAATACATTCAACATTAATGTATGAAGTAAACATCAGTTAGAGAAATTTTTTATTTTTACATTATGAGGCACAGTTTGATTAAAATATGAGACTTTTACGCGTTTCAATCAACATTACGGGGACGCCGGACACCTAGGTCAAAAAGGACTGTCCCGGTTTCTGCGGGAAGTATGGTAGACTTATATAATGATGTTTGTTTCAAATGCAGAAAATTAAAGAAATAAGCCTATGCTTACCTCAAATTACCCTATAGAAAGAAAATATTTTTTTCATTAAAATTAGTGATTATAAAGTAGAGGATCCCAAATCTATTGGGGAAGGAGATGATGTCTTAACCCTTCAACGCGCTTGTGTATTAAGGCTGTTATTTTGTCGTCAACCGACCAAAGCTCGTTTTAACTATCTAACTAAGGTGAAAGAGTAATGGAACGGAGAAAAATTCTCTCCGGCGCCGGGATTTGAACCCGGGTTTTCAGCTCTACGTGCTGATGCTTTATCCACTAAGCCACACCGGACACAACCCCGACGCCGGTCAGAATCGTGTCAGATTAAGCTCCAACTCTTGGGTTCCCTCTAGTGGCCGCCCTCTGCACTACGTCATAGATGTCTATGAACGCAGGACCGAAGTCCACACATGTGCTGAGGTGCACTCGATATGAGTGACTAGTTGGCCGGGATCCGACGGAATAAGCGCCGTCTTAAATCACGAAGTGATTACGCATATCATATATATTATTTTAATGTACCGAAGTACATATGATATTTCCATGTGGACTTCGGTCCTGCGTTCATAGACATCTATGACGTAGTGCAGAGGGCGGCCACTAGAGGGAACCCAAGAGTTGGAGCTTAATCTGAGACGATTCTGACCGGCGTCGGGGTTGTATCCGGTGTGGCTTAGTGGATAAAGCATCAGCACGTAGAGCTGAAAACCCGGGTTCAAATCCCGGCGCCGGAGAGAATTTTTCTCCGTTCCATTACTCTTTCATCGTATGATGACGCAGAATATCTGCATGGAAATATCATATGTACTTCGGTACATTAAAATAATATATATCTAAGGTTGAAAATCACAAAATTGACGATAGAATAGGCCCAACTATCAATTCTTGAAATATGTATATTTCATGGAATAATTTTGTGTGTGTGTGTGTGTGTCTATATAATGATGTCCTGTAATATTTCACTGTGGGCCCTATATCTCCTATTTATATTTAAATTTTTGGTTCTGTTATATTTTGTATTTTGTGCGCATTGTGTTTAATACCTAATAGGTGGGAGGGTGGATTTTGGGCGTAGACTATAGTACAAACTTTGCCCATGAACTATGATATCCTAAACTAGTGTCTGTAATTCTTTTACAGTAGGGCATATATTTATATTTAATTTCTCAGTCCTGTTATATTTTGTCCCTTCTTCACATTTTATTTTTGGTACCTAATAGTGGCCACCGGCGTAGCTCAGTCGGCTAAGGTTCTTGCCTGCCGATCCGGAGTTGAGATCGGCTGCTTCGGTTGATTACTTCGTTGGGTTTTTTCCGAGGTTTTCCCCAACCGTAAGACAAATGTTAGGTGTCTATGGCGAATCCTCGGCCTCATTTCCCCAAATATCATCTCGCTATCACCAATTCCATCGACGCTAAATAACCTCGTAGTTAATACAGCGTCGTTAAATAACCAAGTAAAAAAAATACCTAATAGATGGGGGTGGGATTTATGCGTAGGATATACCAATTTATCTCATGTATGTCTACTATGATGTCCTTAATGAGTGTCTGTAATTCTTTTACAGTAGAGCCTAAATTTATATTTAACTTTTTGGTTCTGTTATATTTTGTCTTTGTGTATTTGCGCTTAATACCTAATAGTTGGGGTTTAAGCCAAGGCTAACCAATTGTTTTCATGTAAGCCTAATTGAGGGCTTTGCCGGAAGAAAGGCGGATAGACCTATACGCCCTTCTTCGGGAAAACGGTTTAAAATGTAGTGAATAATTATAGTAGCGAAATTTTGTTTTGATTGTACTGTACATACCTGCAGGACAGGGCTGCGTACGTGTATAACATTTTATTCAGGTGCGTTTTAAAATCTTAGATTGCATGTATCTCAATTCACCATATTAACGTATACGACCTTTTTCCGGCAAACCCCTCAATTATTATTTATCGGTACTTTGACATCCTTAACGAGTGTCTGTAATTTTATTCTTTCATATTGGGGCGTATATTTATATTTATATTTATATTTCACATTTTGGTTCTGTCATGTTTTGTATCTTGTGCACATTCTGTTTCATACCTAATAGACTATAATGGATTGTAGGCCTATAACTCTTTTTTCGTGAAAGTATAATTTATTATTATTATTATTATTATTATTATTATTATTATTATTATTATTATTATTATTGGTCTGCCTGGTTAGCGCAGTTGGTATAGCGCTGGCCTTCTATGCCCGAGGTTGCGGGTTGGATCCTGGGCCAGGTCGTTGGCATTTAAGTGTGCTTAAATGTAACAAGGTCATGTCAGTAGATTTACTAGCATGAATATTAAAAGAACTTCTGAGGGACAAAATTCCGGCACACCGGTGACGTTGATATAACCTCGGCAGTTGCGAGCGTCGTTAAATAAAACATAACATTTTAACATTATTATTATTATTATTATTATTATTATTATTATTATTATTATTATTATAAAAGAGTGTCGATAATATTTTAATTGTAATCATTGTGTTTTTTTAAAGTCCGGTTTAATGCATACCTGTAATGTAAACACCTATTATGTTTTATACTTACTCCGTGGCGCTACAACACATGAAGAGTCTTGGTCCAAGTCACTCCATCTCCAGGCTTTCTTCTCCAACCTCGTATCCATAGTTCCCTCAAATCATTCTCCACATCGTCCAGTCATCTTGTACGAGGCCACCCTCTCAGTCTTCTCTCTCCTGGATTCCTCGTAAATATTTTCTTCACACCTCTATCTTCCTCTATTCTTTGCACATGCCCTAAACATTGGAGTGTTCTTGCTTTTATTACTGATACTAATCCTGGTTTATGGTATAGTACTCCTGGTTTGTTCTTGCTTTCCAAATACTTTGATCGTTAACAGCTCCGTATATCCTTCTTAATATTTTCCTCTTTCACACACTTATAACTTTTACATCCTTCTTTAATAACGTTCAAGTTTCTAATCCGTACAAGACTACTGCTCGTATCATTGTTTCATAAATTACTATTTTGGAATTTATTGATAGGAATGACGATTTCAGTAGAGCAGTCTTGCGATGGTGACTAGTAATTTCGAGCTAGGGCTCTTTTATGCCCGCTGCGCGCGCGCGGAGCTCTTTTGCCTGTAAACATTGCTAAAGAATGTGCAGATCTTAGAACGCAGCGCATCATGACGGAACGGAAGCGCTTAAAACTTTTAAGGAAGAGTGGAAGATACAGTATTTATGCTTCGAATATGGTGATGAAGTCCAGTGTTTTTATGTAAAAAAATATAATTTGCAAAAAAGCAACATAAAACGGCATTATGAGTCGCAACGTGAAAAAAATATAGGCATTATTCAGGAGAAGAGAGAAATAAATTGATTTCGGAATTGACACCGAAAGTAAATTAATTTACATTTGGGTTAGTAGATTGTATCTAGATTCCTTTTATTTCTTTATTTTAAAAGTATTGTTGGTGCTTTATTTGTTGCTTGTTTCTGGATATTTACTCTTATTAGACTACGTGTTTCTTCAATTTAGAAATACTATTTTATCTTTGATTGCACTTTGGCTTATACTATTACTAAGCTCAAAAAGCTAATTCTTTTTTATTCCAATAACTATTTTCAAGATTTTGAGCAAATATGAACTAAAAATTTTGAAAACTTTGATGCAAAGAGCTTTTTTAGTAACGTCAATATAAAACACACTTAAAAATGTAATTTCAATACTATTAGACCTAACTGCACCAAATTTTGTAGAGATTATATTATTATAGATCTGTTTATATAAATTAATTTAAATTTCACAAATTTTGGCCGAAAATTTTGGAAGTTTTAAAAATCATAAATATCCCCTTAAATGATTGACCCCAAAAATTACGATGGCTCTCAATATCTTAATTTAATCAATTTGTTTTTTCGCGTTACGTGCATCTCACAAATCACTCTAAGAAAACTCATGACATAATCACGACTGGAGAGTAAGGACTATATTTTCACAATCACACAATCAATATACTCTATTTCAATCAATATTGTCATTATTATTTTTTCAACAAATACTCAAAAGTACTTAGAGATCACACAAGTCGAGCAGGTAGATCCTATTAGTTTCTCCTAACCAAAGAAGTGAAGTATTTACATAATAAATAATTGCTTTTAACAACAAAATGGTTTACATACAATTAACTTTTCCTGTTTCTCTTTTTGTTCCTAAAAAACCCTTCCCTTTGCAATTTGTTTATATATGTATATGTACATGGATGGGCAACTCGTGCTCCCAAAGTGCTAAAAAACCTTGAAAGAGAGAAAGACAGATGGAGTCAGCCGCAGCAGTTACAAGTTGTTTGTAGTTTCGCTGCAAAAGCCACGGTGCGCTCTGGCGGCTCATGCAGGTGATCGTGATATCTATTCCATGATTTGAATTTCAGAATGACGCACGGTACAATAATTATAGTAATTTTAGACAGACTGTACCTAAACACATAACAAAATTATATTATTTCCTAGTTTTGTGAATTAATTTAATACTGGAAACACAAACTGAATACAACCTTTTTCAAGATACTACAAATATAGCTGCAACACTTATTTATTATTACACTATTTGTTAATATTTCTTATTATATGTCTCATTTGAAACATAGAACCCGAGAACTTCAAGTCTTTATACATTAAAGAGTATTTCTCTGTTCTCAGAAAGGTAATAGTCTGTATTCGTAAACAATAACAAATTCAAGGAAGTATTTTTTACATGTCACGGCAAATGAAATAAGCTTATTTCTGAGCTCTTTCTTTACTTTGAGCTTTTACACTTCTTTCTTGTATTAAACTCTGCCTCCAGCACATATAGTAAGATATGGAAGCAAAGGGTATATTTGGAAATTCTGACTTAGGCAACATTACGAACAGTTCGATTCCTGATTTTGCTGGAATCAAGTGGCGTGCTGTTCCGTAGATTTATTAATTCAAGCTATAAATTTTCAGGATTTTCTATCGACGTAAGCTAAAAAGATTTCAGAAAAATTTCAATTCCTTGTCAATTGTCACCGTTTCTCCAGACTTAGCAGTGAATTCTACTGTAGGTCTTGAAGTAGAGTGTTATATTTCATAAGAAGATTTACTTATCATTCTTCAAGATAGTTTATAGTCAAAGAAAGTGAAGTTGTCTATGTTCTGCATGATACTACCACATTTCAAATTTATCCATAAATGTTCTTAGCTAGTCGATTATAACTCTTGCAATTCTGTAACTCGCATGCACAACGTGCTAATGATATTTGATATCAGTCTCACCTTGTTGATATCTCATTTTTACCTTTAGCTGTTCTAAAGCAGATGCAGACAGTATTTTTTTACTAAAACCTTCACTGTTTATTTGTAACATAAAATGTCATGCGTAAGAAAGTGTAATATAATACAAGCTTTACCTCTCTTCTTAATAAAAAAAACTTCTCTTTTTACTCGTAACTAAAGGGGAAATGATCTGGGAATTATATTGTTTTTCGCTTACAACGAGCCGCCTCTTACTGCAGACGCGATCGAGCTTGTGTCTTGAAAGAACCGCACACAGACAGTACAGCTAGTAGAGAGTCCGTTCTACCTGCACTGAGATTGTGTTGACACTTCGAAAGCACGAGTTGCCCACCCATGTACATGTGTATTAAACAACTGAACAAATTAGCCCCATTACATAGCCAGAAAATTAGTAACGCAAGTTACTGTAATAATTGCTGCCTTTATTCGTTGCATGTGCATGTACATCCCTGTGTGTACGTTACGACGCTAAGTAGTGGATGCACTATGCGCTCGTGATGAAGGTCGAGCTCTTCTACCATGATTGGGAGCTAATATCGTCTCATCCCTGCAGTAGAGGAAGCACCAAGAAATAACATCTATAACCAGCGGTCACTCTGTGTTTGATCTCCACGTGCGTAACATTCTTCTCTGTTACTACGGATCCAGAATATGTTAACTGGTTTACCTTCTCAAAACTATGTCTCCCTACCTTTATCTCTCTTACCTCCATAAATCTATCTTCCCTGTCCATCACCATAATACTTTGTTTTCTTACCATGAACTGATAGCCCCACTTTCTTCGAGTCATAAGCTGTGACAATGCCGTTTGTAGATCTACTAATTATATAAACATCGTTTGCAGAAGCAAGACATTGTATAGTTCGATTATATATGGTGCCTCCTGGATTTATTTCTGTGCTCCTGATTACTTTCTCTAATATCAGCTTGAAGAGTATTCAGGACAATATACATCCATTCGGCTATTTTCGTTGTCTGGTTTCGTAGCCTTCTCTATTTACAGTATAGAGTTGCTAGCCCAATGCCTAACTCTCCAACCTGGAGAATTATGTTTTATGTTGGTTAATAATTGTGACAGAATAACTTCAAAGCGCTCGCAACAGAAGCTTCAGAATACGTCATAAAGGTAAATTATTTAAGCTGTATAAAATATTTCAATCATTCGTGCTCAGAAACAAGACGAGACTCGTGCGTGTAACTCGTTCTGTTTCCTTAACCTTTTCGTTGCAGGCGGGCTAATAAGTGAACAAATTTTGTACTATAAAACAATTCTAGCAGTATGCAAAGTAAAACAAGGGAGTTTTAAATTAGGATCTAGCAAATTTTTTAGCTTAATACATTCTAGGATAGGTTATCATTATATTCGTAATACATTGTATGTAAAGTACATTGCGTAATGTTTTGTCCTTAATCAGTTGTTCGGACAGCACTTTTATTTTGTTGCCACGTCTATCCGGTAGAGTAGTATTTGCTTTAATGCTCGAAGGTGGTCACGGACTCTGTGCCAGTGTTGCTAGATTTGTTGAAATTTCACCAGATTTGGTGATTTAATTACTCTTTTAAAAACGGGTGAAAACGTTTCTAAAATGAGCATTATCTGGTTGATTGTAATGTTAATTTTACTTTCACAGAACATTTACCAATTAAAATTAGTTGGTACAAAGTTGGCACAATCACTTGAAAAAAGCATGGCTGTTGCAACAACTAGATTAGATTAGATTAGATTAGATTTATTTATTTAACCTGGTAGAGATAAGGCCGTCAGGCCTTCTCTGCCCCTCTACCAGGGGATTACAACTATAATATGAACAATAAGATTACAATTAATATTAAATTTACAATTACAATTACAATAAAAATTAAAGTACGACAAGAATACCTGATTAATGAAAGCTAGACATTTTATCATAGAAGTTAAGAACAAAGAATATTTTTGTATTTACTAAATTACAAATTAAACCTACAATAACAAAATTCTATAGTGATGAAATTACCGGATATTGAGATATTTTGTGGTAGATTAAAAGAACTATTCACAAGAAACCATGTCTGATGAACGTAACTGCCACCAAACCCAACCTACTCGTTACCAGCAAAACTTAGTGTATTAAAGTGATAAGTAAATAAGTTATTTTTGTCATTTATTGTGTAATATCTTCACATGTCATTCATATTGGAATATGAAGGGTTCAGAACCATTGTAGGACAAGCGCCATTTACTAAAACCGTAGAAAACAAGGGTTAAAATGAAGTTGTTACCATAATTCAATGGAAACATAGCAAGTTATATACAGTATACACATTGAAACTAAATTATATGTTAATCTTCATTAAACTATGGTATTCACTTAACTTTAACCCTTGCTTTCTCCGTTTTTAATAAATGGCGCTTGGCCCACTATGACTCTGAACATTTCATATAATCATATGAAATGAAATACGGCATGTTTCGTTTACAGATATGGACAGATTTGTTCTGCGAAAATCAAAAGAGAACTCTCTTTCAATTCCGTCCATTTCTATTCTTCTAGGCTCAATACTTGAGGATCACAGTTCGCAAAAGGATATATGATTTGAAAATAACAACATTCCATACGAGAAAAGTATAGTAGCTTCTGCTGCTGATGGTGCTCATACAATGATGGGCCATAGGCACTCTGTAAACACCTTATTTTCTCATGAGGTGCCTAATAATTTTCTCAAAATCATAAAAAGTGTATGTTATTTTTGGCACTGTGTGCTTCATGAGGGAGTGCAGTTCTTCCTGATTCAGTTGATAAACTTCTGAAGAAATTATACACGTAAATGCAGCACAGTTTCAAAAGACAGACCGAATTGACAAAGTTTCAAATTTTCTTAGGCATAACATCTCACAAGCTTCTTCAACCAGCACAGACACGTTGGTTTTCTTTGCCATCAGCAATAAAAAGGGTTCTAGAACAATATGGAGCTCTTATGCTATATTTTCAAGTACAACATTGAAACTATTTCAGATATCCTCCACACAAAAGGACTTGTTAATGAAGATTAGAGCTTATGTTATAATTTTCCATTTTCTTCTCAGTCTCTCAAAAACCACAGTAACAGCAAGTACACTTTTAATAACACTGTATGTAAGATAGTAAAGAGTGTTACATGTTTAATTAACACTGTATGTAAAATCACTTAATGTGAGTGCTGTAATGTTTTCAAAGTGTAGGCTTGTTTTTTCTTGTCAGACACATACACATGATGTGCAGATGAAAAAATAAAATTAAAAACTGGTTAAAAGGCACAGACGTTGGTGAAATCTGGAAACTTTCTTTGTTCAAAAGTTTGTGAAAAATATTTTTTTTTTTACCTGGCAACACTGCTCTGTGTGTGGAATGAAACGTGGAGGTGTAACAAGTGTGAGTTCGTTTCTTTATCCACATTCCCCTCACTATCCACGCCTGGAACAAGAACTAAAACATGTTTAAGAAATTTATTTTCTTACCTACAGTGTTACAACAAAATAATCAGCTGATTAATTATTCATGACATGGGCATGTGTAGTATTTTGTTCTCATAGTTTTCAGCAGAATAATATCAACATTGGAGATTGGAGTTTGGTACGCTATGTGGAAATTGTGATCCAAACTCGTCTCCGTCAGCTGATGTTATGGACGGTACAATATCTGTTTTTTCTGAAGCTTTGTCTAAAACATTACAATAGCAAATACAATATTTTCGTCACATTATTTTTATTAATAAAATACGCTATTACAATTATTATTAAAAATATGTAGAATTATTTATTTATTTACTTACTTATTTACTTATTTATTTATTTATTTATTTATTTATTTATTTATTTATTTATTTATTTATTTATTTATTTATTCTGGCGTAGTTAACGCCATCAGGCCTTCTCTTCCACAACACCAGGAATACAAATACAATAATAGAAATAAACAGAAAAAAGTACACTTACAAAGTAAAGGTACACAAGAAATAAAGAGTGAGAGAAAAAAAAAACACTATAAACAAAGTAAAGCCACACAAAAATTACACAGGTTGCAGTCACACAAACTTTAAATGAGTGATTAAGTATTATAATTAATTGTATCCTAACTAATTAACTAATGTAAACAAGAAACTTGCAATTTTAATCTAGATTAAAAAAGAAAAAAAACAAATCAATACTTCTAGCAATACCTATAAACATTACCTAAGACAAAATTTTCCAATTTAATTTTGAATTGCTATAAAGTTCGACAGTCCCTGACGTCATTAGGTAACGAATTCCAGAGGCGACGTATTTCTACAGTATAGGAAGATGAGTATAAAGACGTTCTATGATGAGGGATAGAAAGAAGTGCTTGATGTCGGTTTCGAAGAGTTGTAAGAAATTGAAAGCGCGATAACAGATAATTCGGAGTAGAAGTATGCATGATTCTAACCAGAAGAGACAGTGAATGTATTATTCTTCGTTCCTTCAGACTCACCCATGAAAGTAACTGGAGGGAAGGTGTTACATGGTCAAATTTAAGAGTATTGCAGATGAATCGTATGCACACATTATGAACACGTTGAAGTCTCTCAGCTAAGAGTGAACTTACATTAATTAGCAAAGAATCGCAATAATCAAAATGGGGCATTACAAGCGTCTGAATAAGATTCTTTTTTAGACTAAGTGGTAGAAATTCTTTCATATGAAACAAGGAGTGAAGTCGAGAAAATATTTTTTTGCAAATGTGGGTTACTTGAGTGTTCCAATTTAGATCGATATTCATAAAAATTCCAAGATTTTTAACTGTTTCACTGTATTTAACAATAATCCAATTCAATTTTATATGTGGTATAGTACTACTATCAACAGTGCTTCGTAGACGATTATGTCCCATTACGATTGCTTGCGATTTCTCTGAATTTAACCTTAATCCAAATTTGTGTGCCCACAGTGAAATCGAATTCAAGTCTTCGTTTATTTTATTTACTGCGTCACTAGCCTCGTCAGGATGGAAATGCAAATAAATTTGCAAGTCGTCAGCATACATATGGTATCTGCATTATTTATCGTATTAGTCACGTCATTAATATAGATCATGAAGAGTAAAGGTCCGAGAACTGATCCTTGTTCAATTCCAGATTTCATGACCCACCATTTTGAAGAATAATCGCATTGCAATGACACATTGTTGACGTTCGCGAAGGTAGGATTCAAACCAAGCAACAGAACTTTAGAAAGATTCAGAAGTCTTAATTTACATAATAGAAGGTCCATGTCAACTGTATCAAATGCCTTACCGAAGTCAAATAATGTCAGTAATGTTAATTTACGTTCATCTGTATTGCGGAATAAAAATGACCCCTATTAAAGTACTAACATAATTATTTTGAAACATACACAACTTCCATATTCGATCTCAACTGCCCCTCACTGATAATTTTGCTTTGGTATTTTCGAATTACCTTTCAAGTTTACCGCGTTGATATTGTCGATTCCATTGTTGAATTCTTACGTTGTCTAAAATATAGAAAGGTAAACGCAAACGAAAACAAATCTGAAATGTATTTAAAAATGTAAGAAAACCGTCACAACTAAAAAAAAATTAAATGCATATGAATTAAACATTTTGTATTTCGGCAATAATGACAGAAAAGAAAAATGGACACTCTGCGTTTCAGTATTTACAATAAAAATTGAAAGAAAACTTACATAACTTAAAATTAACTATTCATAACAGTGAGGAAATACAACATATTAATCTTACCTAATCGACGATAATGACACAACACTAATAGAGTCGTTTTTTTACACAGTTTTGCGGTGAACAGTCACTTTATGGATTGTGACAGATTTGTTGATAAAGTGATTAATGTTATAATTCAACATACAAGAAGCAACAGTGTTCTAACGATTTTCCAGAATAGTTAATAGTAAATTTAAGTCAACGGAATATCAACATAAATGCACTATCTCGGCTGCATTTATAAACAAAAGTATGATCAAGAAGAACAGAGAGCCGAAGGAGAAGAGGAGAAAAAAGATTAAAAAGAAGGAGGAGGAATTGATTTAACAGATATACAAAAACTTAAAGAAGAGCTCCAATTGATGAAATATAGACAACTGCATAGTGGTGCGAGTGATTAGGTTTTTACCGAGGCAGTTGTTTGCGCGCTTTCAATCGAAGAGCTCCGATTGATGCCGAGTAGATTGTATATGTGCGATGACACAGCATTCCTTTATTCGGATCATATAGTGGTTCGAATCCCAGTATTTCTTTAATAAGTGTGTAATCTTTTGTTTATTCTCTCATTTTTCTACTCTCTTTCTATTTTTTTTTGAAGTACTATTTTAGCCGACAGATTTTTTCTACAATTCAGATTCAAAGCATTTGTGTAAGAGCTTGTTAGTTTTATGTTATTGATCAAAATAGATGTCGTTTGTAAAACGTATTTAAATATCTACAAAATAGGCTAACTTAGCAACGTTTATAGTATATGGTTGACTTGATGGAGGATTAGGCTAAAGTATCGGAGAATATATAACTTCGTTATTTAGGTATGTATTTTTCTAGTAGATACACCAATAGGAGCGGGCAACCAACAACACACATAAATGGTCAACAACAAGAGATCCACGTAATGATTTTTTTACCGTTTTCATGAACTCCATTCTTAAACATAAACGATCACACTTAAATACTGCTTTTAATTTTGATCTAGCAAGTTTTTTTTTTTGTTTAGTTGTTTAACGACACTATATTAACTACTAGGTTATTTAGCGTCGATGGTATTGGTGATAGCGAGATGGTACATGGCGAGATGAAGTCGACGATTATCCATAGATTACCTGATATTCGCCTTATGGTTGGGGAAAATCTCGGAAAAAATCAACCAGGTAATCAGCCAAAGCGGGAATTGAACCTCCTGATCTGGAGGTAAGCGCCTTAGCCGACTGAGCTACACCGGTGGCTTCTATAAAAACTCCATTCTTCTACAAAACTCCATTGGTGTGCGCATGGGTATTCACCTCATCATTCCTAATTGAGCCGTTCAGAGCATAAGTGGTGTAAGTCAAAATTGGGTACTGTGACACAATATGCTATTCACCTCATCCTTCCTAATTGAGGCGTTCAAAGAAAAAGTGGTGTAAGTCAAAATTGGGTACTGAGGCTTAAAGTAAAAATTATGTAAACCACAGCGCAAAGTAGCAATTAATATCGTCTTCTTGCTATCCACTGACTACTAATAGTTTAAATAAATTGAATATTCATTGCTACTTTGCACTGTATTTTACAGAATGTTTACTTTAACCCTCATTACCCATTTTTTTATTTACAGTACTTCTGCTTTGAACGGTTCAATTGTCTGCCAATAATAGCGCGTACTGATAGCAGTGATGCGTCAGAAGACTTGTCAATCTGTAGCAACAATGGTTCAGATTAATGGGGGGAAACTACAGCACAGCGGTAAGATTTAGTAACCCCCTACAACGGAGTTTTGCTAGTTGTTGGCCTATAGCAAGTTAATTATAATACAACTACATTAACCATAGGACAGACAGCAGTTTTGAAATGGCATTTCAGTATGTAGTCGCAACAACGATCTGTAGTCACCGGCGTGGCTCATTCGGTTAAGGCGCTAGCCTGCCGGTCTGAAGTTGCGCTCGGGCGCGGGTTCGATTCCCGCTTGGGCTAATTACCTGGTTGAGTTTTTTCCGAGGTTTCCCCCACCGTAAGATTAATGCCAGATAATCTATGGCGAATACTCGGTCTCAACTCGCCAAATACCATCTCACTATCACCAATCTCATCGACGCTAAATAACCTCGTAGTAGACAAATAACGAACTAAAAAACGATCCGTAGGAACAACTGTATGAATGACGTCACGAAAAAGCGACTTCTATAATTTATTAATAAAAGTTAGGCTTAAGTTGTTTATTTTAATAACAATATAATTTAGTAATAGTAAGTACTATAGTGTTATCTGGTTGCTTCTACGACGAGTATTCCTATTAAAAATAATCATTAGATGAAATACTTCTCATTGAATATACAAACAGAAACAACTCTACACCACGTTTTGTATTTTTTAGTGTCCAGTGTTGCCATACTATTAAATTACTGTACCTATGTTTTTAGCAGCAGTATTTGCGGGAATGAAACTACGATTTTGTGAATTAATAATTAATAATTTTGGGCATATCCTACGCACTCTAGGAGATGCAAAGGTATTAGTATCCGATTTCGGAAACCAGCTATTCCGGCTGGGGGAATTATCATACTGACCATAAGTAACCCCCATATTGGTTCGATGATCGCTCACCTTTCTGAGACATGTGGACCTGGCTTGTGGTCTTCGCCCTTCATGGTATGACACGTCATTGATAAGATGTCCCAAGGAAAATTGTTATGCAATCGTCCACCGGCGCTCAGTAATGATTAGCATTATCTGACATCGATAGCAGTCCACAACCCGAGTCCCTCCCTCAAGAGTGACTAATAGATAGAGACCTGAAAGTTGAGTACAGCAAACTCGTAGAGGACTAAAGTTTAGGTTGAAGAGAAACTGGGTGGCTCAGAAAGGAATGCATTTTTGTATTTCAAATTACGCTGCAAATATAAGAGAGGGCGCTGCAACACTGTTAAATTGAGGTGCCTAGAAGCAAAGTCAGCAATCTCCACTTTTTTTAGAAACTTATTTTATGGTAGCATTGGATTCTTCTTGATGTTTTCTAGCAATCTCCATATGCTATATGAAGCAAAAGCAGCTGTAAATGGTATAATTTTCATATTGAAAACCGGGCTTAGAAGCAAAGGCAGCAATATCCATGCTCAAATTTTACAATCTGAGAAGCAAAGCCACCAATATCCACATTGGTCAATCAGAGAATGCCATTTGGTCATGTGATCTCAGCTGTCTTCTTTCCTTTTTCTCATTGTTATTATGATTATTACAGTGTCAGTTCTATTTCTCTGAGGTAAAAGTAAACTAAATTACTTTGTTTTACTGAATACAGCTATCATAAAATTTCCAGTAAAATGAATAGTATAGAGAAAATAACACCAGTCTCGCCAAAGCAAGGAAAAGGAAATCTCAACCTGAGAAGTGGAAAAGATCAAAAGCTAAACAGCTCAGGTTAGTTAAATATTTTCTTATGTAATATCTTATTGCTTTGCTTTGGTTTCTTTTAATGAAAACTAGTTTCAAAATTACTATTGCAGATGAAGCAATAGTATAAATAAATATGTAAATAAGTAAATAAATGTAGTGTACATTGTTGTAGAACTCTTTATACTTTGATTTTAACACTGACAACATTGTAGTTTATGTCCACAATTTGTGAAATAAGTACCTAGACCTAGCTTAAAAAATTAGAGAGAGAATTCCCTCTTTTCCACAGGTATGGGCCTCCAATGCTGCCAGCCTTTCCTACATGTGGGCATGCTACAAAAAGCTTTCGATGTTCAACCTTATCTATGAAGCAGTGCCTAGATTTTCATAAGCTGTTCTATGCGAATCAGGATCAATCCAGTCAAAATGCCTTTTTATTACAGTATTGTAAAGTGTCCTCCATAACCCGAAAGAGATCGACAACAGGTACTCTCAGAGGAAAATATTTCCAAACAAAGTACTTTGTGAGAAAATGTGAGAGTAATAATCTAGTCCCTGTATACCAGAAGGCTTTTCTCGGGATTATCCAGATAAAGCGAGCAAGAGTTGAATTTGTAACCAAACAGTTTTTAGCACTGGAAATGTTCCAGCTGAAAAACGAGGAGGAGATCACTGCTCTCAGATATTCCAGGCAAAAAAGAGGCTGTGATAAAATTCGTATCACCTCTGAACTTCACTACTGCCATTCACCAAGAGGGAGAAAATATTTGCCATCTCAATTGAATATTGCACTACTTCACCGAATGTACAATGAATGGTTCCAAAACGTATTCCGCCTCTATAACCAAATCTTGTGCATTCTAAGAAAATTTCTGATGTCAAACGACTGCTTCAAATCCACTTAAGTCAGAACTGGCGTCAGAACGCAAAGTTGGGTTTTTACAAGCCACTAATTGACATTGTTGATGCATTGGACTTATCTAAGGAGGTAGACACTAATGACTGAGTGTGAACTCATGGAAGAATCTCCAGAATTGTGTGTGTAGCAAGATGAACAATAAGACTTTTCAAGTGTTGAATATTGTGAAAAAAAATTGTATGCTTTGTTATCCCTAAAATAATGTTTGTAATTCAGAATTAAATTTGATATTTACACATGACTTCTGAAATCTGCAATAAAACCTGGTAATCTTCTTCGTCTTACATGCAAAGACTGTAATATCCACATCTGAGAAGCAAAAACAGCAATCTCCATATTAAAAGCTTTAATATATTGTTCCACAGTTACTTTGAAGTAAAGATACTATGTAAAATTGCTTTTCCGATGTATATTTACATAAGAAAATAGTTTTTAATGGAATTGTCGTTCAGTGAACACGTCAAAAAGTTTCTTGCTTCTACTGTAAAATTTTCCAAAGTGGAGATTGCTGATGTTGCTTCTAGGCACCTCATTTGCTGGCGAGAAGTAGACTTGGAAATTCAGTAGAGATGGTTCGTTTCAACGGTGCAGAGCGTGCTTTTTGTGTGCAGTCGTATTACGAAAACAACAATTCCTACGAAACTACTCAACGTTTATTTCGTGCACATTTTCGCCTGCACGATTTTAGACAATGTCCAACTGCAAATGTGATTAAGCAATGGGTAAAGAAATTCGAGGCAACTGGTAACACAACAAACAGACGGCCTGTAGGTCGTCGCAGGAGCATCAGGAGCGAAGATAACATTGAGCGTGTTCAGCACTCTGTGGCAGCGGATCCACGCCGATCAGTGCGCAAACGAGCTGTAACTCTAAATTTGCACCGATCCAGTAAGCGGCGCATATTGAAAATTGATCTGGCTTTACATCCATACAAAATCCAGTTAGTGCAGACGCTGAAGATAATTGATTACGCTGATCGTCTTGCTTTTGCAGATGAAATGTTAACTCGTTTCAATGATTTTAACAACATTATCTTCAGTGATGAAGCCCATTTTCATCTGGATGGATATGTTAATAAGCATAATTGTCGCTACTGGTCGACGGAAAACCTCAAGAGAAACATCAGCGACCTCTGCACAGCCTTAAAGTCACAGTATGGGCTGCACTGTCATCTCAAGGGATCATAGGGCCGTTCTTCTTTGAAGATTGGCGTGGTCGTACCGTAACAGTGAATGCAGACCGATATTCCAGGATGGTTGAAAGGTTCTTAGGTCCCGCACTTCAGAACTTCGTAGGCTTCAACGATGAAACGTGGTTCCAGCAAGATGGGGCTACGAGCCATACTGCAAATTTGTCCTTACGAACTATCGGAGCACTGTTCCCAGAGAAACACATCCCAAGGAGGGGTGACATTAACTGGCCCCCTATGAGTCCCGAATTAACCACACTTGACTACTTCTTCTGGGGATAACTGAAAAGTCGGTTCTACAGCACAACTCCAGCCAATCTGCAAGAGCTGAAGGACAACATTCAGGAGGAAATCGCAGCCATTCCACAACACATGTTACAAGCTGTTTTTGGCAATTTCAGGACATGCCTGGAGGAGTGTCAGCATCGTGAGGATAGACATTTGAATGATGTAATTTATCACACATGATTTTCCAAGGTCTGTATTTTGAGTTTACTACAATTAAAATTGTGCATAGATACAAATAACCGAGTTATAATTTAAAGAAAAATGCATTTCTTTCTGTGCCACCCAGTATAACGAGAAAAGAAATGAAGAGGACGAGAAAAAGTAGAGCAATAATTATAAAAAAAACAGTGTTACACAAAATGCAGAGATTAGAACTGCCGTCCGTTTGGTGAAGATGTATCTGCTACCAGATACAGGTCTGTGGTCTACTATACTTGTGCAACGTACTTTTGTTGTATTAGACATGTGTACCTATTTCATAAAATATTTTGAACTACGACTAACAAGTAAACTGTGCATTCAGAAAACAGTTATCTCCATCCTGCAGACGTCATTCAGGCGCAAATAGCTACCCGATCGTTGTGCCCACATACATGTTTAAAATTGTTGCAGGTATCAGTCAAGGATGATTTACACGACATGTTTAAAATTGTTGCAGGTATCAGTCAAGGATGATTTACACGACTGATATGAACGGATTATTAGCATAAAATGTTCATTAGTTTTCATACAAGACATAACCATCTTTACGATAAAGAAGGCATCACATTTTATTATGAATAAGTGGAATGGTGTGGCGCTTCTGAACGAGTATGCAAAAATAATATTAAATGAATTTGAAAGGGATAAAAATATGATTAAAGGAAAAATAAGAATGAAGTCATGGATTCAATATGGTGAAAGCTAACTCTTATATAAACAAAGTAATCCAAGTGATACAAATCTCTCAGTATACTTTTTCACTTATTTCTATAATAATAATAATAATAATAATAATAATAATAATAATAATAATAATAATAATACTCCGTGGCGGGACAACCCATGAAGGACCAAAGCTGCTGACCCTAGTCCACATCCCTCAGCAGAGGGAATCAGAACTGGGTAAAGTATGGTTAGAAGAATCATCCCCCCCCCCCAGTCGTTTAAGTTGGTTTCACTGACAAGAAATCATCTCAAGTCAAGTCATGGAGCTTGAATTTAATGAAAATGCATTTTTAAACTAATTTTCGTTCGTTAAGAAACGTGGTGATAGTCTCCGTTTCGCTTTTCCCTCGTTTACGAAATATATTGACTTAAAAATCGTTGTTTCTTGCGCTCACTCGGATCTTCATAGTTCCCCGACACCGTATCACAACTCTCGCATTAATGCTCTAGTCAATTTTTTTTTTCTTAACTCATATTTGGTAGAGTAGTAGTGCATTCCAGTCATTAATTCGTATACAGTCTAAATCCATATGTATGCAGCTGGAAGTCTAGGAACACGACTGTACACACTATGCTTTCAAGAACCGAAAGAGGAATTTGGACCTAAAATAAAACAACATGTAAACAAAGATAAGTCATTTAAACTACAGGTTTGTCTACGGCGATCTTCGCCGACGATAATCGTTGGGATTCTGTCCCGTTGATTTGAATGTGCATCGTTTCTTTACGGCGATGAACGTCAACGAACGTCGCTCGGCTCGACGAACATCGTCACCGTTTGCCTTGGGGGCAAAAACTTTTCGATCATCGTCTAGAAACCAATTGTAAAATTACAGTAGGTCATGAATTAAATCATTCAATAACATGTGATTTATACATCATACATACCATAATGGTGGTAAAACAGAAATCTTTCTGCAATTTCTCCACTAATGAAGACGAGATATTAATTGATTAAACACAAATCCCTGTTCGACATGAGCCAAAAAGAAGAACCAATGTAAACAATAAAAATCTATATTTTGCAACAACCAGAACTGTTAATACAATTGAGTAAAATGATTCATAATTGAAGAACACACACATGATGTGGCATATTTAGCTACTGAAGCAAAAGCTTGAGTGTGAAATAGTAAGTGAAGTGGAATTCCGAGCGAAGAAGAGAAGTGCAACAACCTCCTTCTCACATTATTTTTTTATTTGCAACATTATTTCCTAAATAAATGCTCCTAAATGAAAAAATAACATTGTAAAAAGTAAAAATAAATTGTTTATATCATTGGTTTTTACCTTCAAGTTGCTGCTTATCTTTCAGCTGGGCTTATTGGTTTGTAAATAAATTTTGTGGGTAATTTTACAATATCATTTCCAATTGAACTTAAAACAAAATGAAAATGTTCGGGAGGAAGTCTGAAATATTCCTTAAAATTGGTGGGCTCATTTTCAAGATGTCTTAATATCAATGAATTAAAAGAGCCGTCTGTATATCTATTTCTAAACATGAAATTAACTACTTTAAAGATCCATACTTGTTTTTCAAAGCAAAACTTATATTATAACGTTATCATATTATCATCCACTTATCAACATGGTCAACTATATAAAATAGTTTACTCTCCACCTACGAAGTTCGCCGGTGAAGAAATCACTCTCTGACGATGAACGCTGGCGATTTTAATTGTCAGCGATGTTCGTTCGGCGAAGATCGTCGTAGCCAAACCGCAGCTTAAATCTCGTGGTCGAGGCAACAGTTCCGGTAAACTGACAAAAAAATCACGTGTAAAGATGTTTAAGAGATATATTTCTCCGGGAAATTAAAAAAGACACACTACTACAAGGTGAGTCAATGAAACGAGCGATTTTCAGATTCGTGATTCGGCTGTTGTCGGATATTTTAATTGTTACATGCAACAATCGATTCTTCATTCGATACCATTTGTTTACAATGGATCGTTGGACGTATGAACAACGTGCTTTAGCTATTAAGGCATATTACAAAAATAATGATAGTCTCATTGCTGGACAACGGCAATTTCGACGCCATTACAATATCTATTGCAATGATTCGATGCCATCAGCCCATTAATATAAAAATCTGGATCCATAATTTTGAACTAACTGGTTCTGCTTTAAAGAAGAGGGCTCCAGGTAAGCAAAGATGTGTGCGTACTTCGGAAAACATCAACGCCGTGAGAGTTGCTATGATTCGTAGTTCAAAACGTTCTGTCCGTCGTCATGTCACTTGGCTTGTCAAACACCAGTATACGAAGAATTCTTCATAAGGACTTACACATGATGCATTCATACAAAATTCAAGTGATGCAGACATAACTGATAAATTAAACCGCATGACTTTTTGCCAATAATTCTTGGATCTAAATGTTAACGAAGACATTGTCCACAATATGCTGATGAGTGATGAAGCTTATTTTCATTTCTCTGGATACATCAATAAAGAAAACTTTCGATACTGGTCACCAACTAACCCTAATGAAATGCATGAGGAATCATTACACAGTGTCAAAGTCACAGTTTGGTGTGCAATAGCGTCATTTGGAATCATGGGTTCTTATATTTCCTTTGAAGACGGTAATGGGACATTGTTACTGTAACATCACAGCGATATGTCCGAATGATTAAACAATTTTTGTCTCCACAAATTGCCAATAATCCTCTCATCAATAGAGACACGTGGTTTCAACAGGATGGCGCGATCAGTCACACGGCTAGACTTAGACTTCAAGAACGTGTGCAACGAAATGGGTCCCACCTGCGGGATTTAGTGTTCAAAAAATAAGAATTTCATGAATTACAGGTACATACTATTGTGTATACTTTAAATGTAAAGTGAAAGTTTCGTTTCAAAGTAATCAGTGTAATAATTATTAAAGTTTTAAAATCGCCCATTTGAAGTGTGTGGACACAAAGGGAAAATTGAGATGGTGTCGGGTGCAGATCATGGGTGTACTCGTATTCCTCGGTAGAGCGTTTGTGCGCTAAGTCAGAGTTCCCGGGATCGATACCCGGCCCCGGAACAATTTTTACCTTGGAATTAAATTGTACATAAGGCTCTTTGGGGTCCGGTACATGCTGAGATAGGCCTATTTGTGTTTTATGTGTCGGTATCTGACAAAAGTGGGTATACTTATGCCATTGCAGCAATATGGTATTATTTTTCTTATAGACACATTGACAGTGTTGCTTTCAGAGTGTAAAACTTTTATCTAGCGAAATTTATAAACTTGTAGGCCTACTTGGTATTTGGGAAAAGGAAACTGTACCAGAAGAATGGAAGGAGTCCATAATTGTACCTATTTTTAAGAAGGGGGACAAGACTAACTGTGGTAAGTTTCGAGAAATATCACTTTTGTTGACATCGTACAAAATTTTGTCCAATAATCTTTTGAGAAGATTAACTCCGTACGTAGATGAAATTATTGGGGATCATCAGTGCGATTTTAAGAGTAATAGATCGACTATTGATCAGATTTTTTATATTACGTATTGCGATTAAATGCACGGTTAGTTACAAAATTGAATTGGAAGATTCAACAGTCTGGCAACATCGCCGCTAGCACACTGTTCTTTCTTCTTGTAATAAGAGGTTAACGAACACAAGTCTGTTTTCCTAGGTGAACTATCTCTCTCTTTCCTCTCTGACTATAACATTGCAGTCTGTTCGCATCGTTCAGTGGTTTGATATTAGGGGCATTTAAATTACATTTACACGAAAACCGTCCAGGATATACAAATACGCCAGGGGATAAGTGATTCTGTATTAGATTTTCTATCGATATGGACAACAATCACGGTTCTACACGCAATAGTTACCGAATAAGAGGGTGTTAAACGTATGGTATAGCACTCTTTTTGCGTGTAATATGTGTTATTCGCTCTGGAAATCATCAGAGTTATATATATTAGGGTGGTCCTTATTTTTAAAATTTTGGAAATACCTCCCTCCCACTCTTTCAATCAATTCTCCCTGGCTTAAAACTAATATGGGTGAAATTCTGATCCAATAGGTTAATATTTAAGGTATGATCAATCCAAGTGAAATTTCCCTTACTGAGCGGTTATTCTGCGTGTTAAGAGGATCCGTTAGAATTATGTTTTAACTACTAAATCAATTAATCGATCGATGTATAATCCTTTTATTATTGTAGGTAACAAGATGGAACAATTTAAACAGCGACATTTTCACATAGAAAGCTGAAGGTCGATACTGAAAGTACATATATAAGAACATTACGAGTCGTCCAGAAGAAACTGTGATGTGATGTGACGTAATGTGATGTTGTTATAAGGGAAACTACTCAGTCCACATTCCAGCAAAATACATCTGCCGTCTATTCGATAACAGAGGGTGAAGAAAGAACCTGGAGGAGTGTAGACTACTTTCAATCGGGATAGCACATGCAATATGCTGGACAACTTGCAAAATGTACTATGTTTACTCCTCGTCTTTCGTCAGCAAAGCATTGTATTCCTGCAAGAGGGCGACCTCTCGTTCCGTGGTGTCGTTGACAGTCTTTTCACCATCGTCCTCTTCTCTGATGAGTCAGTATGTCTCTCAAAGTATCCCAGTGCTACCAGCTCTTCGCCTAGATATCACAGATCTCTACACAGCTTCTTCAGGGCACCCTTGGCTGCTGGGGATGTTTGTGCCACAAGGAGTTTCAACAGACCCTAGTCACTGCAGTTCAACTGCAGTTGACAGCCGGTAGAGGAACCAGGCTTTGACGTATAGTCCAACGCCAAAGACACAGAAATTCCAAAGACCTGGTTTCTCTGCGTTTGTTAGGTTCAAACCCGTATCTCTGAACAAGCTCAATCTTGCCATGAACCGTGCTCGATGGATCGCACCTGGCTTATGATAGGTCTACACCTCGCGGAGGGACTTCTCCCAAAAACAAGAAGGTCAATTCCAATACTTTTCCGTAATCATCACGTGTAGGATGGGTTACTTCAAGTTGACTAACCACAAACTCTTTCACATCTGTGGAAACATTCTTTAGTTCGGCTGTAATATATGGTACTCCTACAACAGACTTGTAATCAGTGAGCGAACAGTGCATGATAATGGGCCAGAACTTCTTAAACCGCTTAAACAGTAGGATCTCCGGTCCAGTTGATAGTCCTTTTGTGATGCAGACACTAAATACTTCCTCCAGAAGGACCTCATGGTTGTGATGTCTACATGCCAGATATGGCTCATTCTAAGAAAAACTGGGGCAACAGTGTCCATTGCCTTGCTTATAAATTTAGAGTCTTGTGTTTAATCAAAAATTATTCAGAATTGGTAGAATTATGCTCAAGAATAGTATCCATGTAAATTTAAATAAAAAACTAACATTTTATAATAATAATAATAATAATAATAATAATAATAATAATAATAATAATAATAATAATAATAATAATAATAATGTTTTATTTTCGCTGGCAGAGTTAAGGCCATAAGGCCTTCTCTTCCACTCAACCAGCCTTAATCAATACAATACATATTTAAATTACGAATATTTACACTACACTTAAAAGGTTCTGCAGCAATATTCTTCAGTTAAGTTAACGACTAGTACACTACATATTTATTTAAATTTAGATCAACCTATAAGGTAAAGTAATAACTTAATTTATGAGCTAATTTAATTCAATCAATTATAATTAATTTGAGGTTTGAGATAGCTAGTAAAATGATGAAAATTATTTTAATATAAGCTTACTAGAACTATGTTACATGGAGAAAAAAAAAATATATATATAAATCTAAAATATATTTCTATAATGAGAATATTAATGTAATTGCCTTTAGAGGTTTTGTAAATCTATTTAGAGAAATTAATGGTAATAATAGGAATGGACAGATGTTAGTTTCATTATAATATGTAATAAATATTAATCAGCACTATAGAAGTACAGAAGTGAGATACCAGTAAACAGTAAAAGTAACAATAACAAGAAGAGCATAATAATAATTTTTAGCATCATTTAATAGTTTTTTTCCAAATTAGTACCGTTTTATCTCTATTAGATAAATTAAATTTTTGTCTTTTAATGTACTCTGCATCTGAATGGTCACTCTAGTTCATCAGACTGGTATCTCACTTTCTTTGTGATAGTTATTATTTATTCTAAATTGAGTTATGGAGATAAGACATCAATATTTTAGTAGGTTATTTTACGACGCTGTATCAACATCTCAGGTATTTAGCGTCTGAATGAAATTAAGGTGATAATGCCGGTGAAATGAGTCTTGGGTCCAGCACCGATAGTTATCTAGCATTTGCTCATATTAAGTTGAGGGAAAACACCGGAAAAACCTCAACCAGGTAAATTGCCCCTACCGGGTTTCGAATCCGGGCCACCTAGTTTCGCGGCCAGACGCACTAACCGTTACTCCACAGGTGTGGACATCATCATTATACACTTTAAAGAATACCTTGCTAATAATGAAGTTCCGTTGAAACACCGGCACAAAATCCTTTTTCATTTATATGAAATTACTTTGAGCTAAAGAGACACATGGGACAAATACATGTTTATTTGCTATTGTAGCAATTACAACACAAAATACAATTCTGTCATTATCACTTCAGGCCAACTGACCAAAGTGACGACAACAATAGCAGAAAACACATTTGCTTCTTTATTTCTCAATTATGGATTAATATTATTTAGAGTAACAAGGACATGTTGTACATTTGTCCAAAGTTAGTAGTAGAGAAATAGATAATAATAGCTGCAAATACCACAAAATGCATATTTATGTCATTGCTTCTTCAAATGAAAATATTAATACATTTATCTAATTGCCTTTATGCCATTGTTGCTCAACACACATGCACTCGCCACAAAAATATGCGCACTACTGACCGATTGTACATTGTTGTTCCAGTAACGTACCAAATGCACGCCAATTTTACAAAGACATAATATAGCAATAATTTTTAAAATAACATATTCTGTTTTTGATTCACCAGATGAAGGCGTGTTCAAACAACAATTTGACATCAACAACTCAGTTACGGAACAACATGCATTTACGTAAATGTTTCTCCGGATAGACGAATGTCATTACCAAAGCCCGATTTAAGTTCACGGAAAAGCATGTTATACGTGGGGGGACCCAAAAATAACCAGAATGCTTTTGTTTTTTGCAATTTTATTGAAATCTACATTCACAGTACTTTAGCCCCCTTCAAAGTATTGTACATGTGCATTAATGCACTTGTCCCAACGTTTTTGCGACTGCTGAAAACAGTGCTGGAACTCTTGAGGCAGGATACTGTTCAAAGCCGAAAGCGTGTTTCCTTTGACGTCATCCACATCACTGAATCGCTTTCCTTTCAGACATTTCTTCATCCGTGGAAACAAAAAAAAAAAAGTCCGACGGAGCTAGATCGGGTGAGTAGGGTGGATGAGGAACAAGCACCATGTTGTTGTTGTCAAAAACTGTCCAACCTTAGATCTGTGTGGGCTGGAGCATTATCGTGGTGAAACAACCAGTTTCCATTTCTCCACATTTCGGGCCGTTTTCGTCCCACACTCTCTCGTAATCTTCGTAACACATCCAAATAGAAATGTTGGTTCACTGTTTGTCCTGGCGGAACTAACTCTTTGTGGACAATGCCATTCACATAAAAAAAAAACAAATCAACATTGTTTCACACTGGATCGCACTTGACATGCTTTCTTGGGTGGTGAATAATTCGGAGTTTTCCACTGGCTCGATGCTTGCTTTGATTCTGGATCGTACCCATAGCACCAAGACTCATCCCCAGTCACAATTCTTTTAAGAAAATTTGGATCGTTCTACACTTCACTCTTCAAGTCGCGGCAATTTCTCACGCGGTTTTCTCTTTGGTCATCTGTGAGCAAGCGAGGAACAAATTTTGCAGACACCCGTCTCATGTGCAAATCTTCGGTTAATATTAGCTGGACCGTGCTCCACGACAGGTTCGTTTGCTCAGAAACTTCGTCAATGGTCTTTCGACGATCTTCATCAATTGCACGTTTGATTTTAGCAATGTTTTTGTCATTTCTTCCTGTCGAAGGACGCCCGGGGCGTGACATGTCTTCAGTTGACATGTTGCCAGATTTGAAACGGGAAAACCACTCGTAGACCTGTTATTTCCTCAAAGCATCATCATTAAAGGCATGCCGAAGCATTCCAACGGTCTTGGCTATAGTTTTTCCTAACAGAAAACAAAATTTCACACACACTCTTTGTTCCTTGTAGTCGGCCAACTCACTAATCGCCAAACGGTTGAAACAGTAATGCAAACAACACAGCACCACAAACAAACCACTTAACTCAGAATGACGCCAGATCACTAACGGTCGCGAGAGACCACAAACTAACACCACCTAACAGTACAACTCGTAATTACAAAGCATGCGCGCGCAACAGTTCGGTTCCAGTTACTTTTGGGTCCACCCTCGTAGGCTTATAGTATAAGAGCGCGATTGTTCGGCGATAAATATCATGCATTGAATAGGATTGGTAAGAACAATAAGCTTCTGACTGCGGTGTAAGCCTTCTGGTCCCTCCTCTGTAAGACAGTTAGAGAAAATTCTTTGTACCCCTTATCATTCTTCAGTTGCTGCAAAATGAAAGTTAATTTTTCAAATGAGTTATTTCCACCATTTTTGTAAATTTGCGTAGGAAACACAAATAATTATTTACTGTGTTGCTCTTCGAACAATAAATTGTTTCTGATACTTCATTTTTAACATTCTCATTAGAAATTTAGCCATAGGCCCATCTTACTTACTTACAAATGGCTTTTAAGGAACCCACAGGTTCATTGCCGCCCTCACATAAGCCCGCCATCGGTCCCTATCCTGTGCAAGATTAATCGAGTCTCTATCATCATATCCCAGCTCCCTCAAATACATTTTAATATTATCCTCCCATCTACGTCTCGGCCTCCCTAAAGGTCTTTTTCCCTCCGGCCTTCCAACTAACACTCTATATGCATTTCTGGATTCGCCCATACGTGCTACATGCCCTGCCTATCTCAAAAGTCTGGATTTAATGTTCCTAATTATGTCAGGTGAAGAATACAATGCGTGCAGTTCTGCGTTGTGTAACTTTCTCCATTCTCTTGTAACTTCATCCCGCTTAGCCCCAAATATTTTCCTAAGCACCTTATTCTCAAACACCCTGAACCTATGTTCCTCTCTCAGAGTGAGAGTCCAAGTTTCACAACCATACAGAAGAACCGGTAATATAACTGTTTTACAAATTCTAACATTCAGATTTTTTGGACAGCAGACTGGATGATAAGAGCTTCTCAACCGAATAATAACACGCATTTCCCATATTTATTCTGCGTTTAATTTCCTCCCGAGTGTCATTTATATTTGTTACTGTTGCTCCAAGATATTTGAATTTTTCCACCCTTTCGAAGGATAAATCTCCAATTTTTCTATTTCCATTTCGTACAATATTCTGGTCACGAGACATAATCATATACTTTGTCTTTTCGGGATTTACTTCCAAACCGATCGCTTTATTTGCTTCAAGTAAACTTTCCGTGTTTTCCCTAATCGTTTGTGTATTTTCTCCTAACATATTCACGTCATCCGCATAGACAAGAAGCTGATGTAACCCGTTCAATTCCAAACCCTGCCTGTTATCCTGAACTTTCCTAATGGCATATTCTAAAGCGAAGTTAAAAAGTAAAGGTGATAGTGCATCTCCCTGCTTTAGCCCGCAGTGAATTGGAAAAGCATCAGAAACTGACCTATACGGACTCTGCTGTATGTTTCACTGAGACACATTTTAATTAATCGAACTAGTTTCTTGGGAATACCAAATTCAATAAGATTATCATATAATATTTCCCTCTTAACCGAGTCATATGCCTTTTTGAAATCTATGAATAACTGATGTACTGTACCCTTATACTCCCATTTTTTCTCCATTATCTGTCGAATACAAAAAATCTGATCAATAGTCGATCTATTAGGTCATAGGCCCATCTTAGAAAACAATATTCAGGTAAGTCAAAATATAGTATAATATAATATAAGAATATTTATTTTATATGTTCAGTAAAATTACTTATCAAAATTTGAAAACAACAGGAAATATTTATAAATATAAGTAACTCAATGAAGTTAAAAGATTTAATGCTACCGTTTTCGCCTATTTGGCATCTTCAGGCATATATTCGAAATATCTCATGTTGTATATTAATTGTACTATGATTGCAGTAATCATTAAATATATGCATAAATAATCTTAAAATAAACATATTAAAACCATATATACAAATTAAATAAATAATAAATAACAGTTGAGTTAATTATTGTTTTTAACTAATTTATTTGTGTAATGGTTAAATCCAAATCAATATTCATATCTACTTCAATTTATAACAATAATTAAAACAACTATTAACACACAAAAAATTACAATTATGGACATTAAAACAGGTTCAAATTATCTAAATGTTACCCTGTGTTTAAGATTAATTACTTCTGAATATATCTTATTACTGTATTGCACTTGATCATATAAATTGTGTTTTACTAATTAATGGTTTGTGTCGTTATATCAAGCATCTATTTGTTAAAATTATAACTATAATGAAGTGATAATATCTTGTAGATCATGTTAATTCCAATATTAAATTTCATTTATTAGCAGACGTCGAAGTGTTTCAAATATATCTTTCAATTTAAGTACATTGTAGGTAGATTGTAATCCAATGTTAACGCCAAATTTCTGTCCAATATTGAGGTCCTTTGTTTTTAATAGGTGCCGTACATCTTTGTGTCTGTCGGAAAGAAAGTCGTTGATATTACATTCTCTTTGCATTACTAATTAGCACATTAAATTCCTACACGCAGCACTGCCAATTGTAATATTCTCTCATCGCAACAGTTCAAAATCAATTACTTTGACCGAACTTATATCTATAACTGGTTCAATTAAATACTTCGCTCAAAACTCTGGGAATCATAGCCTACCGCCCTTCCAAACCATCTTTTTATTAGTAACTACTTCTTAAAGGATAATATGAACACTTTGTGCTTTCCTGGTCCCATTATTTTGCAAGAAATAAAAATGCATTATGTGGATAACAATGTTGTATACAGAGTCTTTAAAATATCGCCAAATTTGTTAATTTACAGAAGGACAGGAACGAAAGTATTCTAACACTGCACTTGTTATTATATATACAAAAACGCTGTTAAAATAATGACTTATTCAAGAATAAATGACACTACAAATCTATTTATCTTATACTTAATTACAAGTGGCCTTTAAGGAACCAGCAGGTTCATTGCCGCCCTCACATAAGTCCACCATTGTCCCTATCCTGTACAAGATTGATCGAGTCTCTATCATCATGTCCCACCTCCTTCAAATCCATTTTAATATTATCTTCCCACCTACGTCTCGGCCTCCCTAAAGGTATTTTTCCCTCCGGCCTCCCAACTAACACTCTATATGCATTTCTGGATTCGCCCATACGTGCTACACGCCCTGCCCATCTCAAACGTCTGGATTTAATGTTCCTAATTATGTCAGATGAAGAATACAATGCGTGCAGTTCTGTGTTGTGTAACTTTCTCCATTCTCCTGTAACTTCATCCCTCCTAGCCCCACATATTTTCCTGAAAACCTTATTCTCAAACACCCTTAAACTCTTTTCCTCTCTCAGACAGTCCAAGTTTCACAACCATACAGAACAACCGGTGATATAACTGTTTTAAAAATTCTAACGTTAAGATTTTTTTGACAGCAGATTAAATGACAAAAGTTTCTCAACCGAATAATAACAGGCATTTCCCATATTTATTCTGTGTTTAATTTCCTCCCGAGTGTCATTTATATTTTTACTATCGGTCCAGGATATCTGAATTTCTCCACCTCTTCGAATGATAGCCTAAATCTCCAATTTTTATATTTTGATTTCGTACAATATTCTGGTCACGAGACATAATCATATACTTTGTCTTTTCGGGATTTACTTCCAAACTTATCGCTCTACTTGCTTCAAGTAAAATTTCTGTATTTTTCTTAATCGGTTGTGGATTTTCTCCTAATATATTCTTACAGAAATATTAAATCTGTCTTGTTTTTATATAGGCTCACTTCAGTCGCTTTTATTTGTCAAAAGTAGCATTAGTGAATTTGAAGTAAGAGGTGACTACCATCATTATTTTACTAGACAGCAAAACGTGTGAAATTTGACTGATTGACTGAAACAACTTCGAGCTTCGAAATTGTGACACATAAAATAGCGAAGAAAATGACTCTACATCCTTTTAGCATTAAACAATTGTGAAATTGAAACTCTATTTGGCTTATTACGAAATATTTTATGATATAATCTGTGTGAATATTTTCGATTTTGAAGTTTAATTCTCTTTTTTGTGTATAATTTTTCTACCATGCTATTAATTATTGTGCTCAAAGACCGCCTTCAAAATACATTTATTATTGTCATTACTATTATTATAACCAATACTATTATTATTATTATTATTATTATTATTATTATTATTATTATTATTATTACTACTACTACTACTACTACTACTATTACTAGGTCTATTGTTCTTGTATAGTCAACTGTCCGAATACGGGTTTGAACCGCACAAGTGTCAGCAATAGGGCATCACTCAAGAGGCAACTAAACCAGGAAATAATAGAGTAGCGTGTCCAGTTCCTTCCTTCTCCTTTATTTATTTCCTTTCGAAGTACATTCCTTGCAAGTTAAAATGCACTAAATTTACTATGCTTCTTTCAGTCACTGACTATACTGAAAACCAATAATTAGCCTATTTATCTGGCATGGTATCGAGAACTCACAGAGCTTAGGAGTCGACACTTTACATCACCACTTTGCAAAGTGACACTTTTGACGAAAGTGGCTCTTTCATATTAGTGGTATTCATAGACGATTGAAGAAGTGCACTTTACAAAGTGTCACTTTACGCCAGCAAAGTGTAGAGGTACAATTTGGTTGGTAACAGAAATCCCACAATGCCTTTCAAAACAAGTGAACAAACAATAAGAAATTAATGTGTAACCTACAGATTATAAAGCTTGTGATTTGAATTGGGAGCCTAATTTATCGCACGAGAAAGAAAATATATATTTCAGTTTCTAGTTTTCGCTGCCGATAGTTTAGATTATTTCAGTCAGTTCAGATATATAATATTTCATTAAATAGGTAGTGATACTGCTGGTGAAATTAGGTTAGGTTTTGTACCTATATTTTTCATTGAATTCTATCGTTAAGTTAGATTTTGTATGTATCATTTCCACTGCTTTATATAGTTAGGTTAGATTTTGTAAGTTTTGTGTGTATATGTATATGTATATATATATATATATATAATTTATATCGTTAGGTTAGTTTTTATACGTACCTGCTTCATTGACATATCGTTTTATTCCCTTTATTTTCATTTTTATCTTTTTCGTGAATAGTGAATAGAAGTCAAAAGAAAGAAATAAACACATTAGGCCTATTGCTATTATTATTATTATTATTATTATTATTATTATTATTATTATTATTATTATTATTATTATTATTTTCTCTCTCTCTTGTTTCTATTATTGGCTGCTCTTCAGGAATATTTTTAATGTCAAATTTTCTACAATGCAAAACAAAATAGGCCTAATGGTATGAGATCTCTTTTCATGGTGAGGTTATGACTGCACATGAACTAGAGATAGTATCTCAGCAAAAGCAACCATATCAGAAGTATTGCTTACCGGCATGAAAACATATATTATCAAAATAATGATTAAATGAACATCAAGATAAACCTTATCTCAAAATATAGGTAGTCAACGAAAATCAAAATCGTTTTAAACCCAATATAATTATGGAATCTGCTTAGAAGGCAGGCACGTGAGGTCTCTCAATGCTAATTTAAGATAGTTACGCCTACATTAGATTGACGTTAGTTTAATATTATTTAAGTTAAAAAAATTCATTTCAGTAATAAAAAATAGGTTATATAGGAATATGTACTTACATATCACTTCATCGAATTGAGGTTATAAATATACGAATATTACTATAGAAATACCTAAACTATAATATTACGGATATTAAGGTATGATACATACCTATAGCATAGATTTTTTTTTTTTTACAATTTATTGATCGATCAGCGCATTTAGCGCTATACAGATCATTTCTAAAAATTATAAATACAATATATGACACTGAATTGAGGGCAGCCTAGATTGGGCTCCTCAATGAACAACAATAATTGTTAATAAGTAATTTTCTAGGTTGTCATAGAACTTCTTAGCTTGTGAATGAATAAACTGTTTGATTGTGTCAATACCAGTTTCTCTGTGTAGTTGGCTGTTACGGACAAACCAAGGAGAATTGAGTGAAATTCGTAGGACTTTATTTTGAAATGACTGGATGTATTTAATTTCACTTATTGCAGCTCCTCCCCAGACAGGACAGGCATAAAGCAGTAGAGGTCGTAATAGAGATGTGTAAAGTAGCATGCAATTTTGTAGCTTTAGAGATGATTTTTTGTTGAGGAGAGGATATAATTTAGCGAGTCTTGAGTAGGCCAATTTAAGTTTGTTGTTGATGTGATGTTTCCATGACAGACGGCGATCTAAGTGCACTCCAAGATATTTTACACCTTCATCCTTTGGTTTCCACGGTATCACGTTGGTTGAAAGATTTATGCATGGAGGATTAGCAGGACGACACAAAGTAAATATCATTGCTTCGCATTTATTGTAGTTCAGTGCGATGCGCCAATTTTCAATCCAAGGGCATATGATGTTTAAGGCTTCCTGAAGGTGATTTGAGGCTATGTTAATGTTGCGATGGGTTGCATAAATAGCTGTATCGTCTGCATACATAGCAATTTGTGCAGTTGGTGTTGCAGGAATGTCTGAGGTATATACATTGAATAATATCGGACCTAAGATAGAGCCTTGTGGAACGCCAGCACTAATGGGTCTAACAGAGGAGTGAGTACAACCCACTCTGACTGAGAATGTGTGATTTGACAAGAAACTAGTCATTATGTTGCATAGGTAGTCTGGAACGCCGGACTTGTGTAATTTGTACCGAAGACCTTTATGCCAAACTCGATCAAATGCTTGAGTGAAGTCAAGAAATGCAACTGCAGTCTGTTCTTTGTTTTCAAAGCCCTGTGCAATTTTTTCAGTGATACGAAGCACTTGATGGTTGGTAGAATGATTTCGAATAGAATTTTAATGCAGTCAATAACCGTATTATTGGAGTCACTGGGAAACCACTGTTATTCGTTTTTGTCAACCGGTCATCGAAAAGATTAGCAATCTCAATAACAGTTTTTTTTATCAAATCGGAACCATTTTTTTTAAATTCTATATCATTATAAAATTCCACGGGATTGTCTTTAGGCCTATCCCTAATGTAGCGCTTTCGTACATTGTTCACTAATTGTGCCACCTCTTCCGCAGGTTCTAATAAATAATTCGACAACCTCGAAGACGTCCGCCATTTTTCTACAAAGTGACACTTTCGGCTCAAAGTGTGGTCGTAAGTACACTTTCATCCAAAGTGTTCCTTTGCACCAAAGTGTCGACTATGCAACGGAAAAGTGATACTTTGCATCTTCCAAAGGACACTTTAATCGAAAGTGTCGACTATGAATACCAGCCTTAAACCTGTTCAGACAGTGCTTGTTTCATTGCTGGCCAGGAAACTTGATGCTGAGCAAGTCGCTGCTGACTCCCGCGTTGAGTGTACCGTTCATACGCAGCGGGCTATTTTGAATGCTAGGATGTGAAAATTCGTAAATATCAAACATACTCGTAGATGTTGTGCGATGGAGGCTTTTAACAGCCTTTTCTGTTCTCCTGGCTTTGGACGCTGAGGCGAATTACACTACTCAACAAGGTTTTCATAACATGGACAAGAATAACTATTTTTATGTAATTTGTATGTCCTGATTACGAATAGATCTATGGCATTGAAAAAGTGCTTACACGTCACATTTTTCAGAAACTTATATTTTTAGTAGTGAATCGTATAAAAATGTGTTAAAATCCTACCACTTTGAGAGAGGTTCTTTTCTTTAACGTAGTGTAAGTCTTTTACACAATTATATATAATTTCCGTTCTTTTAAGGAACTATTTGAAGCCTATTTTCACTTTTGTGGGATAAATGAGTGTTACCCTTAGCGATGGTTTATTGTTTTATTACCCCTATTATGCAGCTGCACGGAGGGTAGGTCATATGGTGGCTGTTGTATCCTTGGACAAGAAATGAACAATTTGGCGATTAGTTCTGATTGTGGAAGTATTGTGAGCGGTACTAGTTATTCTGTAATAGTGTTAAATGGATCGCAGTCATCGTTCATGTAAAAAGTTTTCAAATAATTGCCTCTTTTATTACATCTTACCGTAAATTTATTTCTATAATACTTATACATTTATAGTACCCCTGATACTCCTCCTAACCCACAACACAGAATCACATAAAATATCTAACTCACGTACTTACAATTTGTCTCTCTTCCACATATCATTTTTTCACATGTTTTTTTTTTCACTTTAATTCTCTTTTATTCATTGTTTATAAGTCTATCTTATTACACTCTTATACTATCTTCTTACACTTAACAATTTCTTCTCTATTCCTATTCCATCACTTTTGTCACTCCTGACTTTCTTGCACTCATTTTGAGCACTCTTCTTCCTCACCATTTTCTCCTCCATTTCGCCATTTAATAACATCTCAAAAGCCCTAACTATTCTGTCCTCACAGTCACTTATATCTGATAGTTGCTTCGTTCCTTTGCTCGTTCTTATCATGCCTTCTCTTTCATTTCTTCCGTTAGTCCTGTCTATGCTCCTGATCTCAGACACTTCCAACTGTTTCCATTTCTTCGTCAGCAGTATTTTCTTATCTGTCTCATGTTCTGTTTTTCAGAAGAAACATTTATTCCACTGAGATTCTCTCTCTTCAAGTGAAGAAGAGGCATTTATAAATGTTTACCATATCCGGTAGATAAATACCACAAGACTGAAAGTTCATAAAAGAGGTCCTAGATGGCAAAATCTGTCGGATTATCGGAGAAACTAAAAATCAAGAGAAATGTGGCATCAGCTCCTTTCCTACTGGGCCGCTCAATTGTTCTTCCTCTGACACATATCGTCAAGTGAGATGTATTGCCTGATTACTAGACATCGGATTTTTAGGCACTAAAAATTGCAGTTTTAGGCGCCTAAAGTAAGCTCAAAATTTGTAAAATTAGGCTCTATTTTAATGAAAATAGGCATTTTAGGCACATCAAGGTATCATACTTATTTCTTTCACTGAAATGTTTAGTTATACACTAAAATACGCACAAAAAAGTATGTTTAAACATTAAAAAAGAATACTATATTATATTTATAAACAGAGCTGCACAAATTTAATATATTGAAACTAATGAAATAATGATTATTGATATCAAGATTACTCATTTTAAGTTATTGAAATTCAGTTCCATGCTCAGACTTTATTATAATTATCTGCACAGTACACCACCAGAATTTTTTCTAAATTCTCCACAGTTAACCTTTGCCTTTTGTCACTGAGAATCATTTTGAAAGCAGAAAAACTTCTTTCAACCGAAACTGATGTGAGAGGCGCAAATTTTTAATTAGGTACAATAGAAACATCAATACTTACTGGAACATTTACACTTTCCCCCGATATCACTCTTGATACTTTTTCCAACAATGAAAATCCTACATTCTTATTTAATACGTTGTCCCACTTATTTTTAACTTTTTTCCCACTTTCGCCCAAAGCAGAATGTATGTTCACTTGAGCTTCCTTTACTATTGCTATTTGGCTACAAAGAGATTGTTTTTCACGTTCTAATTGTTCAATGCTTGCAGGTATGAAAGAAAAGTTTGATGTTATGTAGGCAATATCGTTTTTCACTCGTGAGTCATTCAGACAATCTTTCACTGCTTCCACACACGCTGCACTATCAGTTTCAGGTAATTTATCAATAACTGTGACAACTTCTTTAAAATACTTAGAATAATAAACCACTGACTGAATCCAGGTTCCCCATCGTGTAACAACCGGCTGAGGTGGGAGTGGGATATCTGGAAAGTTCTCTCGGAATATTGAAATCCTGGATGGGGCTTTACAAAAACATTTTTTTGTGTTAGAAATAAACGAACTGACAAGAGGAAATTCATTCCGAATTGTTTCAGAAACCCTGTGAAGGCCATGTGCTAGACAGGTTACATGCGTGAGGTTAGGATAAAATGTTTTAAGAAGTGGAGCTGCAGCAACCATGTATGAGGCAGCATCAGTACAAAACAACAGAACTTTACAATCGTCTATATTACCTGAGTATAAAGACTGTAGGCCTTTATTTACAAAATAAGCAATGGCTTGGCTATTCACTTTCGAAAGTTCCTTAACACATACGAGGTGTGGAATCGAAGGTCCATCAGGACTAAGTTTTCCTACTACCATATTTGCTATATACCTATTCATAGGATCTGAGGTTTCATCCACAGAGACCCATATGTAAGAATCACCTATATCCTCCCGAATGGAAGCTAAAGTTTCATTGTATATTCTGTCTAAGTAATTTTTTCTTAGGGTCGACTCAGATGGGATATTTTGTTTGCAGTATTTTTGTAAAAACTGTCTTAAAACCGGATTTTCAATTGCATTCCAGGGAATGTTAGCAGCAACAAACGCTCTGGTTAAATCAGCATAGAAATTGCTGCTGAGGTTGGATGAAGTAGGCTGTGTTAGTAAAGTTTGTTGCAGTTGATTTTTCTGCTGAGCTTTAGCCTTATGAGCCGCTCCTTGCGCATGCTGCTTTAGGTGGCACTTCTTTTCTTGCGAAATCTAAAAATGTAAAGTAAACTGAATTAAAATAAAATCCTAATTGTTGTATTGCCGTATTTCTATCACAAAGTTAGTGGGTTCGAACAATCAAAATTTTAATGACCTGCAAATACTTTAACTATCGGAATTTAAAAGGTTAAAGTGTAGTGGTCTTAAAAAGAATTATACCTCAGGATAGCTCAGTCAATGTATAAATATTATAGGCCTACTCATTAAAATTAATAGAATTTATATATTTCAACTATTGTTACATACCTGTTTGCTACAAATCTTGCAGAATATTATTTTTCCATCATAAGTGAATTCTGAATATTCTGTTAGCCATTGCCGGATCAATGTAGATTTTGCACTTATATTTTTCCGCATTATCGCGTTAAACTTCACAGGAAAACGTCCTACCGCTCAAAACTTCTCAACACAAATAAGGTGAGGGAAAGAGCAACTGTTAACGAGCATTCAAATGAACCGTTGTTATTGAGATTCAATTGGACAAAAATACAAAGTTCCACTTATTGTTGCATTTCCTGGTAGTGTAAACACTAGGAGGGCCATTCTTTTAAATATTTTGTAACGGTTTACCCTACTAATTCGCAGTTTTACGACTTTTCATACATATTTCAAAAACACTCTTTCTCCAAAAATTGTGATTTTATGACACTCTGAAGGGCAGTACAGCTAATCGGTTTCAGACCGAAAACAGTCATTTTTATAGTATAGTATATCTCTGAATCGGTAGCAGCACATGTGATTGTTGCCTGCTTCAAAACTAAGGTTGGTTCTTTGTTGGCATTTATGCCTCCAAACATGTTAAATTCGGTGAAATCTATTGCGAGTGTCGTGAGATTCAAAATATTTTGTTTCCTTTATCAATGGTTTCATGGCCGGTGTGAAGCAAACTTTCCACTTTTTAAATGCGTTAACTTTCGCAGTGAATGCATGTATAAATTATAAAAAGTAAGAGTAAAATGCGAAACTTTACAGTGAGTTAGGCATTTTTAGGCGAATATTAACAAATTAGGCTCTAATAACCGTTTTAGAGCATTTTAGGGCACTATAAAACTCTTTGAATACCTTTCAATTTCCATGAAACACAAATATTAATAATTATTTTTACTTTTCTCCTAAAGAAACAAAATAGACATTTGCCCTAGAATCCGATGTCTGCTGATTACATATCAGCCAGAACATCAATCAGAGGTAAAAACTACACATAATACTGTAAGTAAAAATAACGATTACAATGGTCCACATCTGTGGAGTAACGGTTAGCGCGTCTGGCCTCGAAACCAGGTGGCCCGGGTTCGATTCCTGGTCGAGGAAAGTTACCTGGTTGAGGTTCTTTCCGGGGTTTTCCCTCAACCCAATATGAGCAAATGACGGGTAACTTTCGGTGCTGGACCCCGGATTCATTTCACCGACATTATCACATTCAACTTATTCAGACGCTAAATAACCTGAGATGTTGATAAAGCGTCGTAAAATAAACTACTTAAGAAACGATTACAATGAAATATAAACATATGTATTTACAACGAACTATAGCCTACATATTTCAGCATTTCACTTATTTCAGCCTCAGATGATACATGAAATGAGGCATGGATTATAGAGATGAAATTCTTCATAGTTCGGACAATGACATACAACATGCAGGAACACTGCCCCTGAATTAAATCTCCGTTTAAATATCCAAATCTAGCTTTCAGGTAAAGAGCCCTGTGAAGCAGACTTCAATAATTTCAAGGGAAAAATTGTTCCGGGCTGGGTATCGATCCCGGGACCTTTGGCTGAACGCACCAAAGCTCTACCGACTGAGCTATCCAGGAACTCCACCCGACACCGACTCAATTTTTGGATAGGGTAACCTGTTATGTAATTTGAAGAGAGTTTGTAAGCTAGTTAAAGTACATGATTTTATATTTAAATGTATGCCTAACTATTAATATTACTATTTTTGATATTGTTTAATTGTGTATTTCACTTCTGGTAGTGTGGAAGAGAAGACCTCATGGACTTAACTCTTCCAGAATAAATAAATACATGAATAAATAAATAAATAAATAAATAAATAAATAAATAAATGAATGAATGAATGAATGAATGAATGAATGAATGAATGAATGAATGAATGAATAAAACAATTTTTCATACATTGAAGTTTAAGGAGAGAGAAAGGACAGATTCTGTTTGTTTCTTGTTGCTAATAAAACAAGTTTAACTGAAAGCTATAGCGATGGATGGATCAGTCCTGGGGTGCTAGGTCAGGAGGAGCAGTTCAAATCCCGCTCTACTCAGAAATTATAACTTGTATCGTGTTCGTCGTGCAGGCAAAACTGGAGTTTCTCCCGGTGCTCCAGTTCCCCTGAGACATCCCTACAATCTTAACATGTAGGCTTCACGGCCGGATTCAATAGAACAAGGATTTTCCGGGCTATGAGATCGTGGTATACTGGTCATCTAATTCTGAAGCAAACTTCGATGCAATGGCGATAAGCTGAAGGTGTGGTGATAATCATTCAGACAAAGAGATTATCCAGCGACGATAGGATGGTTGTCTAGGGATATCGGAATAATGTGGATAGTTGGCGAAAACGAATATTCAGAAAAAATTGAACACCAGCTGATATGTAGATATGGGCAGAAATTATGGAAACCGAAAGTTACATAAATGTTTTATGTGATAAAATTACTAAGGGCAGGATTTTTAAACTACTTTCACAAACTGTAAAGAGTGTTCCATTATTTATTTATTTATTTATTTATTCATTTATTTATTTTTTGTTTGTTTGTTTGTTTCTTTGTTTGTTTGTTTCTTTGTTTCTTTATTTGTTTATTTATTTATTTATATTTATTTATTTATTTTTTATTTTTTTTATTTCAACTGGCAGACTTAAAGCCATAAATCCTTCTCTTCCACTCAACCAGTATAAGAACAATAGCAAATATAAAAATGACAGAAATACAGGAACAATATACAATTAACAATAACAATGACGATGATGATGACGATGACGGAGGCGGACGGAAGCGGAGGCGTAGGAGTTTAGTCAAATATAATTTTATGAATTACAGTAATATAGATCGAAGTAATTATTAAACTAATAAAGAAAATTTATATATTAAAAATAAAAATCATATATCAGAAAAATTATATTTTAAGAATGCTCAGCAGTCTAGCTGACAACCGGGTTTTGAAATATTAGTAAATGTCTGACAGCCCCTTAAGATATGAGGTAGGGAGTTCCAATGACGAGAAATTGAAACGGTGAATGATGAAGAGTATCGGGAAGTGTTATGATGAGGTATATTCAATGTATCGATGATCTGAGATCGAGTATTTAGGTTATGGTTGGAGTATAAATACACAAGAGAGACGACAGATAACTTGGGTTTGAGGTGCGCAGAATTTGAAATAGAAGAGAATATTATGGTGCATTTCAACGTGTAAGCCATGTTGTACTTCAAAGCTTAACTTTAGCAAACAATAGCAAAGATACGTAACATTTTTGCGATAGAGAAGTAAAGGCCACTTTCAGTTTGTGAAGCGGAACACCGATAAGACTTAGTCATCACCACTCTGACGTCGCAACAGACAGTTGAAATGCAGAAGTAACGCAAAACATCATTATGGCTTGTAAAACATATTTGTGCATTGTAGGACTCTGCAACCTATAGATCTTAATAGACATTGAAAATGGATTTGGTTAAGCTCTGTATTGTTGCATTATTTGGTTTATTCCTTCTTAATCCAGGTAAGCAGATATTATTTTTTAATTTATGTTCTAAACATTTCAACCTGTAAGAAAGCAGTGTCACGAAATCAGCATGGCAACTTATGATTTTTGAATGTATTCGTTCTTGAAGGACGAAATTGAAGGGTTCAGAGCCATATTGGGCCAAACGCCATTTATTAAAAAAAGGAGAAAAGAAAGGTTAAAGTTACTGAATAAGAGAGTTTAATGAAGATTGACATATCATTTAGTTTTAATATGCATATTTCTTGCTATATGTTTCGTGAAGTTATGGTATTCACTTAATTTTAACCATTGTTTTCTCCGTTTTTAAAATATGGCGCTTGGCCCACTATGGCTCTGAACCCTTCATATAACTGTACGACTCTTCAGCGTTCAGGCAGGGATGTAGAAAGTGTTGCAATAAAGAAGGGACTGTAGTTCTAGGGGAAATCACGATAACATAAAATGATACAATTTATGTTATAAGTGCCTGAGATACGCCATGCACAGTATAATCATCAGAAGTAAATAAATTGTAATGAATTTATATAGCAATATCTTAAACAAACAAAGACATAAGGGACACGCATTATTTGAAAATTTAAATATTTGTGATATGCAGAGTGGCCCACTTAACTCTTTCACCTCCAATAGCGTGTGAAATATTTCAGATATACACAAATCGACATTATTACAAGTTAAATTACATCTAAGGGGACATAATGATTCAAATGATTCATGTAATGTATTTTTTGTACATGAAATAGTTTTCAAGATATTAGAGTCAACTTTCTTTTTCTATATATAAACCATCTATGTATTGTATTGCAAACGTTGCGTTAGCTCAGTCTAATAACAACTGATTACTTTAGAGACTGAATGTCTCTAAACATAAGAGTAAACATAAACAATGTCTGACGCATACTTCTATATGTCTACTTAATAATGTTGATGTAATTGAAGATCGAACACCCCACAGTACTGTACACTACCCAATACAACCCTTATTCTTCAGTTCTGTATTGAACGATGATACATTGGCGAGAAATGTGATTGCACACCGGAGATTTTTTTTAGAATAATTGTTTATTATTTATTGTACACTACTTTTATGTCTCCTTCACTATGTGCAACATTTCCATAGTATTAAAATGTACAGCACATTGTGATTGTGATTTAATTGACGCATAACTCAAACCAGTATTGTTCTCCCTCTGTTAGATCCTTGGTCAGACATTGCTTATGTTTCTTCTTACCGGTGACATTCAAACAGACAGTAAAGTAGTCAGTTGTTATTAGAGGCAACGCAATATTTGCAATACAAAATATAGTTGGTGTGCATTTAGAAAAAGAAAGTTGATTCTAATATCTTGAAAATTATGTCATGTACAAAAAAATATATTACGTTTATCAGATGCGGAGACTATGAGAAAGGCAGAAAATAGGAAAGATTAGAGAATGCTAACTTTGCAATGAAAGACTGTCCATGGGCAGAACACTTATGTATGTATGAATTAAGTTATTTTTACGACGCTTATGTTATTTAGCGTCTGAATGAGATGAAGGTGATAATGCCGGTCAAATGAGTCCGGGGTCCAGCATCGAAAGTTACCTAGCATTTGCTCATATTGGGATGAGAGGAAATACTGGAAAAAACCTCAACCAGGTAACTTGCCCCGATCGAGAATCGAACACGAGCCACCTGGTTTCGCGGCCAGACGCGCTAACCGTTACTCCAAAGGTGTGGACATGTATGTATGTATGTATGTATGTATGTATGTATGTATGTATGTATGTATGTATGTATGTATGTATGTATGTATTATTAACTAATTTTTACTATTTTGGCAAATAAGTGCAATGGATTTAGAATCTTTGAATGTAGATTTATTCTATAGACAGTATTTATGTTTAAGGAAGTTTTTGGTTTATTTATTATTTTTGTTTTATTAGTTATTTTTGTTATAGTTGGGGTTGCTTTTTTAACTTTGGTTTTTTTCTAATTTCAAATATCTGCTGATGTAAAGTACACGTTCTTTTTGCGATAAATAAGAAAATATATTTTATTTTATTAAAAACTCAAAAATAATGAATAGCAGGATAAAAAGTTAACACGGAGAAAGTGTGTGTAGTTAATAAGTATAAGAATATTATATTGTTTTTGTTTTTTGGTCACAGTGCACTGTCATTCACTGCATTACCTGAGGAGATACCCACTCCACCCCTCTCCCTGCAATAGCGGCGTGCAGGTTGAATTTCTATTACGTCACAATTTCCTGGTGTTTGGCAACCACTGCAATAACCGCAAACTGTCACTCATCTGATCTCGAATGCTTGGAATCCTCGGCCCTTCGGGCTTCGGTCTCCCAAACTGCATTCTCGACAAGATAAGATTCACTTACAGTTCTCCGAAAGTAATATGCTGTAAATTTATGGTTGTTGGAAGATCAAAGTTAGACTTAATTATATTTGCGGTTATACAGTAATAACTTATAATGAACTAGGTACTTTAACTATCCCGCTCCATAGCGTCGTAGTAGTCTAAGACATCATGCTTAAAAATCGTGTTGCGGAATGATAGTTGATTCGAGTAGTCAAGGAAAACAAATTTTCTCATGACATTTCTAGATCGGCATCCACTCAGCATCGCGATGAATTTGGGGGACTACGATAGGTAGCGAAATCCGGTTTTGGAAACCAGGCTGGAGGATATGGTCGTGCCAACTACACGATACCTCCATTCAGATTGGGTGATCGCTAACCTGTTCTGAGTCATGTGAATTGAGACCAGCTGGCGGTTGGCTGACCTTGTCTCTTCCTGAGATATCGGTCATGAATTTTATTCGTTAATTTTGTTGTTATTTTTAACTAGTGACTGTATGTAAGAAGTTTCCTTCATTAATTGTTATTTATTGAATCCCATAATTTATTACAATTCAGAATTCGTAATAACGACTCCAATTTGTTTGTTTGTGTCAAATTATTATTAAGGGCAAGGAGGTCATGGAATTCTAAATTGCTTGTCTAGAAAAAACAATTGCGAACCATCTTCGATAGGACAATTAATGTGGTAAAGTAAAATCGTGTAAACTGAGTGAACCGTAAGTAATATCATTAATTTTGGGGGATTATTCTTTGACATATCTCGAACAAAACGTTGAATTGCTTCCTTTTCGAGGTACAAAGAATAACCCCCTGAAATAATAATTAATGACAATGCTTACTCTTCACGCTATGTTGTGACATGACTATTGTTGGTTGAAATTAAACAGATTCGTACATTTAACTGGTGGACTGGTACGTGGTAGGTAATAACACGAGAAGTATATCTAGGTACCGATGAAAATTCGATTGGTATTTATTAGCAATATTTTACTAATAAAAATGTTGACTAATGAAAGCATAATTATTTACTTATTAACTTATTTTATATTTATTTATTTATTTATTTATTTATTTGTTTGTTTGTTTGCTCAACATTTGAATGTAGCCTAATAATTCGATGACATGGCCTTCGCTCGTGCAATATATTCACGGGCTTGCATTATTTTGAAAATAGCTGTAGAAATTATGAATAATGAAACTTCAAAATTGCAGATCATGCTATTGAATTTATTCAGAACTAAATGCTTTATTTATTAACAGTATGGGATCAAATTTATTACTTGATATATCGTGAATGTGTTTATTTACACTGCAAGTGGGCAAGCACCCGGTGGCACTGGTATACACAATATAAACAATACACAATAAAATTACAATACACAATACAATTATACAATACAAATAAAATTATACAATACACAATACAATTATATACACAATACAATAAGAATACACAATACAATTGAACACAATAATTACAATTAATAATAATACATAAAATAACCTAATTACCAAGTGAACCTAAATTTACAATACAACCTACATATGTATAGGCCCTACATAAGCTCCACATTGGTACTGATAATAGTCTTTCACTTTACTTCATCTCACTCACTGTAGTGGCACTATGACGCATTTCACTGACACTTTAGGACACATTTCACTGACACTATAGAACATATTTCATTTACTCTATAAATTATCACTGATCGGAACTATTCACTGCACTGTAAAACCATAACTTCACTGACTCACCACGCTTTACTGATACAACAGCTCAAATAAGAAAAATAATTACACCCTTATGCATACTTATAAACAGAACTACATTTAAGCTAAACATTTCTAGTCTAAGACCCTCTTACACGCTATTTTTAAATAATTTACAATTCAAACCAAGGGAGTAACTCGTCAGGCTAAATAAATACATGTCACCTTAAAAAATTAAATGTTAAATGTCACCTTAATTTTAATTTGTACTTTATACACAACTTTTTAAGTTATTCTTGAATCTCCTTAAGGAAGGACAGCCTTCAAAAACCGCTGCAAGTAGGTCATTCCAAACATTTATAGTTCTATTTTAAAAAATGAGAACTTACCTACATCCATTTTCTGTTTCCTACATTTTATTTTAAAATCATGATCGTTCCTACTATAGTACTTTGGCTTTTCTGACAGAGCCGTTATGTCTACCCATGCTTTCTGACCTAGATGTGCTCTATACAATGATGTTATTCTAGTTTTCCTACATCTGTTTTCCAAAGTTTCCCATTTAAGTTCTTTTATCGTATCGTTTCCATATTCTCTTCTACCTTTAACAAATTTAGCTGCCCTATACTGGATTCTTTCTAAGGAATTTACCTGATATATTCTATAGGGATCCCAACATGTAATCGTAACTTCTTACCTAAGAGAAATAAAAAAATCCCTAACAACTTCTATACTTCTTCTTCTGATTTTGGTGTTAAATTATCGGATGATTCCGACTGCCGCAAGATAAATTCCTACCTGTTTTAAAGCGTCCGACTGCGCGCGGCGGTCAGTTTTGGGTATAGGTCAACTGCGCGTGGCGATTATTCCTGCATTTTCTTTCCAATTTTTTGGAGATTTATGACCGGTTTTTCCAAGTATTGTTAGAAAATTTAACGACTGTTAAACTCTAAACAGTTTGTTAATTAATAAAATTGTATGTTTTCAACATCAATTTGTTTTAACAGATTGTTAACAGTTTGTTAATTTTAAATGTAGAATTTCAGGCAGTTAACTCGTTTAACAGTTAGTTAAATATGGCCGATGTCTTCACAGCTGTTCGAACAGAAGTTGCGAAATTAATATTTTCTGTCTCTCTGTAGGGAATGTTTAGCATATGACTGGTAATATAACATTTAAAAATACTTTGGACTGTTTAAACACATCAGTGCTATTTTATTTCTTTCGTATTTCGTATCCATAATAGCAATGAGGAAATATAACCTTACTTTGTAATTATTATTCAGCACGTCACCTACAACTTTCATTTGTCAACTGTTTGTTTATGGAGCGTGGCCTACTATAACAGGTTGTCATTTTATGCAAGTTTCATGACTCACTGTATAATATAGAATTTAGAGATTAATTTTAGACAATCAAAAATTGTCTTACATGTGTAGAATCATTATCAACTGCTGTTGAATAGTCAAAATAGCGCTAACAGACGTTATAGTTAAGTATTGGTTATCTTAAACAAAATTATATTGAACAAATGGAAAATATATTAACAAAGCGTTAAAAATAAACAGACTGTTAATTTAACATTCGTTAAGCAATATTAAACATTACTTGGACAAACTGGCCATTAGGCTAGCATTCATAGAGAGTCCTATGTACCATTCATAGGTAAGGTTTAAAATGCAGTGTCATATGCATATCAAAATTAGTATAGTTTGTTAAGAAGTTAAAATATGCATACCCGTATTAGAACAGGGAATGTGTCAAGAAGTTAAAATTATTAAATTAATTTAAATTATTTATTTTCACAAACACTCTTAAGCAAATTCAATCGTGAGATAATTCCTTGCGTGTATTTTAAAATTAATTCCTCTATGTACTGCCTACGCTTTTCGTAGGCACATTTAGATTTGTAAGTACCAGTATCATTCATTCTGATGTAAGTGGTTTCCTGCGTTTCAATGATAGCGTCAAGAAAGTTGTGTGTGTGTGTGTGTGTGTGTTTGCACTGTTAAAGTTAATCCGAAACCCCAGTGGAATGCCGCACAAGCATTGGTTGTTCTTTCTGATGTGATCTCAGGCTCCAAAATTTCTGTAGGAAACGCAGAATCACAATCTATTTACTACTAATGCTGCCACGAGAGAGACTTGCTAGTCTTTGACGTATTTGCGGTACACAAGCTCGCTCGCAGTTGGCCTGTTTACACTTCAGTAGCTGGCGCGCAGTTGGACAAAAATTGACCCTTTCGCTCGCAGTCGGTACCCCCCCCCCCCAATTATTACAATCGGTTTGGCCTCCATGGCGTTCTGTGGAATATGACTCAAAATCTGAAAATAGTCCTTTTGAGCAAATTCACAAAACGACCTAAGTTTCTCGATATTCTTACATGACGACGAGAAGTTGGAATGTATTTTCAAGACTAATGCCTCAACAACATACTTAAGGAATTTAGAACCAAATTTAGTACAATTATGCAGTACATGGCAACAAGAAGTAGCCTTTACTACATTACGATTTTTGTCTTTCATTTTTCTGAACACTTAATAAAATTGTATTTACCATAGATGACATAGGTATGCATTGCCAATCGAATAAGCTATGATGTTACTTGAACTAAATCCATTTTCTGCAAACATTGATATAATTTTATTTGAAATATCCTCAACACTCTCATTACTGTTTTCATAGAAGTCTGCAATATCGCTACATTTTCCATGTTTTACACAAAAATGTGTCACCACTAATGGGAAATGCTTCTTGTTACTTTTATTTCACTCATCTGAACTAATGAGAATAGGGTATTTTTTAAGTCCTTCAGAAACCTTTCCTATGAGAATGGTAAAAACGAGCTTGTAACTAGGTTTCAGCTCAGCTTATTTTTTTCGCTACTGAAGGGCCATTGAAAACGCGAAAGTAAATTCATTACCACAATCTTGTGAATTGTAGGAGTGGTGATGTTTCTCACCATGAAATGTTAAAGCCAACTCAGTTGCTGTAACTGTATCATGTTTAACTGAATATTGAGGGGGCATAAATTTCAGAATAGAATTATTCATACTTTGTACTCTGTTAATGTTCTTTGTCCGTCTCTGATTCCAAATGCTTATTAACAGTTTTAACGCCATCATACTTTACTGTACATGAAACACTGAATACTTTACACCTGCAATAAAGTTCATCTTCTCCTTTTTCTAGCCAGTCCTTTTACTTATAATTTGTCAACCATTCATCACGAAAAGAACAAAGTATCTTTTTGCCGAATTCATATTGAACATAACAGAATACTAAGAAACACTAGCACAAATTCCCATACTTCACATAACAGGCTACACTACACTGTACTATAAAACTGTTAAGAATTGACTTGTGAAGGATCAAGGAAGTGATTATGGAGCTTTAAATTTGAAATTGTTACGTATTCATGTTTTGTTAAAACACTGCTAACAAAATTTTATTAATGACAAAAGTTAATTGAAAATGGTTGATTGAAGTCATATTTCAGAAATAATATATTATCATCATATCAAAATTATCTGCTTTAATTTTCTATTCCTGTCATCTTTCATTGTTGCTGATTGTTGGCGTAGTGTGAGAGTAATGTCTGATTGGCGGAAAGAGAAGCGCGCTGGAACTTCCATACTACACAGACAGTCACTTTTATGGCCAGTTTGTCCAAGTAATGTTTAATTTTGCTTAACAAATGTTAAATTAACAGTCTGTTTATTTTTAAAGCTTTGTTAATGTATTTTCCATTTGTTCAACATAATTTTGTTTAAGATAACCAACACTTAACTATAACGTCTGTTAGCACTAATTTAACTACTCATAAGCAGTTGGTAATGATTCTACACATGTAAGACAATTTTTGATTGTCTAAAATTAATCTTTAAATTCTATATTATACAGTGAGTCATGAAACTTGCATAAAATGACAACCTGTTATAGTAGGCCACGCTCCATAAACAAACAGTTGACAAATGAAAGTTGTAGGTGACGTGCTGAATAATAATTACAAAGTAAGGTTATATTTCCTCATTGCTATTATGGATACGAAATACGAAAGAAACAAAATAACACTGATATATTTAAACAGTCCAAAGTATTTTTTTAAATGTTATATTACCAGTCATACGCTAAACGTTCCCTACAGAGAGACACAAAATATTAATTTCGCGACAGCTGTGGAGACATCGGCCATATTTAACTAACTGTTAAACGAGTTAACTGCCCGAAATCCTACATAATTAACAAACTGTTAACAATCTGTTAAACCAAACTGGTGTTGAAAACATACAATTTTATTAATTAACAAACTGTTTAGAGTTTAACAGTCGTTAAATTTTCTAACAATACTTGGAAAAACCGGCCAACAATTTTATCAATTAACAAACTGTTTAGAGTTTAACAGTCGTTCAATTTTCTAATAATACTTGGAAAAAGCGGCCATTAAAGTTACATACTAGCGTTATTGTAAGCCTAAGACAGATGCTCACTTTTTAATAGTTATTTGATGGACAGTGAATATTCACTATAACATTGCTAATTATTAACATTTGAAACGCATTTTCACCGCGAAAAAATTTCCTGTTGGCCGGAAATGAATTTGTAAAACCGAGCACTCCGTTCGGCGCACAGAGATCTGGCAACCCTATTATTCAGATTATTTGTTTCTATGTGAAGCCATTTTACTTGCAGAAATTTACAAAATCGTAAGAAATTCACTCATTTTCGTAAGCTTCCTACTCTTCGCTGCACTTGAGAAATTTGTATCAAATATGATGAATTTATACATTCCTATATTGAGATTAGTTTGTGAGTACTAATAATATAAAATAGTTAGTAGTAATAACATAATCACTTTCGTTTGAGAAACCTGCAGCAGGACAATCGTAACACACCGCTTTCTACATATAAATGGAAGGTATCACCAAACGAGTCAGACCTTGAAATTTTTCACAGAGATTGAGCATTGGATGCCATGTGAGCAGTACAATTGAAAAAATTTCAGTGTGGATGGAGTTACTGTAGGCCTAATGTATACTTAGTTAAATAACACCAACATTTGAGAGGTTCGGTGCACGAGGGAGCTATGTTAGAAATTTCAAAGATGTTACGAGATCTCATGTGTTTTTAGTAGTACCTACGATCTGTTGTTCTTTCCCTAAACTATGGAAATGTGGCATTGCGCCAGCCAAAGTTAAAGCAGTCTGACAAATTCTAGGATGTGGCCATCCTCGTAAAAGTCTTATTATTCTCCCTTTGTAGTTGTTGTGGGATAGCTCAGTGCACCCCTCAATTATTCGTAACTGAATTAGAAAATGCATTAAGTCTTGAAATATAATACGAAAAAATGAAGATAATTCTTATGTTAAACGTGGTAATTTAATATTATTTTGAATTACTGTTTTCCGAAATGTAAAGTACAACGAGTCCGTATAGGCCAGTTTCTGCAGGATGCTATTCCAATTCGCTGCGGGTTAAAGCAAGAAGACGAACTATCACCTTTAATTTGTAACTTTGCTCAAGAACAGTGGCCGGCAGAAGCTGCAGTTATGACGTAAGAGCCAGTCAGGACTCAAGAGCTTGGAAGAGCGAGCAGTTCAGTCGTATTACTGTTAATACGCACCAGCGCAGTGGCGTCGGTGCAGCAGTGATACTACAGTTCTTGGAGATAACTTGATGGAATCACATTCCTGTATTTTGCTAGGGAATAACTCCTCTGCGGTCATGATGGCAACATTATTGTCAAATTCCCCGTCATTAAAAGAACGCATGTTCTTTCCAATGGCTAGTGAAATCCTATATCTTAAGCCTTAAGCTTACCATTGATTCACTGACAGTGTGTTCCCTAGCTTCTCTTAACAATAATTTATCTTTTCAATTTCTGCACTAGTACTTGCCGATCTTCTCCCCCATATTTGTCATAATCATTCGTGTGGCATACAGAATAATGGCGTTGTATATTGAACTTCTTTACATGCTTAAACAGCTTGCCACAAATCAAACACTTCGCTATTCCTCCATACTCCATAACACAGTTTGATCTCAACAAAGTACAGTACTTAGCTTGGGCACGGTAGTGACACAAAGTGATGGTGTGTTTCAAAAATTGAAATATACTTTGCATACTACTCACCAAGGTAGGGCCTAGATAGTTCAATCTGTGTATTGTGTAGAAAAATGACTGTTAAAAACAGTTGAACTGTTTTCAAGTTTCCGAGTAGACAAAGTGTTGTAGTACTGCTTAAATTATTTATTTCTATATTTGTATATTTATAGCAGTCTCGGAGCCTCATTTATATAATGCGAACGCTTCTGCAAGTGGCTGTATTATGATTATTATAAGTATATTAAATTTGATTACAAACCGAAATATTTTGTTACATTGATTTATCAGGGTTGTACAGTTTTGTTTTCGTACAAATGTATTGTAATTGTGTTGTTCCCATACTATCTCAGACGAATGGATCGCGCTCTGTCAGTGCATAGGCGCCGTACCACCACTGTTCAGTTGAACCTTCTCTCCACGCTGTGCTCAGTATGTAGATTTTTTCGAGCAAAGAGCATGGCGGCTCCGTGGTATGACGTCACAGAGCACGGAACATGCCGGTCACTGCTCTAGAATATGCCATTAGATAAGTCCAGGATAACAGAGAGAGTTTGGAATTCAACGAGTTACATCAGCTGCTTGTCTATGCGGATGACGTGGATATGTTAGGAGAAAATCCACACAATTAGGGAAAACACGGGAATTTTACTGGAAGCAAGTAAAGAGATAGGTTTGGAAGTAAATTCCGAAACGACAAAGTAGGCCTATATGATTATGTCTACTGACCAGAATATTGTAAGGAATGAAAATATAAATATCGGAAATTTATCCTTTTGCAGAGGTAGAAAATTTCAAATATCTTGGAGCAACAATAACTAATAATAATAATAATAATAATAATAATAATAATAATAATATTATTATTATTATTATTATTATTAAGTTAACAATATTTATTTATACTGGTAGAGTTAAGGCCATAGGACCCTGTCTTACATCCCACCAGAACACAATGATATTCGAAAGGAAATTAAACTCAGAATAAATATGGAAAATGCGTGTTATTATTCGGTTGAGGAAATTTAATCATACAGTCTGCTTTCAAAAAAGCTGAAAGTTAGGATTTATAAAACAGTTGTATTACCGATTGTTTTGTAAGTTTATGAAACTTGGACTCTCACTTTCAGAGAGGAACAGAGGTTAATGGTGTTTGAGAATAAGGTGCTTAGGAAAATATTTTGGGCTAAGAGGGATGGAATTACAGGAGAATGGAGAAAGTTTCACAACACAGAACTCCTCGTATTGTATTCTTCACCTGACATAATTAAGAACATTAAACCCAGACGTTTGAGATGAACAGGGCATGTAGCACGTATGGCGAATCCAGAAATACATATAGAGTGTTAGTTGGGAGGACGAGACGTAGATGGGAGGATATTAAAATAGATTTGAGGGAGGTGGGATATGACTGTAGATTCTGGATTAATCTTGCTCAGGATAGGGACCGATGGCGGGCTTATGTAAGAGCGGCAATAAGCCTCCGGGTTCCTTAAAAATCAAAAGTACTACTCGAGACAAATAGGAATACCTCAGTTCTCCGAGGGCGCCACTATCATGTTTATAAGCGTGTTAGGCGGAACGGAGAGTAGAGGTAAAGAGAGAGAGCATGTACAGTAGTCGCAAAAAAAAAACCGGACTGACCCTTGTAGCTGATTTCAGAGCCTTGCTCACTCTAGAGCACGATGGACTGGTAATTAAGACTTTCATGCTTTGAATCCTGCCTGGAAAGGAAACTTTTTTTTTTGTTCCTTATTCAAACTTATTCCCAATACTTTTCTATTGGAGCGATAGTTTACTACTTAATTAACTTATTATTCACAGATCATGAAGTTTACCAGCAATCGAAAAGTATTGGGAATACATTTGAAAAGGAACAAAAAAAAGTTTCCTTCCCAGGCAGGATTCGAACCACCAGTCTATCGTGCTCTGGAGTGAACTAGGCTCTGAAATCAGCTACAAGGGTCGGTCCGGTTTTTTTTTTTTTTTTTGCCACTATTGTACACAACCTGCAAAGATGCAGTAGCCTATCTATCCGAGACGCGTATGAATAACTCGGAGCGTGAACTTAAATCGAATATACAATCATAGCACAGAAGAGAGCAGGGAGAAGATACTACATACTACTACATGGCAAAATGTTATCCATAGCTGGGGAAATGCGCTATGTTATTGGCATACATTTCGTGTCCGAAAAGATAGCTTTCTCGCATTCTTTTGCTATGTTTCTCACCGATTTTTCACTCTTCCCCTATGTTTTCGCTGTTCTTTCCACAGCTCTTTTCAGAGGAGTAGCTAGATAACTCTCTTTCCTTCTTTACAGAATTTAAATACATTATATTGTATCTTTCTACTTTGCGAACGTATTTCCCCGTGGTTACATCCTACGCGGAGTTTCCTTGTTTCAAAATTAGACACAATGTTATCACTACGTATAAAATACTTCCGAAACAGCATTGCCAGCCATACGATATGGATCGTACATGTGCAAGAATTTGGTATAATGTACGATCGTGCGATACGCGGATGGTGCGTAAAGTGTAGAACCCTATCGACAAAGAAGGTAAAATATGTCAAATGGAGAGGTTTTTAAATATTTATTGGAATGAAATTATATATATACATTCCTCCAGTATTACGAGTAGGCTATATTTCATTTATACATTTATAGTATTTTCTGCATGTAGCATTTCTGTGTTACAATTACTGTAGAAGTAGACTGTCGCAAAATATTTTTCTATAAACATTGCTCTCCTATGTCTCCAAGTCCAGATGATATGACAAGTTGATTTTGGTAAACATTATTATAGCGACAAGAAATCACGTAATGACCATTACTTGTAGCTATTAAAAAATGATGTTGACAAACATTCCTTTCTTTATTTCCAAATATCTCAGAGAAATGGTCTTTCCAATCCTCTCAATAGTCTAAACATAATAATTAATGTAGCCACGTAAGCATGTAATAACTAATACGTCTGTTGTAATGTTTTGAGAACCCCATAATAGAAAAAGGAAGTAAACATATTCAATATATGGGCTTATTTTGTACATACAAGGGAACAAGGAACAGCCTGTTATATAACAGGTACTTGCTTGTGCTAGTCGTGTTTCGTGGTAGTGTATGGGAAGTAAGAAATCAAATGTTATTGTTATAGGTTCTAACGTGAAATAGTCGCAATTGAATCAGGAGATAGTCATAGTGGCCCTAGTAGGTCCTACTCCCAAAAAATCTACGTCCAGTGTATCTAAATATACAGGACTGAAAGAAAATTGTAGAAAATTATGGTAAACAATTCGTTAAATTTTAAGCTTGGTTTTGCTCTGATGAAATAAATTGTAAAAGAGCTAGATGTAGGTTCCGGCTCTCCTCTCCCTGCTGTTGTTGATCTTTCTGAAGATCCTCCCAAGGTACGGAGACAACAAAGTGTTTAAAAATCATTTTATTTGCTGATATTTAATTTTTAACAATTATGTCCTTATAAGAATTTCAAAAAATCGTTTAAATAAAACACTGTTGAGGGAGTTTAGAAAAAATAATCAAAATAGGGCTATTTTATATGTAGTATACGATCCTCCAACCAAACGTACGATAACTGGGAACCAATTGTGTAATCCAGTCAAGTCTGTTCCGAAGTAACTTCCTTTCCGCACAGTGATAGAGGAGCGACTAATTACATCAATATTTGCTGTAGAGCAGTGATGTCATAGCAAGCGCATTTTTCTGACCTTGATGTCGTGCGCGGGCATCAAGCGCTAAGTATGGAAAGAGGAAGGGTTGTGTATATGAATAAGCAGCCTGTTGGATTAAGAAAACAGTGGTGCACAAACTTCAAACGGAACGTGAAATTTGATTTCGTTATTTTTATATGGCTTCTTTCTGTTTCATATTATCTATATTGTCTATAAAACAAAAGTACTAATACCAATTTCTTAATATTGCAGTTATATTTTAAATGTTAATAACATAATAAAGAGTTAAGAAGTGATATTCGCATAAATTCCATAGTGGTACAACTATACTGTACTAAATGGATGTAACACATCATTCATAAAGAAAGTGATAACCCAAAAAAAAAAAAAAAAAAAAAAAAGAGATTGCATATGACATAATAAGTTGGAATTGATATTGATGGTATCTTTAGCCTTATAAAAGTAATCAATAAACTAATCAAAACAATATGACAGTACAAAGCAAAGTTACCTAGGTACTATATATGTTTTTTAAGTGTAAATAATATTCCATAACAAAACTCTTATTGCATTATGCTTTTAAGGTGATATTGGTGAGCAACTTCCTATCATCAGAAAATTAAATTATTTTCTCGAAATGTGCTGAAGATATAGTGCGGACATTTTTACAACACATGGGCACGTATCTTTTGCTTATGATGTAGCAGTAGTTGCTTTGTTAATTCATTTCCTTACAAACAATTTCCATGCGAATATTTTCAAAATTTTCAATACACTATTTTCAGTAATACGTATTTACGGTATATTAGATTTACGAAAACATTCTGTAAGGCTACTAAATAAATAGGCCTATAACTGAAAATTTCACTTTTCTATAAAAAGAGTTGAGAAAATATTTCTTTTGAATGAAAAATCAAACTTGTGAAAAATGAGCATTAAAATTAAAACTTACATTCTTATAATGCACTTATACTTCTCACACAAATCTAAAAATTAACATGGACATAATTTTAATAAGTTCTCTTGCCTTTATCTTTTGAATCAGTGCTAGCCATCCCTAAATATAGCTCGACCAAGCTGCATATACTACCTCTTTCGTCTGTCTCTTTCCTTTCCGCTGTAAAGCGCTCAGACTCTCCTGAGCTCTAAAGCGCGCGCTTGCTCCTATGGGCATCAATTGACATGACTACTGTAGAGTGTACTCCCGATATCGCAGCGCAATTGAGTTGGTTTAGAAACAAGCCGCCGGTAAAGATAGCTGTCCCGAGTAGTAAATAAGTAAGGTAACAATTTTATTTGTTTTTTGATTTAATAATTTCTTGCAGAATACAATGCTGGTGCAAAGATTGATTTTGTTTCAAATTCTGGCACGTAAAGGGGAGGTGTCCATTTTTGTATCTATTAGTCCCCCTGCGTGGGAGGACATTGACTGAGACTGTTCTCGTACACGTATCTTTCAGATTGACCCATTGTACTACCCGGGGTGCAATGGTGTGCATGCCATAAAGTTCCCCGAGCTACAGATACCCTGCGCACTGCCTCCGAACTCCCCTACAACCTACATGATCCCTTTTATTTTCCACATAGATCTCAACGCGAGTTACCATGATTCCAGTGGAAATCCCATGGTACATAGCACTACCATCAATAACGAATGTTCACACATCCACGGCGTCAAATTTCGATGACGGCTCGCATCCCACTCTTCATCGAATCCCGAAAGCTAGGAAAGAAACGGAGATGATGATGAAAGAGAGGATGGCGAAATGATTCCGAGGTCCAACGCCGAAATTTACCAAGCAATTCTGCTTCAGTTGGTTGAGGGAAAATCTCGTGGAAAAATCTCAAACAGGTCAATTGTCTTGCCCAGGATTTGAACTCAGGCTCACTCGTCTCAAGCTCAGAATGGTTAACTTCTACCTCACAGCGGTGAACAATTTGAAATTGGCTTTCTCGTCATTTTGCTTGATATCTCAAAGTTATTATGTGCTCAGAAAATATTTTTTGCGTTTTTTACGGAAGTAATTCTACTAACACCTTTAATTCGAGAAAAATTCTTTCCGGCACCGGAAATCGAACCCGGGACCTCTCAGCTCTGCGCGCTGAGCACTCTTTTCAACTGAGCTATGCCGGGACACAATCCACGGTGCCGGTTGAACCTTCTCATTGTAATGTTTACGGCCTACTACCTGCATTTTAGACATATATAAACCATATATGCAGGAGGGCATATTTAAATGTCTTTATGGCCATATTCAACAACAGTTTGGGAAAACTGTTAACATTTAATATATCACGTATTCATTATATGAGGTTTCGCTATCCTCATTGAATATTAACACGACTACTATGAAATAGTCAATGTGTATTATCACCATTAATTCGAGAAAAATTCGTTCCGGCACCGGAAGCTGAGAGGTCCCGGGTTCGATTCCCGGTGTCGAAAAGAATTTTTCTCGAATTAAAGGTAATAATACACATTGACTACTTCATAGTAGTCGTGTTAATATTCAATGAGGATGGCGAGACCTCATATAATGAATATGTGATGTAATTCTACTAACGTTACAGAACGTGATGCTTTGTAATGCTTTTGAGTAAATATAAGGTAATTCAAAAGTAAGTTCCCATTTTGGAATGGTAATGGGTTTGTGAAATTTTTAGAGTCCACAAAAATAAAAGCACCAATTTGTTCGTAAAGAAATATAAATGTATAATTGTGTTCGGATTATCTTCTGCCCATATCCTGCAATTATGAGTGTTAACACGTCCCTTTAATTTAAAATGTGCCCCATCTGCCCGTTTCTCAATCGATGTAACGTTCGATATCTTCTCAATGCATATGCATATTGTCTACTGCATTCATAATAGGCTAAAGCTAGGATTTATATGTAGTATGAGTTAAGAATGACGCCGAGTATAGTTGAGTCGATGTGATGCCGATTAAGAAGGTTTTAAGCCTGGTTGACAAGAATCGAAATGCAGGAAAAGTCACAATGACTAGACAATGCAGCTTTAAAACCCCTGCTGTTTTGTAAGTGGTGGTTAAGAGGATTTAAGACCTTAGCGCTAACTAATGGAAGTACTGAATGACAAGAATGGCCAGTATGAGAAGTGGGGGGCATGGCTTGCATGTTTGTAAACTATACCGACTAAAAATATTAGCTATTACTACATACGAATCCTAGCTCTAGAATAGCACTGAAGGAGACCAATTCGAACTCGTAAAGGTAAAACCATTGTACGAATTATAAAAATTACCCTCCTACAAATGCCGTCTGTATTCTGAACAACAATTATTGTTTGTACAAGCGTGACACAGTTACCATAGCAACGAAACACGGATCGATAAAAAAAAGCCCCACATCTTCTAAACAGTAATGGTACCTTATATGAAACCAAACTGCTGATATGTACAGAAGATACAGCTGTTTCAAAATGGAGAGTCCACTGCAAGAATGATGGATGTCACTTTCTTGTCGAAAATGAACTACGACTGTCAATGCATAGATTAAGACATACAGAATGTACATAGAAAGTTACATGGCATTAACACTGATAGTAATTGTCCAGGAATGATCGGAAAATCACAGATAAGCTTTAAGCGCTAAGCATTTCAAACTTTCAAATTGCTTCTCCTGCAAAATGTATTCCAAATAACATACATCATTTTTGCAGTGGACTCTTCAAATGGGAGGTTACTTTTGAATAACCTTATATATTTTAAGTCCTATAAGTATTTGAAAGCAGTAACGTCGCACTCATATATATATATATATATATATATATATATATATATATATATATATATATAACTTTTTTCTCATCATTCACCTAAGCGTCCCTATTTGGGAGTTACAGATCGAAATCTTAGGCGTTCCCCTTAATGCACTATGCAAAGTTGCAATGTTTTTCGTTCAGGAGCTTACTTTGTTCTTTGTAAGTTTTCATCTTGTCGGTTTGTTCAATACATTTTTATTTAATCCTTTTGTACTTTTATGCACTCTATTTTTCCTAATTATTTATTTGTCATTATTTTACCTCATTTCGTCGAATGCTCTGTGCTATGTACTGTATTAAAATAATACAACATTATGAGTTATAAATGGTTTCTTCAATTACCCTAAATAGTTTTGAACGCTGATCAGAAATTTAGCTAACTTAATCTTCTTGATTATTTGCATCATCCTGGTTGCTGTTGCGAACTTTCAAATGGTGGAAACTACTCTGAGATACATTTTGATATTTATGTCCCTTTGATATTGAACGTAGTTTTTTTACGAGTCGCTCAAATCGTTCCGTCATGGTCATGTATCTCTTTAAAACAAGATATCTCTTTCTCAACTGACCGCCTCTGATTTCGAAAACTTCATCTTCCTTCTCCTGCTGTATTTGCTTTATTTCTTCAAGGAATTTCTATATATTCGAACAGTGAGTGAATATTATCATCTTACTCAACTTGAAATGGAAATCTTCAACCTCGTTATTTTGTTCCTTTTCTTCATGTTAGTAAGAATTAATACAGTATATCATTTCACAATGGCAGAGCGAGTATGAAAGTTACTGTACGTTGCCGATCTTATGCTCAGTGTTGTCAATTCATTGGTTTTCCCGCTATATCTAGCGTTTTTCAATGTTACTTTAGCGGGTAAAATTTATGAAATTGGTATCGCTCATATAGGGATTTAGCGATTTTTTAACACTCACAGCAGTAAAACAATCTTATCTTTACATTGACATATAGCTATTTAACGGTTTCTGCACTGTATCTTAGCGAGATTATAAGAATCGAGTTGGTAAAACTGCTTGTGCTGATCTTAAACGGTTATAATAATTATGGGATTTTCAAATATAAAGCAAGATCGATTACGGCTTCTTCTAATTCATCCATTAACCTTTCAACTAATAGATAGTGGGCAATACAATAACATACATTAGAATTCAGGATTACTGGTAATGTGCTGTTCTCTTCCACAACCAGGGTGCGAATTAAGATTTCTGATGATAGAATCCTAGACACAGAATACCATACCTAACATTGTTATTATCCTAATGCGATATGGCTCAACGCTTGGTCGCAGATCATAATAATAATTATATCCATGACCAGCTTAAAAAATAAGAAGTGTAATTCTAAGTCATTGATTTTTGTCAGCTTGCCGGTGATGATAATACATTAATATTATTTTCTTTGCTTACTTTGTACTTTATAAAGTATACTCATATTAAAACAATTATATTTTGTGAGGGGGGGATAGAAGTTATCCCTGGAAGGGATGTTAATATGAATTTATGAGAGGGGATAACTTCTCAAAAGGGGAGAAATACCCCCGTTAATTTGCACCCTATCCACAGCAATGAAAACTGAATGTGAATTATGCAAACATAATAATAGTGTAGAAAGGAAAACAAGAGTACAGCAGAAACAGCCTCAAAACCACTCGAACTAGTATACGGCGTTTCAATTTCTGTCTTCAGAGTTGAAATTCAACAATAAAACTTATCTTTCCAATTAACAGTCTAATACTGTATTTGCTTGTTTAATTTACGACTATGTGTGTCCTCTTCTACCATACAGTGGGAAGATCTCAGTTTTCAAATATTAAACGGAAAAATACGAAGGAATCTTTTTGACGTTGGTGAGAATTATGCCGAGTTAACATAGTGCATCGCTTTAATAACAGGTGTATTGACATCCACGCAATGTTACAGTTGGCACCTAATTTACATATCTTAGAACTAATTAGCTACTTATATATTATTTGCTGCAAAACGTTAGCTACAAGCACTGTTTCGATTGATTAATCTAATGTTTCCAACGATAATAATTTTTCATTTCAAGGGTTAGGGAAATGCCTATTATTCCTTCACTTTTTACCTCAGATCCACCCTTGTTTAGAAGTCCGATATCTCTTTTTCATTGGGGCTTATTTTTTATTATCATTCTGGGTAGTTTTTCAGAACACATAAGGTTAAAATAACATATATTATATTCCTTTACGTTTTTATTAAGATTGTGTAAATTATTCTCTTTTTGGTCTCTTTTCGTACGCCTGCAACTCTTCTCAGAAATCTAATTTTTTTTAATTAGTACATTTAATTTATTCTCCTAATTAGTCTATTAATCCATCAGTCACTGATACAAATAAGCGCAGATACTGTCACTGTTTCGCAAAATTTGCTGTATGTTTTATTCTCCTTATGTTTTAATATCCCGTTTATCTTGTTGCACAATCAATTCGTTGATATTAATTTGTTACGTTTGTCTCGTACGTGTCGATCTCGAAGGAAACGTATCCGAGCCTAAGTTGTTAATGCACGAGACTTGTTCCATTCGTGTATTGTTAATAAATAATATTGAGCGTGCAGGACATTTTCCATAATGTGCCATCACTTTTATTTTGTTACTGGCACTTTTATTTAAATATAATTGTGTCTTTAATTGTTGACGTTTATGCACACCTTTTTGCAAATCGTCTTCATCATGCAGTATTATTGTTATAACATCTGCATTCATAATAATTAATATTTAGCTGGTGTTTCTTGTTTACCTGTATGCAGAGTTTATTGTTTTTGTCCTTTTATTTAAGGTCATCAATATAGTTATTGACAAGATACATCCTTATTTTACTTCTCGATTTATCTTACTTTCTGCTTTCATTGACCCTGTATTTCTCTCAATAATGTTTAGTACCTTTTCGATGTAATTTATAGTTACATGAGATTCTAAATTAACATATTGTTCAAGAGCAGGACAATTACGATTATTAAATAATTATAATATTAAAGAATAAGGACACTTATATAAATAACTTTCACTTTTCCTTTAATTCCTTCTCGTATTTATACTACTTGAAGTTGTGATGTCCTGATGTTGTTAACTGTAATTACTGATTTATCAATAAAAATTAAGTATAAAGTTTTAAGTATCGCGCATGGCAAAACAGAAGTAGTAACTTACGATTAACCGATTCCGTACTTCATAAAGAATTTCCCGCAAGAAAATAACCTCAATAATTTAAGGAAAATAGGAAGATTGCGATTGCGAAATTCGTCTCCAACTGCGACATGTTTTTGTGCCAAAGAAAAGGGGGGTAATATTTTCGTCAAGAGTGTATGAAAAATCTATTGTATGTTTTGTTATGGAAAAGACTGTACACCAACCACAATTAACCATCCCACTTATGCAGACTTAGGACTACCTAACTCATTAAATAGCCAGAATGCTATATTACGTGCTCAATGGACGTGAAAATATGCGTACGTCAAGGCAGCACGCTAGGAAGAAAGAAAAAATGCAGATGACACAAAACTTCAATATCAATAAAACGAGATGTGTACAATTTTGGTACTTGACGCCGTCTTCGAGTACGAAATAGCTGACCAGAATAAATCAAGGAGGAAAACAAAACGTGAAGCAGATACAAAATACTGCGGACAGAGGATTAAGGAAACAGCTGGAAGTGTCTGAAATCAGGAGCGTAGACAAGACTAATGGAGGAAATGAAAGAGAAGACATGATAAAAATGAGCGAAGGAATGAAGCGACTATCAATATTAGTGATAGGAGTACAGAATAGGTGAGGCTTTTGAGAGGCTATTAAATGGCGTAATGTAGAACAGAATAGTGAGGAGGATGGAATTGGCGAGGAAGAAGAGTGATAAAGAGTGAGTGTAAGAAAGTTAGCGTTGGCAAAGTGATAGAATAGGAATAGAGAAGAAAGTATTAAGTGTAAGAAGATAGTATAAGAGTGTAGTAAGATAGACATATAGGGGAGAGACGGGTAGTATCGGACATCGGGTAATATCGGACAGTGCGTTTCTTTCATCTACCACCATATGGTAGTACCTGAATGACATTGTTACGTTTCGCTATGCGACATCACAGACACGTAGCCATGTCAATCAGGTACTATCATCGTGTGGTAGATGAAAGAAACTCACTGTCAGATATTACCAGATGTCCGATACTATTCGACTCTCCCCTAAATAATGAATAAAAGAAAATTAAAGTGAAAAAAAGCATCTGGACAAATGTGAAGTGGAAGAGAGAGAAATTGGAAGTGTAATTAAGTGAATTAAATATGTCACATTTTTCAGTGTTGTGGGTTGAGAGTAGTACTATAACTATAACTAGACCATAACTGTAGGAGTATTATAGAAATAAATATATGGAAAGAGGTAATGAAATAAGCAATGTTAGAGTGAAGCATAGAGAAAGAGATAAATACACACAGGGTAGAATATTAAAAAAAAAGTGATGTAAGTGTTGTAAAATAGAGATAAGGGAAATGTAAACAATTAATTCAGGAAAAATAGCTGGTAAAGAATGATTAAGGATAGGTAGATTTGAGAGTAGAGGAAAAAAAAATAATGTGAATTTTTAAGGAAAGGAATATGCGATATTTAATAGGAAAGTGGGAAATGAGAGAGAACAGAAGAGGAAAGATAGGGAATGATATATAGCAATTCAGTTAAAACAGAAGAAGAAGAATAGAAAGTAATTTTTTAATTTTTTCTTTAAGTTTGTCCAAACATAATTTTCAGAAAATGCTCTTTTATACATTGCCCTTACCAATAAACTCTTTTCCCCTGGACATTGTCTAGTCATTGCAATGCATCTTCCATAATTTTCACTGACTTCCACAAAGGCTGTTCTATTTCTTGAAGTCAAGTGACCATTTCTTGTAGGAAATCCAACTCAGTTGCAATGAAAGTTACATCATTTTTCACCTCCGAAAATCCCACAAGTTTCGTATCTGCTGTGATCGATCATGCTTCATCCTCCAGAGCGCTGATCACCTTTCACCCGTGAAATTTCAAGCATAGTAAACAAATGCTGAAATCTATTTTCCCCATTTTGTTGGTAGGCTTGGGAGGCAGAGCTATACCTGGAGTAACGTTTTTAAATGTCTGAATTTGTGACGGGATTTCAGATAGATTTTCTTAATACTGGAAACCAATTTCTCTACATCTGGAAACAAGCATCGTACATCGTCTGAAGAATTTCGTGGGCTACGCAGGTCACATAAACCATGTTTGGAAATAATAGCCTACTTTTAGAGTTTTTCCAGATTGAGATTCAGATCTTATTATTATTTTTCATTTTCACTTGAAGAACTTTCATTAAAGAATCGTAACACTCATTAAATAAATTTTTCGCGAAGTTAACTCACTAGGTACAGATTCGTTAGTATGCTTCTCCTAAACTTGTATTAAAGTATGATTTTTGTTCTTTCATAAAGGGATTTCGGCATCCACAATAGCTTCAGACAAGTCCAATATAAATTGTATTCCGGACTTAATATTGCAATTCTCATAGTAGTAGAGAAATCTACTTTTTCTTAGTTTGCTTTGAAAGTACGCATTTGTGTTTGCTTGTTCAATGTGTTGAAATGTTGAATATTTTTTCCAGTGTTCACTGCCTGCTCAGGTATTTTGCATAGACGATTTTGGCCGCCAGTCAGATCCAAATGTATTAACTTAATTTTGAAATTTACTGCGTAGAAACACACTGAATTCAAGCATGTTACTAGTAGCTAGTTTTTCATTAGAGTTGAACAACGATTGAGAAAGCAAGACTAACAGCGCCCACAAAGCCGAAAACCCTAAAGACAATATTGCCTACGTCGTTGACTGCTTGTGCATGAATCAAGCGACGTTGAAGATATTAGGAGTGGTCAATTCTTGAATGTCAAGCAGCCTTGAATCGGCACAGTTGTTTGCACCAGACTGAACTTTTATCTGTTTTGACAACAGTTATATATGTATAAGCAATTAAAAAGCCTATTTGAAACATCATCTCTACGACTCTACCTTTCAGTGTATACTAATCCGTTCTGAAATTTTTATTCATTTACTAGGCTCTTATTAAAAGGCTAGGATTTTTTTTTGTATGTTTGATATCAGCTTGTGTACGCGGATGATGTGAATAGGTTAGGAGAAAGTCCACAAACTGTAGGGAAAACACGGAAATTTTATTTCAAGCAAGTAAATAATTAGGTTTGGAAATAAATCCTGAAAAGACAAAGTATATGATTATGTCTCGTGACCAGAATATTGTACAAAATGGAAATTTATCTTTTGAAGAGGTTGAAAAATTAAAATATCTTGAAGCAACAGTAACAAATATGAATGATACTGTCAGGAAATTAAACGCAGAAGAAATCTGAGAAATGCCTGTTATTATTCGGTTGAGAAGCTTTTGTCATCCAATCTGCTCTAAAAAAAACTGAAAGTTAGAATTTATAAATCAGTTATATCACCGGTTGTTCTGTATGCTTGTGAAACTTGGACTCTCACTTTGAGAGAGGAACACAGGTTTAGGGTGTTTGAAAGAAGGTGGTTAGGAAGATATTTGGGACTAAGATGGATGGATGAAGTTACAGGAAAATTGAGAAAGTTACACAACGCAGAACAATGCGTTGTATTCTTCACCTGACATAATTAACATGCATGCATGCATGCATACATACATACATACATACATACATACATGTTCTGTCCATGGGTAGGTCTTTAACTGAAAACACAGCATGCTCCAATCTTTCCTATTTTCTGCCTTCCTCTTTGTCTCCTCGTATGATCCACATATCTTAATGTAGTCTAGAATCTGATATCTTCTTCTGCCCCGAACTCTTCTCCCGTTCACCATTCCTGACATATTATTTAATAATTAGGCACATTAAATTGAGACGTTTGAGATGGGCAGGGCATATAGCACGTATGGGTGAATCCAGAAATGCATATAGAGTGTCAGTTGGGAGGCCGGATATAAAGAGACCTTTGGGGATGCCGAGACGTGGAGGGAAGGATAATATTAAAATGGATTTGAGGGAGGTAGGATATGATGATAGAGACTGGATTAATCTAGCTCAGGATAGGGACCGATGGTGGGCTTATGTGGGGGCGGCAATGAACCTCCATGTTTCTTAAAAGCCATAAGTAAGTATGTTTTAGATCAAGTGTATAATTACAAGTAAAAAATATTAAGGCTTCATGTATCATTATGTTTTATGTTTCTTATTGTTAGAAATGCAAATTTATTTGAGAATGTTTTTTATTTATATAACCGTAAGCAATATCTGATCATAAAACCAGAACATTTTGATAACTAAGATACTCTTTTGTCTCTTTGTATCAATTAAACATCTCTAATGTTATTTATTTCAATGATGTATGTTATTCATAGTTACGAAATCTTTCCAAGCCTACCAAATGTTATTTCAAGAATGATGAGCTAGACTCGAAGCGCACGAAAGTTACGAGACGAGACTTGAAAGGCAAGTGCAAAGAACACTGCGAGCGGGAGCGGCAGTTAGTTTTGTTCATCTCTGTTATGCATCAACTGACGAATTAGAACTGAAATTTATTATAAAACAAGAAGTTAATTTTAACCTTATCGTTATATTTCTAACTTCCTCACTGATTGTTACTTTCAAGGAAATATGAACTCATCGCAAGGCAAACAGAGGCAGCAATTTAATTTAAATTTTACTGGTACATTTTTACAATGAGAAAATCATTATCACTTTTAAAGCTAATAATGAGCTGACTGGAAAGCTTCGAAATTGCCATTGATAAATTGTCGTTGTTCTTGCCTTTGTCTTTAGCCTTGTCGTGGTCCTTATAATGGTCGTTGTTCTGTTTGTTGTGATCGTTATCATGTTTCTTGTTGTCTTCTTTATAATCCTCAGCGTGTTTCTGTTCTTTATCGTGATACTTATCGTGGCCCTTGTCTTTGTGGTCATTATCATTATCCTTGTTGTCCTCGTCTTCTTTCGTCCTTTTCGTGGTCTCTATCATGGTCCTTGTTGTCTCTGTATTAGACTTGGTCATTTTCTGGTCCTTGTCGTGGACCTTATCGTGCTCCTTATCATGATCCTTGTTGTGGTCCATGTAAGTTATCCTTGTCGTGATTCTTATGGTGGGTTTTGTCTTTGTCCTCTCGTGGTTGTTATAGTGGTTCTTGTTGTTTTTAGGATAGTCCTTAATCGCGATCCTTCTGTTTGTCGTGGCCATGTCGTGGTTTTTACTGCGATCCTCATCTTGGTGCTTGTAATCATTCATGTTGTGATCTTTATGATTTGTCTTTGTTGTCCTCGTCTTTATTTTTAACCTTGTGATTATCCTTATAAAGATCATTGTTGTCTCTATTGTCCTTAAAGTCCCTGTTGTCTTTTTCATAGTCCTTATCATGGTCGTGGTTCTTGTTATGAACGTTATCGTGATTATTCCATTGTCGCGGTTCTTGTCGTGGTCCATGTTGTGATTTTTATCCTAGTGCTTGTCGTGATCCTTGTGATCCTTGTCCTTGTCTTTACTTTCTCCTTGTTGTCCATATCATGATCCTTGTCTTTATTGTGGTCGTTATCATAGTAAATGCCATGATCTCATCGTGCTCTTTTTCTATGTCCTTGTTATGTCCTTATCGTGATACATTTTGTCTCCGGCGTGGGCTTTATCGCCATTGTCATGTTTTTTTTATCGGGATCCTTTTTGTCTTCGCCGTGGGTCTTATCGCCATTGTTGTATTTCTTATCGTGATCCTTTTATCTTCGCAGTGGACATTATCGCCATTGTCAAGTTCCTGATCGTAATTATAATTATCTTTTTCGTAGTGCTAGTTGTCATTGTAATGGTCTTTAATAGTTCACCTTTTTTTTGTTATGATTCTTATAGCGTTACTTGTTGTCTTTGTCATTCTCCTAATCATGGCCTTGGTCTTTAATGTAGTCTTTCATGAATCTTATTGTAATCCTTTCGTGATTCTTATTGTAGTCCATGATGTGATATTTGTGCTTATCGTGATTCTTATCGTGGCCTTGTCTTTGTCTTTTCGTGGTCCTCATATAATATGGTGTTGCTTTACTGTTCACATTATACACTGACTTGATTTGGCTTTGCGTGGGCTGGACTCCGGGACGGTTCCGTACACTTAAGCACGGTTTAGCCATTTGTACGCCCTTAAATGCGATGATTGCCGAAGTCTGATGGGTGAAGTGAGTGACATTTGTGAATCCCCGCTGATAGCTGGGCCATCCTGCCTCAGCCCTGATAGAGCCAGGTCCCATCCGCATACGAATAGCCTGATGAGCCACAGGACCCGGAGCTACAAGCCCTTCCTACATCAGCAACGGGAAGCCGTACTACCCCAAGACTCCACCGAGTTTATTTCTACTATTGTGGATGATAGATTAAATGAGGGGGGAAATGGAGAGTTTTGGTCGAACGATAGAGGGAAAATGGAATACCCCCAGAAAGTCCCTCTGTAACGTCTGTTTTGTCCACCGCAAATTCCATCATAATATGGTCAGGTATCGAACCTGGGCCACCTGGATGGAAGACCAGCGATCTAGCACTTGTGACAAAGACGCAGCCGTCTTTGGCAAGAGCAGATAGTTTGTGTTCTGTAGTCAATCTTAATCTTGAGAGATAAGAGCAAAGTAGTACCTCGCTCTTCCTAGAGGGTGGGATACGAAGAGTAGAGTAGAAGCTATATTCACAGATTCTAATGCCAACTACTTTATGAATATTTTTATATTTTGGTATTAATTTTTGTATTTCACTGGACGTTTGGCAGCGACATCTACTCACTTGAAGGGAATCCAACAGTTTTCAAATATCAAAATGTACAGTGGTGTACGCAGAATTTTGTCATTATTAAAATTGTTTACATTTTACATTATCAGAATTTCAAATTTTGTGTATTATTATTATTATTATTATTATTATTTTTTTTTTTTTTTTTTTTTTTTGCCAATGTATAATTTTCACTGACCTCTCGAGAATCATTATGGAACTTTTTGCTAAAAAATTGTAAAATTTAGCTTTGCGGTCGCTTAGACAAATGAAAGAACCCGGAACGATAATATGAAGTTTACATTGTAAAACATGAAATATCATTGCACAAAATGTTAAACGAACGTTTCATACTAAAGTCAGAACTCAAACTAACGAAAGGGTGGATACCACTCTTAAAATGAGTTTAAAATCGACAATGCACAATATTTAACATTGGCACTGCAGAACTGTCAAATCAACCGTTTCAACATGCTTCACAAGAAGTTAATTTTCATATTGTTCCAGCTTCATTTTATTACAGGGTCGGTACTAGGCAGTAGGTCTTTCTATAATAAAGATAGCATTGTCATAAATCGAACGTCCCACAGCACAAAGCACAGGGATTATATTGAAGGAAGGGTAAGAGAACTATGCCTTATGTCGATGTAGATTTTCTTATTCTGACAGTAAAAAATTAGAGAAAGGAAAATGATTATTAATAAAAAATATTAAAATCTAAATATTCCTTTTTTCTTTTCAAAAAGTTCATGGGAGTGTTCAAATCCGGTGTCACTCATCGAATAAAAGCCGACATAACATGAATAGTTGAAATGTGAGTTCCGCAAAATTGATGACAACTCATTTCGAAATTTAAAATTCCCATACCTCTACGTCACTATCTGAGCTTCGAGTATTGCATGAAGACTTGTTACACGCTACGTCGATAACACTTTGACTGATAATAATGAGGCCTTGAGGGAAAATACTGTTATTTTGACAGTCACTCATGAAATAAATAAGTATGATAGGCAGAAACCTTGTGTTCAGCTTACTTTTTAAAATGATAATAACCTTATTTACCTAAGCCTAAGCTGCCATAGCTTCCACGTCAAAAATTTTAAGACAAGGTCTCGCCAGGCCGACTGGATATTACTGATCACAAACATTGTGCTCAGACCAGTTTTCTCAAGAGTACTTTTGCTTCCCTAATTTGATTAATCGTATTTAATAACAGAAGTAGAGAAAACTACCAATTAATGCACCATATTTCCTAAAGATGCTAATATATTGATACATAATATCAGGGCCGCCGACAGAATTTATGGGCCCCTATGCAATACTGTACTCGGACCCCCGTTGAAAAAAGTAACAAGTACAAGTTACCAGTTATTCTAATCATAACAATTATTTGCAAATAAATTAAAGATAACCCTATACACAGATACGAACTTAAAAGTGTACACTTTTATTACGTTGAAAACTTTTAGCAAAACTTTATATTAGCACAATATATTATATTCATAAAACATTATTCATAAATACCTGTATTTTCTAACTTGCAGTCCAACATCAACAAACAACTCTCCTTGACTTCAGTGATGCAAAATCATCAATTATGTCATCAAAATTTAAAGACCTAGCAAGATCGCTCTCCAAACTAAGGAGCCAAGGTTACTCAGTTGTTCTTGACACATTGTTTATCTGAATACATTTTTTATTTCCTTCATTTTGCTGAAGGATCTATCAGCATCAGCAACTGTCACAGGAATTGTATAGAATATTATAATGATTATATGCAAATATTTGGAAATAAAGTATCGGTAGGCCTATCAAGATTTAATTCCCTCAGACTATTTAGGAGATTCATAGGTTTCAGTGGGGTTGGCCCTAAATTAGAGGCATGAATTGATTTTAAATATTTCGGCTGAACACTGATCTCTTTATTAATATCTTCATAATACTTTTCACGCAGTCTAGCACCCATATTAATATCTTCCAATTTTTTCTGTCTCTTCTTGTGCTTCTCAGCTCCCGACTTATGCTTGTACTTGTCCATTGTGCAGTTAAACTATAACCAGTAACACTAATGAACAGAATTTACTAGACAAACGACAATGAAGACGAAAGTTTCGACACGAAACGTACAATGTATGGGAGACCCGGGCAAAACGAATAACCCGGACAATATTTCTTAGAAACGCCAACAGGTAGCGCTTTCTGCTATGTTGGGGAAGAATCCCAACCAGATTTTGCTGCTGGAACTGACTTGTCGTCATTCTAGCTAGTGAGAGAAGAAGTCAGTGTGTGTTTGAAGAAAATTGATTGTTTTCTTAAAATATTTCAAGGTAAGAGAAACAAATGTACAACACACAATACTCCAGAAACTTTTTGTTATGTGATAGTAATATATAGGCGATTCGATTATTTCTATAGTGCCGTACGTACGAAGAAGATTATTGATGTTTATGTTTGTATAACCTTAAATGAAAAGCGAAATGGCGTCTGCGGGCAAAGTGAATAGGGCAAAGTGGATAACTTATCCGCTTTGCCCTGACCCCTTTATTTGACTATATAAGCGTTAGCTGTATTTTTGTATGTATTTGTCTATTGTAATAAAACGTGTTAGATTATTTTACATAGTGGAGGCATTAAGTTACACTAATTAAATTATAAATCAGTAACACTGATCTTAATTTTTTCTTAAAAAGGTCGTAATGTGTTTTCAGATGGTTTAATTTTTCAGGAAGAAGACGGAATAAGCCAAATGATCTGAAGAAGCCATGAAGAAAGCACTTGAAGAAATAAAATTTTCCAATCATTGGTTCTGCTATCTGGCCATACAACCATAATGTGTTTGTTGATGAAGATTTTGCTCAAGATCAACTTACAGATCGCCCACTTGAGATGGAAATCAGCGAAATAACAGCTGGCTCAGATTTAACAAATTCTGCGGTGCCAGCTTCTTCAGCGACTGAAGAAACAGTTAATACTCACTCAGAATCAACCACCTCTTTGATGTCGTTATCTTAAGAGATTGAAGGAATATTCAATACATCAATTACACTCAGATTTTCAGTTCCGGTTACACCACAACCCTCAACATCGTCAGCAAGAAAATCCAAGTCAGTTCTTTTGATTTAGACCAGTGCCAGAAGTGGATACTCGAAAGATACGAGTTCAACGAAGAAAATGTCAGCGGTCTGAAGTACTTACATCTATACCGATTAAAAACGTTGAAAGAAAAGTAACTTATGGGCAGGAGCAAAAACAGAAGAAATCCAAGTCTTCAGTGCTAGTGAAACGTCGACTTGTTCAAATTTGTATTTTGTACTAATCTAACGTGCTGTAATGGGCTGTAAATAACATATCCTATCGTCTAATATAACTCATTAACATCGTGTTTATGTGTTGATTTAATTTTAATATCAGTGAATAGAAATTAAATAGAAATGTGAAAATGTTATAGGGATATTTACTTTGCTCGGGTTAATTATTCGCTTTGCCCGTGTACCCAGGCAAAGCGAATAATTAGCTATATTTACTTTCTCAAATCATATCACTGTCCGTAGGTACGAGAAACGAATTGCTGTTTTTTATATATATGGACAACATGTGTCACAACCAATGTCATGAAGATTTTATTTCGGGAGTACCAAAATATAGCCTGTGGCATTGTTTGTTCTTAGCTTATCCGCTTTGTCCGGGTTTCCCCTACTGAAAGAGAAACGTATCCTTGACTTCGGTTTGAGAGAGTCCACTAGCATATTGTGGTGGGCCAGCGGGGGTTTGGTAGTTAAAAAGGACAAGCCAATAAATAATTAAACGTGTTCAGTACAAGCGACGGGAACATAGTTCAGGCAAATGCCGGGGTCCTCAATTGTCGTGTCGGTGAACTTTAATGCGGGAAACCGATCTTCTATTATATAAAAGTCATATGAAGTGGTAATTTGTATTAATTCTACTGTTGTTGAGTTAATATGTCATATTTACCCGTATGTATCTACGAATAATTATTCGTGATAATAAAAAGTAAATAGACTCACTTAATCTGATTGGCCCTTATTGCTCACGGGCTCATATGCACTCACCCCTTCCCCCCCTTCTCGGCGGCCCTGCATAATATGTAATCATCGGTCCCTGTGAATGTAGTGGTTATCGTATTATCCTCTGTAATCGAGGATCTACGTTTGTACAGTCTGGTATTGATAAAAATGTTACATACCTTACAAGATGCCATCCTCTTCGTTGCTTTCGATGCGGGAATTGCAATGAACACCATGTACATTCGTAAATTTTCGAATATAATTTTCTGCGATTGTCTCTTAAAAAGTTTTTACATTAGGAGAAAGTTCTTTCGAATGGTGCATATGAGTAATAGGATTTTGAGTTATTTGTTCTTGTTTAGTAAGTTTATTTCTTACGTTACGCATCACTGAAAACCAACCATTTTTTGGAGAACACTGTACAGTTTGCAAATTATTCACTGTAAATTTTCTTTTTTGCTCGTTTGGCAGCTGATGTAGTATGTATCTTGTTAAAATTTTGGGATACGTCCTCGATTATGTTTATACTTTTACACGGCTCTAAATTACATTCTTGTAGCTGCGTAATGCTGTTGATAACACCCCAAAATTGTTGTTTATAAAATGTAGACTTTCCAGTAATTGTTTTGAAAGCAGTGCTTTAGCTATTGCAATCGGAGAAACCGCTTCACTATTCAGAGAATGAAGAATATTTGTAATTGCATTATATTGCTTTGCGTACACGAGACAACATTTAACCAAGAACACCATCTTGTGAGTACTGGACTTGGAGGCAAGGTAATGTCAGGTGACATTTTGTTTGAAGTTTATTATTCTGGAAGGTGCTTTCCGAAGCATTTTTTTCATGTTCGATTGAACCTCATTATGAACCACTCTAGGAAATCCATGAGCAAGGCAGGTTACGTATTTTCTGATACGTATTTATATTTCTTTTCTTTTTTTTTTAACTTTTAACGACATATGGAGTAGCATCTGTTACAAAAGCGTCATATCATCGTACTGAATACCAAGATGCCATAAAAGGGACATAGATGTTTCACAGAGTGTGTCAATAGTTAAATGGTACACGTTTTGTAAAACTTCAGTGGCTAATAAAAAATTTCTGCCCTGAATTTGTAGGTGACAATATCCACAATCACATAAGCCACTTGCGCCAGTAGTTTTATCAATCCAAACCCAAATTTTATTATCACTCACAAGTTCTATAATTTTGTTTGTAGTTTCTCCATAACACGGTAAATAGTTTTTACGTAGGGCGGACTCATCCGGGATATTGTGATTTGTGTACTTTTTAAGAAATCCTCGAAAATGTGAATTATTCAGTTTACCGAAGGGGATATTAACATTTACCATAATCTGATACAACTCATTGTTGAAATTTGATTGCTCATCTGACTGTAACGAACATTTAGTTATTTTAAGGACGTCTTCATTTTAAGTTCGGTATATGTTTATGCGATATGCTATTGCAATGATTTTCAATATCCCAGGTATTTTATGATTTTAGTTCTATTTTGCACACCTTACACAATGTTCCCTCGTTTATTGTAAGAACGTCACTTCCATATTTTTCTTCTAACATTCAAATCGAACCTAACTCTTTAATTTCGGTATTGAAGTTTTTAACTACAATAAGTTAATTGTGCCCAGAATAGGTAATAATACGAGTCCAATAAATCAAAACACACTTGCACTAAGTGTAAGACAGATCTAATTGTGTAGCTAGTATTAATTGCAATCAAACTGAAGGTCCGGGTTACACACGGTGCGAATTAACGAGAGGATGGGGGGATTCCCCCCCCCCTGTTGGAAAGTTATCTCCCTTTCATAAATTGAAGCGTTGGCTGGAACAACGTTGTAAGCTACAAAATTTTCATTCGGCGTGTTTCCGTGTAATAATGTTGTATGTCATGTTACTTTGCTGTACTCTTTGGCTTGCAACTGTCCATCAATGCAGCACGTGAAATTTGTCCACTCAAAAGTTTGCTACCCTATAAGAACAACGCTGTACGTGTACACATTTTTGCAGCTTCTGTAAATTTTATTAAATGTAACTTATAACGTTGTTCCAGCCGACGCTTCAATTTATATTAACATCCCTGCCAGGGATAACTTCTATCTCCCCTCACAAAATATAACTGAGTCGTTCAGAGCAAAAGTGGTGTAAGTCAAAATTCTGTAAAATACAGAGCAAAGTAGCAATTAATATGTCTTTCGTGCTATCCACTGACTACTAATAGTTTAAATAAATATCATTGCTACTTTGCGCTGTATTTTACAGAATGTTTACTTTAACATCATTACCCATTTTTGACTTAAACCACTTTTGCTCTGAACGGCTCAACTGTTCTAATACTAGTATACTTCATAAAGTACAGTATAAAGTATGCAAAGAAAATAATATTAATGTATTATCATCACCGGCAAGCTGACAACAATCAATAACTTAGAAATTACACATCTTATCTTTAGCCTGCTCATGGATATAATTATTATTATGATCAAGATGCAAGACAAGCAACTTTGTGCGACCAAGCATTGAGCCGCATCGATTGAGGATAATAATAATTTTATGTATGGTATTCTCTTTCGATGATTCTATTCCCCCTCGTCAGAAATCTTAATTCGCACCTGTACGAGTCTTGAGACGCACAGAAGGTAGAGAAACAGATCTCACATGTTATCTTGATCTTGATTTATAAGACTATCATAATTTTTCGTTACAAGCCTCAATTAGCAGATATTATAATAATCGTAATTTTTCAAACTTGTTTCGTATTCCTGTATCAGCAACTGTTACTTCCCATTTATCTTTCTGTGTACCTATACATCGTTATTTATTTTTGCAAGTGCATCTTGTTCTAACCACTATAGCTGAATGTGCAAATATTATCAGTACAGAAGGGAAGTCTTGGCTTCCACACAGCGCTAAAATTGCTCTTTAACTACTGTGCACACAATGACGCTTTTATTTATCAATGACTCATGCTACTTACGAAATGTAGCTATAAAACAGCACGCCTGGAGTGAAAAATATTATTATCTTTGAAATTCAACAAATTAAATCACCTTTTTCTAGCGTGTCCGAATCTCCTACATATCTTTACATAGAAGTATACTAGACCTAATTTTCAATTGTTGAAATCAGTACCATAGAGCCATAACTGATACCTCTTTAGCAGGTTCACAGTTTTATATAATATCACCAAGACTAAAAATAATTTTCTTCCAATGTACTTTTCGCTTTGGTGAAAGCCAGAAGAAACTAAATAGGGTCTTTGAGGACTGGAATGCAAATATCCGCAAAAAACAATAGTTTCACGCTTCTGATATAAAGAGAGCAATAATCATTTTCTTCTATTTCGACTTGCTCATTCTTGTTTCCTTCATTCTCAGTGAAGTAGGTATTTCTAGTGACATCGATCATCATTTCCTTTCCCGATAGTATTGTAAAATGCACGTTTCATCACATGTGATGACATTTTCGGGCACATTAATATTTATTTCGTGGTTCGTTCCATGCTGATAGTGCAAATGTCCTTCCGGTTGTCTCATTGTTTCTGGGTGAAATATTAGGAACATTTTTAAAGACCATCCTCATGTTCAATCTGTTAGATAAGATTTGTCTCATGGTTTTTTTTTTACCTATGTCAGTTATTTCTAAATCATATGAAGGCTTGGTAATTTAGACGAGGCGTTTGTTTGTTTTCAACCCTCCATATTAAAGTGACCTGTATAATTGAAATTAACGATAATTCTATTCAAAAACAAAGGATACCATCCAACATGTAATATACTGGTGTCTGCAAGACAACTTATTTTCAAAATTACTCGTATCTTTGTCTCCTTAGACTAGCCTTCCTTGCTGTTATATTTTTTTCAACACTTAAACATTTTAAGTAGTAGTTTGGAAGCCAGATAAAAAACAGCCAGATATCAAATCGACAGATTTGTAAAGAATTTTCATTTCTCTTCGACACCACTTGACATAAAGTAATTTGGTTAATTCAATTGTATTAAAGAACTCTTGAAAAATTTACCTCAGTATTCCATAATACGACAAATTTCAGGGTGGTCCTCTTAAAATCAATACATTTAAGGAAAGGTTGAGAAGATTAGACTGAAAATGTAATTGGAGGTGCAGTGTAATTATTTAAGTTGTGTCATGTACTTAATTGAATTGACATATAATTAATTAAGTTGATATGTAATTATTAAGTTGATATGTAAAATAATTAAGTTGATATATAATTAATTAAGATGATATGTAATTAAGTTTGTATGTAATTATTTAAGGTGATATGTAAGTATTTAAATTGGTAATAGTTGGGTGAAATAGAAGTACTTATAAGTTAGATTTACTTTTGCTTATCGTAGGCGTTATTATAGAATAGTTTTTAATTGTAGTCCTAGGTTTATTGCATCTACTTTTTATAGATTTACGTTTATTTTATTTTATTTCATTTAGGTTTATTTTATTTTATTTCATGTAATTGTAATTATTGTATATTATATATCACTGAAACCGGGTGTATACCCAATTGTATTGTTAATACATACATACATACATACATACATACATACATACATACATACATACATACATACTGTCGTACGCCGGACTCCTGGTCGTTTCGCTCTCCGACGTGTTGTCGAGGTGGGGAGGGGAAACGGGAGTGACGTGACAAGATGGCTGTGGTTTGTGGGTGGGATGATACGAAACTGTGGTGAAGTTTAAAGGAAAGACTGTTTTTAAAGTAACATTGTTTATTACAGAAATAACAGTGAAAGTGTAACTATGGTTCCCTCCTAGTTCTGTGGTAGGGGTAACGGGGGAGTCGTGATAGAAATGGATAGTTTAGAAATTCGTCCTGAGGCTTCGATGCGGGGAGAGTTATGATGGGTGATAGTAAAGTGCGACTTGAGTGAGAGGAAGGTAGGGGTAACGGGAGTGCCTGGGGAAAATCGGCTTGCTCTCAGGTGTGTTGTGGGGGGGGCAGGATAACGAGAGAGATGGAATGGGGTAGAAGGTTAGTTCTTTAGTTCGAAGGATCAACACAGCGTGCTGTGCGACTTACCGACTTCGAGAACAAGCTCCTGGCATCGGAGGATCAACACAGCGTACTGTGCGACTTACCGACTTCAGGAACGGGGAAGGGTGACCTCTATCATCGACGGATCAACAGAGCGCACTCGCGACTTACCGACTCTAGAGGGGGGGGGCTGAGGAGATAGTTGTGTTTATTCGAACAAGCCGGGATAAGAGCTGGGAGTCGAAGTCAGGATGGTGAGAGATAAGGGTGATCAGGGGAGAGAAGCGTGCGGGTTGGAGGTGGTGATGAGGCTTGTAGCGAGACTAGAATAAAATAAGTTTAGAATACGTAGGTAAGAAGTGAAGAAGATTCGGCTGGTGTAGGAAGCAGCGTTGCCAACCTGAACACGAGCGAGTCGGCTACAAACATCTCGAAATTCAGCTACAAAGACTGAAAATAAGCTACGCTCAAAACTTGAAGAATTTGCGTAGGTATATGTTCTTCAATGTGTTGCGTTTAGCGATGATTTCATTGCCCGTTACATTAATTTAATAAAAATTATTCGAAAGAAAAAATAATAATATAATTAAATATTATTATTATTATTATTATTATTATTATTATTATTATTATTATTATTATTATTATTATTGTTAATGAGGTTATGAATGTTAATATTTATAATAATCATTATTTCTTACAAACAGAAAAATCAATACATAGACCTAAGCATCAACACACTTCTGTAAGTTTGGTAAAGCGTTGCTCAACTCAGTCTACAAAGCATGCAGCAATATAAAAAAGGAAAAATATTTATTAACTCTCCTAATGAAATCTAGTTGACCCTTCCGATAACACTTGCTAACACAAACAAAAAATGTCGCAGTGTCCACGTATATATATATATATATATATATATATATATATATATATATATATATATATATATATATTTGTCTACGTATTTATACATATTTACAGTGAAAATTTTGTAAACACTAACTAACACACATTGAAGAAGCCATCAACCTCTTCTTCCTGCTGTTCGTCACTTGGTCCTGCCTTAGGATATAACTCTGACTTGTCATGGATCTTACAATGCGACGATAACAGGAGACCAATCAGTGTGCTTGTAGCAAGCACGTGGATTAATTTCTATGCGGCAGGGTTTTCTTCCTCGTGGATGATTGGCACTCACTGTCAGATGTATCAGAACTCAAGATGAAACCACAATACACTGCACTAAACTGCACACAAAAGTTACTTTTACTAAGTAGGTGCTATCTTAGTGGAACTCGACTGACTGGAAATCAGACACGCGTAAGACTGTTTTCCTTATGTCCAGTATACTGACGAGGGAAGACGACATAAAAGGAAATAAATAACAATGAAACATAAGACTCACACATTTTGAAAACTGGCCGTTCCGGCCTTCCCACTCATATCTATCTCATTGCCAATTTGTTGCGACATTTGTGCAAAACATTGTAGGCCTAAACACGATGTCATCGGAAGGCCATTCGTAAATAGCGGTATGTCTGGAGATATTTTAGAACTTTAGAGATAGCCCTTATTCTTGAGTAATAAATAGAACCGACGATCAATGTTATGATATTTACAATGTTTGCACAAAGTGTAGCAACAAGTGGGCAATGAGATATTCGTGGGAAGAGCCAGTTTTTAAAATCTAAGAGGCTTAAGTTTCATTGTTATTTGAAGTCGGAGTACGGTTACTTTGCGGAGTAGGCGACCCCTAATAAAAACTCTGCTGTGTGCCGGGAAGTTCGCAAACAGAGGAACTGTCAGGTTACTGGTTTACTTTTGTTGGGTAGGCGACCCCTAATAAACCGCCTAACGGGTGTCTGCAAATTCACGAGTACAGAAATTGTCAGTTAGGTAATAGGCGCTATTCACATAACAGGAAAATAAAACTGAAAATAGGAATGCTACTCTTGCCATAAATGTTCAGAATTCAGTCTGTGACACGAAGTTTCAACCGGTATGTTTTCGTATTTTAATGAGGAAGTGAGGAAATTCTGGTGGGTATTAGTATGAGAAAATAAATTTGTCAAAAGAAAGTGTTTACACATGGTCGCTGGATCGAATCTCAATTCGGCTACATTTTGACATTCGGCTACGACCATTCTGCTACAAGCTACATGACTAAAAATTAAGCTACGTTTAGCCAAATTCGGCCACGGTTGGCAACGCTGGTAGGAAGTCGCGGAGATGCGTTATATTTATACCCCTCGGAACAATGGTGGTTGAGGACGCCATTGACGTCACAGTGCCTGGGGGTATTTCTATTGCCAACGTGACTGGTCGCCGCGCGATCTTTGCTTTCTCCCTCACAAGAGGGAAAAAAGCGAGCCAACCTGCTTTCTGAGAGAGAGAAAGCAGCGACTCTAGTTTGCGCGGGTAGGTTTGAGCCGTTTAAAGTAGGACGCACGGGCATCGAGAATTGATATACACAACAATACATACATATATACATACATACATACATACATACATACATACATACATACATACATACTTACATACATACATATTTTTGTAAATAGAAAACTTCGACAGTAGTCATGTTTTCACAGAATTTAGTTTAATTTCAAGAATTAGTAATGAAACTAAAATGTAAAACATTTGTAAATGAAACATAACGTATGTATTTTCATCTCCCTTGATAAAATTCTCCCTTGATAAAATAGGCATACTGAGTATGTTTTTGCGAATATAAAATTCAGTTTGTACAGTTTTGAGTATTTTCCACAGGAAACTCAGAACAATTACGATAGCCACAGATGGACATTGAATCTGTATTTAAGAAGTTGCGTTCAACTGGCTGAAATAAAAAAAAATAAAAAAACACATTGAAGTACAGTATGTATTTACGATGGAACGTTGAAACTTTAGTCCTCTTTCCTTTCCATTTGGATTAATACCTCAAGATGCTTCTTAAAAAGGAAATTAAACAGTTATGAATTAGGTAATGACATCTTGAAGAAAATTTCAGACCGCGTATCTACAAACAAATTACTACCATTTTTAAACTTAAAAACTTCTTTTTATTTATCAGTAAACTTTCATTTTGTTTTCCCTAGAAGGTAATTTTTTTAATTTTTGTAGTACTGCTTTTACACAGATGAATTTTAATATTTAATTTAATTTAGGTATGACTATTATTATTATTATTACTATTATTATTATTATTATTATTATTATTATTATTATTATTATTATTATTATTATTATTATAGGCTTCTAGTCATTATCGGCTTCTAGTCGTCATGAAGAGCAGTCGACTTTTTGTGTAGCTCCGCAGTTTTCACAGTGTTCAGTTATTACTACATTCTTCTGTGTCCTCATTTAAGGCGCTTAGCTAACTGCGTAAAATGCCGGCTAGCAAAGATACGTGTTCGAAATGTAACGCTGCTTTCTTCGGCAGACAAAAGTTCCTGAAGTGTGCTGGGCCTTGTGGCTTAAGATTTCATCTGAACTGTTTAAATTTGAGTGAAGTGGAATATGATTTTTTCATGAAGGGAGGCATTTCCTCCTTCAAGTGTGATAAGTGTATCAGTGCTGCGAAGGCGGTTCATGGTGATAACACTCCTGTGAAACCCACCAATAAGGCGGAAAAGAAGATCATCTCGCCTACTAGAGTACTTGATCTACCTAATTTACAAAGTAAGGAGTCCCTTTATGTTCAAGTCGAGACGGTGAGACTCAACAGTGAGTCCATTCTAGATACTTTAACAGTTATTCTTGAACATGTTAAAAATCTGGAAAAAGAAATGGGTGAGTTAAAGAGTGAGAATACTGCCCTTAAATTACAAATGGCTGAAATTATGGTAAAAAATTCCTGTCCTAGTAAGCCTGATCAGATTGTCTCTAAATTGGTTCAACAGTCGACTGTTAACCCTGTTGCTAAATACTTCAGTAGTGTTTTGTCTGACACTGTAAAATCTAGCAATCATGTGAAAGTCAGCACCAAGTACTTCATTTCCTCTTAGTCAACATAACAGTAATGAAGTAATCTCTGCTGTCGTACGCTCTGACGATAGCACTGTTGCGTTATCAAATAACGTTGACTCTGATGGTTTCCAAACTGTAACTCGTAAAAAATTTAAGAAACGAGATCCTAAAGTTGGCACTTTAACTAATAGCAACTTAGAAATGGCTCCAGAGAGAATCAGAACCAAATCCCTTTTTGTTTCTAGATTTAGTCCTAATGTAAACGAGAATAATATTAAGAATTCACTCTTTCATCAACGTGAACTTAGGTTTCTCGTAATAACGAAATTGAAAACTAAACACCAGTCGTATTCCTCTTTTCACATATCAGTTGATGAGAGGGATTTTGAGTTAATCAATAATTCTGATGTTTGGCCTGTGGGATGCCTCATTGCACCCTTTTTTGGTAAACTTAAACCTGAGCAGCATTTTGCTCCACCAGGTACTTCTGTTGATTCTAGGGTTAATGCCTCTTAATATTATTCTCTAAGTCTCAATGCACAGTTTTAATAATCTTCTTGAAATATTTTACCAAAATGTTCATGGTCTTAATACAAAAATTGATGAAATTTTTCAAAATGTAGTAAGTAATAATGATATCATTATCTGTCTTACTGAAACATGGTTATCTGAATCAGTACTAAATACAAATTTATTTCCTAACAATTATTCTGTGTTTCGAGCAGACAGAACCTACGAGGACACCAATAAAAAAAGAGGTGGGGGTGTTCTAACAGCGATTAACAACCAGTTACCTTTTACCTGTCGGCGATATGATTTAGAAATTATTAATGAATGTGTTTGGATTGAAATTAAAATGGCTGATGGTATTAATTTATTAATTGGAAATCATTACTTCCCACCTGATTTCGGTCATAATCACTTAAAATCTTACCTCAATTTTCTTGAAAAAAAACTCGATACTCATAATTTTAGAATAGTAATTATTGGCGATTTCAATTGTCCTGGTATGGATTGGTTAACTGGTTTTAATCTTAATGATATTCATTACTACTTTAAAATTAAGTACGGTGATTTATATTCCTCGTCTTGCCTTCTGGGATTAAACCAAATTAATTTTACTGTTTCATGTAAAAATCTACTTGATCTTGTCTTTACTAATATCATTAACAGTACAGTAGAACGAGCCAATTATTCTCTTGTTTTGGAGGACTTTTATCATCCATCTATCTCCATTAATCTTGAAGTTTATTTGCCGCTACCTGATCACTGCCCATCTAGTACCTTCATTAATTATTCTCAAGGTGATTACTTGAAACTCTATTCCACTCTATACAATCATGATTGGAATTCCATATATCAGGCTACTGATGTTAACGTTGCTACTAACTCTTTATCTCAAATTATGAACAATGCTATATCTCTTGCTGTTCCTGTCACCTTCGTAAAACAATCGCACTATCCTAAATGGTTTTCAAATAGCTTGCGTATACTTATTAAGAAAAAGAACAAAGCACATAGAAATTTTAAGAAATTCAAAACTGATCATCATTATCAAATTTTTTCCAATCACAGAAAACAAGTTAAAGCTATGGTTAAATATGATAAATTTAAGTGGTTACAATCCATTGATGAAAATTTGAAGAATGAACCCAAGAAATTTTGGAAATATGTAGAATCATTTCGAAAATCCAATAATTATCCCACCGAATTATTAATAAATGGGGTTGCTAATGCATTTGCTAATCAATTTAAATCGATTCAAAAACAGTCTAATTCTAATCTCTGTTTGTTGGATTATAATTCTACTGATTTCTTATCCTTACCTAAAATTACAGTTGAAGACGTTTCATTAGCCATAAAAAACTTAAACCTAATAAATCCAAGGGCACTGATGGCGTTCCTAATTTTATTATTAAGGGATGTTCTAATATTCTAATACCTGTTTTAACTTTTATATTTAATTTAAGTTTATTAACTGGTACATACTCTATGCTTTGGAAAGAAGCATCCATTATTCCTATCTTTAAGAATGGTAAAAAAAATGTTGTTTCCAATTATAGACCTATTTCAATAGTAACAATTTCTCAAAAATTTTTGAAAAAATAATCCACAAACATGTTTCATTTTATGTTAAGAATAAAATTAATTCATCCCAACATGGTTTTACTAAAGGTAAATCAACAACTACTAACTTAGTATCCTACCTTAATCTTGTTATGCCGGTTGTTGAAACGCAAGGTCAAATTGACTCAATCTACATCGACTTTAGCAAAGCGTTTGATGTTGTACCTCACAATATTTTGATAAATAAATTAGAAAACTTTGGTATGTCTTCTAACTATGTGAGCTGGTTTGAAAATTATTTAACTAATAGGCAATGCTGTGTTCGTCTAGGTGATTCTCTCTCGGACCCATTTAATTGTTTATGTGGAGTTCCCCAAGGATCTACATTGGGCCCTCTATTATTTTTATTATTTATAGATGACAAATGTAAAAGAATAAGTTCAATCTACCTGTTATTTGCTGATGATCTCAAAATCTTTCGCTCAATAAATAGTCCTGCCGATTGCCAAACTCTTCAAAATGATATTAACTCTATTGAACTTTGGTCTGACAATAATGGAATGAAAATTAATGAAACAAAAACTTTTGTCATTTCGTACTCTCGAAAAACTACTTCCATAAAATTTAACTATTCTCTTAACAACGTCTGTATTATTAGGAAAAATTCTATTTAAGATCTTGGTGTACTACTCGATTCTAAATTATACTTTCACGATCATGTTCAATATATTTATAATCATTCAATAAGAATGCTTGGTTTAATAAGGTATATAACTTATTCTTTTTCTTCTCCAGAGTCACTATTAATTCTATACTTTACTTTGGTTCGATATAAACTTGAATATGCATCTGTAGCCTGGAATTCCGTTACTTCAACAGATTCGGTTAAATTGGAAAATATTCAAAGAAAATTTATTTCCTTATGTGCTTTTCGATTTATACCCAATTCCTCTGACTTTAACTATGAGATTACCTGTAAATATTTTAACTGTTGTAGCCTTTATTCTAGACGTCAAAATCTTGATTATCAATTTCTTTGCAAAGTTATCAATGGTGATATTGATTGTGAGTCTATCATAAACAACATCAGCCTTCGTATTCCTACAAAAGGTTTAAGATTTCAAAAAAATTTTTATAACAGAAATTCTAAATCACTTTCTCCAGTCTGTAGATGCATAAAATATGCCAATTTCCATGGGCACAATTTAGATCCTTTTAAGGTATAGTTTCGTTTTGATTATTAGTATTTACTGTTCTTGTTATCTATTTTATTTATGTATGTTTTTGTTTATTTAAGATATTATTTATTTGTTTTTGCACCTTTGTATCTTCTGTTTGTGTATTGTGCTGAACTATAATTGGCCTCTGGCTGTTGTTCAGCACACAAATATTAATAATAATAAATAATAATAATAAATTATTATTATTATTACATAATTATTTTATTGGTGTTGTGAAGATGAAAAGAATTGTCATTGTATTATATTAATTATGTATTATATTGTCTTGTATTGTAGTATCGTATTGCTTTGAATTGTATTGTATTGTATTGTATTAATTATGTTATATTCACACCATTGTAGTAATTTTCTATAATGCTGGTTGAGTGGAAGAGAAGGCCGAATGGCCTTAACTCTGCCAGTTAAAATAAACCATTATTATTATTATTATTATTATATTCGATTTGAGGAAAATATTTATGCTATGAAAATTTCAAAATCATTTGTATAAAAATAACTTGTCCACATTTTATGTCGCATTAAATTACAGTACAAAAGACAGATATTAAGATTTAATAATTTCAGGAAATAAATAATATGTACACCATCACAAACCGTTAACAATAACTCAGACTCTAGTATTAATAATTGAAAAACATTAAATAGACTAAATATTTATCATTACTACCATAAACTATAAATCAGAATATTTTTTTTAATATCTCTCTACGTTTTTCAATAATTAAAAAAAAATTTATTCCTACCAGTAACCTTTTGATTAGTAATATTTTGTTTTATACCTACTCCAAATAATATGTAATACTGAAGGAACGAATAACTGTTAATGAAGGTCAAATGTTGCATCACACAAACAGTAAGATATCCTTTGAATATTTTTACAGATGTGCGATATGCAGCAGCAGTTCCTGCACCAGATACCAAAGACAATGGGGTAAGTGTTGCAGAGTGGGTTTAATGTGAATACGTTTTGTCAAAATGTAATTACTGTAACCATCCCGATTACGTTTCTGTAAATTAAATAATTTCTTTCATCAATAAGTAAGCGTCTATGTATTACTCTGGTTATTTGCAGATGTCGTGTACGGAATATCCGTACTCAGTATCATATTCCATTGCAAACAGCTGTGATGAAAGCTTTAGAAGTTTCCTGAAAAATATTCCTCAATTTTATTTCATAATTCATAATGTCATTACACAGAGTGAACATATTATGTCATTAAATAAAAGCCTAGTCAATGTCTCAAACATAATGTTTCATTATTTGAATATGTCTTACATTTCAAATTCATGATCAGAATACAATGCAAATAATATAATTTTAGAAGACTGAAAATAAAAAAAAAAGTTTCATAATTCCAATCAAAATAAAAAATTGCCATTAATATCTGAAGTATTTTGTTTAAGGAAATCACACAGAATTAAATCAATTTTGCGTTCTAAACGAACACAGATAAAAATTAGATATTTTCCTAAACTTTATCTAGAACGTTAATCAAATATCTGTAAATTTTAGGTTACAGAAAATCCTCTTATATGTCGTTAAATACGGGTACTAAATATATTATAATTACCAGAAATTGCCTCTCTACTTCATAGGCTCAATGTTGGTATGAAGAATAGAGAAATGTTGAAACATTATAGGTAGATAAGACGCCTAGGGAACATGCTACTACTTTTTTGTATGAAAATATAATACAACTTCGATAGATCCGGTTTAAACCCAGATATCTTGAGAAGACGCCATAGGTATGTGCTATTGGGGACTACTTGCTATCTTAACAATTAAAGTAATATTATTAAAGTGAAATTGATGAGGTTGAGTTTCATACGTTTGCTCTAAGCAAAACAATATTATTTCTCTAACATTCTACTATTCTATGAATGAAAAATATATTAAAATTCTTCTACGATATTAAGTGAAAGAAGACATACTTACAGGATAGACTCTGTAACTTAATACGAGCAAACTTATGGATATGCTTACAGACAGCCAGATATTTGATGTGTCAAAAAGTAATTTGAAAGTGGTAAAATCTAAAAGTCAGTATCTCATTCAAAATGTCTGGTGGCACGGAGGTCACATTGAAAGTTTCTGCAAACTGATATTTATAGGAAGAAAATGACATTTTTTTGTTGTTCTTCTTCTTAATTGCAAGATAATTCTCAAGTTAGCAGTATATCAAATCAAAGAATTTAAACGGACATAACTTTCGGATTACAATTTTTCCGATATTAAATCATCGTTGACGCCAAACATTTCCGCAAGGGTCAGCCTGCTACAGGAATATAGATGCTGTACGTGAAATTATTAAACAAGATAATTGTATCGCCTGCACCGAGATTAGTACGTTTTTGGGAATGGACATGAGTGCAATATAAAAGATTCTACATAATAATTTTGTTGTGAGGAAGTTCTGTGTTCGATGGAACTACAAAATTTTGCCAGAATTTGAAGAACAAACACGTGTCGTTTGGTAGACGAAAATTCTAAAAAATATCATTCGAGGCAGGTTCAATTTTCTTTTTGACATCATAACAGTGACGAAACATAGATATATCTTATGAACTACAAAATGGCAGTCGGCTCAATTGATTGTTTCAGACGAAAATAAACCAACGAAAGTCAAAAGAGTCTGAAGCACTCGTTAGAAGAAGGTAGCTTCATTCTGTCGTAGCTTTGACCCTTTCATCTCTTTCTTACTGACGAATAGTCGTACGGTTACTGCCGAGTGGAATATCATAATTTATTTAGCGACAATCTTGAAAAAAAGCGTACAGAACGACCTCCAAACCGTACCATACTCCAACAAGACGATGCAGCATCAGACAGACAGTGAATATCTTGATCATGTTAGGTTTGAAATTAATTATTCACCCGCCTTACAGTCCTGATCTAGTACCATGTGACTTCTTCCTTCCTATATATTAAGAAAATGCTTGGATTATCCTTACTACAGAAGCTACAGTTGAGACTTTCTGGTGTCTCAAGTGCTTCTACAGAAGTGGGTGAAGTACTTTGATGACTGGCCTAATCAAATGGATAATTATATAAGATTAGATGGGATTATCCTTTAAAAGGCAGTAAACCAGGAAATAGAAATAATTGCTTGTTTTACATATTATGTTTCTGCAGAAACATTCAGTGTTACGCATAGCATAAATACTTTTGTTCATGTTCGATATAATGACATGTGACTCCATTTCCTTCATTCTCTGCTTGTGACTTTCCTTCAACATTTAAATAAATTTGCACTATTAAAATTCAATTTATAATAAATTCATGTTTAATCATTTATATAACAATATTGTAATTATTTAGTGTCGGTGAACTTACAGCGAGATAAGTACCAGGATTCGACATGGAGTTACTTTTACTTGGTCTTGTAATTGGAGGAAAAGTTCGACAAATGCAACCAAGTCATCAGCAGAATCAAAATCCAAACCCATGCCTAACCGCGTTTTCAGAGCACGATTCTCATTCTAAACATTTCCTTAGTTTCTTAAAGAGATTCTGATATATTTGTACAAGTTCTTTGACTTATAGAGAAATACAATTATCTAATTTTGTGACCGATTACCTATGTCACATAGTGAAACATTCATTCAAGGTAAAAGAAATGACGCAACATGACTTTCTTTTAGCACAACCACTAGTGGATAAAATATGTATTAGAAAGTTTTCTGCACAAGATAAGGTTGCAGTTAATTTTAGTAAAATGTATGTTTGAAACTTACTAAGGATCACCCATGGAAATGATTTTTTAAGCATTTACAGCCACAACTAGAGGGTTACAGTTCAGTAAATGTCGCTAAGGGGAAATTACGTAAGAGAAACATACTTTTGACCTTGCTAACATTAAGCGCACTGTAAAGCCCAAAACTCCAATGACAATCAAAGCCAGTAAACTGAAAGATATCACAGAGCTGCCAAAATATGTGCCACCCATACCCATACATCATGCTTTCTTCAATGGCTTCACTTCTGATGCTGATCAGGAAGGACATGATTATGAAGATGGTGGCTTTGATGTACCTGATTATGTATAATCACAAAGTTTTCTTTTTTTTAAATCCTATTTCTCAATTGTTCTGACAGGGCCATGAAGATGATGGCTTTGATATAACTGATTATGTATAGGGGAGAGTCGGGTAGTATCGGACATCGGGTAATATTGGACAGTGCGTTTCTTTCATCTACCACAATATGGTAGTACCTGAATGACATGGTTACGTTTCTCTATGCGACATCACAGAAACGTAACCATGTCAATCAGGTACTATCATCGTGTGGTAGATGGAAGAAACTCACTGTCCGATATTACCCGCTGTCCGATACTACCCGACTCTCCCCTAATCACAAAGTGTTCCTTATTTTTATTAAACCTAATAATTTTTTAAACCTAAAAAAAAAATGTTCCTCTCTTCGTAACTTTTACAATAAACTGTCTAGCTTTCATTAATAGTTAATCTTTTAGTACTTTGATTTTTATTGTATTTGTAAATTTAATATTAACTGTAATTATAATTGTAATTGTATTCTTAATATTGTAGTTGTAATCCCAGGTAGAGGGGAAGAGAAGGCCTGATGGCCTTATCTCTACCAGGTTAAATAAATAAATAATAAATAATAATAATAATAATAATAATAATAATAATAATAATAATTCTCTAATGTTTTGACATGGTCATGAAGATGATGGCTTTGATATACCTGATTATGTATAGTCACAATGTTTTCTTCTTTTTATCCTATTTCTCAAATATTCTGACAGGACCATGAAGATGATGGTTTTGAGACACCTGGTTACATTTAATCACAATATATTTTTTTTAATAATCCTGTTTCTAAAATTTCCTATTACATGTTGTGACATTCTCAAGTACCAGTAATACAAAAATAGTTAATAAAAGTACTTTTGTGAAATATTCAATTATTGTTAATCTTTTGTTCTGAAGTATAAAATGATTATCTGAAATCTAATGTTATAGGTCTTTGCAACAGCGGTCTAACCCATACCACGATGTGTCAAGTACTAAGTTTTAATCAATTTTAGCCTCTTCATTTCATCTTAAGACAATTCATTTAATATATAAAAGATTACCAAAGTTCAGAGTAAGTACTGATGGAACTAAAATGGATATAACAGTAAAATACGAAAAACTGGCTTATGTCAACTTTGCAGTACAGTATCTCAATTAAAAAAACAGGCATAGACCACTGTTGTACTCAGCCTTTCAATTGATATTTCAATTTTATATTCCACTGACTTCAAGCATTCAACACCTCCGCTGATATGTCTTTTTTGCGAACTATCTCTTTTAAAATTAAAGTTACTTGTCTATAAATATTACTGACTTGAGATGGAATCGTGAAGTTTTAAATTTTCTTTTCTGTGACATCATATTGAAAATTAATTAAATCAAGTATACATCCTCAAATTACTGAAAGCAACAGAAAGAAATATCGAAATTGCCATTCTTTTATAATCAAATTTATTCTATGAGAATAATTCTCAAGTGGTGATTATTCCGTCTGATTATAGCAGTATCTTGCAATTGTAGTGAAATGTTTCAAACTAATTACCAGTATATTTTAAATAAACTGTAACATGTGTCATCTGATGCGTCTTATTTTTGTGTTAAATACATTACGGGAATCAGTTTCATATACAAATATTCGATAAAATATATATGTCAATTCTGATTTATAAGAATGTAATTTTTCTCTAGAATCAAAAACCGATTTTAAAATTGTAGAACATAAGTATACATTTTTTTTTCATTTTATTTCGTATAGCTTCAAGTACAAGTTCCCTTATCTTCATCTCTCTTTACGTCATACAGTTGAAATATTGGAGCTATCTTAGAAGGTGATCGATTGTAAGCAGTAGGACTTTGACAGCCATTTCCCAAATGGAGACTGGTGTTAACGTTACAGTTACGTAAACGCGAAGAATGAGAACACGTAAAATTAGAATTTGGTGATATGGCGTTATTAGCAGAAAAGGAAACGATACTAAGGGATATACTACTGGTTAATGACAGCTGTGAGCAGTATGAGATGAAGATAGATGCAAATAAGACGAAGAGGACGGTCATAGGAAGAAAAATAAAGAAAGTAAACTTGCGAATTCTAAATGAGGCAGTAGAACAAGTGGACAGCTTCAAATACTTGGGATGTACTATAAGCAGTAACATGAGCTGCTTCCAGGAAGCCGAAAGGTGGATAACAATGGCCAAGGAAACTTTTAATAGAAAGAGAAGCATCTTCTGCGGATCTCTGGAGAAAGAACTAAGGAAGAGACTTAGTAAAGTGTTTTGTGTGGAGTGTAGCATTGTATGGGGTAGAAACATGGACATTACGACTAAGTGAAGTGAAAAGCGAATAGAAGCACTTGAAATGTGGATATGGAGAAGAATGAATCATGTGAAAAGGACAGACAGATTAAGAAACGAAGCTGTGTTGGAAGAAATGGGAGAAGAAAGAATGATGCTGAAACTAATCAGAAAGAGAAAAAGGAATTAGTTTGGTCACTGGCTGAGAAGAAACTGCGTACTGAGGATGCACCGGAACTGATGGTGAACGGGAGAAGTGTTTATGGCAGACGAAGGTATGAAATAATAGACGACATTAAGATACATGGATCATATGAGGAAGGCAGAAAATAGGAAAGACTGGAGAATACTGGATTTGCAGTGAAGTACCTGTCTTTGGACGAAAGACTATGAATGAATAAATAGAAGAAAGGTAATTTGACGAACCTTATCTTAACGTGATTTGCATTTTAATGTTTGCATAATTATATCGTATAGGCCTATATAAGCTCTAATAGTTTATATATAATGGAATGTTACTAGTCTTTAATTCGGGCACCTTACGTCTATATGGCCCGGGTTCGAATCTCGGTCGGGGCAAGTTACCTTGTTGAGGTTTTTTCCGGATTATCCCTCAACCCAATACAAGCAAATACTGGGTAACTTTCGGTGCTGGACACCAGACACATTTCACCGGCATTATCACCTTCATTTCATTCAGAGGCTAAATAACCTAGATGTTGATACGCGTCGTAAAATAACACAATAAAATAAAATAAATTACTTCTATACAGCTTCAAATGTATCTATAAACTCTTAACTACCAACTCACACTTGTAGCAACTTTGCGCTAGTTGTCGGTAAACACAAATGGCGACTCGTTTGGAAATCTGGTCTCGCGTAGAAATCCGCTGTTATTCGATTTCTGTGGGCGAAACATGTAACCGCGGCAGAAATTTACCGGCAGCTGGTAGAGGTTTACGGAGAGACTGTAATGTCTCGTCAGCATGTCGCAGAATGGTGTCGAAAATTTGCGGCCGGTAGAGAAAACGTCACCGACGAGGATCGCAGTGGCCGACCCAGTACGGCGTCAACAGATTTGAACACAATTCACGTGGAGGAGCTGATTCAGGACAACAGAAAGGTCACTTTACGGCATATGACGGTAGAATTGAGAATGTCGGTCGGAAGCGTTCGTCACATTGTTCACGATATTCTGCAGCACCGGAAAGTTTGTTCCCGATGGGTTCCACGAAATATGTCTAACCAACACAAAGAGAAACACATGGGGGCAAGTCTACAACTTTTGCAACGGTTCTCCGCGGAAGGGAACAGTTTTCTTCATCACATTGTCACGGGTGAGCGAAACATGGCTCCACCACTACACCCCCAGCAGTAAGCGGTCGTCAATGGAGTGGAAACACTTCACCTCTCCAAAGACAAAGAAGTTTAAGGTGACGCCATCTGCCGGGAAGGTGCTAGCCACAGTGTTTTGGGACAGCGATGGTGTCATACTTGTAGAGATTTTGGAAAGAGGGCACACAGTGACCGCTGACCGATATTGCGAGACCTTGACACGATTGCGCGAAGGAATCAGGAGGAAACGGCCAGGACGCATCACCGAGGGCGTCATCTTCCTTCACGACAATACGCGAATTCATACATTCCTGAAGATCACTAACCTGTTGGAGCGGTTTTTCTGGGACATCATCGACCAACCTCCCTACAGCACGGATCACGCTCCAAACGACTTTTACCTTTTTTCCTCAGTTGAAGAAGCATCTAGGAGGCCGACGATTCACTTCGCAGGTGAAACTATACGCGACAACGTGGCTCAATACACAACGACAGGATTTTTACCAGGAGGGCAATTCAAATTCATCCCACGAAGCGACAAGTGCCTAAACAGATATGGAGACTATGTCGAAAAATAACCTAATGTATGTACTATCAGTTGGCTGTATTGGTTGTATGAAATAAAATGTACACGTTTCACTGCAGACTTTGTAAACTTACTTTCTGATCAACCCTGGTAAATTATGGGCGTTTTCAATGAAAATCGAGGAATTATAACAAAATATTTTTAAATTTTTGTAAATAATTCAATTTACCATGAATAATCTGGAATAATGTCTTTATGGCCCTTACGTTTTCTACTTAGATTTAAAAAAGTCATTTACATAAGAATAGCACATAATTAAAATTATTTACACGTGTATTATAAATAGTGTTGTGTACTTGTTACATTATTTATAATTATTGCATATTGTGAGGTAGGCTATATCTTGTCATAATAGCCAAGCCATCCAGGTGGTAAGTTTGGTGAATTAAATACTCTTCCGTTGCATCAATTTATGTACAATTAGGTTCACACAGGAACTGCTATTCATTAATCACGGTTTTCCGCCATGTTGATCACATGATGTTAGTGAAACTTTACTATAGTAATGACCAGTGTTCATTTAATAATCGACACAATGGAAATAGAAGAAACAAATTGAGAGTATGAATTCAAATTATGATTGTTCTAAGTAGGCTACCTGGTTGGCTATTTTCGAAGTTTCTCCCAGCAGTAAGACAAATATAAAATATTTACTTTAGGAGATAATATCGTGAAATTACTGAAATATATATATTTTTTCAGATACACATTTGACACTTTGCACATCATTGTAACTAAATTATTCTACTTTACACATAAAATTAGGAGGCTGTATGTTGAATAGTTTCTTAAGATATTATTATTTTTTTTTTGTATTTTTATCAATAAAAATCTGAAATCAATATAAAAAGTTCCTTGCACAAGAGTTTTTAAAATAGTTAAACTTTTGTTTACAAGTTCACTCTATCATTTTAAATAACTTCACAGACGGTTTTTTAAATATGCTTACACATGATGAGATATTAATTTTTTAAGCTGGTTTACTGAATTTTTTTGACAAAAAGTCAAAACTCTTACATATAAACATACTAAAAGTAAAATTCCCTTAATAATAATTCTTTATTTATACTGGCCGAGTTAAGGCTATAGGGCCTTCTCTTCTTACACTCTATCAGGTCACAAAGTATACAAGCAGTTAAAATTTAACAAAAAGTTACAGAATAGAATACTAACACATTACAAAAAATAATACTAATAGCATAATAAAATCGACACTAAGCAACATGAAAATAATACCATAAGAGAGAAAAGAAAGTAAAATACATTGGAATATAGCAAAAGCAACTCATTTAGTACAAATGGTTAATATGGAAATCGTAAGGAAGGCTATAACAAAATAGAATGTAATAAAATAATAATAATAAAGGAAGAAAAAAGAAAATTAAATAAAATTCACAATAAAAGGCTATGATAATAAATTCATCAGCTGATAAAGAGAACAAAAAGAGGAAAGGAAGGAAAAGAAATATATAGCCTTTATTTTTACAAAACTATCGCAGAGAAAAGGGCTTATAACTGAAAGGAATCTGAATTGAAAAAGTGCAATTTAAATTTATTTTTGAAACTAGACAATGTCCGACAGTCTCTGACATGTTATGGTAGAGAGTTCCAGTGATGAGCTGCAGAGACGGTGAAAGATAGAAGGATGTTCTGCGTTTAGGACTGGAGAGTGTGATATGGTATTGTGAGCGAGTATCTATTTCGTGATATGAGGACAAATGTTGAAAACGAGAAGCTAAGTAGCTAGGGTTAGAGTTTTGAAGAATATTGAAGAGTGAAGTGAGAGAGTGAATAGTTCTTCGCTCTTTGAGACGGACCCAGGACAGCATATTTAGTGAAGGTGTGATACGGTCAGACCTACGGACGTTGCAAATAAATCGAACACATGCATTATGTTCACGCTGTAGTCCGTCTGTCAGTCTCATGTTAAGGTCAGTGTGGAGAGTGTGACAGTAATCAAAATGAGGCATCAAGAGCGACTGCACTAACTTCTTCTTGAGAAGCAACGAAAGGAAATTTCGAATTCCCTTCATTTTATTCTGAAAATACTCTGTACTCCTATAGTGCAGTAATGCAGCATACACTGCAGAGTTCATTTCCTGCACATTAGGGATGTATGACATTCCTATAGTGGGATGTCAGCTTCACGAGTTACATCAAAGTTATTTTGTGTGTTTATTAGTGTAATAAATGCTTCGATAGCCAAGAAAACTGCCTCCAAACAAACATGCAAATTAAATAAAATTAGAGAAAAAAGGAGGAAAAGGGACAGTAAGTACTGAAGTACTAGTTAGGGACAGTGAAAGCTATGCTGTATTACTTGTGCTGTAAATGTACTAAATGTGATTATTGTACCAGCTCGGCAATTACAGGGGTCCAAGAATACAATCAATCTCATCAATTAAACAGTTTTTGATGTAAACATTAGAATTACAAATTCATTCTTTGGATCTGGCCAGGGTAGAATAAGCTTGTTGTCGATTTCACACGCCCTGGGTATGACTAGTATAAGCAAGTCTATTTATCAACATCACCTAAACTTACTGCTGGAAGATGGGCTTTTACAAAATATGAACCTTTCTCTCGGTCTTACAGCAGTATGTTAAGCATACATAGCTGTGATTGTAATATAAAAGACAAAGGAGTACTGGACGTATCAGTATCCTAGGATGGCACATGGGCAAAACTAGGACACATGTTTATATGGTATAGGGATCGTTGTTATTACTGGGTGAGTCAGGAGGAAAGGTATTTTTACTGGTCTGTTGCTTAACTATGAAATTTTATCCAAATTTTGCATCAAATACATTAGATATGAAAATTAATTGAGAAAGGAAGTACAGAATATAATGTATGACATAAAAAATGCAGGTAACTACATTATATTGTCGAATGCAATGGAAATGGTGGCATTGAGAGAATATTGAGGATATATACTGAGTTTTGTTAAATGAGATATAAGTTACTCTTGTTTTATCCGATCGTGACGACAATGTTTAAGATGTTGAAATAAAAAAATCTCAATCACGTGACTAACTCTAAGAGACAAGCTTGAAAAATAAAGTTTCTAAGTGCAGGACGAAAGCAGTGACTATTGGTGGCCGGAAAGAAGGAATTCTGACTATTCCAACCGTCAAGCAAACAGACAATTCACAAAAAAATAAAGCAGTTGTGTAAAGGCCATTGTACATGTCATTTGGAATGAGACTAGTGACGTTACATCTACGGAATGATTAAAAATAATATAGCCATGAAGTATTATTGAAATTCCTTGAAAACACAGGGAACACTTATCTTTTTACTGCCGAACAGAACAATGATTTGTTATAAAACTAGCAATACCCGTGCGCTCCGCTGCACTTGCTATAAATACATAAAATTGATTTAAATCTATTATATTTTAAAATACAGCTGTATTACTTAGTGAATAATAGCTTATTATATGTTGTAAGTCGTTTACTCCTGAACTATTTTCCAATTTGTATTCAAAACTATGAATATTACTGTGAATAACAAGAAATACTTTCTAGAGTTGTTCAATCAATTCTACTTTTAAGTTTGGTACTATGTTAGACATAACAGGCAATTGGTCAGCGTCTTGTAAGAATTGAGGGGTTTTACTCTCAGCTGGAAGAAAATTTCGAATTAAATGATAAACATATGTTTGTTTGTTTGAAACCTGTTTGTTTTAAGCTTTTCTGTGTCGCATGGCAAACCCAAAATGTTGGATCAGAATAATAAATAAATAAATAGTAATTTTGGCATAAAATTGACTTCATGTATTTCTTTTACATCTAACGATGACATATGAATAAGGTGTTGTACTGTATTATATTATTTAAAAAGTGTTTTGATAACGGATGTGCTCCTATAAGTACATAAGTAAATTGTTAACTGGTTGAGAAGGGAGGGGCCCTTGAATCTCAAGAGAAACAACTATTCCACCAGAGCAACATAATCCTTTGGCTCATGAACCCATTTTTTTTCCTTTGAATTTATTGCATAGTTTATTCATTTTACTTATATGAATACAATTCAAGTGAGCATAATCAATATTTGGATCGTAATGGAATGCTAAGGTAATATACTATTACTGTATACTAAATCAATACAGTCTCGTTGTTCGTTAATTCTCTGAGAACCTTCAGTGATGTTTCTTTTTTTCAAACCTGATAAGTTCGAATTCAGTTATCAACAAGTCGATCAAAGCGATGGATGCTAGTTTTCCTTTATCGAGCCGTTGAAACGATTGAATTGTTAGTACGTAAGCGAATTTTCCGTTCCTCCTCACTCTTATTAAAGGTACGTTTTCCTCGGTGCGACTATTGCGATGATCGTTCAACGATGATCGTGCAACGATAATCGTTGAGCACTATTTCGTTGTATGTTCTATGGAGCTGTTTTCCTCCGAGCGACTGCCGCGACTCTAGAAAATACAAAGAAATAGTGTTCAACAATTATCGTTGCACGATCATCGCAATAGTCGCACCGAGGAAAACGTATCTTTAATCTCCGAATTTTGTTTTTCCTTGAATATGAGGTCTTTCGGTATAACTGATGTTTTTGTTTTGGTGTTTGGAAGTACGTACTACACTAAAATGAACGAAACACAAATCGAATTCAAAGCCCCACACGCGCTACCGCTCCTGTAGGAGGCAGCGGAGCCTAGATGTTGTTCGCCACGATTCTCGGTAAAGTAGGGCACAACCTCACACTGTCATCTAGTATATAAAACATTCAAAATAGGACAGATAATAGATTAATGTCCAAACTCCACTACAAAATAAGATTCAATTTCGATATCCCTCCACACTACACACGGGAGAAAAATCGTACTTAAATAATTGAAAATAATTTCAGAATTATAACACACCACTCTAGATACACGCTATGATCACTCAGAAAGTTATATGCTTAATGGTTAACAGTTGAATTGCAGTGCACAACACTTCATACCAGATAATTAGCAAAGTAACATAATTGTAAACCATTCCAAACACTAACACCACTGTGTGAAAATTCTTATATGCTCAATTACTTATGGCCTATAACAAGCAATACGTACCTCAGTCATAACAACTTCATACAATACCAGATGGAAATATAAAGTGATTTCTTAGTTAAAATACGGCATTTGGTCCAAGGAGCGTCAGTTTTTGGTACAAGGATAAATTTTTTAACACGTTTCTTAATTGAAATTGTAGTAAAGTAAAATAAATACGATATTTTGATACAGAGAGCACACATTTGGTGCAAAGATAATTCCTTTTAACGTGTTTCTTAATTGTTATTATATGCACATAATTAAAATAGAATCATTTGATTCAGGTAACATTCGTTGATGCAAGGATTATTCGTTTAATTTTTTTCTAAATTAGTCTTGAATACATCCTTTAATAAATAACCTCAAACTAATTCAATATATCGTGGATTGTATTTGAAGATAATTCATTGGTCGCATTGTGCATAGATTTTACGTAAATAAAAGCAAATGAAAATAAACAAGGTAGATAAATACTATTTTAAAGAACACAGGAAACATACATGGATAAACTGCTAGCACAGGAACGTCATTTCGTGACACTTTGTAAAATTACTCATATCCAGTGAGCTAAAAGATAAAATACTAATTTTTACGTAGTTTACGTATTGTATTTTTGGACCAGGGAAAATGCTCGTCTTTTACAACAAAATGCGTAAAAATGCGATTATGTTCTGTGGACAAAAACAAATTGAAGTGCATAAAATTAGTCTTTTATGTGGAGAAAAAGAAATTTAAATATGCCTATTTATTACCGTTGCTTAATCATATACGTAATAATATATGCAAATAATTAAATAATACGTATAATATTTCGACAGTATGTAAAGTTTTCTTTGCGTAACGATTTATTTTAATCCTACGTAATGGTGCATTCGTAATCTGTCTTCGATTCACTCAGGAGTTGCCGTTAAGGCATTATAGCTTACGTTCATCTAGAGAAACTACACTTTCCAATGATGAAATAATTATCCAAATCGGTTAAGTATGTTCTGAGTTACCTCATACAAACACACAAACACTCTCTCTTTATATAGTAATATTGAGAATATTTATATATGCCTATCACAGAATACAAAACTATAACCGTATAAAAATAGTGTTAATGAATGTCTTAGGTTTTTTTTAAGATTTATTTTTAGGTCGCATAACTGCTGGGTCTTTTTGCGACCACAGTATTCATATACAGAACAATACAAGACAAGCAGTAATGATTACAAACAAAGTACACAATATATTGCAATGTATCTAGAGGTAAAAAATAAATAAATAAACAAAAAATTAATAAACAGAGTATATGAACAATATGAATTTTACAATTAAATCATATTTTACAGGGAAATTTCTTTAAAGAATTAAATTACTTGTAGAAGAACTTTTGTATTGTTGAGTGCTGTAGATATATCATTTGGTATGTTGTACTTTTTCCTTGAGGTGTGGTATTTTCGGCATTCTATGGTGACGTGTTTGATGGTGAGGAAGCAATGACAGGTTTCACAGGTTGGTGTTTCATTTCTTGATATGAGGTAGGAATGGGTTAATTTTGTATGTCCAATTCTTAATCTTTATAATAAAACATGGTCTTTTCTATTAAGCTTGTGGATCGGTATATTAATGGATCATTTTGATTTGACTTCGAGAAGTTTTGTGGAGGGATTGAGAGTCCAAAGTGTAATCCATGATTCTTTACATTTATTGTCTATGAGGGAAATGAAATCTCGATGTGGTAAGAAGGTATAGTCGGGGTTGGTGAAATCTTTGGTGCTTTGTTTGGCTTCTCTACAGCTGCATCGTTGCCTACAATGCCACAATGAGAGGGTATCCAGATGAAAATAACTTCTTTTCCTTTTGCTATAAGTTTATGGTATAAGATCTGAATGTCTTGTGTTAATTTATCAGTTGTCCATACATTACTCAGCGCCTTTAATGAGCTTAAAGAATCTGAAAATATGATGGAATTGTTATGGTCTTCATTTAGAACATACTGTAGTGATTCTCTGATTGCAAATAATTCACATGAAAAAATTTAAAAGGATTCTGGTAACTTAACAGATATTATTTCATTTTCAGATATCACTGCACATCCACTTCGATCACTTGATTTAGAACCATCAGTATAAATTACGATGTGATTAGTGTATGAATTTCTAATCTCATTATACAAACATCTGTATTCAATTTGGCTGGTTTCACTTTTAGTACGTTGGGTTAAATCTAAATTTATATGGGGTTTTGATAATGTCCATGGTGGAATACTGTGGAATCCAATAGTTTTTCTTGTAGGAAAAACAATGTTAAATTCTCCACAATATTTGGAGACTCTCAAATGTGGTGGTACTTGATTAATTCTGTTTTTCTGATATTTGTCATGGATTCTATTAGAAAAAAGACATGTATAAGCAGGTGAACAACCAGTGGCAGCTACTTTCAGTGCGTATCGAAGAGTTAACAGCTTTCGTCTGTCTTAGGTTTGTTATGCCAGGTCGCCTTAAATAAATGTAGAGTCATTTGTTCTCAATTCATTATATTAATCTAATTGAAACGAAATTGACATAAAACGTATTGTTGTTTTAAAACTTATATATTTATGTCGTGAAATGTCATCGTATCGAAATCTTGCACAGAATAAAACTTGTCGGAAATAAATGTTAAAGCAGTTTTTGTAATGTGAAAGTTTTAGAAATAGAAATCAATAATAAGTGAGTTATTTCGATTTACTGACTTAAAACACCCCTTTTAAAGAAAGTATTTTGAATGTCATGTAGCCTAAAATCTAAGTAGGAATTAATTTACCATACATACCAACTTTCATACAAATCGTTTCATACAGACAGACATACGAACAAAAGTTTCAAAAATTCGATTTTAGGTATGAAAATAGTTAATTTTACTGTAACATCAGTTACTTTTGCAAAAGCAAGAATTACCAGAACAATTTTGTTTACAGTTTTATTTTTACACTATCTACCAAAAAGTAATTGGGCACCCAGGATTTTACCATGGATGCCATGTTTCGGTGGCTACTATGCAATGGTATGCAGACAATAATGTTCACCGGTTGCACTGGCCTGCACAGAGTCCTGATCTCAATCCCATTGAGTACCTTTGAGACGAATTGGACCGGCGATTGAGGTTTCGGGAAATTCGGCCAACTTCCATTGTCCAACTGAGTGCCATATTGCAAGAGGAATGGCGACGTATTCCAGTGGATATCCTACACAAACTAGTGGAGAACATGCCTGACGGGGTGGCTGCTGTTATAGCAACAAGAGGTGGTACCACGAGGTTCTAAAGGGGCAAAAAACAGTGCCCAATTACTTTTTGGTAGATAGTGTAGTATAGAATTATAGACGAAAGGAAGTATAGAATAAATTTGTGATAAAATCATATTTATACACAAATATACACTCTGAGAACGATATTAGGCCTACATCAAAATAAAATGGCACAGGAAAATAATTTCTCACAATAAACGTTGTAGCTATATTCAGAGGGTCGAGTCCACTGTGCACAGTAACTTAAAAATTGCGGCTGAGGAACTGTAAACTTCCCCAATATAAAAATAGCCATATGCCATGAATTACGAATGTTAGGAGATTCCAAAATTGAAATATATATATATTTTTTTTTCAATTTTTCATAATGTTACCGCATTTTTCTCCAGACTATCCCCTTAAGAAATTTCTGCGCCAAATATCACCTAGCTGTGCCAATTTCCATGATTTTAGATAATAAAGCAGTTGATAAAGAGTTTTTAGATAGTGGACACAAAACAGAGCATGCTATATTACTGAAAAATTGATGAATGTAGTTGTAATTACAAATATTTACTAATAATTGTAGCTTATGTATTTTTCAGGTTCACAGCAATCTCCTTCAAAATATCAACGTGCTGGGAGGTATGGAAAAGATTTTTGGACATATCGTCGACTTAGGAAAAAAAGTGATTGAAGCACCACTGAAGACAGTTTTCCAACAAGATAAATCAAAACCTGCAAGTTACGCAGATACAACCGCTAAAAAATCGCCGACTGCAACTACAACTACCACGACTACTACAACTCCTGCACCTCAAGATAATCGAGATATCCTAAGTAGATTTATAGATTCAATTCAACCATCTAGTCAGAAATTAGCGTCTTCTCAAAAAGGGAACTTTCTTGATAACTTCCTGGGTACATTATTTAAAAAAGAGCGACCAGTTCAAACCACTACAACAACTACTACTACAACAACTCTTGCACCACAATTGAATAATGAAATAGGATTTGCAGCTTTAATGAAAAATGTTGGAAAGTTAATTAGTTCTGTTATGAGCTTGATAAGCCCTTTAATGGCAAAAAATCAAAGTTTTGAATTAGGGTCAGTAATACAACACGTCATGGAAGCGATAGGGAGTACGAAGGCAATCAGTGACATATTTCTTCAGAAAGATATGATTGGTGGAATAGGGCAGATAGGCGACGAATTAAAAGAAACAATGGGCAGCATCAAGAATATCACCGATATAATGAGCAAACCAGGGGATCTCTTGAGCATGTTAGCACTTCCTGAAAATGTTGCAAAGCTATTTAAAAATTTTATGAATTTAAAAGACGATTTATTGTCCCCGGTAATCAACTTTGTAAATGGAAAAAGTAATTTACCTGCGTTGAATATTCCTAAGAAATTTGTTCCTCTTATGGAGCCAATTCGAGATATGTCTAATTTTATATTGAAAATACTCCTTCCCCCAGGAAATATAGAAGAACCGAATGACATACATAGTCTTGCTAATCATACAGCAGGTCTTGGAATGTCTCTATTACACATTGAAAGTATGGTGGAGGAACTATTTCCCAAAATTAAATTTCCAATACCGTTGGTAAATCTTCCTAAGTATGTTCAATTACTATTTGCGAATGATACATTTAACGACGAAAACATTTTTAATGTTATTGAAGAAATATCCCCAAATATCTCCTTCACGAAAATAAGTGCAGATGTTGGAAATATGATTAAGAAATATTTACCAAACATGCCTGCTGTTCAAAGTGTAGCACAACTCTTACAAAACCCTTTTCTTGTCAATTTGTTCATAAATACAATAGGATCGAGTAATCTTCTAAAATTTGGACCCCTGAAAGATTCTATGCTGCAAGTTAGTGGAAATGTAGGAACTCGTTTATTGAAAATGGATAAAAATGGCCTAATCGTGAAATCTGTTCAATTGATGGAAGATTATTCTACTATCATTGAAAATATCTTGCAACTGTTTGAAAATATTGTAAGGCAGTTGAAGCCAGACCCTAAGAAAGGATATACTATTGGACAAATACTAACAAATATACCTAAGATATTAATGAATCCTGAGAATCGTAAAATGTTAATGGAAATTATTTATAAAATAAAACTGCATCTTCCTCATAATGTGTTATTCAGATTCATTAAAGGAATATTTGACAATAGTTTCATCCCGAAATCATTAACTTATTTTCTGACAGGAGGACCTGTAAGGGAATTAATCGCATTTACATGGCAAATCTTTCTAAGGTTCATTAATGATTTCATTTCCACTTTAAAATATTGGCTGACAGGAGGACCTATAAGGAAGTTTATCGAATTTATATGGCGAATACTAGTCCACAAAGAAAATCGTTAGTATTCCCAATTAATGAATTCTCTTCATATTGCTTTTAAGTGATTTATATAACAATTCAGTTTTAAAAATGATACAGTTCTGTCGACTGCTATAAGCGACAAAATAATTTTATAAATGTATTAAATATGCATTTCTGCAACACTTTCATGTATACTCTTTAGTATAAGTAAACTAAAATATGTAAGAGCTGAGTCTAGCAAGAAAAGTGTATGAAACAGTAGATTTGTTATATCCAATAGCCATTTCTTTCAAAGCAATAGAAGAATCGATGTGGACATAGTTATGTACACCACTTGAATTTTCTGTTTTTTTTTTATGATTGACTACAAGTTGCATAATAAATTCTGACTTTCACACAATTCAAAATCAAAGAATCTTATAAATCATACGAAAATAATGCATACAAGGATAAAAAAAAACTTTGCTGTAAGTGTTATAAGAATATAAAGAAAAAATCTAGTGTATAAAGAATGTTAAATAGCAATCGCACATTATGAAGTAATTAAATGTGTAAGTACATTATGTTGTACAAACAATTTCGACAATAAACGTTGTACTATGTGTACAGTCAGCTAAGTTAAATTGTAATAATTTCGCCCTGAAAATGTTAACAGGGAATATGATTGCTTCTTGGTTTCAATTTTCAATAAATCTTTAAAATGCACACCCTTAATTTGTAAAGACTATAGGCTATAGTAATATATCATATTCGATTCCTCAGCTAAGTAACATAAAGCTTAATGGACAACAGTTCCTTTTATGCACAAGAAATGTAGCGTGAAATTCTATTACGGTATATCATTTTCTGACATGTACTGTATTTAGTTTGAATGATAAACACAAAAGCTTATGTAGTATTCTATCACGTTATTCTAAGTCTCTAACACAACTGTATTTGAATCCACAATGTGGAGCCTCCGCTACAAATTCTAACAAGTTCTCTGGTCCAAATATCTCATGAAAGCCTACGAAATAGTAATATTAGCTGTGATTTGTACACCGGAGAAACGCGGATTGTAAGAGAAACAAACATTCTGCCTCCGTAGTCTGGTGATCAGCATGCTGGCTTCGAGATATGTAGGTTCCGGGTTTGATTTCCAATCGTTGTTCTTGGGAAACTTTTCTTAAGAAGGAAGAGTTACCTAAGTGGCTAGAGTCTGTAATTTTCTGTGAATACGAGTTTGCCGGTTATTAATTAACCATCTTCAAATAAAAATACTGTTTCTGGGTAGAAACCTGAAGACACGTTTCATAGTCACATTGTTGGCAAGCAACGCCATCTGTGAGCTCAACGAGAAAACACCAAATGATGCTATAGAATTAATAATGATAAAAATAAGGCAAAATCTCTTAATACTTAGGTTGGATAAAAAGTTATGGCAACACTTATGTAACGTGACGATGATGCGTTCAAGAGCTGCCAGCTGTGTGGACATGAACAAGGACTGTTAGATGAGTTAGTGCAGCCAGCGGCGATAGTACTCTGTCAATCTACTGCAGTGTGTAGAACGTTGACTTTCATAGGGATAGTGTGAGCGCCCTAAGACCACGTTTACAAAACTAGAGCAATGTTCCAGGATAAAAATTGAAGCGATACGAGGTCGTAGTCACAAGAATGTGTTTCAGGATCTGCGTGAAGCATGTGCCGATGCAGCGTTGCCATATCGCACAGTGGCACGATGGGTTAAAGCGTTCCGGGAAGGCAGGGATGCCTTTCAGACAATCTCCGTACAGGACGACCCCGCGTGGAGGACAAGACAGTTCAACTCCTTGCTTCCCTTTTGGATGCTGATCTCCTATGGATTGCGCGTGAGTTAGTAGCGGAAGTCGGAGTATGTCACAAAACTGTGCTCCGCATTCTGCAAGACATTCTGGGTTACCGCAAAGTTACAGGGCGTTGGATACCCCATGAAATTTCCGAGGTTTAACAATGGCACCGCTATGCAGTCGCATAGGCCTTGTTGGACCGGTACCAAAGGAAAGATGACGACTTTCTTGGACGAATCGTCGCTATGGACGAAACCTGGGCTCGCTCATATGAACCAACCAAACTTGAAACGTCAAGCAAATGAATGGAAGTATCCAGGTCCTTCTCGTTCGAAGAAAGTGCGCCCTATACAAAGTGCTGTGAAGGTGATGTTCATTGTGGCGTATGACATTGATGGAGTAATACTGCAGCATGCTGTATCTCCAAGGCAGACGGCAAAAGCGGACTATTACTGCAGGTTCCTGCAGCACCACCTTCGTCCAGCCCTCAGGAGAAAACGATGACACTTGTTGGTACAGAATCCCATCATTCTTCATGACAATGCAAGAAGTCACATCGCTGCTGCTGTCAAGGAACTCTTGCGCCGCTGGCAATGGGAGATTCTGGAACATCCAGCGTACTCGCCCGATATGAGTCCATGCGATTACGATCTTTTCACCGAAGTGAAAGAACCACTGCGAGGGACCCGGTACAATACCAGAGATGAACTTATCCGTGCTATAGGGCGGTCAATACGAAACATCAACAAAGATGGACGCACTGATGGTGTACGACGCCTTCCAAACATTTGGCAAAAGGTAATAAATAAGGTGGGCGAAAATATAAAAGGTATGTAAATGTTGTACCCCTGTGAATAAATCCATGTCAGAAATATCGAACTGTTGCCATTACTTTTTATCCAGCCCTAGTATATTTGAAACAATATTTTGAAAAAGACTTTTGGCTCCAGTCAAGACACGGAGAATCCTAAAACGTAATGAAACTATAAATCTGTATAAAAACATTAGCACTGATGAAAACCCGAAGATTACGATGGTTAGGCCACATTCTACGTCGAGAACAGACAAATTTCCTCAGGGGAACAATGGAAAAGAATCCAAGATTGCGAAAGACCGCACGGTATACAAACTTTCTACCATAATCGAATAATGAGTGGGTTGCAGCCTTAATACGCAATATTCGAAACTTCATTCAATGTGGTATAATCTACTGTACGCTCATTCTTGGCGAAAAATCAACATTTTGAATTAGGGTCTTTCATACATGACATGAAAATGATGGGGAGCATTAAAACAATCAGTGACATATCTCTGCATAAAGCTGTGACCGGTGAAACAGGAGAGATAGACGACTGCATCATGAATATCACCGATAGCTTATAATGAGCAAACCAGGATCTTTTGGAAAGTTGTTTGTCTTTCCTTACCATAACATAATTGTGTAAGACTAATTAATAATCTTTAAATATATTACCTTCAGACGCTAACTAAAATTTTTATCAAGTTGAAATAAGATGGGAAGACTAAGTAAATAACGATTTCCTTCTACTGAGGATTCAGCAACACTCAGCTGACGATAAGAATCTCTGGAGAGTTTTATTGGATGAGGACAAAAAACCGTCTCCAGTTTCAGAAGCCAATGTAAAATTCAATAGATTAAATTATACGAGTGTTTGTTAACACAGTGCCGATAATAATATAATATAATATAATATAATATAATATAATATAATATAATATAATATAATATAATATAATATAATATAATATAATGTAATGTAATGTAATATAATATAATATAATATAATATAATATGATATAACTTAACTTAACAATAATAATAATAAAATATTATTACAGTATATTTTATTACATTATATTTTCTTATCGCCCATTTTAATTCGACACTGGAATTATGATTAAACTTAATTGTTACGATTGGCATTGCATATGTAAATCAACATTGAAAACTATTTATATTTTAAATACGATTATTTTATCATTACTGTTGTTATTAAGATTTGAAATAAACCTAAAATCTACAAAAATACCTGAGAATTAAATAATATTTTCACATTACTCTTAGGAATTTTATGACGCAATATAATATTCAGTGCTAAGGACTATTGGAACTTTTTGTGATTTTCATTTATTAGTTGTACTGGCTGTCTACTATATGTAAAATAAAATAAAATAAATATGTATTCAGAATTAGAAAATTGGCAAATAAAGTTGCTAATAAGCACTAGAATATGGTTTCCTAAATTTATTCATTTCGTGCTAAACTTAGTTGAACATATTTTAGCGGCACACTTATTTAAAGACTCTGAGATCAGAAAAATAATTCGCAACGATGCACTTTACAAAAGATTTCTATTTAATTAATATTACTTTATCCGGATACAGTTAAGAGAATCTTCCTTTATTACCTGATTACAAAACCTTTGAGAAATTAAGAAACAAATAAAAATTTAAGGACTTAATTCCATCAAAGCGACACTTGGGAGTGATGTAGCACTCAAATTTTGTAAATCCTCGTTCAAATAATTTTAATATGTAGCTTGTATATTGGTTTTAACGTTAGAGAGACAAATCTTGCAACTTAATTTCATATTGTTCAATGGCGAAAATTCCTGCTTACAGAAACGCAATGTCAAGAAATGGAGCAACAATTTAACAGCTTTCTTACATACACATCTTGTCCTCATAGAATGTCCTTTATTTTAATTTGACGTTGTGAACACACTAATGATTTTAGAACATTACTCTTCAGTTTATGTGATAAAAAGTGAATAAAATTTGTCTCCATAACTAGAAGTCAAGAGAACGCTGAGATCACCTCTAATATGCTCACTAATGACATATCTATTTTCAGAAACCTAAATGCATTGTGACGATTAGCTGTATCTATTAAATGAATGTAGCTTCGTCTGAAAACGCACAGAAGCAAGATAATTTGAATTTTCGTCAATTGTATGCAACATATCTGTAGCAAAGAAGTGCCGCTCGATTTTCTCATCAGACTCGATTTTTTGTACTATTCGAATTTTATATTCACGTAAGTTGAGACGCTTGTGAAGCACTTATTGAATTTTGAAACGTGGTATTTGTAGTTCCCTTGATGCCTGCCTGTTGAACTTCTTTTGGACTTTGACAAAATATTGGCCGAACTTCCTCAAGTCACCCTTTAGATATTTTCTGTTTTCCACTTCGCTTCTGGCGTTTCTATGGCAATAAATTTGTTGTAACTTGCTTTGATAATTTTTATCAGGTGAATTCTTCCTGTAAACACGTCTGAAGTTTCGTTGCACTAGTATCACTCATTTTATATCAGCAAACTATACAATCATTTGTGCGCGTATGCTGGGTAACTTTCGGTGCTGGACCCCGGACTCATTTCACCGGCATTATCACCTTCATTTCATTCAGACGCTAAATAACCTAGATGTTGATACAGCGTCGTAAAATAACCCAATAATATAAAAAAAAATTGTGCACGTTCTTGCGGTGACTCCATTTTAACTTCAATAATAATGATGCAATTTCCTGAACATTAGGGAATAATTTATAGCTTCCGCCGCGAACTTGGACTTTTTTACCACCTTACAACATAACAGATTGTAAAAAACCTCGACTTGATATTTAATCCCCAACTAAATTTGGTCTTAATCTATGTTCTAATAAGCTTATATTAAATTAATTTTCATCATTTTACTAGCTATCTCAAATCTCAAATTAATTATAATTGATTGAATAAAATTAGCTCATAAATTAATTACTACTTTACCTTATAGGTTTATCTAAATTTAAATTAATATGTAGTCGTTAAAACTTAAATGAAGAATATTGCTGGAGAATCTTTTAAGTGTAGAGTAAATATTCGTAATTTAAATATGTATTGTATTGATTAAGGCTGGTTGAGTTGAAGAGAACGCCTTATGGCCTTAACTCTGCCAGCGAAAATAAAACATTATTATTATTATTATTATTATTATTATTATTATTATTATTATTTATTATTATTATTATTATTATTATTATTATTATTATTATTATTATTATTATTATTATTATGTAGACACGGCATAATGCTACTATATCATGCTTAGCCAAATTGACTACACAGAATCAATTGGTCTCACTATGAATGTATAATCACATTACAGATCAATTAGTCTCAGTCTACTGCCATCGTTTCCAAAACCTCTATTTTTTTTTTTTTTCCAGAAAATTCAAAAGGTGATATAATCTAGTCTAGGTTTGTCGTTGACGTCAAGGGAAAAAGTTATCAGTTTTTACTTCCAGGTTCACAATACTGTATGATAGAGAATTAAATTCTTCAATTTTTCAGCTTTATTTTCCAAAAACATAATGTATACTACAAAAAAGTTATTTAAAATTGGAGTATTCATAGGAACTGGGCTTCCTTTGAAAACATTTCATTATGTTTCAACCAAAAGTTCATTATACTCTTTTCATTTCCTTGCATTGGAATGTTTAGATCGATCAATTATCTGAAAATATCTGCAAGATAATTCAATTTAAAAAATCAACTTTCATCGTTGAAAAATCAGTGAATTAAAGGTGACCCTTCTTGTCAAAAATTCACGTAACTCTTCCTTCATTTCAAAAACTTGATTCAAAACTTGGCTCTTCAATATCCACCTCCCACCTTATGTGGAAAAGTGGGCTTTTATGGATAGACTCCATTTCATGGCAAAGTTGCTGCTAAAGAGTGAGATTTTATCAAAGTTATCATTTTAAGAGTGTCTCCGAGCACTTCAGATAAGGTTTCTCTAACAATTTTAGCTACCAATGTTTCCTTATGAAGAAAATGATGTGCAACTATCATTGCTCTAGAAATATACCCCTTTTTAGTTCCTCCGTATAGATGGTGCTCCGTCATGCAAAAGTCACAGAAATAATACCATGATGAATTTTTGTTTGTCAAGTGATGATTCACTGTTTCAAATATGTCACTTTCAGTCTTTGTGGTCTTTAATTCAAAAGAAAACAAACATTATTGAATAAAATTTGTTTACTCAACGAAACAACAAAATCTAAGTAACCGAGCTTTGTTGTTTCTGTCGGTGCTCACATCTATTTGAAGATAAAATATTGTTTGTTTGATTTATTTTTAACGATACTGTGATTCACGTCCTCAGACATTTCTTCAATTCGTCATCCTATCGTCTTATTTGACAAAGTCACTTATGAAATTTGCTCTTTATTTTATTTTCCAAGCATAGTTCAAACAATAACTTGACAAGCTGGACCAATTAAACTTTCACCAATAACATGAGTGGTTTCATCTCTCCTGTCAACATTGGATGACGCCGCAAATACACCATCTGGAACGGTAACCCATATTACATTCTGTTTGTTGCCTTACGTTCTTCTGCTCAGAGATATTCAAAATGTGATGCTGATTTGTGAGACTCGCCGGGAATTTTGGCTGTGACATGCTGCGGTTTGTTTAGAACCATTACTTCATTATTCAAGCGTTCGCAAACAATACAACAATACAGATAGGACCTGATCATTCAAAATCTTCAATCCATTAAAAAATCAAAAGCTAACTAACTATTGTTACATTCCCGTAGCACAAGATTATCTATTCCATTTTACATCATTTGTCCCGCGCCGAACGTCGCACAGTGGTCCATTTTCCTAATTTCTTGGCCAAAACCTCTAGAGATGTTTGAATTAATTTGAACGTAACGAAGTCGAAACAAATCGTAAAAGTAACATAATTAAGAATTAAATACCTAATAAATTCAAATAAATAGCTATAGTAAATTCTTTTTTGGCTTGGATGATCATTTGATTGCTTCTTAGATTATTCAAAGTTAAAGTCTATTTTATCTATATATATATACATATATCTATATATTATATGTATAATATGTATATAGTACAGTAATTCTCTCACTTTAGCATCATAGTCTGCGGAGATAAGCGAGTCATCTTCATCAGAGCCTTGAGTGGACACATCCAAATGTGTAGATGCATCTGGGACTGACAGAAATGATATTACATTTCCCGACAAACGCTTCAGTTTCTTTCTTGGGACTTTCAATATTCTTTATGAAGTATCGTCCAACAATACTTGCAGATCAGTTTCAGCAGACTTTTCTGTTATTTGAATGGCATTGGTATCGGGATAGCATGTCATTTGTGCTTCTAGCACCGTTCTGTATTGCTGGAAAATGTAGGCGTTGGATTTTTAGCCTCGGACCTAATCTGGTTAGAATGGAATTTTGTAAATTGAATTTCAACTAGAATGGACAATGTTTTACTCCAGATAGAGGTATACAATACTCTGAACTTAATTTATAAGTTTTTCTGCATTTTGACGTACTGGTTGGTGTTGAAAATTGTACATCTTTTATTGCAACAGCAATATAAATCTCTCCTGCTTCACGAAGACTCATTTGCGTGGCATATGCGAGTTCTGAAGGACCTACGTTTTGTCTTAATCCCTGTGCTTTTCGTCTTTTATAACGTTCACCACTTTACTAAATTCTAGTAATGGACGCTAGACTCGCGTTTCAGTAACGCATATTGGAAAACTCGTAGTTTTTCAAGCCATTTCTTATTCTGTGGCAGGAATCTTTCAACTGTCCTATTTGACCGTTGCCATCTGGTTCTAAAATTATATATTAAATGTTTTAGTACATTCTTTGGTTCATCGGATGATGTTGCAGGGAAATCGGTTATGATTCTGATGCGTTCTCTTAAATAATCATACTTTTCTTCAAAATTAGATGATGAACGTTCCTGTAGTATAGTAAACATTCACGCCTAGTGACGTTTATGTGATGACTTTCATATCCTTAAAGGAATTATAGAAATAAATCAAATTTTAATAAATTGATGAAGGATTAATATACAACACAACAATTTTTTTGGCAGCGTATTTCATAGGTAAGCAAAATGAAATAATGCACAAGAAAGCTAAAGGTTTTATCTATTCTTCGACATTGGAACCAAGTCTCTCGACATATTTCTCCCATCGTGACACTTTTCAGTACACCTCGTTCATAAAACTCCGTTTTTTGGGCGTATAGTCACCTGCACACGACTGATTTCACTTCTTCATCCGAACCGAAGCATTATCCCCCTAGGAATTTTCTTCATTGGTCCGAAGAGGTCAAAGTGAGACGGTGCAACGTCTGGACTGTAGGGTGGGTGATTGCCGCCTTAATGATACCTCTGACATTGGGTGGTGTTGCAGCTGTCACCTGTCGGCGGACTTTTTCGAAGAACCTGCACCACGTGGAGATGTTGTTATGGTCCAGACAATCAAGTGCCATACACGTCCACCATTTCCCTATGGATTTCACTCCAATGTTTGTTTTTCGCAAAAAAAAAAAAACGGACTACACCTCGCTGCCCTTCACAAGTGAACGATGGTAGAAAACGCGTCATTTTTACTCAGTAGTCATAGCTCGTTTCTCCAGGGTGACATACAATCGAATCATTGCTGTATGTAGTGCAAGTTTCAAACTAACTATATGCCAAATTTGAACGTCCTAACCAAAATAGTATTCCGTTAAATAATTGTTGTGCGTTACCTTCCGATCCTCCCTTGTATTACAACGCAAAGACGCTGTGCGCACTTCAAAACTAAATTCGAGCTAGTGGGCCCAGTGGCAGTTGGAAGCAGACTTTCTTTATTGGTACCTGAAAAGCATCCTCATAGGTATGATTTGTAATGAGAAACTTGACAGGACCTCGCAGGACCGATAACTTTTTACCACCGTGAATCCGCCGCTTTCACATTTTCAACCACAATCAACGTGATTATATTATTTAATATCTAAATGCCGTTAGTTAATTAGGTAATTAATTAAAACTATGTTAAAATATTCCACACCTCCAGGAATCCAATCCATGTTTCAACTTTTAGTTTCGCACTTATACCACTTATTTATAACACTTCAAAAACGACCTTTCTTTCACCACGCAAACTCAGCAACTGCATTGTCCAAGAGAGAAGCATTTTCAGCCATGTATTTACAAGCACAGGACTGGAGATGGGAGATAAGATATACGATGTCTACATGCCCTGTCCTTCCTCTTCAACTTAAGACAAAAACCAACCCTCCACTATATGCTTCAGTTTTGGAGTTTTGGCCAGGAATTAGGGAAAATGAACCACTGTGCGTCGGGTCTAAGTCATCTTGCCTAGGATTCGAGTTACGGAATGCGCGCTGGCTCGAGTCCTCATAGGGAAGTAATTTTCTCATGATATTTCGGCCAGTGTATGGGACCGGTGCCCATCCAGCATTGTGAGGAATTTGGGGAGCTACGACAGGTAGCAAAATTCGGTTTCGCAAGCCAAGTATAACGACTGGGGAGAACATCTTTATAACTACACGATTCCTTTGGGTGATCGTTCACCTTTGCTAAGATATGTTTACGTGAGGCCAGTAACCTGTTCGTTGGCCAAGGCCCTTCATGGATTGTTGCGCCTCGTATTTATTATTTTTATTTATTTAATGTACACTTGCTTTTATGGTGTTCTTTATTATACTCACTTTATTGGAACAACTCACAAGAGTTAAAAATTCAACATAATTTATGTTTTCTTCAGTTTTGCGCTCTTCACTAAAATGTATCCCTGGTATCATAGGTGCAGAAAATTAAAGTCACTTCGAACTTAATTATGTAGATGCAATTAGGATGGGATCCAATGAGCAGTGCACGTGTAACAACGAAAACGAACGGTAGATGCTCAGACTAAGTTACTGAGGATGGGCTCGCGACAGGAAGAACTTGGCTGTGATATCAAACTGCGCATGCGCGTACTTATCATGCAGTGCCAGCGTGATCCTTAGCTGGATTTACTTTCGCGTGCACATTCCAGATCTAATCAAGAAGTTCCCATCGTACTCCGGTTAAACATCTTGCATATACGAAGGTTAGGTTAGTTTAGATTTTCATTAACCAAGTCCGCGCATGCGCAGTTTGATCCCACAGCCAAGTTCTTCCTGTCGTGAGCCGCACGTCAGTTACTGAAGACAAAATAATGGCATCTGCTTTATGCTTCAACCTAGTGACCAATAGCTCAAACAAAACAGAAGGAACTGAAGCAGAAGATGTTGACTATTGGGAAGCGGAATTATAATAGTGTTGAATTAATCAGTTGTTGACTGGAGTAATAGAAATCTTTTTATCTATATGAGGAAATTTCCAAAATTTCCCGGCGCAAGAAAGTTCCGCTGCACAGCGGTTGGAAATATGTGCACTATAAATATAATTCGAACTCATGAAAGAAAAACAGGTCCTAGAATAATATGTTGCATTTTTATATGTTTATAAAAGTTACATCATAAAACTACACAATTATAATGTAATAACTATTATGTAAAACATATCATACTATCTCTATCACACTTAACTGAAATGAAACTGAGTGAAAATGAAGAACAGATACTATCGTACATATCAATATGTGAGGGATACAGGGGATAAAAATGAATGTCACATTTCCATAAGGGTAAGATAATGAACTAATTCTTTATATTACTGCAAAATTTATTTTATTCCTATTGAAAATCAAGGAAATGATTACTGTATTATCGCCGCGCTCTCATGGTTAACATTCGGCAGGTCTTTGAGCGGCCTCGTGCTTAACATTCGGCAGGTCTTTGAAATTTAATTGCATTATTGTTTTCAATTTCTTATGTCGCCGCTCCAATCGCTCGCCTCAATTTCAATATTGCTGTCAATAAGCTGCTTCCATTATTAAATGATCTTACAAAGAGCAATTTAAAACGCATAGAACGAGTGAAGCAACATTTATTAAAAGAGCCCTATCCATATCAAAATATGCTCCATCACGACTATGCTACGAAATGTCAAGGGAACCCTTCTATATCGAAGATTTGAGACACCAACTACTGCTCCCTTCCACTGCCCAGTACGAGAATCTCCTACAGGAACTCCGAACGAAGAGGTCACAAATATGGAGCGACTTCTATACAACAGAGGCCATGCTGTCCGACGAGTGGAAGAGACCGTACTACGAACTCAGACACACAATCACACGCTTCGCAGTGCATGGTTTTCATTTCAAGATCTGCAAAACGACAGGCTACCATGAGCCCAGTGCAGAGTGCGTGTGTAAATTGTGCGAAGGTGCCTGTGAAAGATACCACGCCCTCTCATGCAGATTAAGAATCGAATCACTAACGAGTTTCTGTAGTGAATAAGCATCCATAGAACAAACATACAAAATATGCATATTTTGCGCTTTTCTACCTATTATTATTATTATTATTATTATTATTATTATTATTATTATTATTATTATTATTATTATTAAATGACAACTACTTGTCTAATCCACGTGGACTAAAACCGAGGTTGCAATGTCTTGTGCTGAGAACGAACATTAAGGTATATCATTAAAAATTATTATTAAGAGTTAAGAATGTCAACGTACTCGTATATGAAATAATTAACAATATAACAGACTAGTGCTTATTCTTATCGATGAACAAGACGTGACAACGCGACGCTTAGAGTGAAACCTACAGAGCAACAATCGGTGGGCAAAATTATGTTTTAAAAGATCACCGCACGTTATTGTATGATGCCGACATGTTAACCATGAGCGCGGCGATAATACCCTTGATAATAATTCTCCTCTTCACCAATTTTAATGAGCAACTCTAAATTTTGGTTTAATCTTTAAAATTAGATAATGATATCATCTTCACGGAATTTTGACATTCATTGCTTTTTCCGTATGCCCTTCATATATTATTTGCGCTTAACAATACAAAATTATTCAAATAATAATAATGAAAAAAGTGATAAGAATATGGATAAGAATAATTTACCATGTAATATCTTGAGCAATTAATATTTATCATAATTATGGAAACAATTTTAATGAAGGCAAACTTGAAAATTGAAACATGTATAATTTATGCATATAATGTGGCTATCATAGCCTATATCTTGTACCTTCGACAATTAGATTCCCATTTTCGTTTCAAATTATATTTCAATTTTTTCTTACATCTCCCTTTAAGAATAACTTGCAGGAATGGAGAAAACAATGGTCCAGATAGCCTATATTCTATAGTACCAGGGAAAGTCAGGAGTTGCAGTATCAGTTGTCTTCTAAACTGAAGTTTTGGTATCTCAAACCCCAATTGCCCATATAATAACAATCCTTTTACACAGCATACAGCAACAACCCAGATAGAAAGACAACATCACCACTTCTGTAACTTTATCTTTCAAGCTAACTCCTCATATGTATTTAATATTTGTATATTATTATTATTATACGCTGTACTTATGTTCTTCCCTTCTGACCTAATTAAACTCTGCATATTTGATTTTATTCGTTGCCATCTTCTCTTCCCTTCGGTATCATTTTCAATTTTTTTTTTATAATTATAGTCACAGTTAATCAAAGATAAATTAATATTTTTTATTTTATCCTGGGAACTAGCTGATGGTTTCAATTTAGTCAGTCTTTTTCCGGATCATTTTCAATTTAAAGGTAGTGGCTCAATATCCACCCTTCTATTAAATAATTTACATCGTTTTCAGGTATACTTCAAATTTGACAACAGCTTAGTTCTAAGAATTCTTACTAGAAGATACCTAGTAACTCCATCCACGTCGTCGTCAGAACAAGTAATTGAAATATCTAATGAAATTCATTATTTTTATACAGAATATAAAAATGGTCGCAAAATTATCACATGTATTCCTATTTGTCGTAATTTGAAAAAAAAAAATACTCGTAGTTAAGAGACATCTTTCTCAACACTGGTTATAATTTCCTTCTATTACAGACGTCATTTTATAGCTTTAAACTTGTAGTCGACCTCAGAAGCATCTTTCACACCCTTCACTACTGAAAATCAACATCCAGCTAGCACAGACGTATTCCACTTGTCTTGATATTTTCTTTCAAACTTGAAATTATTTGGTGAATATGTCAGTCATGTTCATCACAAGTAAGTAATTACTGAACCACAGATTTCCTGGAAAACGTATAAATATGAGTGAAAGGAAGAGAATAAATTATTAATTATATTTTGCATGTTATATCCTTATAATCCCTTAACATATTTTTAGAACTGCCCCACAGTAGTCGAAAGATATCTGAGGTCCGCTCGGGAGTGACTTGCATTCTCGTTCGGGCAATAACCTGTTTGGAGGTTTACCAAGGTTTTCCCCAACTGTAAGATGAATGTCAGATAAATGCCGAATCCTCGGCCTCATCTCACCAAATACCATCTCGCATTACCAGTCTCGTTGACGGTAAATAACCTAGTAGTTTATATACCGTTATTAAATAACCAAAATAATAGCCCATATATATAATGTAAACTAGATAAGTACATTTAATGTTGACAGAGTACACACGCACAATTACTTGGTTGAGCGCAGACCTGGTGGCCGACAGCACCGTCGAGGGGTGAATACATGTAAACTACCCCTTCCCCTTCCTCGCTCACCAGTGTTTCCTTTAGTCACCCCAATACAGTATCTACGGCCAGGTCTACATGGAGACTGTACTTAGCCAGGTAATAAGCTCAGGTGGCCTTGCCCAACAATATACAATAAGAAGGAAGTGTTTTGTTTTCTCTGTATCTACGTAAGGTGGGTGCTCCTGTTATGGCCATGTTCCTGATATGGCCACCTCCCTATTGTGAGTTAGTTAACCAAAAAATCCGCTAAATTGCAGCAGCATCCAGTGAAAGGGCATCCTGGTATGTCACTTGATCGTTTTCCATCCAGTCAGGTTGTGCAATATGGTGTCAGTTGCCTGTTTTGCGGTTTTCATGTGACCTCTTCTTATTTTACTCTGGTAAGTCTCCTTTGTTTTATGCATGTTTTTCAATGACTTGTTTCATGAAAACCATCGTACTCCGTTTAGTTTTTAATGTTCTGTTGATTTGTGTTGTAGTTGATGGCGTATCTTTTACGAGTTGTTCATAATCAAACAATTTTCGTGAAAGCTTACCTGCTTCTGATATGACCATATAAAATGCACCATGGCCATATCAAGTTCATTTCACTTTTATTTTTTCAGCTGACAAATTTACATGCCTTATAGCTGGGATTACGCAAACATTTTGTATTTTAAGAAAAACAATTTAATTTTTTATGGAAAAACTTGTTTTGACTACACTTTTGAATTATAAAAAAGATTATTAATTATCATTTTTATTCATTTTATACCAAAATTATTTAATTTTAACACAACTGCGCTATCAAACTGAAAACAATCACGATTTGTAGAACATGGAACAAGGGTGGCCATATCATGTGCACATGTTCCTGATATGGCCGCTAGGTAGACTTTTGGAATTTGGAACTTTTTGGACAATTAAAGCTATTTTTATGGGGAAAGGAAGTTGTTTTAAGAAAGTCCATTAGACTGAGAAAGAGTAAGAAAAAAGTGGTTTACATTTTTTCAAAATGGCGGCTAGAAAAATTCTCAAACCTTGGCATGGCCATATCAGGGACACCTACCTTATGTACATTTTTCTAATTTTCAATTACGTTTGTGACTAACAAAATAAGTATCTAAAAGTTAAGAGTGATTACAAATACCTCCTACGTAGCTACTACAAACAGATGCTGTCCTCTAGCATGGCCAGCACGATCTCCTGACTTGAACCTTTTGAATTTCTGTCTTTGGGGACTGTTAAAAACATCGTCTAACAAGATCGTCCCACAACAAGAGATGACATGAAACAGCGAATCCGAGAGACCTTCCAGTCACTTGACAACGCCTAAGTGTTAGGAGTCACTGACAGTGTTAGAAGAAGAGTACGGGTGTGTGCTACTCAGAACGGCAGACAGTTTGTACATTCGTAAAAATTAATGGCATTGTCTTTTCGTACGTTTTCTCATTGAAAGAGTAGGAATTGATAAATGTTTCCTATGAAAGATTTTTTTGTTTTGAAGAGCTCTATCACATGGTACCTTACTTGACCCCGACTCCCATTTGAAGTTTTAAAGTGATACGCCACTGACCCTATTTCCTGATAAGGCTGATTGATGAAATAAAGCTCAAGTGAAAGTTCACATGTGCTTTAGTTAGAAATATTTTTGTCTCAAATTTTAATGCACTAGTTTCCGAAATAAATGACTTATTTTCGGACTGAATCACCCTGTATATGATCTGGGCTTCAAACTGTAAAACAACTGCATGTTTTCACTGATGATAGTCGAGGGCAAAATCAAAATATAACGATGTTGAGATTTTTGCAGTCACTTGTAATAAATAGGAGATTTACTAAGGTTCTTCACCATTTCCGTGAAAGGGAATTAGGTAACTTCTTGTGATAGGCACTTTGACGTGATTGAGAGAAAACAAAGGAAAATAGGAAGAGCTGAAACTTATGAAGGGTGGAATAGTTTGATAGAAGAGAGTTATCCTGTTGTAAAAGTGGGAAGGGACATAGTAAAGAACTTCAGTGGAGTACCTACATACTATTATAAACAAAAGTTCATTGTGAAGATAAGAAGTTTATAAGCAAGTACAAACTTTTTTAAGTTCAATGTAAACGACGAAACTATAATGAAGGCGCATATAACATTGCATGCAAAATGGTAAAACCAGACATACAAATCAGAAGCATGCCCACAGAATCTGTTTATGTAACTGACTTACCTGTGAAAGCTCTAGAACTGGGCGATGTTTTAAACCTTATGCAGTATTTCTGTGTTGAAAATAAACCATACTACTTATATCTTAAATCTGACAAAGTACAAGCACTGACCCATAACAGTGGGTCTGAAAGTGAATCTGATTAGAGTCTATGATATTTATTGTTGAATTTCTGACCTCAAAATTTCATAATCAAACTGTTAAAGTAGGGGTTTTGTGTTAAGTTTGAGAAAGTAGATATTTTTTCAGTATGAAATAGGTCAACAACGGCCCTACTACATTGTCTGTAGAAAAAGTTGTAGGCTAATTTCTAATTTCTGTGAAAATATGTTTTACATATATATATATATATATATATATATATATATATATATATATACTCCATTACAAATTTCAGACATTACCATTTCACTTTTTTTTACTTGGTTATATAACAACACTATATCAACTACGAGATTATTTAACGTCGAAAGAATTGATGATATCGGGATGATAATTGGCAAGCTGAGACCGAGGATTCGCCATAGATCACCTGACATTTGCCTTATTGTTGAGGAAAACCTCGTAAAACCCAACTAGGTAATTAACCCAAGCGGAAATCGAACCCGCGTCCGAGCGCAACTCCGGATCGGCAGACAAGCACCTTGGCCGACTGACCTACGTCGGCGGCTGACTGTAGTTTGGGAAAAAATTCTGAAGTTAGTCCCTTCTGGAAATATCCTTTATGAAAAGTTTTGTAGCCGATAGCTTAAGTAACAAGAAAGAAGTGGGTTGAAGGGTTCTTTGCGGAGAAGCAGGCTCCAGTGTTTCCGAAGAGGTAGTTATTATGGAGGATTCAGTTAGCTGTGACAAAAGAGGACTTTGAAATAAGCAAAGAAATAAATCCTGATTTTATTCATCTAAATTTTGTAACTAATATTAATAACTGTAATAATCGCACGTTTACATTAATTTCAATGACAAGCATAGCAATGAATAATTGAAATGACTTGGTGTGTTGTCTGTTAATAATAATATTCATGTAAATGTTGTAACCAATATTAATAAATGTGATAAGTTTGTATAAATTTATTTTATGTTCCGGCAAAAAATGGAATGTTTTGAGAAAATAGTATTTCAAAAATTAACAGATCGTTCTTTGCAGTAGGCTTAGCATACATACTACATTGGCTACATGATTACACAGGTATAATTAAGTAATATCACGTCTTCGGACATGGACAACAATATTTTGAGAGATATATATTTTAGAATTAATACACTGTTATTTTCAGTCAGCTTACGTACACTACGTACATTTACATACTACAGTAGCAACATGGCATAAGTATCACTGAATTTATTTTCCATTTTTGCCTTCCCTTTTTTAGTGTAAATAGCCTATGTATATAAATATTTAGGTTCGCCCCGCTCCCGCTCGCACTCCCACTCCCACCCTGGATGCTGGAGAACTGGTGCTTCCAGACATCGCTGCAGCCAAGCATGACCTCCCCACCAGTGGCTTCCCCAGAAGCTCCGCCGCAATTTCAGTCGCCACGTCAATTATAGAATACAGTCAGGGAGTAAGTATCTCTTGAATGTGCATGTGGAAGTTGCCTGCATGTAGGGATGGGCAAAAGGAATCCACCTAAGCCTTTTTTTTCTATTAGTTTTCCATATTTCAAAAGAAGGGCAACTATGCAATTACTGTCGTTACTAGGCTTTCCTTCGTCCTTAAAGATGAATTTTTACATACCGTCACTTACATGAATTAATGATTTTCTTAGCCAAAACGCCTGCTAGGATTAACTCAATTTAAAATAGCTGACCTTCAGACACCGAACGTCTTGTAGTTTAGCTAAACAAAAACATACCCTTTGGTACCTTTACGTCCGTTTATCATTGACCCAATGTTCTACATTGATCTAAAGCTGTGCTGACATACATTTCATGTAATTTTCTATAATTGTGTGCTTTCGCTTGACATTTAAAGACAGTTAACGATAAATAGGGAATTCTATTATTCCCAGTCTGAACCCCTCTGGGTGACGGGTGGATTAAAATTTTACTATCTGTCGGTCGTACAAAAGATTCAATATATAAATAAAATTATATATATACATATTTATAATATAAATTGAAGAATTCTTTATCCCTTGACTGCTATACGCATACTTTTATCATACCCGATTTTTTAAATATGACATCATAAATGAAATCATACACGTAGGTATTGTATTAATTATATCACTTTTATTTTATATTATACATAATTGAAAAATAATGGTTTGAGAAAATAGTATTTCAAAAATTAACAGATCGCTCTTTCCAGTAGGCTTAGTATACATACTACATTGGCGACATGATAACACAGGTATAATTAAGTAATAACACGTCTTCGGACATGGACAACAATATTTTGAGAGATATATATTTCAGAATTAATACACTGTTATTTTCAGTCAGCTTACGTAGACTACGTACATTTACATACTACAGTATTAACATGGCATAAGTATCACTGAATTTATTTTCCATTTTTGCCTTCCCTTATTTGTGTGAATAGCCTATGTATACAAATATTTAGGTTCGCCCCGTTCCCGCTCCCACTCCCACTCGCGCCCTGGATGCTGGAGAACTGGTGCTTCCAGACATTGCTGCGGCCAAGCACGTTGCCTCCACTAGCGGCCTCCCCAGAAGCACCGCCGCAATTTCGGCCGCCACGTCAATTATTGAACTCAGTCAGAGAGTAAGTATCTCTTCATTGTACATGGGGAAGTTTGCTTGCATGCAGGGATGGGTAAAGGGAATCTACCTGAGCCTTTTTTTTTTTCTATTAGTTTTCCATATTAAAATATGTACCACAGTCTGAAGATGTATTGCATTTCCTGTTGGATTTGTTGATGAGATTCACCATGGAATTGCCTAACATGCTTTCATTAGGAGGAAACTTTGGATAAGAAACCTCATCAGTAACGAGCTATGTCCGAGTGCAGCCTCAGATCTCAAGTTGAAGTTGCATTGTCTAAACCAGCGTTTCTCAAACTTTTCTTTCTACGGAACCCAAAGGAATATTAGTGATATATATATATATATATATTAAATTACCAAATGTATTTTTACCACTAACATTACACATTTTTATTGATGTCACATATTATGTATATTTAAAAATTATAAATAATATTGTTGAACTATATTTGCTGTTATTACAAAGATTAGTAATTCTGGCTTAGTTTTACCACTAACATGTTTTTGTCAGTAAATATATAACAAGTATAAATGAAATTAAGTCCACTTGCATTGTTAACACTGTTTTGATATTCACACTAAAATTCAGGTACTTAATTTTTTTTCAGAAAAAAAAACACCTATTTGAAATAGATTAGAGGGACGAGTGGTTTTGTTGTTTACGCCTGCATATTTCTTTAATACCGGGTTTAATGTTGGAAAGCTCATGTCCGGTTCTGCATCCAGTCTGTTTCGGTATTTAGTTTTGATAGACGTATACACTGAAAACTCAGTTTCACATAGATAAGTACTTACAATAGGAAGTAGAATTGTGATAGCTTTCTTTGATAAAACTGGGTACTCTCTTCTCAGGCTGTGCCAAAAATCCACCACAGGGAGATTCTTAAACCGAGGTTGCAGGGATGAATCAAACGTCACTTCCAGTAATGCTTCATATCCTTCAGAAGCGAGGGAAGGTTTTTTCTTTGATAACAAATGGATTTTTGATTCACAAGTTTTGACAATTGTTTTCACTTTCCTGTTCTGGAAAATACTGCTCTACAGTGTGGCGCATATTCTCCAAATGCTTTACAAATTCTTCATTGATTTCATCAAGTTATCGGAGAGTTTCTTCGTTCTCCTAACGGAAATCTTTCAAAGCAGGGAAGCTCTCTAATTCACGGCCAGCTAGACTTCTCATCCAGAGCTGCAATTTTTTCCTGAAAGCCCTGATTTTATTTTCTGCATTGAAAATATTAGCATGAAAATGCTGCTAAATAGGCAAATCTCAAGAGCCATTGATTGTCACCCAAACGATCGTCCAACTCGAAATGGTGATCAATGAAGAAAGCCATCACCTCAGCCTTAAGTTCGAAGAGTCTACTTAAAGTTTTTCCACAAGAAACTTATCTCATTTCTGTATAGAGAAGCAGATATTTATGAAGGCTTCCCATGTCGTCACAAATTATTTTGAAGAGTCTTGAATTTAGTTTTCTGGACTTGATAAAATTAACGATTTTTACTGCTTCATTAAGAACATTTTTGAGGGACACTAGAATTTTTGATATGGCCAAAGCTTGACGGTGCAAAATAGAAGGACTGATTTTGCAATTTTTTGCAACTGACGTTTTGCACGATACTTCACCAACTGTTTTCCCAACCACTGCCTTTGCACCATCCGTGCAGACATGAACACAATTGTCCCAGGGTATATGATTTTCTTCAAAGTACTCACTAACAAGTCTGAAAATTTCAGATTCTGTTGCATTAGCTGGCAGTGGTTTACGTATTAGCATATCTTCTTCAATAGCACCTTCATAATGTTAACGGACAAACACTAGTACAACTTCAAGATCTGCTACATCACTTGACTCGTTTATCTCTAGTGCAAATTGACATGATCTCAGCCGACGGTTTAATTCTTCCTTGACGTAAGCTGCCATATCTTGAATGCGACGAGCCACTGTGTCATTTGAAAGCGGCACGGAAGATAATTTTTTAGCCTCCTTCTCATTGAGCATGCACTTAACCATGTCAATCGCGCAGGGTTTTATTAATTTTTCGGCTATTTTGTGGGACTCACCTGCCTGAGTCATTCTGTAGCTTACAATGAAAGATGCCTATGTTGCTTTTTCATTTGTACTATAAGATGACTGAGCTAAGAACTTTTGTGAATTTAGTAACTCACCACGTTTTCTATCAAAGAAATCAATATTCTTGTCATGAAACTGAGTATGGTTTGTTTCAAAATGGCGACTAATTTTGAAGGTGCCATCGAATTATTAGGAAAAATTCTGCCACATATTACACACTAAGGGCAATTTTTAGCATCCATGAAGTCCAAGGCTAAGTAGCCTAACTCTCATTATGCTTACGTTTTTTAATTACAGGTTCGTGTTATGTTTTTGATATTGGCTCCTTCACATTTTCAGGTGACGAGAAGCTATTTTGTAAACATGGTGTTTCCATTTCGCCTTCATCAGACCCACATACTTGTTTAGGGATAGTTGAAGTTATAGTGGCACACTTGGATGTTGATTGTTTTAATGGTCCTGTTTTAAGCCACCGATCCATGATTCATTGTCACTCTGTATGAAAAAAAAGTAGAGTTATGATTGGTATCACTCGGTATTAAAAATATGATGACGTAGCGCGCAATAATCGGTCTTGCCCTCTATTTGCACAATTCTGAAGAAGAGATGACAAAACTCGCACAATGTTTCTTTAAAACATTGGCCTTTTTCGAATATTATTAAATAAACGTTGAGACACAAAATTAACACGTAACTCACCTTGAACTTCAAAATAATGTTCTTTCTTCTCCAAAAGAAATTTCCTATGCTTTCTTGAAAGAATGTCAAAACAACTCTGCGAAATATCCTTCACAGAACTTTCAATTAATTTCATATACAATTTATACCTGTGCATTATTGTTGAAAAATGTGTTAGCTGCAGACACTTAAGTTATTTCCAGCGCACCTATTATTATTACTATTATTATTATTATTATTATTATTATTATCATATTATTATTATTATTATTATTATTATTAATATTATTTCAACAATGTGCATTAATGATTAGATTGCCGTAAACGGTACCCATTGTTGTCTGATTACTGTCAATAGAATGGCTGAAAAAACAGTTATAGTTCTGTTCTTATTCTTTTTCATGTTTTTATAACATTATATTTTAGAGATTAAAAAGTAAATAATTTCATGTAAGGAATTGTGCGGAACCCCTAAGAGTTGCTTACGGAACCCTGGGGTTCCGGGGAACACACTTTGAGAAACGCTGGTCTAAACTAAACTCGTTGGCTGTGGGGATGTTGGTTATTTTGTTTCAATGATTGAGACATGTTTAGTTTCCAGGATTTCTTTGGTCTTTGTCTGGCCTGTCTGCCTGGTGAATACTACATGTTTGTGCGGCTTATTAACCTGTTGTCCAGTATTCTGTCGATACCAGTTCTGATTTTTTTTTTCACTAATCTATCTGGGACTGATTCTTCTGGCATGATATTGTTTATTCTTTAAATCCTCAATATGGGATTGCTGATAATAAGTTTGTAATTACTGTTGCCCCTCAAAATGATATTTGACCTCATAGGAGATCATAACCAGAAGCATAGTAGAAAGAGGTGCAGAAACAGGTTGAGCAGTATAGGCCTACCCACTATTAGGAAAACATCATATTTAGTCCCTTGTTATAACATAGTCCATTGAATTTGTACAGTATGTATTTTTCTTTCTTTAATTTTGCAGCAGTGTTTACACTTTATAGTCCTACAGCATAACACATCATACATATTGATGGCTAAATTTCAAACAGAACAAGATAACGTAAAATAATTCGGTAATTTCATAGAAGAAGGGCACCTGGTTGGATGTACTAAGTATTACCAACTTTTTTACTTTAGAGTTAAATGTTAGTGATTTTTAGTAACTTTTATATGTTAGTTCTAAGTTCTTATACTAGGTGTCGCATTGATGATGTTTCAATTTGATTGGTTATAGTTGTCATTTGTTCTAGAATTTTCGTTAATTTTGAATGGGTAATGACGTTGTCAATTGTTCTTGGTTGTTTGACGTGAGTGGTGTTATACTGTTTTGCTGGCTAAAGCTATTGGAAGTTTGTCATTTTATGATTTTCCTTCGATTCGATTGGTTATAGTTGTCATCATGTGTTCTAGAATTTTCGTTAATTTTGAATGGATAATGACGTCAGTAAGTTGTTCTTGGTTGTTTGACGTGAGTGGTGTTATATTGTGTCTGATGGGTAAAGCTATTGAAAGTTTGTCATTTTATGATATCTGTGAAAGATGTGTGAACATAGAACAGAGTATTAAATTTTATGTCGATTTTGGTTCAGTTCTTTCGCTGGTGAATAAAAATTGTGTCGATTGTTGACGAGAAAACTGTTCCTGTGATTCCAAGGAATTGTTCATTGAATTTTCCGTACAAGTTAAGGTGTAATAAGAGTTCAAAGAGAATTTCATTTTGTGTAAATACATGGTTTAGTTATGTGAAGTTGACTGTACGACAAAGTGGTGGTTTAGTTCTTTGTTGGCTGCATGCTTTAAGTTTAGATTGCCTTGAAGCCTGTGTCATAATGCAAGTGAAGCGGTTGTCTTTGAAGACGTCAATGAGGATTGAATTTTGTTTGATTAGGTGATAAATTATTGTTTTGTTTTGTGTTTTAGTGATTTGTGGGGGTAAAGTGCGGACGAAAACTGCCAGAAAAGTACTACCAACTATGAAGTGCAAGTGCAACCAAACACCATAAAAATCAAAGATGAAAAATTAAACATATTTTCATTTTTTGAAGGGCTTTTTCTTCCTTAAAAATATGAATATATGTTTGATTTTCCATCTTTGATTTTGTAATGTTTGGTGACATTTGAACTTCATAGTTGGCAGAACGTTTTGGTAGTTTTCGTCAGCCATGTTGGATTTTGCCCGTCTTCTAGGAAATTACTACCAATAATTCACTGTCTATATCATAGAACAAGGCATGGTAGTGAGTTTGAAATGTTTTACAATCTCGCACCATTGCTTTGTTATGGTAATGTAATAGAAAGAACTAAATATGGAGATCCACAATATTTTTATCGTGAACTGTCAAACTGTTATTTGCAGAGGAAGTTGCAAGCAATAGTGCAAGAACAAGAAGCCATGTCTTGTGACAATCAAAAGAATGAGGCACATATACAAGGCCAAATTCAAGATATGAAGGTCGCCTATCAAGTGCTCCAGAAATCGATTAACTTAGTCGAAAATGCAAGGGAAGACGTACCGTAGTGAAATTACATGTGAGTAATCTCTGGTGACTCTTTGACCTCCTTGTTATTACCAATTGCATCGATGCTAAGTTATGTAGTAACTGTTAGTATAGTAGTAACAAAAGTATTCTCCAGGATAGATTCCACTTCTTTTAGGTATAAGATGAGTAAATTTCGTCTTCATAGAGTGACTGTAATTTTATATAGACACGTAGTAAGTGGTCATGTTGAAGTATATTACACAGTGTGTGTGTGTGTGTGTGCGTGCGTGCGTTAGCGTGTGCGTGAGTACATAGTCCTTGAATATTGCATAGGATGTTAGTGACATTAAATGTTTATTGCTGATCTTAATGCTGGAGTTATTAATGAAAAACGAGAGTTCAAATTAAATTACCCTTCAAAATGTATAAGAAACAACATTGTGTTGGATGAAATCATTTAATAAGAAAAGTCTTCTGGTTTGATATCATTTAAATATAACTTCTAGACACGTATTTGTTGTCGTTTTGAATCTCATTCGCCTTGTGAAATTGTAGCATAACCTACTGTGACACAAATTGTGTAGGTGATACTGAGGACGTCATGTTTTTTTTAATAATGTATGAGTAAGTAGGACTGTGTAATTTATAGTTGCTGTTGAGAGCTTGAGAGTTTGCAATTGGGAGACGAAGTGCAGTAAGGAAGTTACATATTAGTCACAGCTGCAGGAAGAGTTGAGTTGGCTGAAGGTTTCGTGTTGAGAGCTAGAGATTTTGCGATTGGAAGACGAAGTGCAGTAAGGAAGTTACATATTAGTCACAGCTGCAGGAAGAGTTGAGTTGGCTGAAGGTTTCGTGTTGAGAGCTAGAGATTTTGCGATTGGAAGACGAAGTGCTGTAAGGAAGTTACATATAAGTCACAGCTGCAGGAAGAGATGCGTTGGCTCAAGGTTTCGTGGTCACTGGACGCTACTATTCAGTGTTGAGCTGTTTGAGCATGTCACCAAACGTCAATAACTGTTAGGCTGCAATGAATATATCTATGAAGAGTTAATAGCATGTACCGATATGTTAGACCATGGGCTGCGCTGAATGTTTCCCTGATCACATTCCTCTCTCAGCATCTGGTTCTCCCAACTATTCGTAAGGGTTTAAGAAGCTGAATGTTGGTGTCCCGATTCTGTTGATGAGAATTTCTTGTGTTCCACGTCTGTTATATGGAGGTTTATCTATATTGTTATAGTTTGAAGATATATTGCATTTCCTGTCGGATTTGTTGATGGGATTCACCATGGAATTGCCTAACATGCTTTACATTTGGAGGAAACCTTGGACAAGAACCCCATCAGTAACGAGACCAAGTAGAATCAGAAGCTATGTCCGAGTGCAGCCTTAGTTCTCAAGTTGAAGTTGCTTTGTCTGAACAAAACTCGTTGGCTATGGGGAGATTGGTTACTTTGTTTCATTGATTGAGACATGTTTAGTTTCCAGGATTTCTTTGGTCTTTTTCTGGCGTTTCTGCTTGGTGAATACTACATGTTTGTCTGGTTTATTAACCTGTTTTCCAGTATTCTGTCGAAACCATTTCTGATTTTTTTCCCCTAACCTATCTTGGACTGATTCTTCTGGCATGATATTGTTTATTCTTTAAATCCTCAACACATTATATTCAGTCCCTTGTTATAACATAGTCCATTGAATTTGTACAGTATGTAGGCTATTTTTCTTTCTTTAATTTTGCAGCAGTGTTTACACTTTATAGTCCTACAGCATAACACCATACATAATGATGGCTAAATTTGAAACAGAACAAGATATATGGTAAGATAAGTCACTGTGTATATCATAGAACAAGGTATGGTAGTGAGTTTGAAATGTTTTACAATCTCGCACCATTGTCTTGTTGTTACAGTAGTGTAATGGAAAGAACTAAATCTAGAGATCGACAATATTTTTATCGTGAACTGTCAAACTGTTATTTGCAGAGGGAGTTGGAAACACGTGTGCAATTAAAGAAACCTTTAACTTATGAGAGGAGAAAAAAGCTGTCTGATGTAGAACAGGAGCTTGAAGAGTTGAAGTTGGTCTATCATGATCAAGAGAAATCAGTCAATTTACTAAAAATTGAAAGAGAAGCAGCAACGGAGGAGATTATTAAATGGCAGGTAATCTGTGGCGATTCTTTGGCCTTGTTATCACCAATTTTATCGATGCTAAGTAATACAGTAAGTGTTAGTGCAGTAGTAAGGAAAGTACTCTCAGTGATAGATTCCTTTTTGTTTAGGTATGAGATGTGCAAACTTCTTTTTTCATACAGTTCTGACACTTTAATTTTGTAATTTACTGCAAACACAGAGAGTGACCATGTTAATATTTACATAGTGATCGGCCATGTTAGTATTTGAAATATGTTACGCTATGTGTGTGTGTGTGTGTCTGTGTCTGTATGTGTGTGCGTACGTGTGTGCAACATCAGTGATAGTAGCTAATTCTGAATATAATAGTGTGTTAGTGAAATGATATATTTATTGCTGACTTTAATGCTGGAATCATTAATCAAAACTGAGATGTCATATTAAGTTATTCTTCATAATGTGTATAAGAAACAAGATTGTGTTTTGTTGAAATCATTGAATAAGGCAAGTCTTCTATTTTTGATATCATTTAAATGTAATTTCCAGACAGATATTTGTTGTTGTTGTTGTTGTGAATCACATTCGCCTTGTGATAATATAGCATAATCTACTTGACACATGTGTGTATTGTAGGTGATACTATGGACGCTCTGTTTGTTGAATAATGTGTGAGTGATATTGATAACTTATTGATATTATTTATTAATAGTTCAAAAGTACATAAACTTAATCTTAAAACTGATACATTCACAAATAATGATAATACACAATATTTACACAATTTAATAACAAATTTTCTATCATATAATTATTCAACTTATGTTGGTTTAACTTACACTTACTTCTGGTTTTAGTGCAAGTTTTCACCCTATCGCATTTATTTTTTACACATTCAAAACTTGTTTACATGCTAAGATAGAAATTCTCATTTTTTTTCTATAATAAACAAGTGTATATAAATCGTCCTTGCTGCTATATTCATCAAATTATCTTTTACCACAGTCATATTTATATTTAAATTTCAGTTCCTTGTTTACACAATACTTAACTATTTCATGTAATAAATATCGCATAGAGGTTAGCAGATGCAGACAATATGTGAACAAACAGAATAGCTGAATCAGTACATTCTATGTGAATATGTAGGGCAGTGTCTAACCTTGTGCTTACGCTTGTCAGCAAAATCCTCGACGTAACCTTATTACAGCTGTCAGCTTACTTGTTTAAACACATTATTTGTCAAACTAATTACATGATAACATAAATTCCACTTTAATCAATTCAATCGCATGCACTCATTTACATTCATTGCTATTATGTTTCTAATACATTTATAACTTAGTACCATCCTGTCAAATTAAAGAATAATATTTACCAATTTATAACGTCTTAATCTTTTTATCACTTTTATCATCTATAATAATTTACACCGTTATTACTTAATAAATTCATAAAAGTATTATTTTCAATTTTATTTATTAAAACTTCGACACTAATAAATCTTATAATGTGTGAGTGAATAGGACTGTGCAAGTTATATTTGCTGTTGGGAGCTGGAGATTTTGTGATCGGGAGACAGAGTGGAGTAAGGAAATTACTTATCAGTCACAGCTGCAGGAAGAGATGAGTTGGTTCAAGGTTTCATGGTCATTAAATGCTACTCTTCAGTTAAACTTACATCGACGGTTCAAGCATGTCACCAAACATCAATAACTGTCTGGATGTGATGAATATAATATCTGTGAAGAGTTAATAGCATGTACTGGTATGTTGTCATTATCTGTTATAGCAGGGGCTGCACTTAATGATTCCCTTATCACATGTCTTCTTTCTCTCCAACTCTGGTGCTCCCAAATCTACATAAGGATTTAAATAGTTGAATGTGTCTTTCCAGTTCTGTTGATGAGAATTTCTTGTCTTCCATGTTTTTCTGTTTTCTGTATGCCCCACAGTTTTTAGATGTGTTGGTGGAATTAGTGATGGAAGGGCAGATGTTGATGACCTAAAAATCTACTTAAAATGATCATTAAAATGCCCTTAAACTAATGAAAAAAGGCATGAAATTAAAAGAAATTGACATTTAAATATTATTCACCGTACTCGCACCACAACATCTTAAAAATTAGTCACCTTGTTTCAATGACTGTCCTGAAAAATCTCGGAGAGAAGAGACAACTTCCTGGAATTTGGCCAAGATAAAGGAAAAGAACATGCAACAAAATTGAGGTTTTAAGGGAAAACTATAGGATTTTAATAGGGTTTACAACGTGTTTCAATCAGAGATAGTTCATGTCAGGGCCTTCATTCTCTCTCCTCCTCCTTCCGCACTTCACTTTTGCTACTACCAGATCTTCGAGATGAGGAAGTGTGAATGACAAAACAAATTGTGGGTGCAGCGTGCATTCTTGCAATCTTCGTGTTAAAAATACTGCCTACTACTATAGACATCCCTTCCGAACCATGTTGAGGACACAAAAAATCCTGTCCAGGACATGGTGAAAGTTTCCCCCCTTCCAAACATAAATTCTAAAGACACCCTCGTACCGACAAAAGAACAGTAGCGGTCAAAGTCCTCACTTAAACTAAGCTGCTGTCAAGCATTTTATATTACTTCCATTGTGTGAAGTGAAGCCTTCAGTGGAATGAGGAATGGACTTTACAGTCTGTTCCAAATTATAAAACTCGAACTTCACTGTTATTCACTTATTCAGTAGGTAATTACTACTGACCTGTTTGGTTAGAGAATGATTTAACAGACCTATTGGTAAAGAAGAAAGTAAAATGCATTCCAAATTATCTAAAAGTTCTTCATAGTATTAAAAATGACCAACAAATGCCGAAAAAAAAAATTTAAAAAATGACCTATTAGTTCAAAAACGTAAAAAAGTTTTAAAAATTCTATATAAGAAATTACTTTTTTCGTTGATATTAACATAGAAAGGATTTCTATATTAATAGGCATCGTCTTAATGTGAAAAATAAGATGACGACTTTTCAACAACATCCGCCCCCTAGTAATGAAATTCACCATGGAATAGCCTAGAATGTCTTACATTTGGAGAAAATGTCAGATGAGAAGCTCTTTCAGATAACCAGACCAAGTGATATTCGAAGCTATGTCCGAGTGCAGTTTCAGATCTCGAGTTCAATGTGCCATTGTCTACACTATACTTGGGGAGAGGTTATAACAAACCTTCCTCATCCGAATGCCTTCTCTTTCCCATGCATTTCCAAACAGTTCCTAACTTCTCAGAGTTGTCATGTCTTTCACTTCCTGAGGGCTGGCTTCAAGGTCGTTACTGTAGAGAATATCAAGTGGTGATTAAATGCAATGAGATAATTTCGTCCTAAATCTTTTAAGCATTATTAAAGTATTTTTTATTTTTATATTATCCGATATCTGTTTCAACAAAATCGTTCTTTAAAGGTGTGTGTGTTTTTGTATGTGTTTGTGTGTCCAATGCCATTTGTCTTCCTGCACTCCAAGAATTTAGGATCAAGATGCGTTTTTACTCTATGGCAGCATATTGTCTTTTATGATGTTCCGTAACTTATTCATTTGTGATTATCATAGGTGCTTCCCAAAATGCGATGATGGGAATTTGAGTCGCATCCAGCAATAAAATGGGGATCCTTGATCGTACAGTACTCTACGATCCCTTCAGATTCTCCTGTTGGATGAAGAGTTATTGAGTCAATGGGGAAATAGCATGAATTAGTGATTGGGTGTGAATATCTGTGATTTTGTCGCTGTGGTAGGTTTGTCACATGTCTGATATACCGTACTACTTAATACATAATATACTACTGTGTTTATTCAAGGAAGAACAGCTAAATTATAGCCTAAATGAATTAGAAGTTGAAATGTCACTCATAGTACATAGTACATAAGATTGTGGTGGTGGTGGTGGTGGAGGTGGTGGTGGTGGTGGTGGTGGTGGTGGTGGTGGTGGTGGTGGTGGTGGTGGCAGTAACAGTAGTCTATAGCCCAGGAACTTGGATTGTCTCCATTGACCTTCTTGCTTCCCAGTATAATGTTGATGCTGAGTCCAATTGCAGTGGGGTTAATGCAGTAGATTTGTACAGGCATTCTATTGTCATTACTGAATTTTCTTTAGTGCAGAAGACACGCATTGGAGATGGATATATATGAAGATCTTGTGCAGGGGTGCTGCCAAGCAGATGTGTCCTGTTATAATGAGAAATGCAGCCAGTGCTTAATATCTAGGTTAATTTAGGATTGATGAATCGTTAGTCAGGACAGACCATAACTTGTTGTTACTTTCAAATTTTTGTGTTTCATATATTTCTTTTTAAATAATTTTATTGATTATTAATTTAGCTGGTCTATATGACATAATTCATGATTTGGAATTTTTCGGATTTTACTTGTTTTTGACAGAAGGTCCGCTATTTTGTTCCCTTGTAGTCCATAGTGTGCTGGGACTTATTGCATAACAGTATTCTTATTTAATGCTGTTAAGGTTTTAATTTTGTTTTGGATATCAAGTATACTTTTTCTGTTGGAATGAGTGTTATATCATATTAGGCACTCAGCACACAAATGAACCAACCCACAAAATTTCCATATTGACTTTATTGCTTTAAAGACCTCCTCATATTGTTCTTTTCAAAGTGTAAATCAGCTTAATTATCATTTCTAGTTTTCCATGAGATTTCAGCACAAGTTTTATTTGTGTATCACATTTCACGCACTGTTAAAAAATCGGTAAACTGAAAATATAATTTTGTGGGTTGGGACATTTGTGTGCTGAGTGCCTCATATCCTCATATGACCTCTTGGTTAGCTGCTAAAGAATCACTGAGTATGACTGCTTTATTGAAGGCATCAAATTCTAGATTTTCTTGTAAATACACGTTTTCAGCATCTTTGATAACGATACTAGTTTTGACCATGCCATCTTGTCTATGGAGAGTGATTCATAATCAATATTATATACTGAAACTGAAAGACTGCCAAAGAATGCAATAGGTTCAAAGCATTCCTCTGCTAAGGCCATGGAAATATTAATTGCAGGTGTTGCAGAGTTTAAATGTTGTAATTATTTGTTATGTCTAGACCTGGATTATTATGTAAGTAACTTACTACAAGTCAAGAATGACACAGAGTACAGTTCAATGAATGTGGGGTCGGATGGGAGGGTTTTTGAGCTTGGTTCACAGGACTCCGAATTGTAATAGACAACTTAGTAACAAGGACCTGACAGTGCATCTTGTAAACCACGTGCTAATTTATTAAAGACCTTTAAGGGTATCAAAGGTAAATACTGAATGACAGGAATGGCATTTATGGCTTGTATGTTCATAAATTATAGATTAATAATATTAACTTCTAGCACATATAAATCTGGGCTCTAAGTTATGTATACAATTGGTTAATAATCAATCAATCAATCAATCAATCAATCAATCATCTTCTTAATGTCTCCAGCTGCTTACTGACAACATAAAGTTCACTATAGTCCACTGTGGTCTATTCAGTTGTTGTTTTTCACGAGAAAAGAGTGGTATTTTGGTCAGTGTTCATTATAGATGCCTGTTGCTAGTAGCCAGAGGTGGGGTGTAGTCAATATATACTGCAGGGCTGTATCTTCTGCAACTGGTACTGATGATTTTAATTTACTTCTTTTGTGGTTTATGGATGGACAGTATAGAAGAATGTGTTCCAGATCTTCATCATGATTATTACACCACAAACAAGTAGGATTATCAGAAATGTGAAATCGGTGTAGGTACAATTAAATGACAATGTGACCTGTTCTGGCTCTTCTTAAAAATGTTTGAACATGTCTGGGCAAGTTTTTGTACATTTCCAGGTCATTTGATTTCTTTTGTACAGACTGTAAAATTTTTCCTTTGTCAGAAGAGAGCCAACTGTTGATTCATAGGTTTATAAAATGAGACTTTACTGAATCTAAAGCACTGGACAGAGATATCACTTGAAGTCTTGGTTACAAATATGTTGCCTGTTTTGCAATATTATCGACTTTCTCGTTCCCAGGTATACCACAATGACTAAGTATCCATTGAAATGTTATTTCCTTTGGGAGTTTTTTAGTTTACTTAGTTGTTCTTGAATTGGAATAATTCTATGTGCATATAGGTTTGGTCCATATTGAATTATATTAAATATAGCCCCCTTGGAGTCGGTAAGTATGCAAATAGATTTTTCAGAAATTTGAGTAACACACTGAAGAGCAGCATCAATAGCAAGCAATTCAATGTCAGGACTGGAAGAGGAGGAACATGGTATGAAATAACTTTCTTGATGTTTTAGAAAATAATACCCTGCTCCTGATGTTCCATTATTAGGATTTAGAGATCCATCTGTATAAATTTGAAGATGATCCTTATATGTGCTGCAGAGTAGTTTCATGGCATCTAACTTAAGAATGTATGGAGTATCACAATTGATGAATAAGACAGTGTATTTTCTTGTATAGTAACTTAAATGAAGAGAAGAATTTTCAATTATCATAAAAAAGTATATAATTTTTCATGACTCTTTCACCATGTGTGTATTAAAATTTCGAACACAATTGGAATAAGTTTTTTTCCCACTAATCATTTTTTTGTTAATTTATTCTTTAGTGTCACTGTATCTATAATTGTTTTTTTCGAAAGATGGGACATGATACGCATCTCGCCAAAAAATTGTAACTTAGTTATTTGTTCCACATATTAAAGTTTCAATGCTAATGTAAGATCTATGGAATACAATAAATGAAATGAAAATGAGCGACCATAGTTGAAACTACAGCATTACTTCGCCAATTTGAGCGATCTTATGATCAGCTGGTGCAAGCTACCAGCTGACGTTAGATGACTAAGATTAAAACATTCATTGATAGTTGATGCGAAGTTTTAAAAGAATACAAAAATCGACAGGAAATGAAATACAAAATGTATTACTGGCTGACATTATGTTCACAACAAATGGCGCCAAAAGAGCTATTGAGCACTCACCACATGGGAACTATAAATTTGACAACTCAACCATTGTTACCATAGCAACAGGCTTCCCTTGCTATGTGACATTCAGTCATTTCTCCGACCGCAGCTCTAATGCCATTTCCCATCTTTAGAAAAAACGGGTATGCACCACTTTCTTTCAACTTCTTTTCTAACTCCTTTGCTTTGATCATTGCTTGGTCAAGTTCAATTTTTGTGGCACTTATTTAGCGTCCTCTAGTTCTATTTCCTGTCCCTCCAGTTTCCTTTTTGAAACGTCTTTGTCATTAGTATAGCTTTTTTAAAGAAATTTCCTGCTGCTGTAGCATAATATGTATTTTGTGTCATTTTCGCCTGCAGATTGAGATACTAAAAAAAACAATTCATGAATACTGAACAAGAAGACATATCGGAAGATGAATTGAGAATGTATAGGGAGACCATTGCTGGATTCTTGAAGAAACGGGCAAGTGAAAAAATGTCAGAAAGGAAAAAATTAACTTAAGGAATAAATTGATGAATTTGTACAAAATTTAAGGTTATAATAATCAATATTGTATTTAAACAAAATTTAAAGTTAAAATAAATGATAATAAAAAAAATGTTATGTTTTATTTAATGATGCTCGCAACTGCAGAGGGTCCACACCTGTGGAGTAACAGTCAGCGCGTCTGGCCGCGAAACCAGGTGGCCCGGGTTCGAATCCTGGTCAGGGCAAGTTACCTGATTGAGGTTTTTTCCGGGGTTTTCCCTCAACCCAATACGAGCAAATGCTGGGTAACTTTCGGTGCTGGACCCCGGACTCATTTCACCGGCATTATCACCTTCATATCATTCAGACGCTAAATAACCTAGATGTTGATACAGCATCGTAAAATAACCCAAAAAAAAACTGCAGAGGTTATATCAGCGTCGCCAGTTGTGCCGGAATTTTGTCCCACAGGAGTTCTTTTACATGCCAGTAAATCTACTGACATGAGCCTGTCACATTTAAGCACACTTAAATGCCATTGACCTGGCCCGGGATCGAACCCACAGCTTGGGCATAGAAGGCCAGTGCCATACCAACTCGCCAACCAGGTCGACTAAATAAATAAATATTTAAAATTTGCATTGAATTATCGTTGATCTTTTATTGTCATATCCAGAACATTTAAAAAAATTCCTTTTGGCTATAAAAGTGTAAGTACTACTATTTTAATCTTGTATTTATTTCTTTCAAGAGACTTCCTCCTTAATTAAAAAAAAGAGAATATAATAGAATTTACTGCACAAACCCATGAGTACATCATGTGGGTTACAATATATTATAAATTTTGTAATTTAATTACATAAACATTTTAATTAACCTATAATATTGGCCTATATATAATATATAATATGGCCTTAACTCTGCCAGTAGAAATAAATCTGTTAAATAAATAAATAGATATTATAATGAACGATTGTTACTAACATTGAAAATCGAAACATAATGTACCTACAGTGTTGATCGAGAAGTTTCGTCACAGCTCCATTAGTTCTAGTAACCCAGAAGAAAGTTGGCACTCTTGCTTTCATTCCGGTTTGATGGACTCACACCCTTCCAAGATGACGGCCGCAAATCCTGACTGCCACAAGGGTTGAAGAACATTTGTTAGTCCACTTCAATCTCTACTTGATAGACGAGTGTAAAATGTTTTCTGTCAATGAACGAGTGTTTGTAGTGGAGAATACGTTTTGAAGAGGAATAAATTACACTGCGAAAGTGAAATATAAATTCGTTGAAAGTTTTCCAAATTCAAGACTACCGGTACCACATCGGGATAATGTCCGTGGTTTAATAAATAAATTTCGCAAGACAACTTCAGTGCATGATGTTGGGAGGAGTGGTAGACCAGATATCTTAACTGAAGAGAAAATGGCTGATATTTCAGATAGGACACTTAAAAGGCCAACGAAATCAGTAAAGAAATTGGCCCAACAAACCAATCTTTCTTATGGTTCTGGATACACAGCAGTGAAAAAAGAACTCGAGTTATATCCATATAAAGTGTCGGTTGTACAGATGAAAAAAGAATCCATTATTGCGAATGGTTCCAGAGATTTATCATGCACCATGGAATTGACATGTTAGATAGGATGGTTACCAGACATAAAGTCCAGGATTATAATATTCATACTTCAAAACGTCCATAGTTCTATAATGCCCACTTCACTCTGATGTCCAGAGTCAAAATGTCCATAATAGTATAATGTCCACTTCACTCTGATGTCTAGAGTCATAATGTCCATAGCTCTATAATGTACACTATATCCATTTTCATAGAGTATCCTATGTAAAAATTTTCAAGTGCAGAACTAATCAGAATTGAAAATTTTAAAGATGGAACAAAATCCTCAGTTAGTGCTATCACAGAAAGGTAAGCTATTTCTTTCTTTTCGTGGGTACCTGTACCAACATCATGACTTTAATAGAGATAGGACAAAAATATATTGACGATGCAAGGAAAGGAAAGTTTACAATGACAACTAACAGCAACCTGGATAACATTTGAGTTTTGCGGGATGGCGCAGATAAGAATTTACTTAGTGCTGATGAAGCAGGTATAGAAGTAAAGCACATCTTGAACCATGTTAGGGCAAGAACAAGAACGATGCCAATTGGAACTCCATCAACTGTTTTTGTGTTGTAGCAGTTTTCCATCAGAGTGATCCTAAACTGCAACAACTGATAAATGGTAACTTGTTTTTAAACCTGCAACAGATCGAAATTCTTGGAACCAATCTCCCTCCTCTGTAACACATCCACATCTTGTCCCAGACTCTTTACTATAAGCAAGTCTTGGAGAGTCTGCATGACTTCAGTCATCCTGGCACACGCGCAACTGTCAGAGCGCTTCGTGTGGCCCAGTGTAAGTGAGATAGCCATATCTGACCCCGAGCTTGACATGTCACAGCCCCACTAGAAAATTTCCTCACACCATCAGCACGTTTCCAGCATGTGCACCTGAATCATTGGACCACTCCTACATGCTGGGTTGTCCACTTTGGATGTCCAACATGTATCACAACAGACCAAGGCCGACAGTTTGAACCCCAGCTCTTCCAAAACCTAGTGAAGTTAATTGGCACCACAAGGTTCTGTACAACCAGCTGGCATCCCAGATCTAATGATTGTTGTTATTGTTTAGTTAACTGTCCGAAGACAGGTCTGAACCTCACAAGTGATACCAACAAGGCACCACTTATGAGACAAATAGGCCATGAGATAATGGGGTAGGGTGGTCAGTTCCTTTCCCCCTCCGTTGCATACATCACCGACTAGTTACATATTACACTAGTCAGACTTCAGATGCATACAAACAATTGTTCTTCCTCTGACACATATCGTCAAATGAGATGTACTGCCCGATAATAGATGTACATATCAGCCAGAACCTCAATCAGAGGATGAATCTAATGATATGGTGGAGTAATTCCAGCAACAACTGAAGGCATCCATTATGTGCCAACTGGGCATGTCTTGGTTCTAAGCACTATTCATTGTCCTCCTTGGTATACGTAGCACCCATAATGAGGATTTAGGAGCATCTTCAGCTGAGCTCGTGTACGGAGAGTCTATTCGCATCCCTGGTGAATTGTTGAGAGCAACAGAGACACAGAAACCTAATGACATCTCTGACTTCGCCACCAAAATAGTGCAACAGATGAGACGTCTTTGTCCAGTCCCTATATCATGGCAGCCCAGCACATTTATTTTCAAGGAGCTGGCCACCTGCACACATGTGTTCAGTGGAATGACACAGTCTGCGGTGCTCTCCAGCCTTCACACACAGGACCTCACTAAGTTGTGCAATGAGACGACAGGACACTAATCATAGAAATCAACAGTAAGCCCTTGCATGTCAGCATTGATAGAGTGAAGACAGCTTACATTCTTGCTGGTGACATTCCATAACCCAGACCCTCTCCCACATTATAATCCTGCAGTGTCAGCCCAAGAGACTGTCGTCACCACCCATTCTGGCTGCCATGCGTGGTACCGGTCCATCTCATAGACTAGCTCCTTCACTCCGTGGGGGGCTGGTGTGGCAGCATAATACCAATGACTGCCAGCATCACTCATGGTGAACAATTTGCAGACGTATTTTTCGAGCTGAGTTACCATGGTTACTGTGAGCACGTTGCTGCCAATATGCTGTATTAGTTAAGTGTTAATAAACCTTGGTTGGACAAGTGTATTACTTGTTATTCTTACGGCCTAAGATATCCATTCCCAAATATCTATTCGACACTTAAACTCTATAAGTTACATATGACTAGCGCTTTCGCCTTATATACCATCATCAGGTCTAAGAGATAACATATGTCAAATTGTATGAACGTAAAATATAAGGTGTAAGGAAGTTGTCATATACCTCGAAAGTGCTAGTCATATTTAACTTATAAAAAATCATGATCTAATGTTTTATTTGTATAACCATTAGTCCTAATAAATTGTGACAGTTATTGAAGGATTTACATTTAATTATTCTACATTTAACTTGTCGGACCAAAAATGTCTCTTTAAATTTTGCAGTGCCAGTCAGGCAAAAATGTTCAATTCAAACATGAACGTAAAGATTAAGCTACACAATATGGTAGCAAACATTAAGTTTAAGAAATAATGCTTAGCTCATAATGTTATTTCTAATTATGCAACAGATGCCATATATGGCGGAAGCACTAATCATATTTAACTTATAAAAAAATCATGACCTAATGTTTTATTTGAATAACCATTAGGCCGAATAAATTGTGACAATTATTGAAGGACCTAGATTTAATTATTCTACATTTAACTTGTCGGATCAAACATGTCTCTTAAACTTAATGCTCTGTTGTACTGGATCTCTTATTTTGAATAAGCTGTTACATTTAGTGATTTTAAAGCAGCTATTACTGCTATAATAACCAGTCTGTCACCTAAGAAAGAGACAAAAAGAAGCTTATTATTGGAAAATGTTACACCATCTGATGAAGCTTAACAAACAAAAGGATAGTTTTTCAATGGGTATCTAGTAATGAAGCTCCTAACTGTCTTGCTGAGAAGGGAAGTGAAATCTTTCAAAACTCCATATCAACTTTATTATTTTCAACAGTTAAAAGGGCCACTAGCATAACTGAATCAGCTGAAGCGCTTGCATGCCTATCCAAAGTTGCGCTTGGGCGAGGGTTCGATCCCCATTTAGGCTGATTACCTGATTTTTTCCCGAGGTTTTTCTCCTCCAACTGTAAGATGGATGTCAGGTAATCTATGGCGAATCCTCGGCCTCATCTCGCTATCATCAATCCCATCGATGCTAAATAAGCGAGTACTTAGTTGATATAGCTTAGTTAAAATAACAAACTAAAAAAAAACAGTTAAAACATTAATCATCTCAAAATATGAAGATATAATATCACACATCATCTCCACGAAATTTCAAATACTAAAAGGTGGAAGTGTCTCACTGTGCAACAAAATATAATTCCTCAGTATCTAAGGAGAAGTGCAGTTATATCCTTTCGATTACTTACAGGGCATGAATGTTGGTCAAAGTGCATGAGCAAAATTAGAATTATTTCTTCATCTCTTTGTCCACTGTGAAGTCTTAAGGAAGAAATAGATCAGAATCATATTCAGCAATGTCCAGTCCTTTTCTCTAAAACCACTGTGTGTGTGAAATATTGGAGAACAAAGTGTTGATGGCTTTATTTCCAAGAATTCAGCATTAGTTTATTAATTAACAACAATATTTTAACAAAACGTTCAATGGCTGACTGTAGTGACAACCATCTGACTGCAACATGATGCAAAATTTTATCATGAATCTTGTTAGGAAAATTCACAGGAAACTTTAATTCAGCTTTCTTAGATGCAGATGAGATGTCTATTTTGAGAACTATTGACTCAACATCATATTTCAGTAATTTAAAATCGAACTTAGCACAGATATGAATACGCTAGGATTTTTAGGTAAATAAATATTTTATTTGCACTTACTTATGGCTTTTAAGGAACCCGGAGGTTCATTGCTGCCTTCACATAAGCCTTCACTGTAATAGAAACTTGTAATTGTGTTTTAAGTTTCGAACAGGGTCACCTAAGCATATATTTTAAATTTTATTTCACATAAGAACGCTTAATAATAGATTAAATGGCGATCTTACTCGTGTTAATTATGTAAACATGTGTGGCTTACAGCTGTGTCGGTGCTACTTGACACCATCCTCAGAGCCTACTATAGCTCGGCACTATTTCAATTTCGCTGCCTGTTGTGTGGGTGCGTTCATGTGATGAAGAGTTGTGTCAAATAGTGTGTGTGTTCTGAAATTGATCTGTGTGTGATTAGGGTGTGTTTTAGTGTGTCTGTATATTTCATATTGTTCTAGTGTGTTGAGTTTTTTGTTTTTTGGTTGTATGTGTAGGATTTCCATGTCTGTATTTATGTTATTGTATGTGTGGTTAGCATTAGTTATGTGTTCGGCATATGTAGATGTATTGTGTCCTCTGGTTATTGCTTTAATGTGTTCTTTGTATCGAGTTTGGAATGATCTGCCTGTCTGTCCAATGTAGAAACTGTCGCAACTATTGCATGTGAGTTTGTATATGCCTGTGTGGTTGTATTTATTTGTTTGTGTTGTTTGTGTGTTGAGATGTCTTTGTAGTGTGTTTTCTGTTCTGTATGCTATGTTGTATTTCTGTTTTCTGAATGAGGATGCGATCTTGTGTGTGTTTTTGTTTTCGTATGTTAGTGTGATATATTTCTTGTGTTCTTGTGTTTGTGTTGTGTTTTGTGTGTTTTTGTGTTTGTTGAGTTTTTGTTTTGTCTTCCTTATGATGTTGTCTATTATGTTTGGGTTGTAACTAATTTCTTGTGCTATGTATTTGATTGTGTTCACTTCTTCATTGTAATGTTGTTGGCTCATGGGTATGTTGAGTAATCTATGTACCATTGTCCTGAATGCAACATGTTTGTGTTGTGTGGGGTGATTAGATGTGTTGTGTATGTGTGTGGTGGTGGTGGTGGTGGTGGTGGTGGGTTTCTGTATATTTTGAAGGTGTGTTTGTTGTCAACTTTTGTTATGGTGATGTCTAGGAAATTTATGGAGTTATTGTTTTCAAGTTCCAGTGTGTATTGGAGTTTTTGGTGTATTTTGTTTATGTATTTGTGTAGTTTGTGTATTTGTCGTTTGTTTCCTTTGTATAGTATGAGTATGTCTTCTACGTATCTGTGCCAGTATATTATGTTTTCTGCATATTTGTTGTGTTCATTGTCGAATATGTATGTTTGTTCTATGTTGTGTAAAAATATCTCTGCTAGTATGCTAGATATGGGTGATCCCATTGGCAATCCTTCTGTTTGGGTGTAGTATTTGTTGTTGTGTGTGAAATAGTTTAGCTTTGTTATGATGTCTGTGATTTGTATGATTTCTTCGATGTGTTGTTTTGGTGTGTTGTTGTCTGTGAGCATTTGTTTTAGTATCTGTAATGTGTCTTGTATCGGTATGTTAGTGTATAAGTTAGTGATATCGAAAGATGCTAGTGTTGCACTGTGTGGAATGTGTTGTTGTTTTGTTGACTAGGTCTATAGTGCTTTTTATTGTTGTCTGTTTTCTGAATTTTATGTTGTTTCTGATGATTTTGTCCATGTGTGTGGCTGGTTTGTGTGCTGGTGCCTGTTTGTAGTTGCTTACATAATTAACACGCGTAAGATCGCCATTTAATCAATTATTTATATTCAAGTGTTAAAAGTAGTGTACGAAAGATTCAGCATGGATAAGAACACTTATTTCGAATTTTTAGAGCAAATATGTACATATTTTCAAATATTTACATTAAAACACATAAAAATTAAGTTTTCATCAAATATTTTTCGACAAAAGCCCCATTTCAGATTAAGCCTAATCGTCACCTGAATGTTCGGTGCAGTTGCTTAGAAGTGACAGCTGGTAACTGTTTCTCGGAATTGCCTATCTGTGGACCTGTGAAACTACAGTCTGCTCTCTCACCACAAGTGATAAGAGCTGTCACCACTAAAAAATTGTTCAGTAATACACACAAACATTGATGTGTCATTTAGGAGTGCCTTGTAAGTTACCATAATACTGATTCAGGAAGTAATTAGATGTAATAAACATCAGCTGCGTCTGGTTCCGTTTCCAATCATGAACATATCTCTAGCTAGTGCATGTTGTTTCTCAATGGTAAGGGCTCCTTATCAGTCTTACCATAAATATTTAAAAAATATTCCGTTCTTTCAAAAAAACATTATACACTGGTACTTGAGTCGAGACCAGCTCACTCACTTGTTAATTTCTAGTCCTGTGAGGTGATGGTTTTCACAGTTACATTTGTTTAGTCCATTACAACAATGCCTAAAGTAAAAGCAACGACAAGTTATCATTTGCAGCAATACGATAAATAATTTAAGGACATTTTTAGTTAAGCGTCGTGTACTGCCAGCCATGTGGGAAAGCAATAAGGCTGAACAGCGAACTCAGGTCACACAACACATAGCTGGCAACAAACACATCGCTGCAGTTTCGAATAAAACGAAGAAACAAGCTCTGATTAGTGAACCAGTTTCAGGTTTTTTTAAAGGCCCTTCTAAATGAGTGTAATTAATTACCACTGCAACCGGTTATTTACCCATTTGCTGTGTTAATAAATACATACATACAATTTTTTTGTTTATTGTGCAGATTTATGTAGGACATTTATATCAGCAGACATGCTCATTTATAAAGTGAATTATCCTGTGTTACAGAAGTTTCTCACCAAATATTCAAATATTGACACTCGTGAAAAGTCAAAATTGTCCCCCAAAGTGTTACAAAGAAACTCTGGAACAGATTCGTTCAATTTGTGAAAATGAAAAAATCTGGGTTAGTTTAGACGAAACTTCGGACTCTACTGGAAGGAAAGTTGGAAATGTCATTGTTGAAGTATTAAAAAATAATGAAGTGATTTCGAAGAAATGTTTTCTGTTAACGTGCCAAAAAATTACTGCTACGAACCATGTGACAGCTGCAAATTATTTAACGAAGCAATGCACATTTTTTTTTTTTGGCCAGGTGTGAAAATCGACAATGTTTCACTTTTCTTTTCAGATGCCGCAGCGTATATGAAGAAGGTAGCCAGAGGTCATGTTGTTAGTTATCCTAAAATGATTCATGTTACATGTATTGCACATGGTTTACACAGATTATGTAAAGAAATTAGAACACTGTATCATAATTTGGATAAATTGATTTCTAATGGGGGAAAACATTAAGTCACCGAGAAGAATTGACATATTCAAGAATAAAAATCCCAACATACCACTGCCACCCACATTGATATTAACATGGTGGGGAACTTGGCTTGCTGTAATACAGTATTATGCTGAAAATGTTGGTGGTTTTTCTTCTTTCGTTAATGAACTGAACAAAAAGTGATGCCACTTCAATTGGAATGTTTTAGATAAGTGACACAGTGTTAAAAAAAGACTTGGCAATATATATATCTGCTAACTTGTGTTTCCTTTGCAATACAATTGACAAACTTGAAGTGAAAGGGATCTTTCTGTCAGGAAGAGTTCAAGGATGTTCGTGATGTCGAGAAAAAACTTAACAGTCTTAGTGGATATACAGCACATGTGTTGCAAGAAAAATATAGAAATGTGTTTGAAAAAATAGTGGGTTTCACACTATGTATAAGATTTCGTGTATGTTGGACGGCCAACAAGAACAGGATATAGATGTGTGTGTGTGACACGCCTTATAAATTTACCAAACTGACTTCTTGTGATGTGGAGTGCTCTTTTTGCCAGCACAAGGGAGTGTTCCACGATAATTGTCAGTAATTTGTGATGAACAACTTGAGGATGAATCTCATTGTATACTGTAATTCTTCAGCAGTTGGCGAGACAGCATAATTTATACCTCTTATTGTTTGTATTCACATAAAATAATTGAAAATATAATTAAATATTTTTTTCCTTTTTTGGCACATATTTTCCCGAATTTTAGCACCTAAAAATCCGAGCTCTAGTTATGAATTATGCGACAGAAAAACAAATTTGCTTTGACTATAGCTTTCACTAATCTTTTATTTTGTGCTTTTAATTCAGTAACCATAAATTAACAGATGGATTCAGTAGATATGCTCTTTTCCACCTCAGACCACAGAGGAACATGTTTCAGCAAAGTCTACTAGAAATTAGTATCTAAATCCTTGAAGTATTTGTTGCACAGCATGTCTAAATATTTCACATAGTTTTCATAAAATGGTACTGTAGTTTCTTACACATTTCCTTTCTTAAGTAAGCCATCTTCATTTCGCGGAAAAGTGGGACATTTGAAGTCAACATTCTACAAAGAAAGGATATGTAAGCATTCTGTCAGACTCGTGGAAAACAGAAGGACAACATCCCCAAAGCAGGACTGTTCTGCCAAAAGGAGGATATATGGTGAGTTTAACCATGACATGACAAACAGTATTAGAATAAGATAAGAATTTATTTTGAAAACAGAAAAAGGGAGTATTTTCCTGGACCAAAAATACAACACAAATTGAGAATATCAATACTGTGGCAATTCGTACCTAACATTATAGCGATTAAGTAATTGATTAACTAGTGGACTTACTCGTGTTAATTATGTCAGTCTGTGCGGCTGACAGCTGTTTCGGTGCTTCATCACACCATTCTCAGAGCCTACTAGATCTCGGCGTCTTCTCGAACTTCTCTGCCTATTGTGTGGATGTGTTTGATTGTTGAAAGGTGTTGAAAAGTGGAGTCACGAGTAAGTCCACTAGTTAATCAATTACTTATATTCAAGTGCTAAAAGTAGTGTACGCAAGATTCAAAATGGATTATAGCGATTGTCAATATTGTCACAAAATTTTGCGGGAAAATTCTATATCATTGTGTTAATAATGTACATATATTTTTTTTTCTCAACAGAGGAGAGGCCAAAGGCTTAGGCCTACCACTTCTGTTCTGTGAATGATAGTTGCCAGTGAACAGCCGCATTCTTATATGAATACAGAACATTTTACTGTGAATTTAAACCAGACTATGTATGGTAATGATGACAATGACATTTGAATAAATTATGACGAAATGGGTCCGAGGCCAACGCCGAAATTAATCCAATAATTCTACTTCATTTGGTTGAGGGAAAGCCTAGGAAAACACCCCAATCAGGTAACTTTTCCCAAACGAGATTTGAACCCGCCTCCATTAGTTTCACAGTCAGACATGCAACACGACAAATTATTGGGTGGGCTCGGGTCCACCACTCATGTACCTACCTTCATGATAGCTTAAGACAAAATGACAGATCAACTCATTAATACATCACAACGCCTTCTATACAAGGATCATGAAAATAAACATACCAACCTCAGTCGTCCCATGTCAACTGTAACATACATTGGTCTATCCAAGAGTACATACCTTAAAGTCGTAAGTACTACCTAACTATAATATGGCAACGTACTAAACATTCTGTTCTTGTGCTATACATGATGTCATACTTCCACAACCACTAACTGATAATGCGAGGTGTGACAACTAGGATATTTTAAATTTTAAGATTAGCCTAAAGTGCACTAAGGTGGCAGGAATAGAACAATGCTATATTACCGGTACCAGTACTCTACCAAGAGTAAACCGTACTTCACAGGAGCAGACGCTTATTCTTCAAGAGATTCAAGACGAATGACTTAATTCCAACTCCAGTATGACTGGTAGGAGAACTTGGTTTCTGCGCACTTTGAAATGTTTGTTGCCGAGCTATAGATAAATCAAATTATTGCTTTCTGCTCAATTTTAGTAGTTGGACAATTCCACGAAAATGTCAGCCTACAGTACCTGGCCACATTATTATAATCACTGGAACAACACAAAGCACTCACTATCGAATGTTTTCCATTTAGGATTGTATAGGACGTTCTGCGCATGCTCACAGTTCCCCACAGCTCCTCTCATCTGAAGCTGCTATGACTTCTGCTGGCGCACCCATGGTATTCTCAACGCATTTCGAACTGGCGGATCAAGGTCACATACAAACGTACAAACCAAGCACGAGCCACAACTGAAAACTGTGAACTGAAGCACTGGTAATCCCGACTGCCCCAGCTGACTTTAGTTGAGAATTGTCTGGGATGGGGTAAGCACACGTGGCAAATGCAGTCCATTGTTTGACCTTGATCCGCCAATTCGAAATGCACTGACAATATTAGCTCTGACAATGCACGACCCGCCACAGCTCTGAGCTCGGCTCTGACTGTTTCTCTACTCTGAACTCTTTATCTTCGCTACCTTCTCTATCCTCACTATTCTCTCTCTATCCTGTCTATTCTCTCTGTTCTCCCTCTCTCTCTCTGTATCATCTCTGTTCTCTCTCTATCCTCTCTATACTTTACATTTTCTCTATGCTTTTTGTTCTCCCTCTCGTCTCTCTATCCCCTCTATATTCTTTGTTGTTTTTATTCTCTCTATCCTCTATCCTGTCTATCCTCTCTGTATTCTCTGTCCTCTCTATTTTCTCTATCGTCTTTTTCCTTCTCTAGCTTCTCTATTCTCTCTGTATCTTCTCCATTCCTTTATCCTCTCTGTATTTTCTCTATCCTTTCTATTTTCTCTGTATTCTCTCTACCCTCTCTATCATCTCTAGGATTAGAGCGTTTGTATAGACTAAATTAGATAGTATAGATTGAATTAGATTAATAATGTAGAATAGGTTAGATATACAGAATAGATTAGATTGGGAAAATCGAACACAGAATGGATGAGTGGAATAGATTTGATTAAGTATGAAGTGTAGATCAGAGAGATGATGGAATGCATTAGATTAGTTGGTTGGTATAAATTAGTTTAGGTGAATGGAATAGAACATATTAGAATATAGTATAGATTTTTATTAGATTAATGGAATACCTTAGAACAGTCGGCTGAGGTGCTCGTCTGCCAAACCGGAGTTGCGCTCAGACGTGGATTTGATACCAGCTTGGGTTTTCTTAAAAGGTTTTCCCAACCATAAGGCGAATTTCAGGTAATCTGTGACGAATCTTTGCTCTGACCTCATCTCGCCAAATACAACCTCGCTATCACCAATCCCATCGACGCTAAGAAACCTAGTAGTTGAAACAGTGTCGTTAAATAACCAAGTGAAAAGTGCTTTAGATTAGATGGGTGGGATAGATTAGATTAGATGAATGGAATAGGTTTCACTTGATGGATGAAATAGACTATATTATGTGGATGGAATATATTATATTGAATTGAGTAGATCAGGTTAGATTAATGAAATAGATTGGATTAGAAAATATAATGAATTTAATTATATAAATGGAATAGTTTGTATTACAAGGATTCAATAGATTAGATTCGATAAGATGGACTAGATTATATAAGATGGATGGAATAGACTAGTTTTGATGAATGAAATAGATTAGATTAGATGAATGAAATAGATTAATTAGATGGGTAGAATACATTAGACTAGATAGAATGGATTAGAGTATATGTTTGGAATAGATTAGATTGAATAGTTGGAATGGATTCGATTAGATTGTTGGAATAGATTTGATTTGAAAGGTGGAATAAAGATTAGATTGATGGAACAGATTAGAGAAGCTGTATGGAATGGATTGTAAGAGATGGTTGTGATAAATTAGTTTAGATGGACAGTATATATATATATATATATATATATATATATATATATATATATATATATATATATATATATATATAAGATTAAATGAATGGAATGAATTAGATGTATGGAACAGATTAGGTCAGACAGATGGAGTATATTTCATCAGACAGATGGAACATATTAGATTAGATTATAAATGGAATAATTAGATTATATAGAACAGATTAGATTATATAGATTGAACAAATTAGGTAAGTGTAGATTATATTAGATAGTTGGGGTAGATTATATTAGATAAATGGAATATATTATATTAGTTAGATGGAATGGATTAAATTGGATAATTGGAATAGAATAGATTAGATTGATATAATAGATTGTATTAGATAGATGGAATAGATTAGATTGGATAATTGGAATGGATGGATATAATAGATTAGATTTGCTTGATGGAATAAATTAGTTCTGATGAATGGAATAAGTTAGATTTAGTGGATGGAATAAATTAGATTTGGTGGATGGAATAATTTATATTTGATGGGTGGAATAATGTAACAGATCTGGCGGATGGAATATATTAAATTAGATTAGTTTATATGAAATTAGATGAATTAGATTAGATTAGATGGAGGGATTAGATTATGTTCTGGGATGGAATCAATTCGATTAGGGGATGGATGGATGGCTGGATAAGTGGGTGGGTCGGTAGGTAGGTAGATAGACAGACACATATGACAATATATATAAAATAAATATATAGAATAGGTATAATATGTAGAGTAGAGAAAATAATATAATAAATAAAGAGAAACATTGATAAACAGATTGGTAGATAGTTAGTGTAGGTAAAATATATGAGAGACTAGTATAGAATGAATTAAATTAGACTAGAATAGACAGAATTTAACATAATATTTACAGAATGGATGGATAGAGTAGATAGAATAGATACATACACAGATGGAATAGGGAAACTGAATTGATACGTAGAATAGATAAGTTACAATAGATAGAATGAAATAGATGTGTATAGGATAGGCTATAGCCTATGGATAGGAATGAATGAAATAAATTGAATCTATTGAATAGATTATAACTGATATATTAAATTAGACAGATAGAATATATCATTTGTATAGTATAGATGAGATAGAAGAGATTAAATATACGAGTATGTAATTATATTATATATATATATATATATATATATATATATATATATATATATATATATATATATATATATATACTGTAGCCTATATAGAATGGATTAATTGGATATAATATAATAAACAGAATGAGTAGAATACATACACAGAATAAATAAATAAGATACAGTTTTAGATTAATAGATGGAATAAATATATAAAACAGATAGATTAGAGTTAAATGCAGTGGCGGCTCGTGAACTTAGTAAACTAGCGTGCTACAAAAATAATTATTATTGACTTACCCATCAAAGACGAAAGTTAAAATCGATTCTCCGGCCTTTTTTGCCGGCAAACTTCTCTATCACTTTAGTATTGAAATCTCCCATATTATTAATTAGCTTTTTCTCTATTGAAAGCATAGCAAGAGCTGTTAACCGTTCTTGGTGCATAGAATTTCTGACAAAAGTCTTAATCCTGTTTAAAGTTGAAAAACATCTTTCGGGTTCGGCTGTTGTCATGGGTATTGTCACTATTATTTTAAGGAGTGTTGTAATTTCACTACATGTATTCTGAAGGTTGCTACTATAAATAAGCTGAAGAAGAGGGACGGCGCCATCAATATTCTTAAAGTCTGGTCTTTCATACAGCACAGAGAGTTCGGTGTGTAGTATTTTCTTGTTTAACATAGGGTAGTTCTCTACTGTCAGATTAAGGATATTTTGAGGAAATTTCTTAGAAAATTCTCGAAGTTCGCAGAATCCAGAAGTTTTGCTGCATCAAGATGACTTCTTTTCTCAAAACGATCGCATGTTTCTGTAGTAATGCGAACACAGACTTCCTTTGCATCCGATATGCGGCATGATTCAATTCTTCGACGCTTGCTTTCACTATCCGTTTCTCCCGTCATGATGTCATTCACTTCATTTCGAACACGTTCAACTGCAGTGATAAAATTTTTTACATTATGTTTTACTTTTATGGTGTCGATTTGCCTAGACTGAATTTGGCTGTAGAGAATATCGACATGGTACATAACTTTATGGAAGAACTGCAACCAGAACAGAAATTTACTATCTTCTAAATTACAGCGAAGAACTTCATGAACTGAGGCCTTGCAAACCCAAAAGAGCTAAGTGACAAAATTGTGTTTTTTGGGAAATAAGTAAAAACTGATTCATGCTTCAGGGTTTTAATATAACATGTAGCAAATATTATTAACATACTTTGAATCATGCTTTATTGACTACGTGTGTTTTTTTGGATTATAATTACTCATACACTTCACAAAAAATATTTAAAATTGAGATATTTGGAAAGAAGCTAAGTGCAACCTGATATTTATATTGAACAGAGCTATATACCTTTCTACAAGAGCTTCTAACATGGTTGCCTACTTATACAAATAATGGGTCGTCACATTTCTAGAACAAAATAGTTACACACGAAATACGGTGATTTTTAAATTAAAATGCATATAAAATGAATTATATTGTGCAGCTCGAAAACGCGAACTGGTGGAACATTTTGCTTGTTATTTTTTAATTCAGGAAGTCGAAATTAGTAAGAATTTGTTAGTTTTATCTCTGGTGCAAAATGACTGTTGACCAGTGTAATAAACAAAATACAGTAAAAACAAAGTTCAACCATTTAGAAATTATTAATTGAATCAATAATTTAAGAAAGGGCTCAATTCCATGCTTTCCAAAATTGAATTTTCAACATCTATATATTCGTATACGGTAGATCTATCTATTCAATATGAAATGAGCTCAATCCAGCAATATACTGGATGTTCATTTCAAAGTGTGTCATGACGTCACTGTTGTGAGTCAGCGATTTGAAGCGAGTTTCAGCTTTTATATCAGAGAAGTTGCCTATTAATCAAGGCGTTCAATCTGAACTTGAGAAAGTGTAAGGTATAACTTGAAAGTCGTAGCAACAGATGGCGGTCTGTAAAGTCTGTGTGCTACCATAACCTCTTTCGAACTGTGTTTTGCGCGGGCAAGTCGTACGCAGGGTATTTGTTATCATCGGTTGCATACGGTAATTTCCACAATACAAATCAAATACTCCGTGTCCATGTTGACCGTCGAACTTAATGTCAACAAATACGTAAGTAATCGTCTTAACCCTCTCCACATATCCCGACAGTAAGAAAAAACTCACATCAGTATGTGTTTCCAAACAGTTCACATTCCTGCCACTACAGGTGTTACCGTACGTATCGGTAAGTACTCTTCAGAATGAACGCCGTACTTGCTAGGCAACTTCTCTGGCACATACGTAATACGCCTCTATGGAAGTGTAGGAAGATTGAATTCTCTAGGCTCAACGACTAGCCACATGACGGCACACAGCGAGCCATGACACGCTTTGAACTGAACATGCAGTAGTATTGGAGAATCAAGCTGTCTCGATTATCGTTCATTTTCATTTTAGAAATGACTCAATTCCTGGAGTGAAGACCTTTCTAAACTGAACTCGCCTGACATTTTGTGGCAGAATTCAGGAACTTATTTTATCTGACAGTAATGAATATAATAAATAGAGATTGTGTTCAAGCAATGCATTGCAAAATGGAGACAGTGACACAAGTGTGTGTTTCTTCAGGCGAAAATCGACCCTCGACTCAGTACCAGGAAAATGTATGAGATGTTTAAGGAGAAATACCTCGATACTACTGTTAAATACAAGTACTATCTAAATTATTTTCATGACAATTTTAACAGGCCACAGCTTGACACCTACATAACTTTTGATGAGCTTTCATTAAAATTAGAGGCCCTACTTTAAATGATCGTGCTAGAAAGGTGGCATTAGCGGAGCTCATGATTCATAAACGTAGAGCCCACAAGTTCTTCACATGCATGAAACAGAGAAAAGAAAGGTGCCTGGATAGTAACAGTGTGTTATCACTGTGCTTTGGTTTCATACAAAACTTGGCTCTTCTACGCATCCCAGTGCAAGATGTTTTTTACCTTAGACAACTTTAGGTTAATGTATTCAACATTCACAATATTGCAACTGGCTACTGTGTCACGTATGTTTATCACGAAGGATTAGCGAAGAAAGAGGAAGTGATGTGTGTTCACTTATTTTGGACTATATTAAAAATCACGTGCTGAGAAGTATTACTGAACTTAATTTGTACTCGGACGGATGTGTTGGACAAAATAACAACCATGCCGTAGTTAGAATGTGTGCTGCATTAGTTGAAATTCAAAAGTTAAAAAAAAAACTCATTTCTTCCATCCTAGAGGGCACTAATTTAATGCTTGTGATAGGGAATTTGGCTCCATCAAGAGTGGTTCAACTTCCAACGCATAAAGCTTATGACAACAACTTGCCTATAGGCCTACATTTTAAAAAGATTGCAGATTTGAAGAGACTTATGCGTTATGTTCCACAAGAGCACAAAGGCTTTTATGAAGAAATTTTAGCTTGTCAGTGCTGTTATGACTGAACTCATTGAAGTGTGTCTGCTTCGGAAGTGTGAGACTGAAGTTAATAAATTCAAGGATACAAATTATTTTGTTCAATATTTTGAACTAATTTTGATCTCTTTTTATTTAATAATATTGTATTTCCTGCAAAAAAATTGTATAATAAACTTAACCATATCCATCATGTTAAATTTCAGTGCAGTCAATTTTGAAAGGGCTCAACTCCATGATTTTCACCTTAAAATGACCGGTATTTTATTAACGGCAACAAAAGGTTACACATAAAAAATATCAAATCATTCTAGTACAATAATTTAGACTAAAATAATTAATTAAAAATAATACAATGTAAGATAAAACATGTTTTTTCATTCCACTGAAAATTTTAGTTTTTTGTCATTGAGCCCTTTCTTAAATGACTGATTCAATTATATTTAAAGAATAAAAATAGAATACAAAATTGTTCTATAAAAAGTAATTAATTTCCTTTTAAACCTATGTAATTCAGTTTAGAAATACAAGGGAATCATTGTAATAAAATATTATTCAGTTTTGTGCCATAACAGAAACTATGATTTGACCCAATGTTGTATAACACTTCGTTTCTTGTAAAGTGGAGGAGACATTTCGCTTTGTAGTATAAGAATGAGGATAAGCCATATGAATAAAATGATATTTGTGAAAGAAAATATGTTCAAAATAGCACTATTTGTAATCACATTCTTGGACTGAGACACAATGCTATGATTCTGATTTCTTTGTAGGTTGCGTTTCCATGGATTCAACAAAGCTGAAAATTAACACAAAGAATGAGAAAATTATTTTGTCACCAAAGCATGAAGAAACGTTATTTTTAATTTATTTATGACTATTGTGGGTAAATATGTAACATGGAGATATAGCGGTAAGACATTCCGAGATTAGTAAGGTGGTTATTCGGTACAAAGAAGAGCAGTGGTTGAAGGAGGAGACGCTTTAAAGAAGGCAAGACAGTATGTATTCAAAAACTTATTATGATACTTGATTTATGGTCGCAGACTTCATTATCTTCAATATCAATTATCACAACATAATTAAAAATGTAATGGTTCTAGTTCTTAAGCTCTGTTCGTTCAAGACTCTGATGTTGGTCACACTGAGTTCAGGCTGTCTATAGACAACTTGCTCTATTTTTGTATTACAATAGCAATGTTAGAAACGAATTTAGTGTCAATTTTTGTAAGTGTTGCATCGAAATGTAAATTCTTCCAGGATTCTGTCTCTAATTTCTTTCGTAGAGCCTATAACGTTTCATGTTTACCTAATGCTGAACCGTAATATCATCTGTAGGCCCGCCGAGAAGGGGGGCCAAGGGGGCGAATGCATATGGGCCCGTGAGCAATAAGGGCCCGTCAGATTAAGTGAGTCCGATTACTTTTGATTATCATGAATAAATATTCGCAGATACATATGGGTACTATAAAATTATGTAAGAACATTTATTACATAAATGTGACATATTAACTCAACAATAGTACAATTAATACAAATTACCACTTCATATGTAAATATTTGACTTTTATATAATAGAGTATTGGTTTCCCGCATTAACGTTCACCGACACGACAATTGAGGGCCCCGGCATTTGCCTGAACTATGTTCCAGTCGCTTGTACCGAACACGTTCAATTATTTATTGACTCGTCATTTTTAACTACCAACACCCCGCTGGTCCACCGCAATATGCTAGTGGACTCTCCCAAACTCGTGTCGAAATTTTCGTCTTTTCATTGCCAGTAAATTCTGTTCATTAGTGTTACTGGTTATAGTTTAACTGCACAATGGAGAAGTATACTCATAAGTTGGGAGCTGAGAAGCACAAGGGGAGTCAGAAAAAAATAGGAAGATATCAATATGGGTGCTAGACTGCGTGAAAAATATATGAAGATATTAACAAAGAGATCAGTGATGAGGCGAAATATTTAAAATCAATTCATGTCTCTAATTTAGGGCCAATCCCACTGAAACCTATGAATCTCCTAAATAGTCTGAGGGAATTAAAACTTGATAGGCCTACCGATACTTTATTTCCAAATATTTGCATATAATCATTAGAATATTCTATACAATTCCTGTGACAGTTGCTGATGCTGATAGATCCTTCAGCAAAATGAAGGAAATAAAAAATGTATTCAGATAAACAATGTGTCAAGAACAACTGAGTAACCTTGGCTCCTTAGTCTGGAGAGCGATCTTGCTAGGTCTTTAAATTTTGATGATATAATTGATGTTTTTACATCAATGAAGTCAAGGAGAGTTGTTTGTTGATGTTGGACTGCAAGTTAGAAATTACAGGTGTTTAAGAATAAAGTTTTATGAATATAATATATTGTGCTAATGTTAAATTTTGCTAAAAATTTTCAACCTAATAAAATTGTATGTTTTGTGTGTATGGGGTTATCTTTTATTTATTTTGCAAATAATTATTATGGTTAGAATAACTTGTAACTTGTAATTGTTACTTTTTTCAACGGGGGTCCGAGTACAGTATTGCATAGGGGCCCATAAATTCTATCGGCGGCCCTGATCATCTGTCCTATATTCAACATTTATTTTTTATAATCCAAACTTCCCTTTAACACCCTTGGTTTTAGTTTGCTTTTGTCGCACTTGGTAGAGTTCGACATTTCTAACTTTTATGACGAAGAGCATGATCATAGGAAGAAGAATACAGAAGATAAACTTGCGAATTCTAAATGAGGCAGTAGAGCAAGTGGACAACTACAAATACTTGGGGTGTACTATAAGCAGTAACATGAGCTGCTGCCAGGAATTGAAAAGGAGTATAGCAATGAAAAAGGAAGCTTTTAATAGAAAAAGGAGGATCTTTTGCGAACCTCTGGAAAAAGAACTAAGGAAGAGACTAGTGAAGTGCTTTGTATGGAGTGTGCATCGTATGGTCAGAAACATGGACATTACGACGAAGTGAAGAGAAGAGAATAGAAGCACTTGAAATGTGGATATGGAGAAGGATGGAACGTGTGAAGTGGACAGACAGAATAAGAAACGAAGCTGTGTTGGAAAGAGTAGGTGAAGAAAGAATGATGCTGAAACTGATCAGGAAGAGAAAAAGGAATTGATTGGGTCACTGGCTAAGAAGAAACTGCCTACTGAAGGATGCACTGGAAGGAAGGGTGAACGGGAAAAGAGTTCGGGGTAAAAGAAGATATCAAATGATAGACGACTTTAAGATATATGGATCATATGAGGAAACATATAGGAAAGCAGAAAATAGGAGAGATTGGAGATAGCTGGGTTTGCAGTGAAAGACCTGTCCTTGGGCAGAACACTAAATGAAATGAAAATGATGAATTGAAAAAAAAATGTAGAACGTGACCAATATTGACAAAAACTCAGTTGCGCGTCCGCTCAGAAGATAATTCTTTAAATTAAAATAATTTTGCTTTATTAACCTCTTTGGAAATCCAATTTTAATTATTTCGATGATCCGAAAGACATCGTTCGTAGCAGTTTTTGAAATCGCACATTCCAATAGCCGTGATTATATTTTTAATCATTGCAAATACTCTCGCTTCTTATTTTATCCAGATTTGTACAGCTTCTAATTTCAGTGTTAAAATTATTGGCGCAACTATACTCCAGTTAGTAGCTCATCGACTTTCCGAGCTGGAGATCTACCTTACGTCGTGATTCAGGCTGATTTAAGCGGAATTTCAGCCAATAAGAATAGAATGGTGCTTGAGGTAAGTGACATTTTCAGTAGACTTCTTGGGGACACTCTTTCTGCTGCTATCATTTCAGTACTCTTATTAATCATAATCTTCACTTGGTGTACCGCGGGAAACACCCAAGAATAAAATATTCTTAAGCTTCGGGTCGTTACTCGTAGGCCTACTGGGTGAAAATTGTACCAAGGTGATCAGTTAAATACTCTCTATTAGATACAATTTAAACTTCAATATCCTTTCACACCTCACACGGAACTGATGTCTGATTTAAATTGTGTTATTTTATAATCAAATAAAAATGAGAGAAGAAATAATTTTACAAAAATAAAGACGCATCACTTATTAAGTATTAATTATTCCTTTATTGAAGTACACATTTTGTATTAATTACATATTTCTGTGGTGCAATTTTTAAAATAAAATATAGATATGTGCCATATTAATTCTCATTTTTTATTTACGTAAACATGATGCACAATGGTGCTAACACAAAGAAGCATCTTCGTGCACAATACATGTTATATTCGCATTGGTTTATAGTGATTTATTAAAGAACGCATTCAAGAAACATGTTAAACAAATTAATCCTTGTACCAAAAACGAATGTTCCCTGCACCAAGTAAGAGTATTTTAATTATTTGTATAGATTAGCAATTAAAGGAATTATCTTTGCACCAAAATGTATACTACCTGGACAAAAATGATCGTATTTTAATTGTTTAAATCAAGGGCGGCTCTAAGAACTGCAGAGCTGCAGAACCGCCATTTAAATGGACCTGAAAAAATTAAAAATGTAAAACGTGCTTTTATGTAATCTAGTTCATTGCTTCATTTATTTTTTCCAATCCATTCCCGTTCGATTCGAGATTTTACTGTCTGTAGGAGCCTTGAACTGCTCGATAATTTTAGCTGTAGTGTACTTTTCGGATCTGTGATCGGCAGTTCCTGAAGCTCAACGTAGGGTAGTCGGCAGCAGAAAACTGGTTTTCTTCACCGTCCCATAAGACTGCAGTAGAGCTGCAACCAAGCAGCTCTCTCCGAATATGCAAAAGAACCGCCAACACCCTCGTCTCTTTATGTCCTGCGTTAGAACACATAGGCTTCTGGACTAGTGTATATCATTACAATTCCAGATTGTTATAGTACTGTGGGTGGTGTGATGTGATTAGTCAGTGTGTCAAAGGAAATATTTTATACTAAAAATGAATGAAATGAAAACCTAATCAGCCAACCTTTTTTGAAATTAAAAGAGAAATTGCATGTTAACTTAAGAAATTAGAACGTCCTACACAAAATTTAAATATTGAAATTTCTGGAAAAAGTCGAGGAAATCATGTAGCCTACTAGTCATTTTAATACCGAAATGTGTAATGGAAACGATTGGTTTTTTTGCTGTGCTCATGAAAACGCTTTCTCCCCCACCCGTTTAGAGGTGAAAATACATGGACAAACACCGGAGTGAAGGATATTTTAGTTAATTTGACTTAAAAAAAGACTAGAAAAGCTTGTCGGGCCACATCTCCACTACGTAACTAGTTGTACTAGGCTGGAGAGGTGTAGCACACGGATGGTTGGAGTACAATTTCGGGTGCACAGTCAACTTCGAGAAGGGGCTGTAATTACACGCGTCATCCGATTTGCAATAAACAGCATGCGTTTGCTAAATACACAATTTTTCATGCAGAACTGTCAACTTTTGTAACCGCGGGCCGCTACTGGTTTAAATACAAGTGCAATTAAGAAACACGTTAAACAGAAATTTCCTTGTACAGAAAGTGGATGCTCAAATCATCGTAATATAATTACCATAGTTTTATTTTGTATTTATGAGGTTGCTATGACTGAGACATCTATTGTTAAATGTTTTTATTAATAAGAGTAGACCAAGACTGACCGAGTCAACTTCGCGCGTTAAAGCGACTATAAATAAATAAAGAGCAGGGTGAAGATAAGGTGTAAATACAGGGTAGGTGAAAAAAAAATCTGCTTACCTTATATTTTTTACACAGCAGGTTCAGGAGTTAGAGCCTAATTTGTTAATATTCGCCTAAAAATGCCTAACTCACTGTAAAGTTTCGCATTTTACTCTTACTTTTTATAATTTATACATGCATTCACTGCGAAATTTAAGGCATTTAAAAAGTGGAAAGTTTGCTTCACACCGACCATGAAACCATTGATAAAGGAAACAAAATGTTTTGAATAATTGGATCGGTGTCGGTTAGAGTTCCCGAGTAGCTCAGTGGTAGAGCGTTGGTACGTTAAACCAAAGGTCCCGGGTTCGATACCCGGCTCCGGAACAATTTTTCCCTCGAAATTATTCAAATCAACTTTACAGGGAGTTATATTTGGAAATCTTGATTTGCATAATACACTTCACTGTTCGTCAACAGAAAACCACAATTTAAGTCACACGGAGTTAGTGTGCACTCGAAGTTGGTTGCTTGACGGTTGTCAGCCCACTTTGAGGTCTGTGGATATAGAGGGAAAAATTGGATCGGTGTCGGTTAGAGTTCCCGAGTAGCTCAGTGGTAGAGCGTTGGTACGTTAAACCAAAGGTCCCGGGTTCGATACCCGGCTCCGGAACAATTTTTCCCTCGAAATTATTCAAATCAACTTTACAGGGAGTTATACCTGGAAATCTTGATTTGCATAATACACTTCACTGTTCGTCAACAGAAAACCACAATTTAAGTCACACGGAGTTAGTGTGCACTCGAAGTTGGTTGCTTGACGGTTGTCAGCCCACTTTGAGGTCTGTGGATATAGAGGGAAAAATTGGATCGGTGTCGGTTAGAGTTCCCGAGTAGCTCAGTGGTAGAGCGTTGGTACGTTAAACCAAAGGTCCCGGGTTCGATACCCGGCTCCGGAACAATTTTTCCCTCGAAATTATTCAAATCAACTTTACAGGGAGTTATACCTGGAAATCTTGATTTGCAGAATTAATTTCTTACCCTTTTGAGCGTGTTCATGCTTCTTTCGGAGGAAACGGTAGTAACAGGTATTGTCAAAACCAACTTCATAAGCCGTGATGGTTTATAGATGGTTTGAATAGCACGCGACACAGATTTATTTTTATGAAAAAAAAAGTGGTGAAAATGGTCTAATTTTCAGAAGGAAAGTAATTTGGAATGTGAAGAATTCATATAGGACGTACGTTGACTTGAAAACATATTATAAAAGGTAAAGATTAGAAAAAAATTGTTTGGGTTAGGTTTGGAAGTTTACGAAGAAGTTCATTGTTTGGCTGATCAAGATAGCGTACGGAGGATTGACATCATCGCCATCAATAGGAAAAAATCTGTAGCAGAGATCATCGACCCTACAATACGCTTTGAACAGTCCAAAGCACAACCTAAGGATGTTGATAAAGAGAAAAAAGAAATATACGAGTCAGCAATAGTCTACCTTACTTCAGTAACAAATACAACTTCCAGAATATCACAGTGACAGGTCTGCTGTTGGGGTCCCGAGGAACAGTCCCTAAATTTTTTTGTGACGCAGAAAGGGAAATATAAATTGGGGAAAGATATTCAAGACGAAATTGTCTAAAACATAATTAAATACCTACTCAGTTGCCAACTTACAAAATCACCTATATGGTAAACACTCCACATAATTGTTTAATTATATATTTGTGATTGAAAACCTGTATTTTTATCTCAAATTTTTATCTATATATTTTTTCATGTCTCCATTCATGTACTGTACAATCATTATTGCAAATTATGTGTTATTCTATGTCTATAGGCAAGCCTTGGAAGGTCAGATAGTAAAAATAAAAAAAAATAACACGTTAAATGAAGAGATAGAATACTTCAAAATGAAAGCGAAACGCACATTTCACTTCAATTAGTATGTATAAGGCATAGAAAAAATCCTAAACTAACCTAACCTGTCAGAGACCCCTATATGCAAGGCATACCAAAAGCCTAAACTAACTTAATCTAACCTGTGACAGATTCGTATATGCAAGGCATACGACAAGCCTAAAATAATTATGGGAAAAATAACATTTTTAAATTTCTATGGATGTGGGGGCTATTGATTCTGTTAGTTGATTTAATTCAATTTTCAAAAAAATTTTCAAAGTGAATAAATGAGATATGTCATAGAATGAATGCTTAGAAATGTTTCTCTGTGTCTTGTGAATGTAACAAAAAACAAAGCTTAAGAATTGAGATCTTCTACTGAAAACTTGGATTTGAAAATATTTCTAAAAAGAATAGAAAGAAAATAAAAAATCAAAAGCCAAAAACATTTGGAAGTTCAAAATTTGGATTATGCTAGTCCTTTACATACTAAACATGCTCTCAAAATTTGGTTGAAGAAAACATGATTAGGAAAAAGGTCATCATTTTTAGTGAAGTGTCTCCTTAAGAATCCAAGTAAGAGCAATAGCCAACATTTGATTTTTTCGCTTCTTATTTGAATTAAAGTAACTTCTACTTCCCCTTCTGCTTTGTATATACAAGAATGTCTTATTCTCAGTGATTTAATTCACTCTCGGAACTCAGGGCTGACAAATCCCTCAAGTCGTTATTTTTTTTTTACTAACAATCAAAGATATTTTAGTAATATCATAGTCTACTATATACATTTACGAAGCTTGAGTTGTTGAGGGTACTAGAAACAATAGACTGTGCTGGTACTATTTCGCATTGTCTGTTATGAGGTGATAGTAGCGATCCTAGTGGTTAGCAACTATCCATGGATGCATATTCCCTACGTATTGAGCTTCGTGACTGTATAATATAGTAGACTGTGCTGATATGCTGCACCCTAATTCACTTCTTTGCAGAAATCGATACAACAATAGATTTATCTTGAGTATTGTCAATCTTGGCCCATTTACTTAAAAATCTGAAGCTTCCGGCTTACTTTTTTATTTTAGTTTTCTTGTGGTTTTTTTAAAGATATCATGCTGCATACAATTTCCTTCGTACAAGGTTTCATCTCATTTGATCCAAAAATTATACAAATTCGCTCCACAAAACTGTCTGGAATATAATTTGATATTGATTTACTTTTTTCAGATTACTCTTCAAGATTAAGAAAAATTATTTTATATAGTCAAATATGAAAACAGGTAAAAATTATTATTTATTGCAGAAAAAAAGAACATTTCCCCAGAAATCATGTTTCAAGACAATCCTGATTACAAGTTTTGTTAACCATATTTTTAATTAGACTCGGAAAACATCATGCCTGTATAACAATATTTGGAAGAGTAGCATTTTTAATACAGCAATATAGTAATAAAAATAGATTGCAACATTTAGAGAAGAGCAATTGTTTGAAAAGGGCCACACAGAGTGTGCAATCTTCTAAAAATTACGACCAGCAATAGTTGACTGAAAGGCTCTATATGCAGGAATATTTGTGGACAGGTTCTCTGAACCATATACAGTTTTTTAAAATTGACAAAATGCCATTTCGGAGTTAAAAATTGATGCGTCCAGCTTGCCTTACTTTTCATTTGCGATTTGTCTCAACTGTACTATTATCAAACTTTCCCCATTTAAGTTGCTATATTTTCTGTTGTGTTGTCTTTTTATTTTCCAATATTTTAATGTAAATGCCATATCTTTCAGCGAAGTTCAACGCAAGGGTTAATTTAATAGTTTTGTGGCTAAGTTCTTTAAATATGAGGTGGCAACAGTAAAGTGGGTGTCACGGAATATAATATCCTACGATCACATTCGAAACCCACTGTATAAGTTTAATAGGCATAATATTAAAATAGTTTTAATTTGAAATATGGCAATATGTGGAAAGAGTAGGGGAGACTGTTGTACCTTTAGCATAGTGTACCTTTGAACATTTCTTGTTTTTTAATTTGTGTTGTTACCTAGAGGACTCAAACTGAAGTATATTGTAGAGAAAGCCGCTAAGTAGCTGAGGTCGTAGTTTCAGTTTGATTTACTGCAAAGTGTGAGTTCCGTGGTCAAAATAAATATTTTTAGTACCAAAAGTAAACATTTCGTTCATTGATATATGTTTTCTAACACAAAACTAGATTGTATTTGTTAGTATCTTTCAAGTATGGTGTGTTTCGTGTCATTTGATGAGTAATAATATATTTTAATTTTCATGATTTATTCGAATTTATAGTTTTGGGAGCCATACTTGTTTAAAAGTGCACCCTCTTGTACCTTTGAACACAAAACATCTTGTACCATGGAACATGTTCCAAAGTACACGATACTATCGGTTTTTGTTTTTGTTTTATTTTAAGACCATGTCACAAAGTAAGTATGGAGTTAAGAGGCCCCCAATTGATCCGGATGCCTTTAAGAAAGCTGTTGAAGCAGTTATTGCTCCTCCAGGAAATAAAATCTCAATCAGAGAAGCCTGCTCTGGTTTATGATGTCAAATATATTTTAAATATGATTGTCAGTTTATACAGCTATATTCCCACCTATATTCCATGTGTCCAACTTACAAGAGAGTATGTTTCAAGGTACATGAACCTATTGTACCTTTGAACACATTACTTATCCCTTCATTTTATTTTCTCCATCCTTAATACAGCTGTAAAACAGGAAAATACATACAGGAAGTTGTAAAGAATCTTCAGTAATTATTTCAAGCATTTTTTCATTAAAAATATCATTTTAAAAAAAAAAATAAATAAATAAATAAAATGTGAAAAGTGTTTAAAGGTACAACAGTATCCCCTAATATATATATTATAACATACAGAAGTGATTTGCTAGCAAACAAACAAGTGTTGTATAAGATTAGATTTAACGTTTAACTTTAATATAGTAACATTAATATACATAAACAAAGGGAATAAGTGTGAACATAGTGAAAGAAGAAACTAACATGACATTGTAAATGTAAGCACTCCAGCTGCTCCACTTTAGGAGGCGTCATGTTTAAAGTAAACTGTGCCATATAGATGACATTGACCTTCTCATTATAAGGTTTACTCGTTTCTTAATGATATGGTTGTTTCGCAGACAGACGAATGGATTCTTCCTTACGCTCAACTTTATTATTATTATTATTATTATTATTATTATTATTGTTATTATTATTATTACTATTTTTATTATTTAATATGCATACATAAATATCATTTGTTGTATATCAAAATAAGAAGTTACCCTTTGTTTGTAAGCAGAATTATGTGCGATAGATAAAGAAAATGTTCAAAAATGTATGTGGGAATTGAGCAAAGACGCAATACTTGCCAATTCAGATGAAGCTACCTGTAGTGATAAAAGTATTATCAGACAGGAAAAGGTTATGAAGCTTGCTTGGTGTTTTCCTAAAAGTTTAAAAAACATACGGAACTATTTCAACATCACTGTGTTTTAAATAAAAGAGCATGCATATATTTTCTACTATGGTTTCTACCTTCAGTTGGCATGTTATTAAGGCGTCAGTACATAGCTCGGCCTATGGTTTGGAGTGGATTATAGCGGTGAACTCAGAATTAACTGAAGTATGCCAGCGCGTTCAGTATCGCTCTTCAGGTAATAACATTAATATTAACAGTAATAATCAGGCTTAGGATCCGAGATAACTTAAGAATGAAGAGAAGTTAACAGTGCAACGGAGTATAGATGAAGTGGGGTGGCGCATTGAGCTTTATTTACCTGTGCGTTAGAGTATAATCCGGTTCGTGATCAGAGGTACAGTATTCTTCCGTCTCTCCCTACGAAACGAACTCAGGTCATCACAGTGTATTTCAATTCATAGTCAACATTTTTATTCGAACTAGTTGCAAATATGTACTACATTATTGTTCATTGTAATGCTAACGACTTCAATGTCTCCGAGGGACATGAAAACTTCTGACGTATGTGTCCTACTTCATTTTCCACCGTCACTAGATTTTACTATTAACAGTAGAATATAACGCAGCACATTGATGTCGTTGTTTACATTCACAGTGTGTCTGCCTACTATGTTCAAGGAACTCTATATTCAAGTTGTGCTTAGATTGGTTGCTAAAGTGTCCTGGATCCTAAGCCTGGTAATAATTATTGCAATAGTAATATTTCAAACGACATTTTCTGCAGTGCCTAACACTTCAGGTTATTAAGGAAGAATTGTAGAGAGCTGTACATGTGCATATAACCAAAGAACATGATACATTTTGGTCTTATTGAATAAGCGCCGCAAGCGAATGCAGTTACGGTAATCTGTTCAAGTTCTACGAAAGAATTGTTGATGTGTTCATATCTAAATTTTCCCTCATACGGACTAAAGTCGGATGTTTTTAAATTTGCTTGTAACACGAATGCATTAACAAAAAAACACATGCATACACTATATGCAATCCGACTACAGATTACGTATTTCCTGATACATTACCAGCAGCTCTGCTAAAGAATGCAGAAATTGCTAGTCAACATAGGAACTTTCTGATGCTCATCAGGTGGAAACACTTTTTGAAATTGGCACTTTTGTAAGTACAGTCAACTTCGAATATAGTGAACCTCTGCGGACTTGCATATTTCGTTCACTATATCCGAGGTTAACTAAATCCGAAGTGTCTCTCCCCTAACCTTAAATGACAGGAATGAATGAAATCGTGAACAAGAAAATATAAAATATTATACAGTAATTAAAATATTTCATTTTTGTGGAGTGGATTACACTGTATACTCTTACTCACAGTTGATTTACTTAAACTATGCTGTCGACCCACGTCCGCTTGCCAATGTCACTTATAATATTCGCGTTATCTTCCAAAGAAACACTTTACGCTTCTACATTTTTATACACTATATTCACTGTTGGAACACTAGAAACAGATCGATCAGGTAGAAATGACAAACGCTGTTATGGTGTGACTGCGTACTCAGCCTTGGAATTTCCCGGGTCACTGTGGAAACTGGGAGGGAGTTTGAAAGCCATCGGAATCTTACCTTCATTTATGCTCTGGACATAATGGACTTAATAAAAGAAGGCAATTTCATTTTCTATTGTTTCGATGCTATCCGTCATAATGTAAATGTTCCTGAGCAGAAAAGGAAACCCTTTGACGGTGGAGGATTAGAAATAACAGTAGAGTAGTGTGCCTGAGAAGAGAATGGCAACCCTTCGACGGTGTAGTAAGGCAAGGTCGTCATGCGTTGCCTAGATTTACAGATTTAGACGTCCAAGAAGAGTCCACACCTGTGAAGTAACGGTTAGGGCGTCTGTCCGCGAAACCAGGTGGCCCGGATTCGATTCCCGGTCGGGGCAAGTTACTTGGTTGAGGTTTTTCCGGAGTTATCCCTCAACCCATTATGAGCAAATGCTGGGTAACTTTCGGTGCTGGATCTCGGACTCATTTCACCATCTAATTCAGACGCTAAATAACCTAAGTTGTTGATAAAGCGTCATAAAATAACCTACTTTTAAAAAGTCCAAGAAGAAGATGACAGTACTGGACAGGATATAAAGACGGAACAGGCAGGAATACCTAATACCCGAGTGAAGAAGAAGAAGAAGAAGAAGAAGAAGAAGAAGCTTTGTAATTTCCTTCGTATTTTAACCCCGAAAGTGTATTAGTGATTTACGGACATGGTGTACCTCTCTATAAAACATTATAGCAGCTTTCAGCACTCAAAATGAATATATTATATTGTTTCTATTAGATAAAAAGCAAAAGAACAAAATTAATGAATAAAATATTATTTCAACATTAAATGACTTCTTATACATTACCGGTACTTAATCATTTTGAAATATGCTGAAGGCCTACATTGTTACTTGACTCCTTGACTCCTTCAAGAAAGGCAAATTGAAACCTTAGACTCAGCACCCGTCTCAATACTGGTATAAAATTGTTCAGGAACGTCCATGAATACACCGACAGTAATCAAATAATCGCACTTCGGAAGTTTAAATTATGACCAAAGGAATGATCGATTTTGTAATTTTCTTCATTCAGAAGTAAAAATAAAGGTTAATGTATAATGTAGGCTACGACAACATGTTGCTTACAGCTTATAAGCAGCAATGACAGAAATTACAGAAAATATGTCACAGTTATAATCACAATTATGAACTTAGGAATCCGAAAGAGATTTAGATGAATAATTATTCGATTGTTACATTACTTTAGAATAATTATGCAAAAACAGAGGGATTAGCAAATGCAAGATATAATAAAATTGAATCATTAAATATGGAAAGAAGGCAATTCCAAAATGTATGTATTTTTTTAATTTTAATTGGTTATTTAACGACGCTGTATCAACTACTAGGTTATTTAGCGTCGATGAGATTGGTGATAGCGAGATGATATTTGGCGAGACGAGGACGAGGATTCGCCATAGATTACCTTGTATTCACATTACGGTTGGGGAAAACCTCGAAAAAAACCAAACCAGGTAATCAGCCCAAGCGGGAATCGAACCCGAACGCAACTTCAGACCGGCAGATAAGCGCCTTAACCGACTGAGCCACGCGGGTGGCTTGTATGTAAGTAAGTATGTATGTATGTATGTATGTATGTATGTATGTATGTATGTATGTATGCATGTATGTATGTATGTATGTATGTAATGTATGTATGTATTTACACTGCAAGTGGGCAAGCACCCGGTGGCAGTACTACAAACAATATAAACAATACACAAAATTACAACACACAATACAATTATACAATACACAATACAATTAGAATACACAATACAATTATACACAATAATTACAATTAATAATACATAAAATAACCTAATTAATAAATGAACCTAATTTTACATTACAACCTACATAAGTAGGCCTATAGGCCCTACATAAGTTTCACATTGATACTGATAATAATCTTACACTTTACTCTCATCTCACTCAATGTACTGGCACTTAACATATGTCACTGACACTATATAACACATTTCACTGGCACTATAAATTATTACTGATGGAAGCTATTCGCTGCACTGTAAAACCATAACTTCACTGACTCACCACGCTTCACTGATACAACAGTTCAAATAAGACAAACAATTTAAATAAGACAAATAATTACAAATAAGACAAACAATTCAAATAAGACAAACAATTTCAAATAAGACAAACAAATTTTCAGGAGAAGATTATTTTTGACTTAAGGTTTATAAAGAGACAACCTCGTAGTGTCAAATTGATAATTCTTTCTTCTCTCGATAGTTTTAATGATCAATTAAAAAATCTTTAACATTGCCTCAAGTATTGAATTAAGAAATCTGTGACCTAATTCTGAGCGCAAAATGTTACCTACAATTACGATTATCGTGTGTGGAGTTGGATTATTTTGACAAGGCAAATGTGTTTTAGGTGGACGTCGTGGGGTTCTTCTAATTAGGAATTGCTGTCTTGTATCATGTATGCTACTGTAATAGGCAAAATAATGGAATTTAAAAAAGGGAATATGATGGTTTTTTTCATTAGAAATGGGTGTCTGGCATCTTGGATTATATAATATTTACCCGTGGCATTATAGCCCATTAAGGGCCCACAGCGACCAGCCAGCTACTGGCCTCACGTTCACATGCCGCAGCAGAGGTGGACGATCACATCCAGCCAGAATAGAGAACTTAACTTACAAACGGTTTTTAGAAAATCCAGAGATTCATTGCCGCCTTCGGTCCCTATCCTGAGCAAGATTATAATACAGTATCTACCATCATATCCTACTTTCCTCAAATTCATTTTAATATTATCCTCCCATCTACGTCTCGGCCTCTCCGAAGATCTTTTTTCCTCAGGTCTTCCAACTGACACACTATATGTATTTCTGGCGCTTCACCCATACGTGCTAGATGCCCTGCCCATCTCAAACATGTGGATTTAATGTTCCTACTTATGTTAGGTGAAGATTACATACAATCTTTGCAGTTCTGCGTTGTGTAACTTTCTCCATTCTCCTGTAACTTCATCGCTCTTAGCGCCAAATATTTTTCTACGCACCTTATTCTCGAACATCCTTAACCATACAGAACAACTGATGATATAACGGTTTTATAAATTCTAACTTTCAAGTTTTTTTAAAACAACTGTATGGCAGAAGCTCCTCAACCTAATAATAATAGGCATTTCCCATATTATTTTATTTTTAATTTAATTTCCTCTTGAGTGTCATTTACATTAGTTACTGATGTTCCAAGGTATTTCAATTTTTCCACCTTTTCAAAGGATAAATTTCGAATTTTTATACTTCCGTTTCGTACTATGTTCTGGTCACGAAACATAATCATATACCCTACTTTATCTTTTTGAGATTTACTTCCAAACCTTATCTCCCTATTTGCTTGAAGTAAAATTGCCGTGTCTTTTCTAATAGCTTGTAGATCTTTTCCTAACATATTACGCCATTCGCATAAACAAGCAGCTGATGTTATTCATTTAATTCCGAACCCTCTTCGTGTTCCCGGACTTTCCTAACAAAAAATTTTAATATAAAAATGTGAATTTTGTTCATTTCCATATTGGATGATTCAATTGAGTTTGAAAGAATATTTCTGCGGTAATATTACAAATAGTACAAATAACGTAACAGAGAGTATTGAGTAGTTTATAGAATTTAAAATTAATTTCCACGTTTTCTTCTTTTCAGACCTGGACTCAAGTGGGACTAGGCAGTGGGGCGATTTCGCGATGGAAGATCGGCCAGTACTACTGGTAGTCGGGCAACAGGCTTGCCTGTCAGTCTTCCAGCAGGGCTACCGGTCAGGCGTCGGTCATCTGGCTGGACACCCGAGCGTCTAGCTGGTTGCCCAGTAGGACACACGAGCGTCTAGCTGGTTGCCCAGTAGGGGGACGGGGCAACTCATCACCCAGCCGGACAACAGGGACGACCGTGCGGCGACCAGTCTGCCAGCCGGGGGAATGCAGGCCTTCAGTATGCTGGCTGTAACCACCTCTGAAGCTCCAGGTGGCAGCTGTAAGCAGCTTTGTAGCTAGTGGCTTCGGCTCTTAATTTTACCTTACTGTAGTACCTCAAGATGCTCTTCCGCTCTCTGTAAACACCTTCCTTAATAACAGAGAGTATTACGGAGTTTCTATAGAGTATAGAGTATTCCACCTTAAGAAAAAAGGATTGGTTTTACAGGTCTTGGCTAGTACACTGTTGCCGCAAGATGCCTCCGTCAGTAGAACGAGTGAGGTATAGTACCTCTATCTCACTGTCTTACTAATACGTACAGTGTCAAGCAAGTTTATCGCACAACATAGGTTCGTTGAGTTCGTTGAAATGATAAGAATCCTATTAATGCCACAATGATGCCTGCAAAAACATGCATTAAGGCAAACTCGGCTAATTTCGCAATATCTCATATATTAATTAGTTGTGGAGTTGTCCGTGTTCTTTTGAAATTACAAAAAATATGGATAAATGCCAGAACCTGTCGAAGTTGTTTCATGCAGGAAGATTCCATTGCAACGCATTCTGGCGAAAGTTATGCAACTATCTGCTCTGGTAGGTGTCTGTTTGCTGAGATAGAGTGAGTAAATATGCAGTATTGTGTTTCTGACAGTATATCGTCGAGATGTTCAGAACTGTAAGTATCACACTAAGATTAATGAATTCTCCACAGTCTTATGATTAATTTGAACCCTTGCTTGTTGTTTTATCTATTATAGTTTGTTCGTAATATGCTTTTGCCGGTACTCCTTTTCGTAACTAGTTTCCGCTAATTGCCGGTAGAGCAGTTCGAGTGGAATGCAGATTCGAACTTCCTTTAAGAAGCGCTATGGACTAAGTACGCGCCATCCAGAAAATCTGTCCTACCGTAGAGCAGCAGCCTCAACTCGCTCGAATTTGAACGATTTTGATGATGTGCTAGGAAGTGTGTATGAGAAAGCAGTACTGAATACCAAGCCTAATCTCATTTATAATGTAGATGAAACAGGGTTTTCATTGGTTACGAAACCTAACAAAATTGTGTCCCCAAAAGGAGCAAAGTATGTCTGTCTACCTTCAAACAATGGCAGAGAAAGAAGAAACAACAGCTATCTTTCCAGCGGAAGCGGATTCGGATTAGGCCTAAATAGTTCCCATAATATTTTTTTTTCTATCTTTGGCATAATGTTTAATGCAGATATGTGTTAGACAAATTTATTAATTTACTATTAATATGCAGGCCTTTTCCTATCATTCATGTTAAAATTCAAGCCCAATTGTTCTATATTTATTGCCTACTTTGTTAATGTGTGTTCAGTTCATGTGTGTAAACATGTAGGTACTGATGTTTAGATTACATTAAAACATCTTTGAGCTAAAAAGAGTATTCTTGAAAATTGTACAAGGTTTACTGCGATATTACGCGAGTAGTACTGCGAAGTTACACGAGTTCCTGAAACATATTTATGATCTCATGATTTAGATGAAGCTATTTCCCTGTTGAGATACACTTAAAAAATAATATGTTTATACCAACTAATACAATTATGTCTAGTGATTAACTGCTGCATGAAGGAAATTTTTTCAAGCATTTTTGGGTATAACTATAGACATAAAACTTTAATACTGCGAAATTAGCCGAGTTTGCCTGATATTTTATATATATTATAACTAGACTTCGGATATTTGGGCCATTAACCGACTCTCAGACACCTCAACTAGGCTCCATAATGATCGAAAGTACGCATTAAAATACAGTTTTAGGGACCTAAAAAGTTACTGTAATTACAACTAATAATAATAATAATAATAATAATAATAATAATAATAATAATAATAATAATAATAATAATTCATTCATAGTGTTCTGCCCAAGGGCAAGTGTTTCACTGCAAACCCAGCATTCTCCAGTCTTTCCTATTTTCTGCCTTTCTCTTTGTCTCCGCATATGATCCATATAACTTAATGTCGTCTATCATCTGATATCTTTTTCTGCCCCGAACTCTTCTCTCTTTCACCATTCCTTCCAGTGAATCCTTCTGAAGGAACTTTCTTCTCAACCAGTGACCGAGACAATTTCTTTTCCTCTTTCTGATTAGTTTCAGCATCATTCTTTCTTCATCCACTTTTTCCAACACAGCTTCCTTTCTTACTCTGTCTGTCCATTTCATATGCTCCATCCTTCCCCATATCCATATTTCAAATGCTTCTATTCGCTTCTCTTCACTTCGTCATAATGTCCATGTTTCTGCCCCATAGAATGGTACACTCCACACAAAGCACTTCACTAGTCTCTTCCTTAGTTCTTTCTCCAGAGGTTCTTTTTCTATTAAAAGCTTCCTTTGCCATTGCTATCCTCCATTTGACTTCTTGGCAGCAGCTCATGTTACTGCTTATAATACATCCCAAGTATTTGAATAATAATAATAATAATAATAATAATAATAATAATAATAATAATAATAATAATAATAATAATAATAAAACTGTTATTTTACTGGGTTAAGATGTGCTTATAATACAGACTTAAGATTATGTGCAGCACACGTTATCAAATGTTAAGAAGCGCTTATAATACAAATTTAACATTATTTGCAGCACACGTTTTCCGTTATTAAATGTTATGGGGCGCTTATAATACAAAATTGAGATTATGTGCAGCACCCGTTTTTCGTCATTAAAAATTTTAAGAAGTGCTTATAATACAAATTTAGGATTACGTACAGCACACTTTTTCCATTGTTAACTTCACACTATATTCAAACAAGAACCTAAGATACATACCTAATGCCTTTGTTGTTTTGCTGATAGTTAAATTGTATGTACTTTTTCAAATAAGCGTGTTTTATCAGTGTGAAATATCAGCCTTAACTATACCACCCCTACTTGTCTGTTATGTTTTTCAGCGGAGATCTTTGGCAAGAGAGCGGAAGACTATTCCATCAATTTAGCTGTTACCCAGTTATTCGTAAATTAAATATATGGTAATTTTAGAGGCGTAACACATTTTAGCATACGAAATCGATCTAGTTCTCAATGAAATTATGTTCTATGAATTAAATGATACTAATTAATTAACAGTTCTCAAGAAAAATACATATAAATAGTTGCTGCAATAGCCTCCATATGTTCAATGCTATTTTCTTAAAGTGAAATCCTCTATATAGAATTTAAAATTAATTTCCATGCTTTCTTCTTTTCAGACCTGTACTCGGGTGGGTTTCGCGATTTCTCATTGAGAGGTCAGCGAAATGTCAGCCAGTACTACTGGTAGTCGGGCAACAGGCTATCCCTGTCAGTCTTCCAGCAGGGCTACCGGTCAGGCGTCGGTCATCTGGCTGGACACCCGAGCGTCTAGCTGGTTGCCCAGTAGGACACACGAGCGTCTAGCTGGTTGTCCAGTACGGGAACGGGGCAACTCGTCACCCAGCCGGACAACAGGGACGACCGTGCGGCGACCAGTCTGCTAGCCGGGGGAATGCAGGCCTTCAGTATGCTGGCTGCAACCACTCGATACAGGAAGGCAGGCTGGTAAGCAGCTTTGCAGGCAATGGGCTTCGTCTCTGAATTTCACCTTACTATAGTTCCTCAGTCCCGCGCCGTGGCGTCGCGGTCTAAGGCATCCTGCCTAGGACTCGCGTTACGGAATGCGCGCTAGTTCGAGTCCTCATGGGGGAAGAAATTTTCTCATGAAATTTCGGCCAGTGTATAGGACCGGTGTCCACCCAGCATCGTGATGCACTTGGGGAGCTACGATAGGTAGCGAAATCCGGTTGCGAATACCAGCTATAACGGCTGGGGGGATCATCGTGCTAACCACACGATACCTCCATTCTGGTTGGATGATCGTCCATCTCTGCTTCGGCATATGGGCGTGAGGCCAGAAGCCGGCTGGTCGGTCTAGGCCCTTCTCGGGCTGTACCGCCACGGATTATTATTATTATTATTATTATTATTATTATTATTATTATTATTATTATTATTATTATTATTATTATTATTATTATTATTATTATTATAGTTCCTCAAGATGCTCTTCCGCTCTCTGGAGACACCTTCCTTAATAACCTGTTGAGCGATACTAAACATGTGTCTCAGAAGTTTGTTTGCACAGACAAATCCAGAATAGACTAATCACAGAGTTTCTTCCTCTTAGCTACTTCTACCATCTCACTTAGGGTAACAGGTATCCGTTCATCGCCGGAGGTACATTCGATACGTACTGTGACCTTTTATTTTTATCACGGTTTTTCATAAGGCATGAAGCAGTAAATATTGTTTATTTTGTATAGAGTATTCGAAGTTTAAAAAATACCTTCAGGTATACAGAGTTAACCGTAAATAATATCATAAATTTCAGGATTTTGAGATGTTTAAGACAAAAAAATTAATACAATTTTGTTCGTTTTTGCTTCATTTTCGAGAAAAAATTATTTTATATGAAACATTTCATAGCGTATTTTGAGAAAGGCATTGATTTAATTCCTAATATGTTCAGTTCAATTTAAGGGAGCAGTGTATTATGATAATAAATTATTGAAAAATTTTAGTTTCGTCCTTTACATGTGCAGAAATTTGATCCGAAAAAAATATAACTTTTCGTTCATTTATTATCAAAACACACTGATCTCTTAAATAGACTGCGCATATTTGTAACTGAATCCCCAGCTTTTCCAAAACAAGCTATGAAATGATTTATATAATAGTTATTTATGGTACTTGTGAGGTAAGTGCATCTTTATTGCGCGAGTGGAAAGATTTAAACACGAGGCGTCAGCCGAGTGCTTAAATTACACGAGCGCAATAAAGATCACGCTCACAAGTACCATACGTAATTTTATCCATGACCATAACGAAAAATTATGTTTTATAAAAGAAAATAATATGTTGAAAATAAGTCCTCATATAATCACTTATAATGGCATGGATTTTATAATCGATGCGTGTACTAGATAGGTTATGATTTAGGAGGCCATGATTAGTGAAGAATGGTATCTAAGGCGTTGGATAAATAACAAATTATAATTAATTATATAATTTTAATATATATTTTTTCATTTTAAACGTGTATTTTCGTTTTTTTTTTTTTAAGTTTCAGGGATTATTTAGAAGTGTTCATGGGACTAATGTGATTAAAATAATTTCACATTTTACTTCTGTAAACTTAAGAGGAATATTAAAACGTAGTTTAATCATGTCTGTTTAGCTCAGTTGACTAACGCGTGTTGTTATAAAATTGTTATAATTATTGTTATAAAATCCTATAAACGCAACTTCGTAGGTTCAAATCTCCTCGCTTCCAGAAAGGTAAATTATTACAAATTAAAAAAAACGTATTGGATATGAATCCAATGCACAAATTAGGACGTAGTAGCCTAGATAGAGAAAAGAGAAGGAGATTGAGTGTATGTATATTTAAGAAATGGTAATACAGAAGTAGAGGTAGTGATATCTAATAACTAATATAGTAACTTCTTGAGTAATAGTTGAATGGAAAAGTATACGTGTGTGCCCAGGTACTAGGAAAATACTAATGAACTGTGAGATAAAGTTCAAACTGTGAGGTAAAGTCTTTATCTCACTAGTGTAATAAAGTAATGTTGAATAAAAGCCTACTTTACAAATGGAAAAGTATTTAGTAAAGGCATGTTTTTCGTTATGGTCATGGATAAAACAATTTTATTCTCTCGAAAAGGAAACAAAGACGAGCATAATTGTATTAAACTCTTTTGTTTGAAATATATCAAAGAATAACAGCCTGAAATTAATGACATTACTTACGGTCCACCCTGTATAGGTGGTGTCTTCTTAGCGGACATAATCCCGTTTGAAATATAAATAAAATAAGTCGTTCAGGTATTTTTAACTCGTATAAAATAACAGAAGTAAATATATTCCATTTATTCAGTTATTGTACATGGACTTCATTTTATTTTTACTTCAATTTTATTATACCTGAGTTTTTAAATGTACTTCACTCCCACCCCTTCTACTAATAAACTTCCACCCGTTCTCCACACAGAACCAAGGCCACATATGTAGTCAAAGTCGTACGGTCATAGTAAACAGTACTGATTGAGTGAGTGTAGTACGTTCCACAAATATGGTCGCATTTCCAAGTGAAGAAAGTGCATTCATTTATTGAGTCACAGGTATTTTCGCACAGGTACTGTTACGTCGTTTGGTTATGTCGCATCCCGGTTTCCTCCACCCATTTCTGCTGGCCCTCTATAAAGGCTAGTGACTACGTAATATTATACAAAAATATTTAAAATAATTTAAATAAAAGGGTCTCGTTAAGTAACTGTCACATGATTTTCCCCCTTTCTACGATCCTGCGACATAACCACTTGGACGGACTGTAGATAGCATGTCTGAGTAAATTTATCAATGCGGATCGGCCAGAAGTGAAGACTGAATTTACAGTACGAAAGGTACTATGTTACAGAGTAGGTAGAGAACTATTCCAACATGAGCAGGATTTTAGCTCCCCAAGTCGCCTAATTTGAGTGCTTTGCATAATTTCTTTTGGGATTACTGTGAAACATTTGTGTTTGCTAAACATCCTACAACAACAGAAGAATTAAAGAATTACCTTCAAGTTAAAATGCATTCAATTTCCGAAGATATGCTTACAAATTTCTTCAATAATATGCACAAAATAATTGAAGCCTGTGTTGAAATGAACGGTCACCATTTTCTACAATTTGTTTAAATATCCAAATTTTGATTATTTTTCAATTTAAATGCACTCTCCATATTGTATGCTAATGTGTTGTACACCTGTATATACTATACATTGCATAATGAATACGTCCTGCCGTGTAGTTCAGTTAGCGGTAAAAAACACTTATTGTTAATACTGTACTATATTTTGAATAAATAAAAACCAAGCGAAAATTATACAAATCAGAATCGTAATATTTCCTAGTTCACGTAAATGGATGTACTACTTCTCTTTCCTCCTATACCTAGTAAAGTGATTTGTATTTATTTTGCGCTAGTATCATCAAACTCCGGTCGTGGAAGAGGTAACAAACAGTGTTTCCGATTCTCAACCCTTAATTCAAAGGTATAGCCTGGCTAATATTAGAAACATTAATAAAAATAAAATGATGTCCCGGTATAAAGTACTGAATGTCTGCTTAGAGGCAATATAAAACGTTTATATTGAAATCAGTGGATAGTTATAGTATTTTAGATTTACTTCTGTTATTTTTAGAAAATACGTACATAATATTTTAGTTACATTACAAAGAGGGAAACGTCCTCTAAGAAGATGCCTATAAACCCAATAGTAGCCCTATTTTATAAACTCTGAATGCTGTATAGGGGAATATCTTTATTTTATTGCTAAATAGACCTACCTGCTACATTGCGAATAGAGTTATTATACTAGTTTTACTAATGTTAAAATTATGATTTATATCTTATTTAACACTTGTTCGTGTGCTAGCAAATCATATCTGTACTTCGTAAAATAATGTAAATAATTTTAGTATTTTCTCTCGATATGTGTTCGCATATGTTAACGTAAATGTTGCTAACGTTGTTTCTTGTATAGTATTGAATGGGGTAGAACATTTACACCTTATGTCAGGACGCATGTAGATTTTACGAGGGCTCCATCTAAATTTACGCCGTCTCAGCGTAATCGACGATCTGTGGAGCAGGAGGAGCTGAAACATCCAGCCTTGCGAACCATTCAGTCTTGCGTCCGTGGCTTCAACCAGGAGGGTAACATTTCCAGTCTTCAATTTTCATATGGGTATGTATACTATTTCACGATCTTCAACTTAGAGCGGTATTTTATGGTTCTTGCAAAGTTGTTATAGATGTAAAAAATTTAATGGTTCAGTTCCATTATCAGAGAATGCCTATAGATCAGCGGTGACGAAAATGTAATCGTGCGCCGAACCACTGTGTAACCTGCAACGTGCATAGCACCTATGGAGGGAGGCGGACACCCGAAGGGGAAGTGAAGCAACTGTCTGACTTATTAACGGATTTTCATTTTCCTTACGTCAAGCATTTAAATATAATTTTATACAGTACAAGGCTACAAACCATGTTTAGTACGTGTAACGAAGAAAGAAATGAACAATAAATGAACAATATCACAACCTAAAATTAACTGTCTTCAGAATGTCTCTGCGACAAAGTTTCAAAATCAGGAATTATGTCACTTATTGCCAGTCGTAGTTGATCACGAAGGTATTTGTCTGTCAGTCGTGATCTAAATTTCGTTTTTACTATTTTAATTGTTAAAAATAAATTTTTGCAAACGTAGACTAAGTTGTAGCGAACATGACTTCAACAGAGCAAGCGAAAGAACGAAGCTTCGGATATTTATTTTTTGGCAAAGATTTGAAAGTTCAACATTTATCAAGTCCTTACATCTAGCTTTCATTTGACATACATAGTAAATCAGTGAGTTCAAATTGAAGAGCTAACCGCATAATTCGTGCATCTGCTGAAAAAGAGTCGACGTACAGAGATGATGATGATGATGATGATGATGATGATGATGATGATGATGATGATGATGATGATGATGATAATGATGATGATAATAACAACAACAATAACACTTAACCTTTTAATGTTTCATGAGTAACATGTAGTATAATGCTGTTTTATGTTATACAACCGTTTTCCTCGTAATACTTGTGAACTAATCATACATTTAATATTCTCATCATATTGACAGCAAAAAAATGCGTCCTCCCATCCTACTTGGAACTTTCGTACATGGTTTCGAGAGAGACATATGCCACTCGCAGGTCAGAGACAAATACAAATGGAACGGAGTTTGACTCCAGTGAGTGAGAGGGTAGGGGTTGGCGGGGTTAGAAGCAACCGAAATGCTCAGCTATCACTCCGAGCCACAATGTCTCGCGAGTCACGTTCTCGCCACGGTTGCCGGTTGCTATAGATTATACATCGGCAAAACTTACCTTCCGAATACATCAACAGTACGTAACAAGCTCAGCACTCAAATGGAAGGGGTGAAAGGGGGTTGGGTACGTTTCCTCTTACCACAGTATTTAATGTTCGTCACAGCGGATGGAATAAATTGAAGGTGTGAATAAAGAAAGTGCATTTTTAAAGACAGCAGCAACCTAGATTCTGAAATGCATGTTCTATACTAGCTTGGCATAATTATCAGTTCGATAATTTCCTAAAAACCTAGTTGACACCAAGCACCTATAGTCACGACTGCGCGGAACGAGGAAACCGGAGCAAACTGAACGCTGCGCTTGCCGCCATGATGTTGGAGAGCAGACGCTCAATAGCAGTACGTAAATCACACAATTTAACGATGTGATTATCTAAAATTGACAGATTATAGCCATTTTCGACGTTTAACGTAAAATTAGGACGAAATAAATATACGGTATTCAAAGTTTCATTGATATGGATCAGAGCATTAAAGGAAAGAAAATACGTACGCAGCAATTGATAGAAAACATGCTCATACATCCATAAATAGGCCTACACAATACACATTATAGAATGTATAATTTTACGATAATCAGCTATTGTTAGGTTTTAGAGAATCTAAAATTATATTAACACCAGTGGCTTGTGCAGCAAATGCTGCAAACTAAGTTCATTACACGTTCAAATAAACATTTTTCACATTTATTTTCAATTAAGAATACCAGACATTCGGAAAGTTACTTGCTTCCTTAACAATGAAAGATACTCTCTCTCGAGCCAATACTGAAGAGAACCACGCATATAAATATCTACACCACACCGCCATTAAATATATGAAAAAGATCCAACCCCACTTGATTAACAATTATAAAAATATTTTATTTTTAATAATATTATTATCTTACTAAGTTTTATAGCTTTCAGTAACATATACTATATATACTATTTAGCCGCTACTCAGTAAAATATAGAAATCAAAATCTAATTTAAGTTATTCTCCACATCTACGTATAACCCCAAAACGTTTCACTTTCATACCATCAATATAGCATTAATATGTGTAATTAATGAAAAATAGTCACATCATGGCGTTAACTACAATAATATTTCATTTCTAATGGTAATAATGTCATCAAACCATCTCAAGTTTTGTAGTTTTTAATATCCAATACACAGCTGTACCCAGAAAATTACACTCCACAGAATCGAACTTATAAATTATTTTTAGTAAGTTAATTTTTTAATAACCAATTTAATTTGAGCTCTAAATATGTCAGCATTCTTGCAGATCATGCCCTTCGTGTAATATTGTTTACTGTAGGCTAGTATGTGTTTTGTTTTATTTTGAAATGCAACACGGCCGACTTGATGCTCGCTTCGCTTCTCCTTTACAAACAAGCGAAGGGAATATCAAGTCGGCCGTGAATGCTATTAGCTAGTTCTCAAAACTGACGACAGATGGATTTTGGAAAATAGGAATATTATGTTTAAAAATTGACATTACACTGAAAACTACTATTTTTCCGAAAAACTTTGAGTTCCAAGCTTGAAAATGAGGGGTCATTTATTAAAATCCGTCCAGCCGTTTTCCCGTAATTTTCATTACCAGTTCAAATCATATATATATATATATATATATATATATATATACATTACTCTTAGGTCACAAGACATAAATACATGCACCTTGATTACACAAGTTCTTATTATAATCAAATTCTTAAGTGAAATAAATATGTGATAATCAGTATAGACCTGTTGTTAAGTTTTAGAGAATCGAAAATTATATTACTGGTACTTTTAGACCATAGGACATAAGTAACCACGCAAAATATAATGCGCAAAGGTAGCAAAATTACATTGCATTTATAAGTCATTCTTCAATAATAAAGGGAATGCTATCAATTATAAAAAGTAGCCTACCGGTACCTAATACATTGCAAATAATAGGTAGCATGTTCTCCAACAAGATCAAACCCAAGGCTGGCTAATTTATTAGTCTAGTTAGGCCTATACATATTGATCATGAACCCTGAATCATATGTTCGCAAAGTAGGTTTAGCTATTATAGCAATTTATTTATTTATTTACTTATTTATCCACATATAGATTTTGAATCGATTTTTATTATCTTGCAGATGAATTAATTTACTGTACATAATAAAAACAAAAAGTTATCTTTCCACTAATCGAGCTTAATATCTGATCTGTAAGTCTAAATAATTCACTCAGTGGGATTTCTCTACAGTCTGATATACTTGTACTAACAATTAAGTATTCTTTATTGTCGTAAACTACTGATTGATTTTTAATGATATTGATAGCGTAACAACAGAGATAATATATCGTACCTCTTGCAAATGGCTTGGAAAATTAAACAGGGATGGTACAGCATCATCTTTCAAAATTCTATTGCCATTATTTTTCCAAAAATCTGTGTCTTTAAAATGAGCCGAACACAATTTTACGTAAGGTGAAAACACAAATTTATCTCTTTTAATAGCAACAAGCCACTATGCAAGTAACTCGGGCTTCGTCAAAGGGAACCTGTAAAGATACAGTAGATTATTGCCTAATTATAAACTTTTTCAACTACGGTATCTAAGATATACATGTGTTACATTTTCAATGTAGCCTCCAGAATTCAATTTTATTATTTTAAAGCTTGTATACTTGTGAAAAGAAATTCCTGACCCTGTAAGCCATGTATTATTGCAGTTGCACGCTGCACAGGAAACTACCATTTTATACTATTAACAAAGCACATCACATCATATCAACTATAATAATATTTACAAGACATAAAATTTCATACTGTTATCACAGCAATTTACATCACTTTCACGGTGTTCACAAAAAACTCCCGAGACAAAATACAGCACAAGCAGGCCACTACCGTGTTTACCGCTGTTTCTACCAATTTAATGACGGCGTAAACATGCGCAGACTGGTTTCAATTTTGGACAGCATACCAGCGCTCCGTGTGAGTCTAGTATACCGTATAACGTCTTTGGTTGACACTAGTATAAATGTGTCCTAAGCTTCGAGTTCAAGAGCACTCAGTCATGGATGAATATATAATAGGATGCGAAACTGCGGTCAGCACCGTCTGACGGAAGGGGGTTCAAATAAGATGATCAGCGCCCGACAACGTGGGTGGTGAACATTAGAACTATGTGTTGGGTAGATTACCTAGAGTTCTCTATTTATCCGTTCATTCGAAACGAACAGATGATGCTCGAGAAGGCAAGATGGCAGCCAGAAACTTGTAAATGAGTGGACATAATGTGATACTAAGTGTGTGCATAAGCAGTGTATGTTAAACAGTGATATTTATGGACGTTGTAAAAATAGTGTTGTTGAATGTATTGTAAAGTAATAGTAATATAATAAATTGAACTATCTAAGTCGTTTTTGCAGACTTTTCCATTGCGCTATACATTAAATACCCAAAGAATACAGTCCCAATTATCTAACCTTTTGCATTATTTTGTCTCTATATTGGTTATATTTTAATTGGGTAGTGTAAAATAGATCATGTCTTTTAAAAATGTTATGTTTTATTTAACGACGCTCGCAACTGCAGAGGTTATATCAGCGTCGCCGGATGTGCCGGAATTTTGTCCCGCAGGAGTTCTTTTACATGCCAGTAAATCTACTGACATGAGCCTGTCACATTTAAGCACACTTAAATGCCATCTACCTGGCCCGGGATCGAACCCGCAACCTTGGGCATAGAAGGCCAGCGCTATACCAACTCGACAACCAGGTCGACTTCATCTCTTTTATCTTCTTGTTGGCTCCGGTAAGAATTTTCAGTGGAAGATGGTGTGAGAAATAGAAATGTAAATGTTTTATTTTAAATTGGGTTAGTTGAGAATATCGATGAGGGTGGGAGGGAAGGAATATTTTCTGCATAGTTTAAAATTTTCGTCACCAGGTGCGCTGCTAAATGCATGGAATAATTCGTTTCTGTTTTCGCTAGTTTTTTTTTTTTTTTTTTTTTTTTTTTTTAAATTCGTCAACTTTTGGATACAGTATCGAAATCTTGGGTGATCTCCCGACTGTTCCTAATTACTTTTACTTATTGCTGAGAGGTAGTTCATTTATGATGCTGCACTCCCGTCATAACCAGGATGAACAGCATGAAAACAAATTTGACAGATAACTATGAGAAGAGGAACAAAGGTGTACGATGTCTTGTGTAGTACTGAGGGTTATAAGTTCCTAGTTTTGATACATACACATTTTGGTGGGAATGTGCCTGTTTATAAAATGTTTCAGCGAATCTCCTAATGATAACTGGGATACTTTCCACTTTTAGATCTTGATGTATCTCTTCGTTTCTTGTGTACCACCCGCTGTTATGAATTACACGTAATACTTTATTTTGTACAACTCGAATAGGATCTAATGTTGTCTTAGGTGCGTATCCCCATACTGTAGAACCATACAAAAGCACTGATCTAATCAGCAATTTATAAATTGTTACATTTTTAGATGTTGACAATGCACGTGTTTTTAAAAGGGGATACAGTTGTACCATTCTTGCTATTGTTTTTGCTCGTATATTTGCAATGTTGGTATGCCATAACAGACGACTGTCCAAATGGATTCCAAGATACTTAACAGAATCCTGAAATTCAAGGGCAGTACCATACAGTGTGAGTTTAGTTTGTGGTACACTTCGAGTTCTACTGAAGGCTATGACTTGACTCTTCATTGTATTTACAGTTAAGCGCCAATGTTGGAACCATTCTTCTAAAAGGTGGACATGCCGTTGAAGTCGACCAATGGCTAGATCGGCATTACGATGTGTAGTGTATGCTAGTGTATCATCTGAATATAAGGCTAACCTGGTGACGTCAGTTTCTGGAAGATCTGAAGTGTATGCACAATATAAGTAAGGGCCCAGTACTGAGCCTTGCGGAACTCCTCCTTGAATTTTCTTTTGTCTTGATAAACAGCCGTCTTCCTTAACACAGAAACGTCTGTTCCGAAGAAAATCAGCAATAATATGAATCAGTGCATCAGGAACCTCTGATTGGATTAATTTATAAATTATACCAGTATGCCACACAGAGTCAAATGCACTTTTGACATCGAGAAATATTACTACGGTAGTAGCTCTGTTGTTGAAACCGATAGTTGTTTGTTCAACAAGACGCAGCAGTTGGTGTGTTGTAGAGAGACCTTGTTGATATGCAGCCTGATAGGGTGGAATAAGGTTTGGTGCACTTTGTAGAAGTCTGGTCATAAGAATTCGTTCGAATTCTTTGCCAAGGGCATTAATCAAACTTATTGGTCTGCGATTTGCTGGAACCTTTGGATTTTTCTTTTGTTTGGGAATGGCAGTAATATATGCAAGTTTCCAAGCATCTGGAAAATATCGATGAGCTATACACTGATTGAAAAGCTTGGTAATATACATAAGTGCCTTTCTAGGTAAGTTTTTAAGTTCCATGTTGTTAATTTTATCAGGACCTTTTGCCTTTTTTGGTTTAAGGCGTTTAATAATGGTTTTGACTTCTGACGGGCTCGTTAAACAAATGTACTGGGATACGGGACATAGTAGGAATGTGCTGACAGTTTCCTCGACATGGCGATAATGTTCAACTAAGCTGTCACATTCATTAGCAGGTTTAAATTGGTTCTCAAAACAATCGGCTATCAGTTCAGCTTTTCGCTAGTTGGTGCGCTGCTAGATGTAATAAGTTCTCCACCGTCCAACAGATTGCAACAAGATCAGGTTCTACATTAGCGCCTCTAGCATGTGTTACGGGAAACTCAATAAGTTTTGCATCCTATTATATATTCGTCCATGGCTCAGTTTTGACCTGAACGTAGTGTCACACATCAACTGTCGGATCTCTGGCCCAATGAAAATTCCTGCCTTCAATTTTGCATCACTTTTCACTCTGCCAACTTATAATTCAGATACTTAAAGCCTTCACCATCATGATTTAGAGCCTGCACAAGGTTTTTCACGAGGCCAAGTTTAATGTGAAACGGTGGAAGAAATATCATCTTTGCGTCAACGTGCGCCTTGTGTTAAAAATTTAAAATGTCATTAATTTAAAATTGTGACGTGATAGAGAAAGACGGACTTCAGACTGTAATCAGCACACTTAAATTAGGGTTGGTGCACTTGTTTTAGTTCAGTAACAAAACCACAATAAAAAAATAAAATGGATTTGAATGTATTAAAAATGTAAAAATCAAAATTTGAAAATGTTATTATTTTAAAATTGTGACGTGATAGAAAAAAGAACTTCACATCTGTAACCAGTACACACATATTAGGATTGATACACTTGTTTTTGTTCAGTAGCAAAATCACTGTAGACCAGTGTTATTTCTTTTATATTATATATCAGTATCATTGGATATCCTATACAAAATTATATGTTCATTTCTAGGCTTCGTATTCCAGCTCCTAAAGGCTGAAATTAAGGACACATTGGGTATATAGCACTCCAAACACAGGTAATGCAATGGCTAAGGATATAAATAAGCAGGTCGTCGCTGCGTACACGTGGAATACAGTCAACTCCCGACATTCTTAAGCTATACTAGTAAACACATGGTTGAGCCGTGATGTTCACTTTCGTCGTGACCTTTTCAGAGAATAATAACGTGCATTCGTAAGTTACGGAACTTGAACATATGCAGATATCACTAGATATGATGTTATATTACAAGAAATTCTTTCAGTAACTGACGTTCAAAGATATTTGACCTACGATTTTGTGATCGTGTAAGCGAATTTTCCAACCACGGGATAAGTCAGAACCAAAGATAAAAAAATTGACAAACTTGAAAGAGTCCGCTAGTTCTCAATAGGTGGTACCATTATTGGGGCCATTAAAAAGGTGCCCGGGAAAATTATTATATAGATTAAGCATAAATTATTCTCATAATTGACAATATCACCAGTTCTTAACTGTTTTACAATGAGTGAAGTGGTATGAAAAATTGAAATCTATAATACGCGTATATTTATGTACGACTATTATCATCGCTATCTATTCATCGAAGTAATGACGAAAGAAGCTACACTTACGATCACCATCGATTAGTGGGGTCAGATATCTTTGAATCTCGCGTAGCCTATATCAAGTTATTGGGTCATGGTGTAGTACAAGATATTCCTATTGTCAGATATTTTTTCGTATTTCATTGGGATATTGCATATATCGCTTATCGCTAAAAACCCACTAATTTTCTATACACTTTTCTAGAAATTTTCTAAAATGTAAATTATTAAATTTATTATACATTTTAATTACACAATTTTATTAATTGGGATGTTGGCACTGAACAACATGGTAGGCTACACAAATCCATGCTAAACGTCGAGTTAAAATCTTCATAATATTCAGATTGTGATAGTACTGGTTCTTTTAGATTATGTTCAACACACTTCCTGTTCCTTTTGATATTTCAGTGCCTTTCAGTACACTGTTTTTGTCACTTTTACGTTAACTTTACTGTTACTTTAATGTTGTCTATATTGACAGTGAAAATATTAGTTCAAATATTCTCAACTATGCCTTGCAATATTACACGCTTGAGCGTCTTATCAAAGGCATTTTACCTCTGCAATGAACTTACAATCAGCCACAAAGATGCAGTTATTTAAATAATACGACTAGTAAGAGCAGTGATAGATAAGACTATTCACTATGACTGCGTCCCGGTGTTGACTTTCTAGAGAAAGAGGGCAGAGGATGCGTAACTATTTTGTATACGTACGTACCTGTACTTGCGCAGTGACGTCACATATACTTCGAATCAGGCAACCTCATCCAGTTTATAGGTAGCTGGAATACGGAGCCTATTCATCTTATTTTCTTTCTTATAAATGCAGGGTATGCACTGCTTCCCTTGCTTCTATGGAATACACGCCACTGCCAGCCACTATGTTTTAACTGGCCAGCTCGCTTATCAGGAGACGTACAGTACCTATACATACACACGTGAAGATTTTTAAATCGCCTAATTTAGATGTCTCTTGTGTGTTCTTCTTATAACTGTAGCAACCGAAGTGACAAAACAAAGAATATACCGTATTTCAAGTAAGTAATTTGTCACAATTTGGTGATTTATACTAATAATAAATCTGTAGCCAAAATTTTTCTGGTAATTTTCGATTTTCCAAAAATAATCGGTGTTAACATGTATAATTAACCATCCTGAAACCGAAAATCGCTTTTTTTATTTTTGTTTGTATGTCTGTCTGTCTGTCTGGATGTTTATTACCTTTTCACGCGATAATGGCTGAACTGATTTATATGAAAATTGAAATATAGATTAAGTTCGTTGTAACTTAGATTTTAGGCTATATGGCATTCAAAATACTTTATTTAAAAGGGGGGTTATAAGGGGGCTTGAATTAAATAAATCGAAATATCTCCCTTATTATTAATTTTTGTGAAAAATGTTGCATAACAAAAGTTTCTTTAAAAATTATTTCTGATGCGTTTCATTCCAAGCAAAATTTTGATGGGATCAAATTGTACCAAAAACGGATGTTCTCTGAACCAAATGATCATATTTTAATTATTTGCATGTAATAACAATTAAGAAATATGTTAAATGAATTATCATTGCACTAAATGAGTGGTCTCTGGACCAAAATGATCGCATTTTAATTATCTAAATACAATTTAAATTAAGTGACATATTAAACGATTTATCCTTCTATTAAACACGAATGTTCCCTGGACCAGATGTCCAGTTTTAACTATGTATTTCTAACAAGTGCAGCGGAGCACACGGGTACAGCTAGTACTATACATATAGTAAGAGGAGTTAGAAAAAATTTATAAAATGTTTATTGTTTTTTACAGATACCCGTTGGAAAATGATTTGTTGACGATGCAGTGCGTATAAAAAATGAAGAGGAATAAATGGTCTCCCATAACACATACCGGTAGTATTTTTTGTTCTGCACATTTCGAGAATAAAAATACATATCTTTTTGTAAATTAGAGATTTTTGGTGGCAAATGCAATACAAAACATCAGTGACGGCTCGTGAGTTCTAGGTTAGGTGGAGTCAGATTAAAAATAAACTCATGTCTTATACCGTGTGTCTCTATAGACGCCTCTCTATATGCCGTTATAGTTACATAAACATATCAGTTCATATTATCAATCGCTGGACTAGAAAAAGTACTTAAGAATAAAACATACAATAATTAAAATATTCCTACACAGTGGTTAGTACATGCATAATTAATAAAACAATTATTACTGATAAATACGAGAAAAATTCGTACCGGCATCGGGAATCGAACCCAGGACCTCTCAGCTCTGCGCGCTGAGCCAACTGAACCATGCCGGGTCACGATCCACGCCGCCGAACCCCTCTCGTAGCGCGCAGAGCTGAGAGGTCCTGGGTTCGATTCCCGATGCCGGTACGAATTTTTCTCGTATTTATCAGTAATAATACAACTGACTAGTTAAGACTAGTCGTGTAATATTCAATGAGGTGGGCGAGACCTCATTCATATGAATATTTGATATAATAAAACAATAATCAAGTTAAACAAATCAACAAACTTACAGTGGCCGATTATTTGTATAGCTATGCTGCTTTTCTGTTCTTCTGATGCGTACATTTATCAATCACTTTCGAATTATAGTTCGTTATTTTGTGAATATGGTCCTTGTGAATAAAAAGAACAGCCAGTGAATTTAATCTCCCTTGTGTTACAGTGTTTCTCAAAAGAGGTTTTATGCGCAAGGATGCTAAAACAACGCTTTGCTTCGGCGGTAGCCACAGGAGTCACAAGAACTATTTCCAACAACTTTGTTACTTGCTGGAGTTTGTCTGTAAGGTCATTTTCATGGAGTAACAACATTAACGCACTAGAGGTAGGTACGTTCCTGAACATGGGTTTAGAGTACAATGCACTTAGTTCATTTCTAAGTATTTCCTTTTTCAACATATTGTATTGCGTAATAATGGTTTCAAGCAATGACTCAGAGAAATTACTACGATAAATAGGGAATTTTTTGGAATAAACTATCGAAAATGCAGAAAAAATTCACGAAGTTTGGAATCTGTCACTTATTTGACACGTTATGATGTCACACAATTCTTTTGAATTGACACAACGCCTAAAATTGTATATACTATAGCATTGTTAATGTGTTTTGTAGAATTTTCATGTGACTCTCAGACAAAAATGCTTTTTAACTGTACACCCCTTAATAATCCACAGAATTTCGCCCCCAAAAAGCAGACAATAAAAACAATATAACGATTTTCGTTTCTCGCATGCCGTTAACTATTCCTTCTTTTCAAACCACTCAGAATGAAATGTTCTGCATTTCTTTCCGTTCTGTTGAACGATATTAATATTTTTAGTAACAATGATTATTAGAGGAGAAAAATTCGCTGTGTTGGCGGGGATCTAACCTGGGTCCTTAGTTCTACGTACCAAGCGCTCTCTCAGTGGTTAGAGCGCTTGGTACCTAAAACTAAGGACCCGGGTTCGATTCCCGGCGCCGGAGCAAATTTTTCTCCTTTAAAACCATTATTACGTAACAGATAAATTCTGTAGGATCAAAAATTAATCTTTACGTAAATATTTTTAGGCTGAAAAGATCCGAGAGCTTAAACTGCCAATTTATCTTGTAATTTTACCCGCGAGAACGGGGTTTGAATCAAACTGTCTACTATATTCATTCTTTCAAATACTTTTGCACACTTTATAATACTTTTACTTAATGGTGTAATGTTATATACACTTTTGTAAACGTACTTATCCATATTAAGCGCTGTACATACACTCACACGCACTTTACGTTGAACTTGATGTATTATAGAACACCAATTTTAAGACAATACTACAGACAGAAGTGAGCAGAAGGGCCGGCCCTAGTAACGCTAGATGACAGTGAGGGTAGTGGGGAAAGGGACGAGACGGGCTGGTGTGTTACAGTCCAACCTTTAAGGTATGGTCACACGTCGCTACTTTTGCTGCGCAACTTTTGTACTACAGCTGCAAAAGTTGCGTGTCGTGTTCACACGTAAGCCAAAAGTAGCGCGCTGCACGCTACTTTTCGTGCTGCGCAACCCGAGCGCTGCAAAAGTTGCAACTGGAGGTTGCGAGTCTGTTCACACACAAGGCGCTACTTTTGCAGCCGCAGTCATGCTGCAGGTTTCCATCTCCGTGTTTACTTCTCAATATACATTTTGTGGTTATGTTCGCATTATTATGAAACTCATGCGAAAGCTTACTTATCTATTATTTGCTTTTATATCCTAATTAGTATTCAGAAATTGGCATTATTTTTACTATAAAGCTTATAAAAACGCCTATATACTTAAATGATAACCAACAGCATATTCACGTAATCAATGTTGGTAACCGTCCTGTTTGAAACTACGCTACGGAAAAAAAAAAAAAAAAAGAATTATATCGTCAGCAAATATGCTCAGACTGTGTTGTGCATTTAATAACTCTTACAAATAATTTATTTTCATCACATCTAACATTAAAATATATCCAAACAATAAAAGTATCATTGGCACATTTGGGTGGCAACATTGGTCGCAACCGCAGCAAAAGTTTCAACAGAACCGATATCAAAAATGCTGCGGCTGCAACCCAGAGAACCCTGTTCACACGTCGCTACTTTTAAGCTGCGCGCAGCATGAAAAAGTATTGGGCAGCAGGTTCGGCAGCCGCTACTTTTCGGGTTGCACTGTTCACACGTCGCAGTATGGGAGTTGCGCAGTTTTTTGTACTGCAAAGCTGCAAAAGTAGCGACGTGTGACCGTAGCTTTAGTACTAAAATGAACTACGTACCTACAGGGCGGACTCTCACGGGCCCAGTCACTCCATTCTGTCGCAGAATTGCATCAATACATATAGGCCTATATATTTTTTTTTTATTGGAAACGCTTTCAGAAAGATGACTTTAATATGAAATATGCTGCACTATATTGTAATTTACGTTCTCAAAAATGGGGACCGAAGCCGGGCCTTAATGGCCCTTAAAGAGGAGCCGCCCCTGCGAAACATTTTCGATTTTCCATCTCATTTACAAAGGAAAGAGACTTCTATAATTTAGGCATGCATGGACTGATAACTATTAAAATAGGGAAGTGTTAGTAAAAATGAAATATAGGCGTTATTGTAGTATAAAATAAGATTTACAAGATGCAACATGTTATATAGTACCCTGGACTATCTCTTTCCGTCTCATCCTATAGGCACCACGCCCACTTACACACTTGTTACAAATAACATCTTAAAGCTCCAATGTTAATGTAAAGGTGCGTACACACTTAGCGAACGAACAACGAACGAACGACAAACGATTGCATTCGTTGATTGAAATCGGTACGTGTGTACGTCGCAGCAAAGGCAAACCGATCGTTTGGTTTGCCTTCGGAAGTGATCCGTCGCTTGTCGGTACATCAAAGGAAGTTGGTATTCGTTGTGGACGGGATTTGCCACTAGCTTGTAGTTCGTAGCAGAACGCAGCGCTTAGTTCAATTTCACTAACAGGATGTCGAAACTGGAGTGGACGGAAGACGCTGTTATAAATCTTATTAATGCATATAGGGAACAGGAAACTTCATGGAATCCCAAGTATCCTACTTACCACAATAAAATAAGAAGACATGATGTTTGGGAACCTATTGGAAAGATGTTTAGCTGCAAGATAGGCGAGTCAAACACGTGCAAAATTTGAAAATTATTTTTGTTTATTTATTTTCAGTGGATATATGTTTTTTGTTTATTGTAGGGAGCAGAAGTCAAAAAGAAAATTGAAAATTGAATCCCTACTGACATCATTCTGGAGTGAAAGACAGAATTCCATAAAAAGTTCTGGAATGGGGAGTGATGAAGTGTACGAGTCACCTTGGTTCGCGTATAAACATATGTCGTTCCTTTTGGACAAATTCACGCCCAGGAAAAACAAAGTTCCAACCTTGTGCACACAAAATAAATTATTGGCATTGAAAAGTGTCTTTTCGTAAGCATGATGCGCATACGACAAACACAGACAAATCTCTCTTTTTAATATTTTAAGATAATTATTGTCAGTGAGGTATCCGTGTACTGAAACTTTCCCCTGGGGCCTATTTCATAAAAGTAATAATTTAATACCATTACTAAAAAGGTAATAACCAGACATCGGATTCTAGGGAAAATGCCTATTTTGTTTCTTTAGGAGAAAAGTAAAAATAATTATTAATATTTGTGTTTCATGGAAATTGAAAGGTATTCAAAGAGTTTTATAGTGCCCTAAAATTCCCTAAAACGGTTATTAGAGCCTAATTTGTTAATATTCGCCTAAAAATGCCTAACTCACTGTAAAGTTTCGCATTTTACTCTTACTTTTTATAATTTATACATGCATTCACTGCGAAATTTAAGGCATTTAAAAAGTGGAAAGTTTGCTTCACACCGGCCATGAAACCATTGATAAAGGAAACAAAATGTTTTGAATCTCACGACACTCGCAATAGATTTCACCGAATTTAACATGTTTGGAGGCATAAATGCCGACAAAGAACCAACCTTAGTTTTGAAGCAGGCAACAATCACAACATGTGCTGCTACCGATTCAGAGATATACTATACTATAAAAATGACTGTTTTCGGTCTGAAACCGATTAGCTGTACTGCCCTTCAGAGTGTCATAAAATCACAATTTTTGGAGAAAGAGTGTTTTTGAAATATTTATGAAAAGTCGTAAAACTGCGAATTAGTAGGGTAAACCGTTACAAAATATTTAAAAGAATGGCCCTCCTAGTGTTAACACTACCAGGAAATGCAACAATAAGTGGAACTTTGTATTTTTGTCCAATTGAATCTCAATAACAACGGTTCATTTGAATGCTCGTTAACAGTTTCTCTTTCCCTCACCTTATTTGTGTTGAGAAGTTTTGAGCGGTAGGACGTTTTCCTGTGAAGTTTAATGCGATAATGCCGAAAAATATAAGTGCAAAATCTACATTGATCCGGCAATGGCTAACAGAATATTCAGAATTCACTTATGATGGAAAAATAATATTCTGCAAGATTTGTAGCAAACAGGTATGTAACAATAGTTGAAATATATAAATTCTATTAATTTTAATGAGTAGGCCTATAATATTTATACATTGACTGAGCTATCCTGAGGTATAATTCTTTTTAAGACCACTACACTTTAACCTTTTAAATTCAGATAGTTAAAGTATTTGCAGGTCATTAAAATTTTGATTGTTCGAACCCACTAACTTTGTGATAGAAATACGGCAATACAACAATTAGGATTTTATTTTAATTCAGTTTACTTTACATTTTTAGATTTCGCAAGAAAAGAAGTGCCACCTAAAGCAGCATGTGCAAGGAGCGGCTCATAAGGCTAAAGCTCAGCAGAAAAATCAACTGCAACAAACTTTACTAACACAGCCTACTTCATCCAATCTCAGCAGCAATTTCTATGCTGATTTAACCAGAGCGTTTGTTGCTGCTAACATTCCCTGGAATGCAATTGAAAATCCGGTTTTAAGACAGTTTTTACAAAAATACTGCAAACAAAATATCCCATCTGAGTCGACCCTAAGAAAAAATTACGTAGACAGAATATACAATGAAACTTTAGCTTCCATTCGGGAGGATATAGGTGATTCTTACATATGGGTCTCTGTGGATGAAACCTCAGATCCTATGAATAGGTATATAGCAAATATGGTAGTAGGAAAACTTAGTCCTGATGGACCTTCGATTCCACACCTCGTATGTGTTAAGGAACTTTCGAAAGTGAATAGCCAAGCCATTGCTTATTTTGTAAATAAAGGCCTACAGTCTTTATACTCAGGTAATATAGACGATTCTAAAGTTCTGTTGTTTTGTACTGATGCTGCCTCATACATGGTTGCTGCAGCTCCACTTCTTAAAACATTTTATCCTAACCTCACGCATGTAACCTGTCTAGCACATGGCCTTCACAGGGTTTCTGAAACAATCCGGAATGAATTTCCTCTTGTCAATTCGTTTATTTCTAATACAAAAAAATGTTTTTGTAAAGCCCCATCCAGGATTTCAATATTCAGAGAGAACTTTCCAGATATCCCACTCCCACCTCAGCCGGTTGTTACACGATGGGGAACCTGGATTCAGTCAGTGGTGTATTATTCTAAGTATTTTAAAGAAGTGGTCACAGTTATTGATAAATTACCTGAAACTGATAGTGCAGCGTGTGTGAAAGCAGTGAAAGATTGTCTGAATGATAGATAGATAGCTTTATTGATATTGTTCACAAAAGTACAAAACTTAATAATTTAACAAAAGATCTATATACAAATGTAGTTCTACATAATAAATATACAATTTCCTAAACTAATTAATCTATCGCAAATGAGATTGTCTGAATGACTCACGAGTGAAAAACGATATTGCCTACATAACATCAAACTTTTCTTTCATACCTGCAAGCATTGAACAATTAGAACGTGAAAAACAATCTCTTTGTAGCCAAATAGCAATAGTAAAGGAAGCTCAAGTGAACATACATTCTGCTTTGGGCGAAACTGGGAAAAAAGTTAAAAATAAGTGGGACAACGTATTAAATAAGAATGTAGGATTTTCATTGTTGGAAAAAGTATTAAGAGTGATATCAGGGGAAAGTGTAAATGTTCCAGTAAGTATTGATGTTTCTATTGTACCTAATTTAAAATTTGCGCCTCTCACATCAGTTTCAGTTGAAAGAAGTTTTTCTGCTTTCAAAATGATTCTCAGTGACAAAAGGCAAAGGTTAACTGTGGAGAATTTAGAAAAAATTCTGGTGGTGTACTGTGCAGATAGTTATAATAAAGTCTGAGCATGGAACTGAATTTCAATAACTTAACATGAGTAATCTTGATATCAATAATCATTATTTCATTAGTTTCAATATATTAAATTTGTGCAGCTCTGTTTATAAATATAATATAGTATTCTTTTTTAATGTTTAAACATACTTTTTTGTGCGTATTTTAGTGTATAACTAAAAATTTCAGCGAAAGAAATAAGTATGATGCCTTGATGTGCCTAAAATGCCTATTTTCATTAAAATTGAGCCTAATTTTACAAATGTTGTGCTTATTTTAGGCGCCTAAAACTGCAATTTTTAGTGCCTAAAAATCCGATGTCTAGTAATAACATTAAGTAATATTATTACTGTTCTGTTTCATAAAAGTAATATTTAATAATATTATTTATTACTGTAAACGCTCATATTATTACTAAAATAAATAATAATATTACTAAAGTGTTTCATAAAGCAGCAAAGATAATTAAATTTATTAATAATATTAACGTTAGTTCCATGACTGTATTTTAAGTAATAGTTTAATAATTTGTAAAAAGTAAATGCCAATGTAGGGTTAGATTTTGAAGATAAAACCATGAAACCATTTGAAATGGATAATTCTGACTCAAATAGTGATGAAGAGGGAGTGTTTGTCCGACGTCCAAGAAATTTTAGACAACGAATATCCTACAACCATATGCAAGAAAGTTACGAATATAATGAAATAGTTGACCTTTCAATTCGAGAACTTTTCGCAAAAAACTCTGTTCCTTCAAGTTATTTTCACGTCTTTTCCCCATTTTAAAAAGCATAAGAGACAAAATGAATGACTAACAAAGTCCCTCTCCATACTTACAAACTGTCATAGGCGCCAATGTAGGTGGACCAGGCTGAAATTGAAAACTATCTTATCTAATTGTAAAAGAGGAACAATTGGAAAGGATGAAACCTAAATTAAATTCAATTACAGTATAGAACTGTTAGAAAGTAATTACTGTATATTTTACATTATTTTATGTTATTTGAATGATTGAACTTAACGTTTTTCCCTCCTTTCTCGTCATTTTTTAAATTATAATAATTGTTCAGAAATATATGCCTATGGGACATCTACATCACAAAATACAGTAATATTAATATTTTCTGTACCTATTGAAATGTTTTTTCAGTGTATACTTGTGACAACCTGAATCTATATACTCTTCCCTAATTAACATTGTGAAGATCTTGGTGAGCCAAAATCGTTTGCAGACATATATCAACAAGTAGATCTATTACAAAATATGTGGACTACTTTAAACCACCCCTATTGAGGGCATAAACTAAAATTAACTTACGAGATTTATAGGCACCGTATCCACAATTCCACATCACAATCTCTAATTAGAACATATGTATTTGCACTTTGTATAGTCAGGTAACTTCTTGAAAATACTACTTACAACATAATCAGCAATAAAAACCCATTAAGACAATTTCAGTATTTTTATTAATTTCGTCATAACATTAATCTTCTACAACATCCACACCTTCAAACTCACACTATATTTTCTAGGAACGACTTCACCGCGTAAGTACTTATGTCGTTATTGCATTACTTATTTATTTTTGGTAAAAGAGTAATTTTTATGTGTATTTATTTACGCTTGCACCAATAATTTTTAAGTCTTTTTATATAAGTACTTGCGCAGTATTCCGAATTATAACGGAACTTGAAATATCTTACATAAGACGCTTTGCAGGGTCCACTAACCCTGTCGTTAACACTGTCCTTAAGGCTGGTACAATATTGTCATCAAAAGTTTTCACTGCTTAACATTTTCATATGGTACTTCTTTAGATAACGAGGTCCAAGTTTTACACACACGCGCGCGCACACACACGCTTCTGTCACTGATACACTGTTTTTGGAATTGCAAACTTTACAACAGCAGAGACGTGAACAATTAGGAATGATAAATATCTGTTCACAATATTTTAGATTTATCATATTGTTTCTTTTACTCGTAAATCAACTGAATCAAATAACAGAAACAATAACTTCGAGTTGCAGTGATTTACAATCTTATCTTAAATAAATTGTCTCCCAAACCTTCACACATATTACGATTTACTCTGTTGTTGCTATTAAAGATAGTAAGCTTACTGTACTTCAAAACTTATTTCATTCAACAACTGTTAACAGAGAGAATAATATAAATAGCTGTAGAGTGCAGACCAACTTGGTTATGTTTGTCAGCCTTAACCTCAACTCATCTGGCTACTGTACGTATTTTATGACTCGTGCAAAACGTTTATGAAACAGAATTTAGTCGGTTAATAAAATTGTTTTCATGACTGCAATACTATTAATTAATATTATTACTGTGTTTATGAAACAGGCCTGCACTTGCTATAATTATATTTTCGTCTGCCTTTATAGCGGATAATCAGCGAATGTGAATGTTTTCTGACAATTTGCTGATGATTTGTACGTCGCTTCAAACAGCGAACGAACAACGAAGTTTTGCTTCATCATTCGTTCGTTGTTCGTTCGCTAAGTGTGTACGCACCTTAACATGTATATAATAAAATGTTGTTGAATGGATTTGCTGACAACTTTTAAAAATATGTTAACAATATGGCCAATTTGGATGCCAATGTCGAAATACTACAGTACTTTAATATTGTATTGCTATTAGGTTTTAACTGGGTTTCAAATGGAATTATAATGGTTTTATATGTATTTAGTTTAAGTCAATCGTTTGTGAACCATTTATTTGTCTCCGAAATAGATCTACTTTTTTTTATAAGCTATAGCTTACTGTCGTCTTCTCTAAGCAGCAACGACATAAGGAGCATAAATAAAGGACATTACACAATCTTGTTCATTAATAAAGCACTCAAAAGCATAGGCCTATAAGGCGAAGGTCTAGGGTATTGTTTTTAATGAAGATGAGCAGGAAATTAAAAAGTTGTAGATACTGCTCTGGGAATGGGCGGCTTCTGTCATAGTTCAATATATATTTATTTTCGAAGTGTCGTGAACACAAAACGCTATTCTCAGTGGAATATCGTTTGTTTAGTTACATATTTATTACCCACTGTTTTATCAGTTCCTTATTTTTCAAAGCGATCCCGAATAAAAAGAAGTACTGTACATACTGTGCAGTAGTGTATGTTGAACTTTGTTACAAATTTACGCATGCAACAAAATGCTGCTAATTAGCTAAACTATGCCTTCATTTACAAATCTGACTTAGATATAACTTAGATATAGGTAAACCTGACTTAAATAATTTCAAGGGAAAAATTATTCCGGGGCCGAACACCGAATCCGGTTGGTTGAGCGCGCCAACGCTCTACCGATTGAGCTACCCAGGAACTCAACTAGACCCCGGCACAATTATTCCTTTTTATCCACATACCCCAAGTGGGTTGACAAGACGCCAGAGACCCAACATTAAGTACACAGTTTCTGTTTGACTTAAATTTATGGTTGTCTATTAACGAACAGTTATGTCTATTATACAAATCTGGCTGTCAGGTAAAGCTGACTTGAATAATTTAATAAAATTTAGCTGAAATATGACACATTCTTCTGCTATTGCAGTTATATGCAGCACACACAGCCAGCGTATTATATATTTCTTTTCTTTCTTTCTTTCTTTCTTTCTTTCTTTCTTTCATGAAACGATCATCAAAAAATGCTTTTTGTACACAATAACATCTTTCAAACGAAGTGAAATAGCCAATAAGTTCAATAAATATTATGCTAATAAGTAATAACTATAATTAATAATTATCTACAAGCTGTAAAAGGGAATAAAATAGTATATTGTTGAAATTAGGGGGTATGGTTTATTACGTGTATTTATAATTTTAATTACTTTTTCTACATTTAATTATATTTTAATTTCTATTAGATTAGTTGGTGGTGTGGGTGTTAGTTTTATCTGTGTACGTCAGACTATTAAGGAAAAACTGAAAGAAATATTAAATCTACAATCTACTTTATATAACAATATTTAATCAAGAACTGAATATTACTATTCATTTAATAACATAAGACCCAAAACATCTCCAAGTCCAGACAATACACATGCTGATTTTCTTAAATATGTTGGAAAACAAGCAAACTCACTACTTTTATCTTGTAATCTCAACTAAAATACAATATCTGTCTGGAGAAAATCTATCACAACATCAATTTTGAAAAGCAATTATTCAACTAATATCTCTTCGAGTTATCGACAGATACCACTTACCAGTATGATAGCCAAAATTATGGAAGAGATGATTTCATAGATTGAATTGGTTCCTGGAATCTAGTAACTAACTTTCATCTTATTGAGTTGACTTTAGAAAATTACATTCAACAAATGGACAGATTTTAAATTTCAGTCAAGATATTAAAGATATTTTAAACAGAAAACAAAACACCTTAGCAATTTTAATTTATTTTCAAGGATCATATGGCTCTGTAAATATAAATCACTTAAGAAATTGCAAACTTAGGGTGTCCATGATAAAGTGTTACACTGGGTCAGTGACTTGATTATTTGATTCATTGTCACAAATATGTAAATAGAGACAGATTCATCTGGGCTTCCCACATTGTTGTTTTCAGGAATACATTTTCCAATATTAATGTCGATGGTCTAACTAAAGAAATAGGTCTTATGATAATCTCATCATTTGCAGATAATATGGTTGTCTAGAACAAAAAATCACAGTCCACAAATATTAATAAACTGAGCCAAAATCCCAACAGACTTTTTGACTCTACTTGGAGAACTCAAACTTGCTCAATCAAGGGAAACTTTACTAATAAAACACAATCCCAAGTTATTTCAAAATGAATAGTATATAAGTTAACTTTAACAGATGATGTTAAGAAATGTGATACTTCTCCAGACATTTTAAAAATCATTAGAAACGATAAATGATCTGGTCAGTGAGTGACTACATACAGTATTTTTTATAGATGGATCCTGTTTACCAAGCCATAGATGTAGTGGTGTTGTAGTACAATACCAGTATATTCCCTTTTACAGGGAATTATATTCAAACACTTGTTTGCCCCATTTTAACCGTGACAACGCTTTTTAGTTTTTTAAACTTTCTGGTTATTGTATTGTGTTTGTGTTTAGTGAAAGATTTTAGATAAGGGTGCAAATAGCCATGGTAGCTGACGCGCCCTTTTTAAACGCCACTAACTAACTAACTAACTAACTAACTTCAAACACTGACTAATTTTGATAGTGAAAATTTAGATACACTTTTAAGCTTACAAAATCTCCAGTATCAACTTCATAAATCTGAGAAGACTGTCATACTATCAGATTCAAAATCAGATATTCTTGCTGCAGTATTGGACGTAACAGCATGAAATCTCAATATTTTACAGTGTTTTAATATTTTAAGCAAAATGGTCGAATTACATCGACGACTGGTACTTCTGTGGATCCATGAACTTTATGGAGTGGGAGGTAATGAGGTAGTTGAAAGGTAGCAAAATTACTGTAAGGTTATCTATACCTGCATCTTACCACACTGTTAAAAGAATAACAAGATCAGAACGTGACAATGTGGTAACAAAAATCGGAATGATTCTAAAGCAAATGAAAAAATTGCAATAGGCCATCCGGCATCCGCTCCACGATGGAGGAAAATCCTCAGAAGAAACCAACTAATCAGACCAAATGGGGGATCCAAACTACCCTCGAGTGCAGCTCTGAATTTGCAGGCCAACGAGTCTACCGACTAAGCTACATTGGTGGCTCCACTAAAAATATGAAGTACATGGCACTCAGATTATTAAATTGACAAACCTAAACAATTATTCATCAGTTAAGCTATAAAATATAATACATAGCAAGCAAGTTAATTCAATTTAAAAGTATAAACAATTCAATCAGTTGAAATATACAGAAATTGATAATAAATATCATGCAAATTACTTCACATTACAAGCATAAACAATTCATCACTTGTGGTATACAGCCTACTATTTAATTTATAGCACATACAATTCATCAGTTAAGCTATAGGCCTACAGTCTACTATTGAATTTACAGCATATATAATTCATCAATTAAGCGAAACAAAAATATAGTACAATACATAGTAAAAATAATACACCTAATTTAATAACTGAACTTCTATGAAAATCTACAGTGGCAGTACTCATATTATCACAGGCCATGATTGTCTCAAATATTTACAAAGAACTGATATTTCAGAATCTCCCCATGCCATTTCTGAAATCTCAATGAAGATATGGATCATTGTCTTGACTGTTTAACTTTACACAGCTTTCAATCATCTGGTTAAATATTGGAGTGCAAGATAACAAATGACATCAACTGCTGAACACTTGGTATCAATCAACCAACAACTTCATTAGATTAAAGGGGGAAAAAAAAACTGAAAGAATTAATTGTATATAGACACAACACATAAGACAAGGCCGCTTCAGAACAGTAATTGGCAAGGCTCTGTTGTTTTAGGATTCTTATGTAGATTCAATTTCACCTGAAAGAAAAAAGTAGCATCTATAAGTATGCCTAATTATGAGAAATAAGAGAAACGGTTGCAATAGTAGTAGTAGTAGTAGTAGTAGTAGTAGTAATGATAATAATAATAATAATAATAATAATAATAATAATAATAATAATAATAATAATAATAATAATAACTGCAAAGTATGGATATTAATATTGAAATATAATATCAAAAGGTGATTTCACACCATCAACTCTTATCATTTAGTACAACAAATCTATTATATTCAGTTGCAATCACCAGTAGCTGTTCTTTCCTCCATTTTGTTGTTGGCTGATTTTTCACAAGTCTGCTATGATATGCAGCACTATCCATGACAATAACGCATTGCCCTAATGTTCTTAGGTCAACAACTGTGTTTGCACCCACTTCTCAACTACAGGGCTATTCATAGCACTATGGTAGTCCTGACTTTTCTTTCAATTGCATGAAAAAATTAAATCAGCACCTGCAATAAAAATTATACCTGGGCATATAATTACGTCACATGAATTCACAGCATTTAAATAAAGAAAATAAAACATAACATAACATAACACGACATGAGATCCTCTTTGGTGAAAGGCTTTCCCACGTTTTTATTTAGTCACCAATTTTTATATTTTTGTACCCTGATTTAAAAAATTACTCTTGCCAAATTTATGTAAAATATAAATCAATATAACTTACCGAGTATAAATCCACCTTTCGTTCCGGCATCTAATCTTCCACCCTCATTTGTTGGTCTATGAATAACACCATTCATGTCACTGGAAACTTCACTTGGTTTATTTCATGAATAAGTGGGTGATCCTACTTAAAAAAACAGAGAGAGACAAGCAATTCACATTGACACTCTAAGAGACACAAAAATTTTAAAGACAGGAAAACCGTTCAAGAATTTTATAACTAACCTCTAGTTATAATATGAAACTATTAATTGCAAAACATGTTGTTCCCACCTGAATTCATTACTAGTAGCCTATATTAATTGCAATTTCATATTCCACATAAGTGTTAACCTATTTGTTAGTAAAAAATTCAATAACTCAATCTCTCACAATACATTGAAATTTACCATTCATAAAAATCCAAGTCTCATCCAAGAATACTACGGGTTTAGGGTTCTCACGCTCCACATTTCTTATATATTCTCTTAAAAACGAATAACATCACTTTCTCGTACATGTGTATAAGGATCCCCTTTGCTCCATAGAAATTTCATCTCTTTCAAAATTTTTTTCATCGATGATAAGGATACTCTAAATAAATATGTTTCATAATCATCATTCATATGTTCCAGAACGTTTGCTGCTGTTAGTACTTCCCCTGTAACAGTAAATGAAAATTATGCCATATTTTTATACATATGACTAATATCAGAATTACATTGCATAAATCAACACAATAATTCCTGTAACTTCCCTACCTTTATGTAACTTATCATAAATAAATCTCGCAATTGCATCTTTCGTAAAATCATCAGCATCAGTCACTGGATGTTTACGTAGTCTATGTTTTCCTGGTGTCACAAGTGGGGTCCCCTTCTGTGAATTTATCACATTCGTGGCTGTAGTAAAGCCAAGCTGTAATAACAAACAATAACATAACACTTCTAAAAATTGTTATATCATAAAATTCATGCATGATACCAACATTTGCAGCTATATGAATAGAAAATGATCAATATGTTAGGTTGGGTCTACGATAGGTTTAAGTAGGCTAATATTTAGGTAATTCTCCAGAAAAGCTACATCAAAGAAGGCATAATTTTATTTTGTTTAATTGATTTCTGTGATATTTACATAGTGATGAACACGTGGTTTTAGTGCACAGCCACAAATACTTTCAGCACAAAAATCCTTTGACACTTACCTGTATATTCTAATGCATTGTTGTAGTCCCTCCCTCAAACTTGTTACTAATTACCAATATAACATGCGAGAGGTCCATGACGAAGAGAAATGGTTAGTTTCCCAGTAGTGCGTCCTCGTCCTCTCGAGTGTTATATCTTAACAAGTACTTTGGGTGGGGTAGCTTTTCTGAAGAAACACCATATTTAATATTACTTAGACCAGTCATGAATAAATTATTCAGCCAGAGTCAACGTTCCTATGCTTTATAGAGTATGTTATATAGTTATTATATAAAACTGAATTATTTTTAAGCACCATAACAGGCCAACATTCATGTAATATTTGCTGCAATATCAAGTTAATAATTACAATATGACTTGTATTTTCTTCGGCCGATGTGGCATTTAAATTGTGATCTGAACGGTTAATTTAATACTAAAAGAGAAAACTGGAAATTTACTTTCGTGCTGTTTGATTATTTGTTCGTCTAATTTGTAAATGTATTTAAGCTATCACCTACTGCAGTATTACAGTATCTTAAATGTATTTAGTTTGGCAATATGAAAATCACTGACTTGATTAAACATCTAGGCCTAACTTAAAAATTTGTTTTGTTTGACCACAATCATGAAATTATTAGTGCAAACTCCTAAAACTGAATACCACTTTGAAATGTATGCTTAAGAATACTTACTCCTAATAATTTTCCTATTCTGGTTGTAATTGCTGTCTCCGTTAGCATAATTCCTTCTTCGTTATCTTCTTTCTTCAACTCATTATGCACGTGAACTACAGATTTCTGAAGCGTATAGCGATGGGTCGTTCATGAACGAACTAGTTCATTTGAACGACTCGTTCAAACGAACTGCTCATAGTTCGTTCATTATTTTTGAACTAATAGTTCACATACAGTTCACGTGTGCCGCACAATTGAACGAACGAACGAACACTGAATGGACTGAATTACGAACTGTAGTTGAATACATACGTGTAAAGTGACTTTGAGTTGTTTTGCGCTTGCGTACTGAGTGATTAACAGAATTTTTTATAATAAATTGGGGAAATGCGCACATTCGTGTTTTATAACTTTAATAGCGCTCAATGATACCGTTCACATTTCTCTTCACCAAGTTAACACACGATTCACGATTCGTTCATTCGGGCTGTGCTGTGTCAGTTGTGTGGTGTGCTGTAGATGCAGTGCAGCCAACTCTACCAGATAGGTTCCGACTAACTACTATAATCTCTCTAATATAGAATCTCCTAAACTGATGCGAAAATCTGCCAGGAAATAATGTTGTGTATTTAATTTTATAACTATGTTTACTGTGAAGAATTAATCCACTTGAGTCAATATGTATTGTAAAAAAACTTAGAACGTTGACATAATTCACACAGCATTCAGCCAGCAGATGAATCCCTCTTCTATTTTAACACATATGGGACAAATACCTGTTTTGTGCATGAATTAACGTATACAATTACAATTCACTGCATACAAGCTATTTTCCAGCTTTTATGAAATTCAAATCTGTCAGAATCAGCAGTGAACTGGCAACACTGTGTAGATGTTCTGTCTTAATATTTCATAAAATAATCGATTAAAATATTATCTTGCAAGAAAAGGTCGGTTGGTATGTTATTTATCTGCAATAAGGAAGGGAGAAGTTGTGTTTCAAGGAGACTTTTTTTTGTCCTAGTTGTCCGCTTTATATGAAGGGACAGGGAGGAAATGAGAGAAAGAAGGTTATGTTCGCTATCCTACTCACTATAGCTTTAGGTCAGAACACATTGCTATGCCATCTGTTGACGATTTCATTCACTACTTTGTGATACTGGCAACGAATGTGCGTTTTGTGCGATATTGAACTACTTAGTTCCTATTAGTTCATTTGTAAAATGAACGAACTAGTTCATTTGAACGACTCAAGTTCATGTGCGGGAACGAACGAACTAGCTCTTGACAATGAACTATTTCGCCCAACGCTAGAAGCGTACTCTGAATGCCACACATTTTCTTCCTTGGAGGAGTCACTGCAACACTATTTCATTTTTTTGACATAGTAATAAAAATCTAAACACGAAAGAAATTCATTAAAATTTGAAATAATATTTCTATCCATTACCCACGTGCATTATCACGCCCAAGTATATTATATTTATTCGTACTTATCTGACTATTCTTGAATTATAACCACAACGCAACAAATAAAATAACTATTATGTATTAATATTAATACTAATATTAATTAATTATTAATAAGTTCGAATTTCACTATCTTCCAGTAACCGGCTGAGAAATCTAGTACAATTTTAATTTCATGGAACTCCAGTACCAGCAAATATCACTACCATTTATAGTATTTGTCAGTATCGAAATTCGAAACGAAGTTGGCAAAAGAAAATTCAACCTTCAAACTAGAAAATCACCATAATCCACTAGCATTTGTAGTAATGGGGGAAAAATGGTTAGGTTTCACCCTTAGGGTATCAAGTTACCTGGTCTTCCCTATAAGTATCGTGCTATCTTTCGAAACCATGCAGATTAAAGTTTGGCTGGTATTAGAAAGAAGTGAAAAATAAAGAAAAATTAATGTTATCAGTGCTACAGGATTGTTTCCGATCTCTGATAACGAATTTGAATATCATCATGTGCGTCAGGAGTCACACGACAGCTGAACTATGGCGCGAGGTGACAGACCAGTAGTGAGTGATTTCATAATTAGAGTGTACTATGTATCACAGTAGCAATGCCCAAGAAAATCGAGCCTTTTTGAGAGGGGTACATAACAACCCATTCCAATTACTTGAAAATAAAAGAAGCCTGCAATAAACGAGGATTCGTTATTTGCAAGAAAGACATCTTCTGTGTACTTAATAAGTTTGGTAAAGCTGTAATGGAATAATTTGTATCATCTTATGGGGTGCAGCGACTTGTGACGTGGGGTGGATTTTGTTGCTTTTTCCACTCTGGAATTAATCCCTCCGAGCTTTGCCAGTCTTATTAGGTACATGCAAAATGCCTTTCTTGGAAATAACGAAACCACGTTTTTTTGCAGGCTCCTATGATTTTCATGTATCTATACTTGGCATCGGAAAGAGTTATGTACCCCTCCCAAAAAGTCTCGATTTTCTTGGGCATTGCTATTGTGATACACCATGCACTCTGATTATGAAATCACTCACTACTGGTCTGTCACCTCTCGGCGCAATTCAGCTGTCAGTGTGATTCCTGAAGCACATGAGGTCATTGAAATTCGTTATCAGAGTTCGGAAACAACCGTGTATTAATGTTCTTAGGTCATGAACATTGATGGCAGTAGGCATACAAACCATGGTAGAACCTTCAACTTAGGCGAAAAGGTGCAGAAAAAATTCTCGATTTTCTTGGTCTATGTAAGGAAGCGTTTTCTGTAAGTTTTCTTTCTTCATAGCAGACAGAGCAGCTGTTGCCGGAAGAGCTTGAATTTGTATCTTGGCGATGTTTTCCATTGTGACTCCTGGCTTCAGAACTTTGTACGACTTCAAATCAGAGATTTCATTGAAACTCTCTCTGATTTCCACAACACCCAGTGCTGATTTCTCTACCATAATCCAAGTAGTCTTAGAGATTTTCAATTTAGGTGTGTTGATTGTCAGAGACGCTGCTTCATCGATGTCAAAGAATTTTCCTCCCATGCGGAATGTCTTGAATGGTCTAGATGGTCTCGCTTCTTCAATGCCTGTAACAACGTGTTCCAGAACTTGATTGTTACTTGTAACCTTCCAACGTTGTTCTATTACAGCGAAATCACAATCTGCAGAACCAAAAGTGTGACCTACCATGAGAAATTTGTGTTCCATCTTATCAATCATTCCCATGGCAATGAGATAAAGGTACAGAAATATCATCATGCGGTTTTTAAACTGACCGCAACAGTTGTCACTCCAAATCACCATCTTCTTCTTGGACGTGATGAAATCCTTTGATTGCACGCAGTAAACACGATGCCATCTGATTTCCTCTACCAGAGACACATGACAGCATCTGAAGTATCTTGAATGTGGATCAATGAACCAGTAGATATAATAATATATTTGGAATATAAAATAAAGACATATCAAATAAATATAATATGAAATTATGTTGCCTGATCTTACCTGTTTACTTGAAAGTGTTTTCTAGAATATGTTTATCACTTCCAGTTACATAAGAGTTCCCACTCACACGTGCTTTGTGCATTAACTTCTTACGGGAAACTTTTATTTGTGTTTCGTCATTAAATGCAGCAGGTTCCTCGATCATTATTAGCAAAACGTACGCCAAAAATACAACAAAACAGTCACTAGTCCGCCTTCCACAGAATAGAATCAGCTGCACATAGCTCCTTTAGAATTGCAAAGGGGTCTTGACATAAATCCTGTGTCATTTTTTGGTCACTGTTGGTACTACTAGAAACTGGTTAAGAACATATCTCTTTTAGCTGTGCATTGGCGCTGGTTAGTGCTGCTTATGATAAGGTTTTTCTCCGGAGCGGTTGTTTGTGCGCTTTCATTCGGACACCTCCGGTTACCTCCGATTGATGCCGCCCAGGTTGTATATGTGCTGTGGCGCAGACATACACTTTCTGCTGAGCATTCCTTTAATCGGTTCAGGTAGTGATTGGAGTCCGCTGACGTCCGCGTATCTTTTATAATAAGTGCGTAATTTTTTGTTGTTTATTTTCTCTTTTTTATTTTCCTCTCTCTCTCTCTCTCTCTCTCTCTCTCTCTCTCTCTCTCTTCGGCTCTTCTTTTTTTCTTGTTTTGCCTGAAGTACTATGTTAGCTGACAGATTTTTTTTTCTAGTTTTGAAATTCATAGTAGGCCTCTATGTGGAAAGGCGTATTAGTTTTATGTCATTGATCAAATTAATGACATTAAAATTAACTGAAAACTAACGCAGAAGTAAAGCTTTTCAGTAGCTAATGTAAACATTTATAATTTTCCTGTAAACACTCGTTTATTCACAACAGTTTTTGTCAATTATTATTCTAATCGGTTTAATTTCACGTAAAATATATTAAGGGAGTTTCAGAATGGAACAAAAGAAACGTGTGGTATCAATGGGTTAAAGTTTACTGTCCAAAATAATTTATTAAGATTCTTCACCAGACAGGACTGTGATCATTGTGTTAAAGGGTGTCAGTATTTGAACTGTCTCTTCTAAAACACGTCTCTCTTCCTCTGTAATAAAAAATATAAGCGGATATCAACTTAAGGATAATTGTAATTATATTATTACCACACGTTTCTTTAGTTTCAGAATGAAACTCAATATTTTTTTTTGATAACTCAAGTTGCCTTTTAAATATTCCATAATTATGTATGATTTTTATTGCCTCGAAAGTTACGTTTTATAGAAATTTCAAGATTTTTTTTCTAGACTGTGGACCTTTGGAACAATAGCACTAAAGCAGTTAAAAATTGTATGAAATGTTTTGCGTAATTTTAAAACTACGAAAACGATGATATCACTAATTAACCGTCAATATGTATCTGAATGGTAATAATTTATTTTTGACAGCAAGTACGAGTACCACAACCGCGGCTCTTAATGTTAGCCTAAACACTTACATACCTACATTTTAAAATTTAAACCTACTCAAAGAATCTATCTAACCTGGTCCACGCCATAGAGATTTCCAAATACGGACCTGTTAGCGTCCTAGGAGCGTTTGGCTTTTCTGGCAACACAATCACCAACTCATATGTCATTTCAAGTAAGCGGCTCATCTCGTAACAATATGCTGGATCAATCTTAGAGGGTCCTTTTTTGCTGAAATTCTTCTGCCTTTCAGTTTTTCATTCACAATGTTACTCTGTCTGCACACAAAACCACGAAATTATTTATTAGAACTTTTATATATAAATCAAAGTAAACACACTTTTTAAGAGTTCAAATGTGTTTTTAATAGTTAAATTTACTTACTTAGTTTCTTCGAGTTCGCGATTGTGCGATCGCTTCAAATGGTCTAACAAATTCGAAGTACCACCCACCCTTAGAGTAAATTCGCCCACAAAGTTCACAGCGTGCGACTTCATTATTATCTCCAACTAAATTAAAGAATTTCCATGCGACGGATATACGATTTGGTGCCATTTTATTCCACTCACAACTACCCTCAGTCCGTATGCGCCGGTCGTCCTTGAGCTCTACGTCCTCCACCTTCGCTTCGCTCCGAACCACCGCATACCTCCGTATGTTCCTGTTCCACTTACTATAGTACCGGAGATCACCGGTGGAGAGCTTTATTCGTAATCTCCGATTCCTCCGCGGTAGTAGTCACTCCGATGAGCAGCACTAGCGCTGGTTCATAGATTACTTAGGTGTACAAAACTCAGTTTTGAAAAATTTGTCACTTAGCACCTTTGGGTTTGCAAGGCCTCAACTGTGTTCTAGGAGTAGGATTTTTCTAGCTCAGAAAAACACTCCTTCAATGGTTCCAAATTCTCATACACAGAATTGTCGGTTCTCGACTTGAAATTCCATCTAGTAGCCGAACTACCTCGTATGCGTCGCGATGTCACATTTTCTAATGCAGCTACACGTTGTGGCGACCGTGAGAAAAAAGCTGGGAATGCAGAGAGATTGCAAAAAAATATTCTTGCCAACTGGTTTTGTGACGCAGCTCTTTCCATTAACAAGTTGAATTGGTGAGCGTAACAGTGGACATAATGTGCCAAAGGAAAATGTTCGTTTATTTTGGACTGCACTCCATTAACTAAACCCCGCATAACTGATGCTCCATCATATGTCTGAGCAATTATTTTATTACAGTCGGCATCGGTGTCAAAACTTTTAATTCCTTAAGGATGCATTCAGAAATTTCTGTGGCTCCTTGGCCTTCAGGATTGAAAAAAACCCAAAATCGCTCGTATACTTTTCCTTCGAGTTCGTATCTGAACACTAAAACTGTCTGTAAGTGCTCAGAAACGTCCGTAGTGTCATCTGCCATGAGAGCTATGAAGTCAGATTGATGCAGTTCTTTCTTGATTTTGTCATGACACACTTCTAACATGCATTCCAACAGCTCGTTCTGAATAATTTTAGAGGTGCCTTTAAATACAGTACTGCTCTCCATGTGTTCCTTCACAGCACTGTCAATGCTACCGACAAAGTCAACAAGACCACGAAATATTCCCGGATTTTCGGAACTTTCTGTTTCATCGTGGCCGCGCAATGCCAGTTCAAAAACACCACAGAACTTTATGCAATCTATAATTCTTGAGACTGTGTTAAGCACTTATGGTCCTTGTATTGCATATTATTTCTTGCACAATCATAATTAGGGCCCGGATTTTATGTAATATGCAAACAAAAAATATTTATCTAAAACTGACAAAATATGTAGCTAAAAATGGCAAAATATGTAGGTAAATATGTAATAAATAAAAAATATATAACTTAGAATCTAAGCTTTATTAGATGTATTTTTGCACACTGATAAAAAATTAAAGTTTAATTATTGTTTGGAGGCGCAATTAATAATTAAATAATTTTCCTTATTTTCTGCGGTCATTGATTATCCCTTAAAGTGATAGAGTAAAAAATCTAGGAATTTATATGGACAAAAACTTAAGTTGGAATACTCAACTCACACACATATGTAAAATATTTTTTATGAAAATTCACACACTAAAAAGAATTCGAAATTTCCTTCCCTTGCTTCTCAAGAAGAATTTAGTGCAGTCGCTCTTGATGCCGCATTTTGATTACTGTGACACTCTCTACACTGACCTTAACATGAGACAGACAGACTACAGCGTGTTCATAATGCATGCGTTCGATTTATTTGCAACGTCCGTAGATCTGACCGTATCACACCTTCACTAAATATGCTGTCCTGGGTCCGTCTCAAAGAGCGAAGAACTATTCACTCTCTCACTTTACTCTTCAATATTCTTCAAACCTCTAACCCTAGCTACCTAGCTTCTCGTTTTCAACATTTGTCCTCATATCACGAAATAGATACTCGCTCACAACACCATTTCACACTCTTCATTCCTAAACACAGAACATCCTTCTACTCTTCATCTTTCACCGTCTCTGCAGCTCATCTCTGGAACTCTCTACCACAACATGTCAGAGACTGTCGGACATTGTCTAGTTTCAAAAATAAATTTAAATTGCACTTTTTGAATTAGATTCCTTTCAGTTATAAGCCCTTTTCTCTGCCATTGTTTTGTAAAAATATAGGCTATATATTTCTTTTTCCTTCCTTTCCCCTTTTTGTTCTCTTTATCAGCCGATGAATTTATTATCATAGCCTTTGTATCGTGAATTTTATTTAATTTTCGAATTTCTTTTCTTTTTTATTATTATTTTATTACATTCCATTTTGATATATTCTTCTTACGTTTTTCCATATTAACCAATTGTGCTAAATGAGTTGCTTTCACTATATTCCAATGTATTTTACTTTCTTTTTTTCTATTATGGTATTATTTTCATGTTGCTTACTGTTGATTTTTTATGTTATTATTATTATTATTATTTTTTGTAATATGTTAGTATTCTGTTCTTTAACTTTTTGTTAAATTTTAACTGCTTGTATACTTTGTGACCTGGTATAGTGTAAGAGAAGGCCCTATGGCCTTAACTCTGCCAGTGTAAATAAAGAATTATTATTATTATTATTATTATTATTATTATTATTATTATTATTATTATTATTATTATTATTATTGTCTCGTAACGGCAACAAATACGTAGGAATCGCGAAGTTAAGCTCTAATCGTTTCCATTGTGTCAGTGTAGCAGGAGTTCAAATAATTTTTCCGGAGTGTTGATTCATCCGGAATATTGAAGTTGCAGTATTTGCGAGGGAATGCTTGAAACTCTGGCAGTCCAAGTTTATACCATGGTAAGTTTGCAGCAACCATTGCCAAGCTCAAATCTGTATTAAATTCACTGATAGAAGACAAACAAGGTTCCATCACCACTTGTGTAAGAAGAGCTTGTTTTTTTCGACGTAGCACGTTTTTTTATTTGTGACATGAAGTTCAGTTTTTAAATACGTTTGTCACACACTTTGCACAGCACTATTTTGCTGTCACTAATAAAGGCATCGTCAATTGAAATCCAATCTTTTAACTTGGATGCGACTGGCGCACTAGAAGCAGGCTAGATAGCTGTATCACCTGAAGTCAGAATAAACTTCCCAAGAAAACTGAAAGAACTGCTGTTTTCTTTCTGAGCAACTGATTGAGAGTGTTTGTGCCAAATGGTAATACCTACAGGGTAATTTTCATACAGCGGTAGCAGTACAATGACTCATCCTTCATATTGGTGTTTGTTCGTATTTTACCGTTATTTCTTAAGGGATGAACAAAATATTAGCATGGCAAAGAGATTCTTTTTTTTGACAGAATGTACGTTATTATTTTCAATTAATAAATTATTTTTATGCATTAGAGACGAAGAGACAAGCTTTACAAACAATTTTCAAACGTATAATCTATGAGTCAAGTCGAGGGAACATTGGTGAAAAAAATGTGTATTCTTTCAAAATATGCAATTATTCTTCAAAATATTTAAAATATGTAATATATGCCAGAATATTTATTATGCATCAAAATATATAAAAATATGTAGGTTAAGACTTCGGAATAATGATCCCATTTGGATTGAAACGCCGACATTTTACTTTCTCTTATAGCTACATAGGGGAGAGTTGGGTTATATCGGACATCGGGTAATATCGGACATTGCGTTTCTTTCATCTACCACCAGATGATAGTACCTGAATGACATTGTTACGTTTCTGTGATGTTGCATACAGAAACGTAACCATGTTATTCAGGTACTTCCATCTGGTGGTAGATGAAACAAACGCACTGTCCGATATTACCCGATGTCCGATATAACCCAACTCTCCCCTATATAGGAACAAAATGTGTAATTACATACAATCCGGGCTCTAATCATAATTTATATCTTTATTTTATTTATTATATATCTTAGTTATTTATTAATTTTGAACTGGACGTTTAACGTGTTAATAGCAAAGTGTAATTTTCTAGTTAACCGTGATTTTTATTCTTTTGTTTTATTTGTTGGATACGACTGTCTTTTATGTGTATGCATTGTTCAGATAAATAAAACGCTATATATCGCAATATACGAAATTGAATGACAGTCTTAATCCCTAACACTGTTTTAATAATTCTTCAACTTTCACATTCAATTTTAGTGTAAATAAATTAAGTTACAGCTTGTACTTTAAGAGTTCTTGTTCTTTTTTTAATTTACAACTGACTTTATCTCAAGTTTGTAGAGAATTTACTTACAACACAGCTGTGTTTTATGTAATGTACCGCTTGATTCAGGGATTTTGGCTCTTGCAACAAAAAATTAGATAGATTAAGAGCGAGTTATTTATCACTACTGGCGAGCTGGGTCGCACAGATCAGGCCACACAGTCATATCACCTAACATTTCCTTCTTATGTCGCGGTACACTCCGTCTTACAATATTCTTCCATACGTCCCGTTACTAACCACTACGTCTGTTGACTAAACAATGACATGTTGACATATTTTCTTGACATGGAGTATCGCTCAGCTACGACAATAAATATTATTTTCATTCTTCCTCTTCCCTCTTGTCCTCCTATGCACATTCGTGATTAAATTTCTTTCTTATGACGCAACACGCAGCTCGCTCACTAGCTAAACAAGCATGGACAAGGGCCAAGATCGTTGAATCGAGCTCTTCTTACTGCACTGTTGTTTCCAGCGTTTCCGTAGTAACCATTGAACGTGTTGTAACTTCAAGTCACATTGCATGTAACAATGATGGTAAGTATGCAAAAAGAGTATAATGTGAAAACACTATTTTAAACAGTTATAGAACATTACGTAGACTTTCAATTCCGTACAGCATTCCTTAGCCGGCATAACACTTGTCCCAGCAAATAATATCGTCAGGAAAAAGACAAACAGTCCAGCTCCTATCGTCTAGTAAGATGTACTGCCTGATAATAGATGAACGTAATCAAAGCTTAATAGTAGTAATAATAATAATAATAATAATTATTATTATTATTATTATTATTATTATTATTATTATTATTATTATATCGAAGGAATATGGCGCATGCCATTAAAATCTACACAGTTATATTCCTTCCATTCTGTATATCGATGGTGTTGACCATGTAAACAAAAATAAGAATAAAATGAGATTCAATTTCATTCCTATCAAAACGTCTTCCCGAATTTTCTGCAAACAAATCTTATATCAAAGGTATGTATACAAACTTTACAAGAAGATATTTAAAGATAATATGTACATGTCCCCTTATGTTTTATGTAAGAGGCTATTTTACAACGCTTTATCAACATCTTTGGTTATTTAGCTTCTGAATGGAATTAAGGTGATAATGCCGGTGAAATGAGCCCGGGGTTCAACACCGAAAGTCAGCCAGCATTTGCTCATATTGGGTTGAGGGAAGACCCCGGAAAAAACCTCAAACAGGTAACTTGTCCAGACTGGGAATCGAACCCGGGCCACCTGGTATCGCAGACAGACGCGCTAGCCGTTACTCCACAGGTGTGGACCCCCTTATGTTAGGTATTTGTTTGTTATTATGATATTAAAGTTTTTTTTCGCTCTTTTGTAAAGTCGATATGTTTTGACATACGAGGTGAACACAAAATATATGTATGTAGTATGTATGTATGTATGGACGTTTGTACGTACGTACGTACGTACATATGTATGTATGTATGTATGTGTATATATATATATATATATATATATATATATATATATATATATATATATATGGTCTTCCTTTCTTATTTCGGTTATTTGCTAGGAGACGTCGTTGCATATAGTCCACGGTTAAATGAAGTATTTTCAAGATGCGTTGCTCGTTTTACCTTATTATGAATAAGTATCGGGGAAAGTGTCTTATTTTAGGTTATAATTCCGAACTTGTTCAATATTTGATAAGATGTTTAGGATTAGTGTAAAACTGGCCTATGTGCAATGACGTCTCCTAGCAAATTACCCTTATTTCTTGATACATTTCTTTTTCTTATTCTTATTTATTCTCTACTTCAATTTTTATATACGCGAGACAAACATTTATGAAGATAGTACAATATTATTTATAAAGAATAACTTTAATTATAGACAATAATTTTAAAGTATTAATAAAATTATTTAAAGAGAAATAAACAGGCAAAATTGAAATTCTTACAGGATCCAGTTGAGGAGAAGAGAGATAATTATTTCAATGAAAGACGGGAAGCAAGTCGTACACTTAGGATTAAAAAGAGAGGTTACTTGAAGGAAAAACTGAATGAGGTAGAAACAAATAGTAAGAATAAAAACATTCGAGATTTATATAAGGGTATAAAGGAATTTAAGAACGGATATCAGCCAAGGGTAAACGTGATCAAGGATGAGAATGGTGACTTGCTTGCAGACTCTCCATCAGTCCTAAACAGATAGAAAAACTATTTTGCGCAACTACTAAATGTACATAGGCCAAATAGAAATGATCGGGACGAAATTGAAATACAAACTGCTGAGCCATTTATACCCGAACCCACGCTTTCAGAAGTCGAAATTGCGATAGAAAATCTGAAAAAGTACAAGTCTCCAGGTATCGATCAAATTCCAGCAGAATTAATACAAGAGGGTGGGAGTGCATTATATAGCGAAATTTATAAACTTGTACTTGCTATTTGGGAAAAGGAAATTGTACCAGAACAATGGAAGGAGTCCATAATTGTACCTATTTTTAAAAAGGGGGACAAAACCAAATGTGGTAACTTTCGAGGAATATCACTTTTGTTGACGTAGTACAAAATTTTGTCCAATATTCTTTTGAGAAGATTAACTCCGTACGTAGATGAAATTATTGGGGATCATCAGTGCGGTTTTAGGCGTAATAGATCGACTATTGATCAGATTTTTTGTATTCGACAGATAATGGAGAAAAAATGGGAGTATAAGGGTACAGTACATCAGTTATTCATAGATTTCAAAAAGGCTTATGACTCGGTTAAGAGGGAAGTATTATATGATATTCTTATTGAATTTGGTATTCCCAAGAAACTAGTTCGATTAATTAAAATGTGTCTCAGTGAAACATACAGCAGAGTCCGTATAGGTCAGTTTCTATCTGATGCTTTTCCAATTCACTGCGGGCTAAAGCAGGGAGATGCACTATCACCTTTACTTTTTAACTTCGCTCTAGAATATGCCATTAGGAAAGTTCAGGATAACAGGCAGGGTTTGGAATTGAACGGGTTACATCAGCTTCTTGTCTATGCGGATGACGTGAATATGTTAGGAGAAAATACACAAACGATTACGGAAAACACGGAAATTTTACTTGAAGCAAGTAGAGCGATCGGTTTGGAAGTAAATCCCGAAAAGAGAAAGTATATGATTATGTCTCGTGACCAGAATATTGTACGAAATGGAAATATAAAAATTGGAGATTTATCCTTCGAAGAGGTGGAAAAATTCAAATATCTTGGAGCAACAGTAACAAATATAAATGACACTCGGGAGGAAATTAAACGCAGAATAAATATGGGAAATGCGTGTTATTATTCGGTTGAGAAGCTCTTATCATCCAGTCTGCTGTCCAAAAATCTGAAAGTTAGAATTTATAAAACAGTTATATTACCGGTTCTTCTGTATGGTTGTGAAACTTGGACTCTCACTCTGAGAGAGGAACATAGGTTCAGGGTGTTTGAGAATAAGGTGCTAAGGAAAATATTTGGGGCTAAGCGGGATGAAGTTACAGGAGAATGGAGAAAGTTACACAACACAGAACTGCACGCATTGTATTCTTCACCTGACATAATTAGGAACATAAAATCGAGACGTTTGAGATGGGCAGGGCATGTAGCACGTATGGGCGAATCCAGAAATGCATATAGAGTGTTAGTTGGGAGACCGGAGGGAAAAAGACCTTTAGGGAGGCCGAGACGTAGATGGGAGGATAATATTAAAATGGATTTGAGGGAGGTGGGGTATGATGATAGAGACTGGATTAATCTTGCACAGGATAGGGACCGCTGGCGGGCTTATGTGAGGGCGGCAATGAACCTTCGAGTTCCTTAAAAGCCATTTGTAAGTAAGTAAGAAATAATAGTCACTGTGCGGTTAATCGTACAGAAATGTGGCTTAGTCCTTTAGCGCTGTACGTGCTGCTGCTGTTGGTACACCCCTTGCTGCCAAGCACTCCAGCCTGCAGCACCCCTTGTCGCCATGGCCCACTATGTTCTCATATGAGGGCCGCGAGTCGGAACTTGGTCCAGGTCCGATGTCATCCTGCTCACTAGACATGGGCCTGCATCTCAACGTGAAGCTGTACAGGCCTGCTAATATAGAGCGGGTGGGCCAGCTGCCTTCCTACCGCTCTGCTTTCCTTTTGTTCTTATATCCGCTCGTCTTTATTTCTTCCCCGCTGCACATTCCTTCCGCTCTTCTGTTTCTTTGTTCTTATATCCGCCCGTCATTATTATCTGCCCCGCTGCAAATTTCTTGCACTCTTCTCTTCCTTTCTTCTTATGTCCGCCCGTCTTTATTTTCTGCCCCACTGCACATTCCTAGCGCTCTTTTGTTTCTTTGTTCTTATATCCGCCCGTCATTATTATCTGCCCCGCTGCAAACTCCTTGCACTCTTCTCTTCCTTTCTTCTTATATCCGCCCGTCTTTATTTTCTGCCCCGCTGCACATTCCTTGCGCTCTTCTGTTTCTTTGTTCTTATATCCGCCAGTCTTTATTTTCTGCCCCGCTGCACATTCCTTGCGCTCTTCTGTTTCTTTGTTCTTATATCCCCCCCGTTTATTCTGTGTGTGGTGGCCTTAAGACCTCGAATTAAGAAATAGATTTTAAATATGAAGGGGAAACTAAATATATGACAATTAACTAAGTAACAATGGAAAAAAAAAAAAAACTTTTTTTAATTATCATCAGTTCGTTTCTGGAGCTTTGTGCTGAATACTGAAAAATTTGTCTTAGTTACTTGATCAGTTTTGATAGTGTGGCATAGCGTGAGTTTTTTTTTTTTTATTAGGAGAAGCTGTCAAGTTATGACTAATTTATGATTATTCGTAAAATTAACACAGTAATTTAAAATTATTAATGCACAAGCTTACCCTACTTCTTGTAGACTAGATCAATTCTCTGGTTCTTGGTGGTGAAACTATCGATAATGTCGTCCTCCGATATTGGTTTAGATCCCAGTTTCTGCAGGAGTGACTTCTTTAAGTTTAACAGTGCAAGAGATGAAAGCCTATCTCGTCCCGAGAGTTTCGCAGATCATTTTTAATTACCTTTAATGCCAAGAATGAGCGTTCTTCCGCTGCACTTGTTGCTGGGATGGTCAGCATTAGCTCACACAATTTATAAGTTTCTGAGAAAACATTTGTTAATTCTAATGACCTTATGTACTGGTACAGGCTAAACACACTCTCCTTTTCCATGTCTGGATCAGAGTAAACAACATTCAGTTTACCTTTTAGACATAATTATGATCACATCATATCATAGTTTTCCTTCAAGCAAGAAAATGGCGATTCTGGAAATGTGTCCCTATATTGTATTTGCTTTCAAGAAGGTTCAAAATCTGAAGTTTCTGTATATTACAGAATCTGATTGAAATATTAATTGAAATGACGTCTATAATTTCATAAAACAGGCGTCTGTATAACGAATTCCTATCTTCACCAGTAACTGAGTCAATACGTGGCCATTTAGGTGGAACCAAGGAAACTAAAATCTGTAGACATCTCTTCTACTTCAGATCAGAACTGGTCTTAAATTGCCTCTAAGCTTCTATAAATGAGCTTTAAATTCATTTTTTTTTGTTGCTAAAGCAAATGTCTATAGTATTTGGCTATGACTTTGAAAAGTGTATCATAAAAAGGAAATATTGATGAAAATACCTCCAGCAAGAAAGTGAATTATGGGACACGGGCAGAAGAAATTGTGTCTGCATCCCACTCATCCGGCATTTCAATAATTGAACCAAGAAGGCACTGAATATCAGATTTTTTAGGCATGAACAATCTCTACTAACCGGCTTTGATATTGCCATCTAGTCAGTGCGACAGATGGAAACCTCTTTTCACCTGTGAATCTAAAGCCTTAGTTCTTTTTTTGGAAAAGAAATTTCAAAAGCAGGCAGAGAAACAAAAACGACTAACTAGTTTGATGAAAACCGGTGGACTGAGATAGAACCAAATTTGATTTGTGCACAAAAATGGCTTGCTTGTACTGGCTAAAAATCTTTGCTTGAAGACCTGCATGCTCTCCTGCTATAACAGCAGCACCATCATAAGTCTTGACTACAAGTGTGGAACCGCAGTTGAAGTAATTCAGTAGGTATTGAAACAGCATGTTGATAGAGGGAACTAGCTGATCTATCTTAACTTACATCTCTGAAGTAAAGAAATCGTTCTTCTTTGTTACCAGTCTTACTTACATAACTAAGAACTGAAGATAATCTACAGTTCATGGATATATCAGAAGTTTCGTCCAGTAGTAAGGCAACAAATCTTGCTTCTGATATTTCGTATTTCAGGGGTCATCATCTCAGAGACACACACTATTAAGTCATTCTGTATATCGGGCGAAAAACCATGAAAAATTATTGAGTTTTCAAGTGGGTCCGAAGCTGATTGTCATAACGTGCCAACATGTTTAAAAACTGAACATAATCACCTCGGTTCAATAATAGACTGTTTTCATACTGACCCCTAAAAGAGAGTCCCTGAGAGCATAAAAAGTAAACTGCTGTTATCAGGTGACACATAATAATTTGTGTTCTGTTTAACAGTTTCACTGAACTTTTCATCGCAATTTTATGCTGCTCACTTAAACAAAACTCAACTAGCTACGTAAATATTATTTTTTGGTCCTACAGAATACATATGTTACAGTAACAATTAATATTAAAGGAGAAAAATTCGCTCTGGTGCCGGGGATCGAACCGGGTCCTTGGTTCTACGTACCAAGCGCTCTAACCATTAAGCTACTCCGAAGTTCAATCCACAGCACCGGATCGAATCCCTCTCCTCCAGTGTTTTTCCCTTTGCGGCCCAACTCCAAATTCAGCTGGAGCAAATTTTTCTCCTCTAATTTTAATTGTTACCGTAACAGATGTATTCTGTAGGAGCAAAAAAAATTAATCTTTACGTAGATTCTTCCCCCAACAGTACATATTACTGTGGAATTCCGGCCACCAAGTCACTCAATTGAGTGCGCTCCTTGTATAAAGGCAGTTGACTTAATATAAAAATGTCAACATGCATGTCGAACTTGGAATTTTTCTCCTCTAATATTAAAACTCAATTAGGCCTAGTCTGTTTTTACCAAACAACTGGAGCTGTTTTAGACAAACAATATGATTGAAGGAACACTTCTATGTCATTTGTCTGCTTTATAAATATTATTTAAGTCATCATATCCATGAATGTTCCACATGTTCCTTTTTTTTTTTTTTTTTTTTTTTTTAAGAAAATAAGATACAGCGCCAGCAATACAATCAATTTATTTCAGGCATGCCAGAAATGAGGCATTGATTATGCATTTATGTGTGCTGATCGCCGGTCTGTGCGGACTGCATCATTCAGGCGTTGCTCTTACCCATTCTTAGCTGGAGGGGGTACAATAATCTATTCGGTGCTTCTAGTGTTGGATTAAATAGGCATTTGGACATCACACACACACTTAGCAGAAGAAAAAAAAACACAGTTATTATCAGTGTCTACATTTGATATTTGTAATACAAGAAACTTTAGGCTTACTCAGTTATACTTTATAAAGTAGTGGTTTGTAAAGCATAATTTATTAACATGATTTTTATATAGTATTTGAAGAAAAAAATATTGCAGTAATTTAGAAACAAAAAAGAACAGGTATTTCATTTTACGTAGTAGGTACTAATTATTTTAAAGTAACAGACCATACTCTTTCATTGTTCCTCAAGCTTTATTATTTTTTGGGACCATTGGTACACAAATGTTGAAGAACATATTATATTTCCAATTAATTACATGCAGTAGAACATTGTGAAGTTTTGACACTGAAATCATTTCCTTGCTGTATGTCAATATAAATTAACAATAATATTAATAAATAATATAAATTAAGCTTAGAATTTAAATTCACAAGTTGGGAGCGTTACTGAAAGAAATTAAAAGTGTAGTTCACAAGCTGTGACGCAATGACATTCTCTTTGTGTCAGGTTTAAAGATTTATTAATGTAAGTATATTAACATAATATAGATGGAAAATTTTTCATTATATATTTTTCCAGAAACTTTTTCCACCTTGCAAACAGTTGCTTTCTTCGCTCCTTACAACCTCAAGAGCCTCACATATATTCCTCACTATATTCTCATCATTTAGCAGCTTATGAAATAAAAGTCGTCAGTCGCCTAATTCTTGATGCCTGTGTTAGTACAGACTCCAAAACAACGCCATTGTCAATTTCGTTTTGCCGTGAGAGTACTGATTAAGAAATAAGGGCTGGCAATATCATATTTTGAGAACTATACTAATCTGATCTAAACTGTCACAAGGCTGTTACCTCGACATAGGCTGATGAAAGCCTTTCATTTTAAAATAATTATTCTTGGCTGAGGAAAACATAACAATTACGTTATATGATTCGTGATTCCTCTTCTTCGTTATATCTGTGGACTCCTCACTTTATTTTTCATAACTCATTCACAGTCACAGCTCAATCAGCACCCATACTGATCTGTGTTACTGAAACAAATACTGGTCTGCTGCAGATACTGTATAGCCCTGACGCGCTCCCCTCCAACCTGATTCACACCCTCAAGGTAGGGGAATAGGAACTGCACATTGCACAGAGACAACTGCACAATGTGCAGGGTTTTGGCATGCCCGATTTATTTGATTGTTTGCAACTACGCAGTCCTGGAATAGAGTCACAAATGCGCTCGTTAAAATGTCGAGTAAATGCTTTGGTTTTTGTTTTTAGACAAAGAATTGGCTTTGGTGGGCCATTTTTAACAATTTTCAATTTTTGTTCGAAAGATAACGAAGAGAAAGAGTCCTTACGTAGTTTTTCAAGTCAACAGTTACAACCACTTTCTCTATCCACTGCAACATATGTCACACTTACATCACTTTTGTCCGCTGTCAAGTCATCCATGCTGTGTTTGGGATGTGAGATTCAGTTCATATACGTGCACGCTATATACACTGTACGTTAATGTTGATTGTAACATTCCACTTGAACATGTGCTGAAATTGAAGTATGTCCCCATCATGTCTGTTGATGTAGAACATTCTTTTTCTGGTTATAAACCGATTCACACCGACAAGCACTAAACTTTTTCTCTAGAAAACTTAGAGAAGGTTTTAGTGATTTATTGCGAAGCCAACTATGATTTTAACTTATTACTGGCAAATGATATTAAATTATATAAAGAAATCAAAACTATATCAGATTGTAAGCTACTTCAAAAAGATATTACACACTTAAATATTTGGAGTATTAATAATAAATTATTTAATATTAATAACTGTATACATATGACCTTTTCTAGATTGAAAAATATAATTAAATTTTACATAAAATAAGGCACAAGTTTTACCAGCAGAAAATGAACATAAAGATTTAGGTATAAGTTATTATTTTACATTTCATAGTCATATTAATAATATTATAAATTTGTCCTATAAAAGTTTGGATTTTGTTATGAGAAATTCTTTTAAATTTAAAGTCAAAACTGTAATAATTTTGTATAATTCCATTGTTCGATCTAAATTAGAGTATACTGCGGTTATCTGGAACCCAGTTACTAACAAATATAGGCTATTCTGTTACTAGAAGAAATTCAAAATAAATTTCTAAAATGATTATATTATAGACATAATAATATATTATCCTACTAAACTTATGAGAGTTATGCTACAATGCTTCAACATTTCCATTTTACTAGCTTGCAAATAAGACGAAATTGTCAATCTTTAAACTTTATTTATAAAATTATTAACAATAAGTTGGTCTGCGTTGGTTTATTTTATTATGTAACATTATACGCACCTAAGCTTAATATTTTTCATATCAGGCGCAAATACTTAATTGCACAAAAATTCTCCACTTTTCCAAATGTAACAATTATACAATAAATTACATCCTCATCCGAATGTTGATATTTTCAATATAAATTTTTCTAAATACAGAATTATTTGTTATATTTTACAGAATATTGTTGTTAGTTAATTTCAAGCTACTTTCACACGTTATTTTCAATTTCTCTTTTTTTCCTTTCTCTCTTTTCTATTTTGTTTCATTTTTTTAATAAGAGTATGTTTCCTTTTCCTTATTTATGTTTTATAAATTACTTTGTCAGTCTTGAACACTGTAATAAAATTGGGCTTTGCCTGTTATGTTAAAAAATAAATAAATAAGTAAGTAAGTAAATAAATAAATAAATAAACAGTTGAAACAATTGTTTTGTAGTTTTAAATGCATTTATGTATATAGGCCTACATATCATTTTAAATGACACTACCAGCACCTTTGACAAAGTTTAATCTTACATATACACAATTTGGACATTCAGGTACTATTTCCTATAGTTTATAACTTTATGTATAAGATAATATTGGTTTCTTTGTCTTTGTCAATAAGTCTGCTAATTTGTTAAAATGGTACTAATTTTTTTAATATCTATACTGTTTTTCTATCCTATACTTTTAGAGCCTATTTTATGTTTTATGAAGCCTAAATCAGGTACAGTACTGAAAGAGCTTATTTTTCGCACCTAAAACACATTTTTAGGGTCTAAAAATCCGCGGTCTACTTATTAGTAATGGGTTGAAAATTAGAAAAGGCAACTCAACATTTCCAACATAAACGTTCCTCTCATCTGAGCTCCTTGCAACGCTGGCAAAAAGGTTTTAAAGTATAAATAAAGGGCAGCAGAAATGAGTACTTCCCACCACAAAGGTGAAAAAACCGCAAGCATCTCAAGATCTTGTTTGAAACATTACTTTTTCTTATTAGACAAGGCTTAGCATTAACAGGCCATAAAGAAGAAGAATCCTCAGATAACCAGGGTAACTTTGACTTCATTGGTGACGTTGCACATCGTCATTGCTGTCGTCACTTTGTTCCTGGCTGTCGGTATGGTTGGCAATGATGTCAGATAATGTCTGTTGTTGGGGAAGCTGTTGTACCTTGGGACACTTCGTTTATTTTCAAGGTTATGTGGTGGAATTTTTGTTTTCGCAGTTTCCAGGTAGAAGTCGGATGGTACCCGCTGTCTCAGCGAGATTGAAACTCTTCCCCATATCCTTGGCTTCTGCCCCTATAGTGGGCCCTTCGCAACATCCGTCACTATGCTGTCCGTTCTATGCTGGCCGAGACACTGAAGGAAGTAGGGTTTACTGTCCATCAAGAGGTGCAGGGACTAGCCACACAAGGAAGTGTTCGGCAAATTGATATCATTGCCATTAAGAACAACTCGGCATACATTCTCGATCCCACCATCAGATTTGAGACACATGCAGATCAACCGCATGAGGTGGACAGTGAAAAGAAACTGATCTATGAACCAACAATCCCATTCTATAAAGATAAATATAGCCTGTCCCACATTGATGTAATAGGTCTGATGGTGGGAGCACGAGGTACCATACCCTCCTTCTTTGCCAACAAATGTAAAAACCTGGGCCTAACACACAGCATTGTGAAAGCCATTAATGCCCTCAAAGGTTCAGATATTGAGAAATCATTTGTATGGGAGTGATAATGGAAATTTCAAGTTATCTTAACCGATGGCTGTTGACTGGTTTAGATATCAATGCCAGTCAATCCGTACTATTATTTTTCTCGCAGTATATGGCATTCAAATCATTCTAACATATCTGATGATATCCCCCCCCCCGCCTTTCTTAACTGTAAATGAGCACAAACGCTACTTAGGTGTAAATTTTTCTGACATTTTGCATATTCGATTCCCTAACAGTTTCAAATGTATATCATTTTATCTTTTAGGTGTGTTTCCAAATTATATGTAATACGCTTTGTCAAATCTGGCAACCTTTTCATAAGGGAAGCTAAATTTATTATTATATTCATCATTCAGCTGTTCTGTGAATGATTTACTTTTTGTTGAAGCAACCTGGAGAGATTTTATTTTAAAAAATTGTTTTTGAACCTAAAAAGTAAGTAATTGTCAAATTAATTAATTATTTTTAATTGATTCTTTAGATACAAGATTAAAAACTTAAATTTATATTTTTAAACGAATCCATGTGGTTATTGGCTTGTTTTCAGTACCTCAGTCTTGAAAACTTGCTGAACTATATTTTACTGATTCCTGATGTACCTAGGGACGGTGGACCTCATTTTGTAAACATTTTTGTAAATAAGTTACTCTTATGATGAGTAATCAAAAACAGTATTTAGTAATGACTTTTATGAGGTTTCAGCTTTAGTGGAAATGCCACGCAGCAAATTAAAAATCAAGAGACAAACCCCGACAAAGCTAAATTATTCTCCTCCCAAGAAAAGAATAACTCATAATTCTAAAAAAAGGAAAGACAAGCACTTTAACAGATACGCCAGAGAAAACCGAAATAGAAGAAAGAAAAAGAAAGTTGAGTGAGAAGAGAAATACGATGAATAAAATTCAGAAATGGAAGAAGTTGAAGCCACAAGTTCTGTTTCCAGAAGATAATTCAGAAGAGACTGCAGATGAGCCGAGAAATGTGTTAGTTCTAATGATAATGATGATGAAGATTCCATATAAACTGTAAATTACACTGCTTGAGCGAATTTAGAAGAAATAAGAAAAGGCAATTTTGTTCTCATTCGTGTGGCAGGAAAGAGAGACTAATTATAAATTTTTTGTCGGTAGAATTTGTAAGATAATTTGTGAAACAGAATTTGAAGTTCAGTATCTAAAGAATTTACTAAATAAGACAACTTATTTTTTTTACATGATGAGCGATCAGAAATTGTTGACCTTCCTTCAGAGGTAATTGTGTTCAAAATTCCCCACCTTCTCAAAGAAAAGATTCAAGCCTAAGGGGCACTAAGAAATAGGTTTTCAAAATGTAATTTGAAGGATACGCACTTGGATAATAAGAAATTAATTTAATTGGAAAGCCTAATATTGTTTCCTGTCAAGAAATTTGAGAATTATTTTAAAACTTAGCAACATTACCACTATTGTTATAGCATTATATTTAAAGGCAAAATTTATCATTAATAATAATTAGAAAGTAGTAAATTGTCTGTATTTTGTAGCAATATAAACTTAATAAAATATTAGTTATATTAATATTATGTTGAACCATGTTCCAAGGTATGTCAGTCTATGTCCCAAGGTACATCACCCTGTGTCCCAAGATACATCAATGTTATGTACCTAGGGACAGCATGTAGCACTTTAGGAAAATTTAAAAAATCTATACAAAAATTATTTAATTGAAACCTTCTTTTTTTTCTAAGATACTTTACACTTCAAAGATACTGTTGTTAATAATACAAATTTATAAAAGCTTATACAAAAATTTAAAAAACTGTCCCTGGGTGCAACAGCTTCTCCTTCTATAGTAACGAGATCATCATCAACTTCTACGAAGTCACTGAAGTCGATGCTGACACTTTCCTGCAACATTCTCTCCTCCTGATACTGAAGTGAAGTCACTACTCTTGATGCTACGTATTTAAATCTCATTGGTGAAGGCTATAAACAACAGCAAGTTTCGTTGGCAAAGAGCGCTACCTACATACAACAAAAATCATTGCCCAGGACCGGAGAAATAGAATGCTGTAAATGGGAAAGAATCAAAAGTGAAGCCTTAAACGCAGAGTATTTTAACATTACTTCTTATTTTTTTTCTTTTAGTAGGTTATTTTACGACGCTTTGTCAACATCTTAGGTTATTTAGCGTCTGAATGAGATGAAGGTGATAATGCCGGTGAAATGAGTCCGGGGTCCAGCACCGAAAGTTACCCAGCATTTGCTCATATTGGATTGAGGGAAAACCCCGGAAAAAACCTCAACCAGGTAACTTGCCCTGACCGGGAATTGAACTACTTCTTACGAGAAGGATCAAAGGACCATTAATGAAGGTTAAAGGCGGGAAATTTTTATAAGTTGGAGCACTATATCGTACAGAGTTGTTCTCGTTTGTAGTGGGGACTATTCCTGCAGTATGTATATTGGTTGTGAAAAGAATTGAAACTTTCAACACGAACACCACATCACAAGCTCTACTTTTGTCTTTGATTAACATTTCTGTTTGAAGGAGACGCATTATATGCAGGGATTTTTTTAAAGAATTAAAGACGTTAATATTGTATTTATTGATGTATTATATTGATGGCTAAGAAGTGATATCTCGTGTTTGTAAATTTGCAAGTAAATTAAACAATATTTTAATTTTTTTCTAAAATTAAATCCAATTTTTACATATGTTTCTATTTTGCAAGACAAAATATTAGTTAACTATCCAATTTCGTGAACATAACAATAACGTAGTTCATATAAATAATAGTGCAGTTAAACTAAATTACCATTTTTGCAGGTACGAGATATCACTTCTTAGCTATCGATATATTAGACCTACTATATTATGTTTTATTCATTTCGTGTGAATGCCACCACGGTGTCTAGTGGCTAGAACACTGGACTCCTGTAGACACGGGTTCGATCCATGGTGAACCTTCGATTTGTAACTTCTGTAGGGAAAGCCCATGCTCCAGTTAACACTGGACATTTTCTTTTTTTATATTAAAAGTCTGTCAGTTTAGTTGCAAATATCTTTTGTCTTAGTAAATTCACATTTGGGACTAATGTGCAGTGGCTCGTGTATTTAATACCGATATCTTATCAATTTTTAAATGACTATTGCACTTTTACTACGTCATACTACTTTTGACCAATAAAATGGTAAAGCCCGATTGTAAATTCGTGGCACCAATATGCGCGAGCTTCTTTCAGAGGCTTCAGAGTGGGGGGGAGTTCTATGTGTGTGGGCGACTGCTTACTCAGAGCCTACTGTTCAAACACCCCACCAGCAAGACTCTTGGGTGAGTCCATGTAAGTGGATGCCAGTTCGTCTTTCGTGCAGGTGCCACGAGTTTGAGATCAAGCTCTACGAAAGGACGTGTATCAACCAATCATCACTGTTTATCGCTACAATTTTATCACTTCCCTAGCATTTGTTTGTTTGCCAACATTTCAAACTGCAAATACTTTACGGTACTATAAAACATGCTTTGCGATCGTCATTTGTTTCCCGCATAGAAGGTCAAATGAAAATGGCGGCTTCGTTCAAATGTTTTGGTGAAGCTAACATTTGTGAAATAGAATTTTAGTGAGTCAATTAATGCTTATTTTATTGTATTAGAGTACTTTGTCTTCTAATCTTATATACTTTCTTCTAATCATGTAACAGTCAATTAAATCCCACTCGAGTTTTGATTTTCTCTGGATAAATCAAAACTTCTAAAGAGATTACTGTTGATAGAAATCCTTAACATTGTTTCCTTTGCAATAATCCTGTCCTCAAATGGGAGAATTTCGGACAATTTACTGTCCGTTCTTAGCATACATCAAAATTCAACTGTGCAAATAGTCTTTATCACCATCACTAACAAGGGAACTGTCCCAGGTCATGGTGCTGAATTATTTCAATGGAAATGCATATTTAAGCTAATTTTCGTTCGTTAAGAAACATTTTGATAGTCTTTCATTTCTCTTTTTCCTCGTTTACGAAATATGACTTGAAAATAGATGTTATTTATGCTGCATCTTGCGCACATTCCGATCCATGTAATTCCGCGACTCAGTATCACAGCTCTTGTATTAATGCTCTAGTTTATTTTCTTTTTCTCTTAACTTACATTAATACAGTACTCTTGCTAAAATAAGTCAATTTGGATTTTAATATGTATTAACTTTGTGACTCAACTTAAATATGAAGAGTCCACTGCAAGAACGATGGATGTCACTTTCTTGTCAAACATGAACCAAGACTATCAATGCATAGCTTAAGACATATAGAATGTAAGCTACATAGAGAATTATATGGCATTAACACTGATAGTCATTGTCCAGTAATGATCGGAAAATCACAGTTAAGCTTTGAGCGCTAAGCATTTCAAACTTTCAATTGCTTCTCCTGAAAAATGTATTCCAAACGACATCCATAATTCTTGCAGTGGACTCTTCATAATTATGATAATGTGGATTCGAAAAGAAGTATTCGGAACAAAGAGCCATTGAACAGTAGTCCACACCTGTGGAGTAATGGTCAGCACGTCTGGCCGCGAAACCAGGTGGCCCGGGTTCGAATCCCGGTCAGGGCAAGTTACCTGGTTGAGGTTTTTTCCGGGGTTTTCTCTCAACCCAATACGAGCAAATGCTGGGTAACTTTCGGTGCTGGACCCCGGACTCATTTCACCGGCATTATCACCTTCATTTCATTCAGACGCTAAATAACCTAGATGTTGATACAGCATCGTAAAATAACTCAACAAAATAAATTAAAAAAAAAATTGAACAGTACAAACACTTTATGTAGGCTATTTTTTCACACTCTTCTGTAACACACACAAATTTTTTACAACATGCAACATTGTTGCAAGAAAGTTATCGAACTTTCTCACGTGTTTCTCCGTCACACCTCTGCCACGCGTATATTAGCATGTCTTCAAGGACAGATGAATGAAATTTGTAATACAAAATGGAATGTAATGTCATTATGAAGCCCTTATCGTGGAATTTGTCTCGAATGTTTCCATAGATAATTTTATGTCTGAAATACTCATTTTCCCTTCGAATTACAATTTTATATTGCCTAAAAAAAATACACATTCAAGGGCTGCACAAATCTTGTGGTTTTTGGAGAGATAATTTTTTGTTTCAATTGTCTTACCATGTAAAGTATTATTCACTTCGTCAGTATATATATAAATCCAACAAGGGTAGCTGCCTTCAGTAAGGGTTCCCAAAAGACACAGCATACTAAACAAATAAAAATAAAAATAAAAATAAACATTTGTGTTATGATTATTATTTTCAAATGGAAGCTACCCTTGGGAAAGTATGTTTATTCAATAATTATTAGTAATCAGATAGAATATAAAGAAATTTAGGTGTACAGATGATTGCGTAAAATCTGAACAGAATATTTCGTCTTTTCTTCATTATACATCTTGATTACACAACTTTTGTCTCGAATGTTTTCATAGATAACAAACATATAATGTGTATTTCACGTGTTAAATATGTTAACAGGTAATAAAATTTAACACGTGAAAGACATATTATACATTTTCCGAAGAATATTTCATTACGTCTACAGCAATAATTTTCAAAATTTTTAAAGGAATTCCAAAAGACTTAACATTCAACTGAGAATTTTGGAATTGTTCCCCTTGCTCCGAACAATAATCTAAATACTTCAATCTGTCCTTGTATATGATAATAATCCCTAAAGTATTCAATTGTAGGGTCATACGAGTAGATGGTCTTTTCTTCATGTACTGCTATGGGTTGTTCAACTGCAGTTTCAAAACGCACGGTGAGATCATTTATCTGACCACTCCGGAATTCTAAAGTAGTAGTGTGTTTTTCTTAGAGCATTCATGCGAGAGATGTGATACGGTGTCGCGGACGCAAGAACGACTTTCAAGTCAATATATTTCATAAACGAGGAAAAAGTGAAACAACCGAATATCACCACGCTTTTTAACGAACGAAAATTAGCTTAAATTTGCATTTTCATTAAATTCAATCATCATGATCTGGGATGGTTCCCTTGTAAGACTCGTGAAGAATATTTGTATAATGTTGAGATATTTAAACAGTGAAGTGACGGAGTAAGAAATAGTCAAGATGAGGGATGATGATGATGTTTAGGAAGCAAGGAATAAAGAAGGAGAAGGCTAGGGGTGGGGGACATGGAAATAATACAATAAATTGAAATATACGGTAAGAGTAAATCATTTAAGAGTTAGTAATTGTAAATGATAGAAATAAAATAGAAAATGGAGAAAGAATTAAATGGAGGATAAAATGAATATGAGAGAAAACTATGAGTAGGAGTAGAAGGTGAAAGAATAGAATGATGGAGACACAGGATATATAGGAAATATAGAAATATATGGTAAAAGAAATGATATGAAAGTGAGAGGACATAGTAGATTAGTCTGTGAATAAGAGAAAATAGGAGCAATTTTGGTCATGTAACGTGTAAAAATGTTAAAGTACCGTAATGAAAGGAAATGTTGGCCGTATACGATAATGTGAAGGACTAGCAGAACCAAATATGTTGTGGAACAATAAATCATATATCTTATCATATCCTAGCCTATCCCATCGCATCGTATCGAACCGAATCTCATATATATCATCATATCACTAAGACCACAGAATTGAGGACAGTTTTTGCATAACTTTCTAACTGCAAAATTTGCAAAATTGAGATTTTGATGGATTCGTTAACATCAGGCAGGCCTCTACATGATGTTCAAAGCGTCTTAGTAAAATTGGGTTATTTGTCTTCATTGTAGTGTGTCAAAGTGTGATCGTTTTTTCAAAACTTGCTTTCTGCTATAAGTGAGAGATACAGCAAAACTTGCTTACTATAGTGTTTTGTCTCTCCTGTAAAATTTAGTTTTTTCGGTTAGCAAGTTTTGCAAAAACGGTTCTCAATTCCACATTATGCTTGTTCCTATCTCAGAAATGAAATTGAACACTGCCAGACTAGCAGACACCTATATAAATCTAGATACGCAAATTAAAAACAACATTTTTCTCCGAAAATTTAGGAACAAGGAATCTCTGCAAATCTAGTCTTTCAGGTAAAGCACCCTGTAAAGCAGATTTGAATAATTTATTCAAGGAATCTCTGCATTATGTCTTCTCGACTACTATGTTCCTAGTCCCAAGTATGAATTGAAGATTCTCTCTTCTTTTTTATTCTACAATTAGACCATGGAGGTCTGTTGCAATATAACTTATGATTTATTTAATATAATTTTTAAGTAGGTATCCATTGATAATTACATATAATCTAAGGACTGAATTAATAGTCAAAATTATGTCGACAGATATTTACAAATAAAAATAGAAGAAAATGTACTAGTAAATTATACCCTTATATTATACATAGTGCATATTTTTAAAACTAGTACAAAATTGTATCAACAGACGTGTAACACATTTTAACATTTTACATGATACAGATCTACCTGTGTGAAACCCTAGATCATATATACTTACCCAGATTGCTCAGCCTTATAGCCTTCGACAGTACCTAATAACTTTTGTCAGGTTTACTATGCTGCCATCTATTGTTACATAGGAGTCACGTCATAACTCCCATTTGAATTGCAATACTAAGAGACGTAACAAATTGAAACAAATACCTCCGTCTTTGACAGTCTTATTAATCAATTTTCTTTAATTATCTAATTATATTTCAATTTGTATAATCATATTTTTGTAAAAGACAAGGGTCCAAGAGACCTGGTACTTTTAATAAAAAACATCTTAAAACTCAACTTTTGAAGTGCATTAGCGATTGTACTGCCATCTCGTGTTCATTTACGGTGGACAGGTGGCGATCCTGACAGTTGTTCTCTTCAAAGTGCTGCCGATTTTAACATAGGAATGAGCAATCTGTTACATATATGATCTAGGGTGAAACTAACATTATTTCTAATATCAAAACATTTTGTATAAATACAATAAGCAAATGTAGCTTCATTGCGAATATTACAGTGTAAGAAAACTGTAATAATGAATGTTAAATTCTTATGTAAGCAAGTTTAATTTATTTTCCAGGTGATATATTGGATTATAAATAAACAAAGCTGTAAGTTGTGATAAAATATGACAAATTTATTACAGGTACCAGTACCTTTGACTGTGATTATACAAAGGTCAATTCAGAGAACAGCTCCACGAAACATCTCACAAACATAAAGTACCAATATGTACTGGTACCAGTATAGTACGAATTTCTACAAGTTTTATTAAAGTGTTTCCAGCACTTCAATCTTTTTTAAACTTGAATTTGTTACACTTGGTTCATAGATCTCTATACATTTCTTGGTAATAAACGCACTGCGTCCAGCACGTCTGTTACAATCTTTATTATGTGGGAATTTTAAGATGTGAATTATCGGTACAATAAATAATTTGAATACTGAATCACTGAGTTAAATTACTGAAATTAAGCTACATATATATGAAAAGATGTAACTTAAAATGTCAATAATTTGAAATTAAAATTGTTCATAACAATTAAGAACTTTGAATTTAAAAAAACTGAAAACTTTAAAGTACACTGTGTGCCATTTTCTGTGTATACTTCCAAATTATTGGTACCAGTATACAGGATGAGTCATAAGTATGTTTGAAAAACGCGTGAGAGTGCTCCTGGATCAAAAATAAGAACAATTCCTTATACGAAAATTTGATGGAGAATGCTTATTTATTGGAAAAAATAGTAATAGTGGCTTTTGTTTTCATAAGTATCTGTTCATATTATTGTATTGCTTTTGTTTTGATTTTGTACCATATTACTGTGTTTTTGTTTTGATTGGTCGCAGTGGTCCAGTGCCTTGGCCACCCAGATCACCCGACCTCACCTCATTAGATTTTTACCTTTGGAGTAACTTGAAGGCTGTCGTCTATGCTACACCAGTAAATGATGCAGAAGAGCTATTGCAACGTGTTGAAAATGCATGCCAATTGATCCGTGATGACAACATGGTGTTTGAGCAAACTCGCCAGTCACGTGTACATCATGCTCAGGCATGTGTAAACAGTAGAGGGGGACACATTGAGCACCTTTTGTAAACGTTAAATGACACGTTTCCAAACATGTACTTGTGACACAACAATAAGGGAACAAAACATTTCTCCAATAAATAAGCATTTTCTGTCAAATTTTCATATAAGAAATTGTTCTTATTTTTTTTTATCCAGGAGCACGCTCACGCGTTTTCCAAACATACTTATGATTCACCCTGTATAAAAATCCAATGAAAAATTGAAGTGTCTATGACGTCTTCAAACTTATAGGTTGTTCATAAAAACTTCGTTGCAAAAACCAAACATTATTAGAAATAGTAGTTTTAAGTATTTTTAAAATTTACTAAGTTGTATTCACAATAAAAATAGCATTACTTAAAACAGTAAGTTGCCGTAAAATGGGGTGAATAGGAATGCTGTCCTATTCACCCCAATTTACAGCAACTTACTATCAATCAAGTACCGAACCCAGTATTTGTAATGTAATTTCTAACAGATCCATTAATGGAGGGAAATGAACGAATGACTTTACCACAGAATTGTTTAAGCTACAGCATTTGTTGTACTACCTCTTTGAGGCAGAAGTTTTGGAGACTTCAGTGACTGTTGCTGTGCTGGCGAACGATGAGTTTCAGCCTGCAAATAGTAATATTGATAATAATAATAGTGATAATAGTAATAATAATAGTAATAATAATAATAATAATAATAATAGTGATGATGATGGTAATAATAATAATAATAATAATAATAATAATAATACAGATAATACTAACACTGGTAATCCTAATAATATTAAGTAGTAGTACCAATAATAACAAAAGTAGCACTAGTATATAGCAGCGTTTTTCAATCTTTCTCAACATGTGGCATACTAAAGTTGTAATTTAAAATCCCGTGGCATAATCTAAACCAGTTTGTTCCTAACTAGAGATTTATTATCATAAAAAAAAGTAAAATAACATTTTTAAGCTTGGTCTTTAATGACACTTGTGGCGAAAAAGGTTGGGGTTTATCTCGGGATTCTCCATTTTCTCCATATTTGGTTTCTATATTAATGTAGCACCTTTTTTTTTTTTTTTATACTGGAGGTGGCTAGTGCGGAAAAGTTGCGACTTGTGGCAGGAAGACTACAGGAGGAAGAAAATTAAATTTAGTCAGTATCTTATGTCTCCGCATCAATATTGAAGATTCGAATTTATAATGCACACTTGTAAAACTTATTACGACAGTCTGCATACCTATACAGCTAACCCCATCAGCCAGATCTTTTAAAAGTAAGCTAATAGAGTACAGAAGGGAAGCATCTGGCCCAGTATGTTTTTGCTGCCAATAGGGTTAAGTGAGAGAAGAGAGGAATGCTGGCAGTCAGGGTAGAGTCTGCCCAGTAGTCGTAATTTTTAAGCTATGCTGGCCAGGTTTGTATGGCTGTTGTTCCTGTGAAATAGTGTATCATATCAGTGGTTTAGTGTAGATGTAATAGCTTTTATGCCCGCATTGTCATGTGTGGGGAAAAAAAATAATAATTCCGTACTCGCCGTGTTAATGAGAATACTTTGTTCGCTACATCAGGACCGATAAGATAGTCACAACTTCCAACCTATAAAGATGTGATAACACATTTTGTTTGGATCAGAGAGTTAAAGACAAATGAACTAGGTGGAAAACACCCTCCAGTAAAAGACATCGCTCATGCAATTGCCGTCAAACTTACTGAAGTTTGGAAAGCAACTTGTCTGCCATCAGCAAGCGTAGAGTAGTGCAAATGATAAAATTGTACCATAGTAAATATCAGAATATTCTCAAATCGCACAAACGAAGTGGCTCAACCCCAAGGGCGCATGAGCAGGATTTTATTAATAAAGCTCGAAATCTGTTTGATATATGCACTTTTAAGTATTCGGACTCGGAAAGCCTCTGTGAATGTAGGTGAAATAGGAAAGTTCCATCGATAGACTATCCTTTTTAATAGGCCAGAGAAATGAACAAAATATGATGTCGGAATATGTATGATAAGCAAGCCTAGGGAGTTCAGCAGTTTAAAGACAGGTTAATAATACACAAAGTATGTATTGCCGGTTGTGTTTGTAAAGAAATGTCCTCCACCTAATCCCGAAAGACTACCCATTCGACTTCATACTAGTGATCGGTTGTCTGATAGTTGATAGCTAGCATTCCAAGAGTACAGGCGAGTACAAGTCTACAGTGCACAATTACTATGCCGAAAGTTTCACTGAAAAAGAAGATAAATTAAAGTAACTTGTGGAACTATACGGAAGTAAGAACATTTGTACAGATAATATTAATATGAAATGTAACATGTGCCACACTGTAATAAGGGGCGAGAGTTCCAAATACATAGAAGAGCGTATCAAAACTCAAAGACATGAAGCTCATTTACAATTATTCATACGTAACGAGAAGGAAGCAAGCGCACCTTGTTTCAAATTCTGATAGACACAATGATTTTTTCCAGAATTTATGTGAAATGATGGTGAGTGCCAACATTCCTTTTAACAAGTTGGAAAACTCCCACTTTAGGAATTTTATAGAGAGTTGTACAGGTAGAATTGCCCTATCTGAAACTACTCTACGTAAAGGATATTTAATGTCATGTTACGAAATGTTCTGCATAGCATTCGAGAAGAAATATCTGATAACATTTGGGTTTCTGTAGATGAAACCAGTGATAGTAAATGTTGTTGTTGGCATACTCAATCCACATAACACGGGGAAAAGGTTATTCCTGTACTATTTTGCAGTTCACTTTGTCGAACGTAACGTAATCCTTTTGTTTTACGCTAAAGTTTGGGCGAGGAGTTATTTTTGTCCTAGTCTGTACTAAAACACCCATGTACGTATCAAATACTCACTGTGTGTAACGAGCATCAGGGTTCAATAAACCTCCTTTCATACTTAACTTGTAAGCATTGTTTACCTGCTGAAGTCCCGGGCTTTGATGATAAGTCTTTCTTGTGTTAAATTTTAACGTACCTTGTTAACATGTTTCGACCTTTTTTTTTTTTTTTTTTTTTTGGTCATCTTCAGAACTGGTCGTTGTTGGTGTTGGCGCCTCTTGTTTCCTGTGTGGGTGCGTTCATAGTGTAGAGTCAAAGAGTGTATGTGTTTTGAAATTGAGTTGTGTGTTGAGAATATCGTTGGGTTGTGTTTTCATGTATCTGTATATTTCATATTGTTCTAGTGTGTTGAGTTTCTGGCTTTTTGGTAGGATGTGCAGTATTTCCATGTCTGTGTTGATGTCTCTGTAGGTGTGGTTGGCATTTGTGATGTGTTCTGCATATGTGGAGGTGTTTTGTAATTTTCTTATGGCTGTGATATGTTCTTTGTAACGTGTTTGAAATGATCTGCCTGTCTGTCCTATGTAGAAGTTTTTGCAGGTGTTACATTTGAGTTTGTATACGCCTGTGTGGTTGTATTTGTTTGTTTGTGTGTTGAGATGTTTTTGTAGAGTGTTATTTGTTCTGTATGCGATGTTGTAATTTAATTTCTTGAATGAGGTTGCAATTTTATATGTGTTTTTGTTTTCGTATGTTAGTTATCATACATATTCCGAAGTGATACAGTGTTAAAAGTTGTGTAATCAAGATGTATAAAATATGATGATTGGCAATATCAACATTATGACGACCAAGACACTACTTAAAAGGAAAGAAAGAAAAGGGAAGAGGCTCATTCGCCAACGACCTGAAGAAATGCAACTTTGATTCCGAGGAAGAGAAAAACAGACGTCAGTTACAGTTCTGAGTCTTCGCCTTCGGCCACTCGGAACAGCAGTGAAGCAGTGCGGATTCTGACTTCAAATCGAAGACTTCTGCTGCTTAGGCTCGCTTGTCTCTATCAAAATTACCTTCAGGACAGGCGTGTCTAGGAGAAACCTGGGGCAGAAGTTACAGATCTGTCATGTCACACTCAGGTCGTTGAAAGATGTATAAAAGTGGTAACTGATGCAGGTAAATCGGTGTTTGGACAAGAAGCTACAGATCGCTACATTCGAGCAAGACTGCAATCAAGAAAAGAAATGCCATGCTTCGAAACGAACCCAGACTATGCAGTGTGAAACTGACATTTTACACCGCAGTAAACTACTAAGGGTGGGTGGAAGGAATGGAGCTGGAAGTGCAGTCAGTGTTGCCACGACCTACTCACGAAAAACAGGAGAAAATCATCGAAAAAAACAGGAGATTACAGTAGATTAATAAACATGAATTTCCTCTTTGTATTATATTATTACTTACAAAACCGTGTACTGTAAGAAAGATGATATGTTGTATTACTATATAGCACATCCCTAACCAATGACATGGAACAATTTTGCTAAATATAGGCCTAATTACTGTCATCTCTACTCAGCATATGCTATTTTGTTTTTACGTAGTAATGTCTTATTGACAATGTTTCGCATTAAAATGTATGAATCAGGAGGTTTTCGTATATTCACAAACGATTTTCGATAGAACAAGATTTATTTTAAAGGTGATATTAAATACAGTACTGCATTAGCTGCAACTGTAACAGACAAGAAATTATCCCTTTTCTTGCTTTTGCATAACTACCCTTTAAACCGTTCATCATTTTCCCACTCTGATTTATAATATTCTGGGAGTATTTACTTTTCTTTCTTGCTGGGACACTTTCACTCATTTTAAAAGATCACTGTGCAAGATATGTAACATAATTACCTACACTTCACTCTCTCACTATTTCACGTGCATACAATCAGGAACAAATTTCACTACTGAATAAGTTTCGTTTTTCCTCTGTTTCCTTGTTCCCCAAAACAATAATGAAATAACTTATATCACATGCTTATGTTACATGAAGATTATATACCTGAGTGTGTGTGTTTGGAGGAGGGTGTGCATCCTTTCGTGGTAAGGTTTCAAACATTCGTTCTCTAATATCATTTTGTAATTATGTTTAAACTATCAAGTGGATTGGAGAGGGACATAACTCTGAGCCAAGTATATAAAACATGGTCTTTATCTGCAGTGTGCTGTGTGGTGATATAATCTGCCGCTTGACTCCAACCGAGAAGCGACACCTTGCTTCTTGCAAGCATCATTGTGGCGACGCTAACGAGTTAGGAGCAGGGAGATAAATGCAAACATTATTTGACTTGTGTATAAGATGCAAAAATAAGACATGGTGACATAATAATTATATGTGTACTAAACTAATGAATTGAAAATCCGGGCGTAGAACTAGGTGACTGCAGCTTGCCAAAAAGGCAGGAAAAATTCGGACTTTTGACAAAAAAATCAGTAGAGCAGTAGATTCAATGGAAAAACAGGAAATCTCCTGCTAAATCAGTAGGTATGGCAACACTGAGTGCAGTCACCTCCTCGTGGTGAGAATTGGGTTATTTCTGAGTGTAAATTTAAAGATAAAATTGAAGAGCTGCACAAAAAAAAAAAAAAACTGAAAACACACATAGAGCATTAGGCTCTCGAAACTTTAGAGCTGATGCGGAGACACGGGATATTGTCGAATTACTATTTTCTTTTTTTCTGCGGTCTTTCTGTCACAAGTTGGAACTTTTCCGCAATAGCCACTTTCACTTTTCGAAAAAAAGAAAAATTCGATACACTCTATTCTAAATCATTCCATCAACATTTCTTCATTCCGTCGTCAGTCATAGAATTTCCCGAACACCGGCTGGCAACGCATGGGGGGGGGGGGAGGGGCTAACCTAGGGACGAATGGGATTGTCTGCTCAGAACCTGGGCATGCAGCGAACCTTAGGGTGGTCAACCAGTGTGTGTTTGGGAATGTGCTTAGCTTGAGGATCAGCACAATAGATCTAATAAGGTCGCTGTGGTGGATTGTAGTGCCCCTTCCCTCAAATTCAAATTCAATTCAAGGTTGGTACGATATTCTAACTTTACTGAACTGGAAATCCTGGCAGTGAGTCAGTCATTCTCTTCTCTGCCGATCGCACACCTACACTAGTGTAATAAATGTTTACAAACCTGTGCCATGTTCACTGAAAGTTAACTTTTGTGGATTGCCTTTTTCACTTTTACTTTTCCAATTTTTTTTTTACGACAACCTTTACTATTTTCATTTTCTCGTGGCACACCGGTTGTAAATGGCTGGTAGGCTTATGTAACAGGAAAGTATGTACTTATTAATTCATCATGAGTTTCAAGTGTAAGTGGTGAATTCTTTCAGAAACAAGAGAGCAATAGAGCAGTTCATTTTTACAGTCGTGTCACTATTTGATATTATATTAAGTAAAATTTAAGCCACTTTTTGATGAGCCACAAATTCTTATAAAAAAACGAAGAGAAAGATGCTAATTGGAATAAATAAGATACAAAAAATTCGACAAATTTATACAGCAGTGATTCAGTACAAATATCTGCACTAACTCTACGTGACAGTAACAATAACTCATCATGAACGAATGAAATGATAGTTTTAATTGAAGACCTGAGAATGATAAGTGGATAAAGACCAAGACAGTAGTTTTTAAATAATCGAGAAAAACCATTTTCATCATTTTTTTTTCAGCATTCAATAAATTTTTTAATAGTCACTGAAAAGTTTCGGACTTCTTTTAACATTTTATACAATTACAGTAAACATTAATTCAATCTCCAATGAACAATTAATAAAAAAAAAAAAAAAAGGAAAATGGAGTTATCCAGTTCTCACTCTCAATGAAAATTCTAATTTCTTTCAATACAAAATGACAAAAATGCGAAATTAAACACTAGCTACATGAATAACTCCACTTAAAATATGTTTTAACATTAAAAGAGTAATCATTTTATGCCATTATAGTAAAAATAAAATAATTCCCTTTATATTATTTTCAACAAATATAAGAATAACGTATCCAGTTCTCATACTCCAAGAAAGAATTCAAATTATTTCAAGACAAAATGTGTATGTAAATGTAAATACTATTCGCCAAAATAATAATGTCTGCAGTTGGTTAAAAGAATAGGAAACATATATTTATATGTTAGTATTTTGACTGTGTCCATATCTATGTCATTTTTATTAATATCCATACCTACTCACGAATATGATTATACCACAGTTTATACACTGAAGGAATGAACTTCTTAAGATTCAAAATATCACGCATTTCTTTTTTTTTTTTTGTCTGATTTCTTGGTAATGACGATTCGTACAAATTTCCAGCTAAATCCAAATTAATTTCATCCACGTGCACTCATTTCTTCATAGCAACAAAAGTATTGGATATGAGCATGTTGTGTCTCAGAAAATGCAATATTTTCACTTGAATATACAAAGATTTTACATATTCTACAACTCAAATAGTAGAAAAAATTGTAAAATTGTAAATTATATTTTATGCTCGACCATGCCGAAATGTAGTAATTATACACCTGGTAGTAGACCTTTAATGCACCTCATTAAAGTACACCTATTCATTAAAGTTCAGGTTTTCGATTATTCTCGGATATGCAATCGAAAGACGAGGGAAACGTCACGGAGGCTGGAAATCCAATATTGTCGTAGAAGGTTATGTTCTGTTACTATAATAATTAGCATTAATTGTAAATAATATTCAAATAAATTCAATTTCCCATCTTGTTTTTCAATATCTAATTTAATTTCAATGTCATATCAAGGTTAATATTTAGTTTACTCTGTAGATTATAGGCTATCAAGGTCAATGTGGAGATCTGTTCCTTGGAGAAAATCAATACTTTCGCGTCTGCGCACATCTCACAATTCACGAGGTATTGCACAAGGTCAATTCCGCTCTTCAGTTAGACACAAATAAAATGAATACTTCTGAATAATTTCAAGTTAGAAATATGGTCGAGCGTAAAAAGTCGTATGAAACTCGCCTATAATAGTAATTAAGACGCTCGTATGAAAATTATGAAACTCGCTTGCGCTCGTTTCATAAACAAACATCCTCGCGTCTTAATTACTATCATTATAGGCTCGTTGCATAATGTACTATTATTTAACGATGTTTGTAACTGCCGAGGTTATATCAGCATCGCCGATGTGTCGGAATTTTGTCCCGCAGGAGTTCTTTTACTTGCCAGTAAATCTAGTGACAAGAGCCTGTCGCATTTAAGCACACTTAAATGCCATAAATCTGGGCTGGGATCGAACCCACAACCTCGGGCACAGCAGGTCAGCAGTCTACTGACTGTGCCATCCAGGCTGACTCAGATAGTAGAAGTGTATAACATTATATCATACCTTGCCCTATATAGCATTGAACTCATACCTAACAAGCATGCATTTTGTACATTTTTGTCTTTTAAGTCATTAAAACTGTCGAGAATACTCTTCTTTATATCTACAGGAAACTTCTGTGTATTGCATTTGCAGTCCTCAGAGTTACGTTTTGGAACTAATTTTCCACTGGTGGACATGCATGCTTGTCCACTATTGATGTTAAGTTTTCTTTTCATTTTCCATTTTCCATAGTTTTAGATCGCTTCTTGAACTTTACGAGAGATTCCTGAACAACATTATCATCATTATCAGTTGAGTCTGTCACAACATAATTTGGATCAACAACAAGGTCATCCGAAAAATCACGAAATTTCAGAGAAATTGCCATACATTAGACAAGCCTGTTGTACATACTACGCTACTCTGCTGTCACATTGAGAGAGAGAACAGGATAAGTCTGGTCTTTGTCCACTTCTCCTTCTCAATAAAAGTAGAAATCTAGAAAATGATAACATTCAGAGCCATGTAGTTCTCTTTGTCAAAGTATATGACTATCATTTCACGCCAGTAGATGGAGTAAGGGCTATACTGGGTGTTCATTTCAAAATGTGTCATGTCGTCACTGTTGTGAGTCAGCGATCTGAAGCGAGTTTCAGCTTTTATGTCAGAGAAGTTGCTTATTAATCAAGGCGTTCAATCTGAACTTAAGAACGTGGACGGTATAACTTGAACGTCGTAGCAACAGATGGTGGTCTGTATGGTCTGTGTGCTACCATAATCTCTTTCGAACTGTGTTTTGCGCGGGCAAGTCGTACGCAGGGTATTTGTTATCATCGGTTGCGTACGGCAACATTCCACAACACAAATCAAATGCTCAGTGTCCATGTGGTCCGTCGAAGTTAATGTCAACAAATACGTAAGTAAGGGTACGTACACGTTGGAGCGACGATAAAAGATAAAAGAAGCAGCGCTGCTATATCAGAGAGAATTGAAGCATGCATTGTCATTGAGGTGTGCATATTGGAGTAACAATAAAAGTGAAGATACACGATAAAAGCGACGAAAAAGAAAAGTTTCATTTTCTTCGCTCTTGTCATTCATATGATCTCTGATTAAGATAATATTAATCTGTATAATTACCGGTAGTTATCAATATATCCGAATATTAATCAATTTATTATTATTTCGGCATATTAAATTAATTATTGTAGATATTGGCAAATTAATCAGTTGTGTATTTATTCGTCATATGTTATGTGATCACAAGAACCAATCACAACACAACGAATTTATACTATCTTTGAGATGAGAAACTGATTTAATTTTATACGTATTTAAGTTATATTAACCTTGAACTTAGCAGCTGGTATTTCCTATAATCTTCTTTCATTAAGTGGATGCATAGAATATTTTCTATTGATAAATCAAAATGTTCGCTTCCCGCATCCTCGTTGCTCCGATATGAACACTTGATTCTTTGATAATACCAAAGAGTCGCTATGTAGTTTATTTTATCGTTTATCGTTGCTCCAACGTGTACGTACCCTAATCATCTTAACTCTCTCCCCATATCCTGACAGTAAGGATAAAAACCCACCTCAGTACATGTTTCCAAACAGTTCACATTCCTGCCACTACCGGCGTTACCATACATATTCTTCAGAATGAACGTCGTACTTGCTAGGCAACTTCTCTGACACATAGGTTATACACCTCTGCGGAAGTGTAGGAAGATTGAATTCTCTAGGCTCATCGACTAGCCAGATGACGGCATACAGCGAGCCATGACACACTTTGAACTGAACACCCAGTAGTTGCGTTTGGCATTAAAATCTCAATTTCATAGAAAATGGTCTTTATCCACTTTTCATTCTCAGGTCTTCAATTTCAATGTCATTTAGATCAGTTGTCATTTAAAACTTATGAATTAATAAGTTAGTTTGGATTTATTAGTAATTTATTTTAAATGTAATTCCGCACAACTTCAATTCTGCACCAACAACTGGAGGTATGCGGAAGACAAACTGATATAGACAATAGCGAGTAATTGGATTATTCATGCAATATAATGTTTATGCAAAAACTTGTATCACAAATTTACCTTCAGTAATTCCTCAGAAGAAGAAGAAGACTGTTTGAGGACTGTGGAAAGGGCTCGAGGAGATATGGGAGATATGGACCGAATAACTGTTCCTTGGCCATGTTGGTACAAGTCACTATCAGATGAGCTTGTAGAAGAGAATGCAGACCCATTATTTAGAATGCGTTTCAACTTTGAAAGTGGTTTCAAAGTCTCCTTTGCCAATTCCTGAAAGCAATTAGTATCAGATGATATAAACAACAATAATAAATAATAAATAATAATAATAATAATAATAAATTATTATTATGATTATTATTATTTAATTTATTGCCCACACACTTGACATAAGACCATTCAGCTTTGTACTTCCCACTACAATTCTTCAGTAGGCTTGTATTTAAAGTTCATCATACCACTACACGTTTAATACAGGGTTGTTTCCGATCTCTGATAACGAATTTGAATGACATCATGTGCGTCAGGAGTCACACGACAGCTGAACTGTGGCGCGAGGTGACAGACCAGTAGTGAGTTATCTCAGAGTTCACGGCAACTCAGCAGAAATTCCCAAGAAAATCCAACCTTTTTGGAAGGGGTACATTACGACCCTTTCAGATGCCAAGCACAGTTAAGTGAAAATAAAAGAAGCCTGCAATCAGTGGCGGCTCGTGATAAAATATTATGTGTTCACAATTTTGTGTTCCAAAATCGAAGAGAATTTTAAATCGTACATTTAGCCTAATATAAAATGTCATGATTCCAATGTTTGACTATCGAAAAAACCGTATATAAATTCAAAAGAACATATTACATAATAATAATAATAATAATAATAATAATAATAATAATAATAATAATAATAATAATAATAATAACAATAATAATGATGAAACCCAGTCTTCTTATTTCCAATTTTTTCTGGTAAGCCAGTTTACCCAGTTCTTTACTGTTCCAAATTACTTGAACAGAGTTCATTGTTTACATTTGTTAAAAATGAATACATACCACAATGCCGTTATTTACAAAAGCGTGTGTTCAGTAATATATTTTGGTTCACAACACACTGATGCACTATAGCCTATACCAGTACTGTAATCCCATTCGCATAGATTGATTACTATAAATACATGCCAGTAAATATTATTCTTAAATATTATACACTACCATACAGGTACTTAAATTCATTCCACCACTACATTCAGTCAACACGTGTTTGAAAGCTAAACTATGCTATTATGCTGACACTGATGTATAGTAATTCACAAACTACACTCTTGCAGCAGCACTGTACACACATCCACATAAAGTAAATGTTCCGACAGTGACATGCTGACACCTACAGGCTAGAATACATACTATTAAATTTCTTCCTCGAGATATAGCAAGTGAACAACAGCATCGATGCACCTGACATCTGTAGGATAGATTCACTATTCACTTTAACACTTCGTGCTCTTGACGAGTCATAAGCGGCCAGCGAAAGACAATTTTCTCCCGTGCATGCGTGAAATTCCTGTAACCTTCTTGGAAAGAGCACGGCTTGTACGTGAACGGATGTTGCCAAGTTTACATAAGAAGTTTATGCAAAATGCGGGAAGTTTAAAATACTCGATTCTGATGATATACATTCCCACTACTTCAATACAGTATTAAATAATAAAACTAGTCGTGCATTAATGGAAACAAGGTGTTCACGTGCTCTTGTGCTCTTATTGACGCACCGCCACTGCCTGCAATAAACGAGGTTTCGTTATTTCCAAGAAAGGCATCGTGTCCTTAATAAGATTGGTAAAGCTCGAATGCAATTTTATTAATTTGTATCATCTCATGGGGTGCGGTGACTTGTGACAGGGGGTGGATTTGCTTGCTTTTTCCTCTCTGGAATTAATCCCACCCCGAGCTTTGCCAGTCTTATTAGGTACACACAAGATGCCTTTCTTGGAAATAACAAAACCACGTTTTTTATAGGCTCATATGATTTTCACGTAACTGTATGTATCAGAAAGAGTTGTTATGTACCCCTCTCAAAAAGACTTGATTTTCTCGGGCATTGCTACTGTGATACACTGTGCACCCTAATTATAAAATCACTCACTACTGGTACTGGTCTGTCATCTCTCGTCACAATTCAGGTGTCTGTGTGATTCCCAGTGGCGTAGCGTCAATGTAAGCTAAAAAGCTCAGCTTCCCCAGTTAATAATAATTTCATAATAAACCTGCAATTTATGAACAAAGTTATTTATTAATTTTAATAGAATTTATATCGTCGTCGTCGTCTTCCTAACAAGTATTAGGCCAAGTGGCCTGTTACGATCTCAAACTAGAATTTTCAGTCCATCTCTTCTTTGGACGGCCTAGAGATCTTTTGCCATACGGATGGTAATGAAACAGTGCTTTTGGAATTCTGCATAGATTCATTCGTTCGAGATGACCCTTCCACTGAAGGTGATATTTGCTGATGAACTGCATAATGGGTTCTATTTGAAGTTCTTGCATTATGTCCTCATTTTTTTTTATGATCCCAGCGAGTATATCCAGCTGTTGCTCTCATAAACCTCATCTCACTTGCTGTTATTCTACCGACATCTTTATTCTTCACAGTCCACGCTTCACTACCATAGCTTAATACTGGCTGTGCTAAGGTTTTATACAAGCCTATTCTTGTGTGTATGTACTAGTGAAGGTTTCATGATTTTATTAATGATCCCCATGGTTTTATTATATTTACATATTTTTTCAGCAATATCTACTTTATCATAAGGTGATAGTGTATAGCCAAGATAAGTAAAGGTATTTACTCTTTCTATTATTTTATTATTCAAACAGATTTTACTTGGTACAGGGAATTTCATTTTTTCAATATTAATTTCCATAATATTAATTTATATTTATGCGTTAAATATTGTGATGCGACAGCTCAGGACGATTTGTGATGCAGCAGTAAACAAGAAGCCTGCACACACCAGCTTCCAAGCAGACTGGTTTCTTACACTCATTCTTCTGTGTAACCCACCCCGCAGATTTTCCATCCCTTTCTAACTAAACTACCCTGGTCGCAAGGCTCGCAAGACATCGCAAATAATTTAGTTTCCGAGTTATCCCTTTCGTGACATGTGTTCAGTTGAAGTGTTAGTGTGCATTGTGGCTGATATAATAAATAATGAATGAAATAACAGTTCCTGACACCAATTTACTTGAATTTTTAGGACAATTCTGTTATCAAGACTGACTTACGAACAAAAGTGTGATTTAAAAAACAAATGACCGTGTCTATTTGTTAGAGATATGTGTAAACCATGAAATCATATTTTACTACATACCATTTGAGGTCATGCCTTACTGGTGTTACTTACGAGGTTCCAACCAATCTTCGGACTGCTGGCTTGACATTGACTACTATTTATTTTAAGACTATATTTTTGTAATACATTTTCTCATATGTACATGAAAGACAACTTGAGTTAGCTTCCCCTGCTCAAAATTTCATGCTACGCCACTGGTGATTCCTGAGGCACATGTCATTCAAATTCGTTATCAGAGATCGGAAACAACCCTGAATGATCCCAGCTCATGCCACCGTTGGAATCTTTACACAGAACACATGTTTGTGAGGAAAGAATAGAGAGTCAATGAAGATGCTCTGCTAAAAGATCGTAGACTGTTGCTATGCAGAATGCTGCTACAGATTCCTTCCTTGTTTGGTTGGCAATAGTGTCTTTGCTTCGGTTAATAAGATCTCGATGCACTTCTTTAAATTTTCTATTGATAAACAGCTTCACATTGTGGAATGCTTGGGGTTGCTTAGGTATAGCTATTATCTGAACACCCTTTTTGTTAGTTGATCAGCTAATTCACTCCCCTCAATTCCACAGTGTGGGGGGATCCCCTGAAGTGTAGGCCTATATTCTTGTTTGTATTTTGCAACTCTGCTATTAAGGATGATGATGATGATGATGATGATGAAAAATAATGATGACAATAACAACAATAACAATAAAAATGATAATAATGTAACAACATTAACATATTATCAACAATAATAATCTTGATAATCCATGTTGAATCTTTCATACACTACTTTTAACACTTGAATATAAATAATTGATTAAATGGCGATCTTACTCGCCAACACTATGTAACCATGTGTGGCTTACAGCTGTTTCGGTGCTATTTGACACCATCCTCAGAGCCTTCTGTGTCTCGGCGTCATCTCAACTTCGCTGCCCGTGTTTGTGGTTGCGTTCATGTGATGAAGAGTTGAGTCAAATAGTGTGTGTGTTCTGAAATTGATCTGTGTGTTGAGAATTTGTATGGTGTGTTTTAGTGTGTCTATATATTTCATATTGCCACACATCCTTACATAATTAACACGAATAAGATCGCCATTTTAATCTATTATTAATAATAATCTTATTTTCGACGTTCCAGAAGATTATATATCAACAATAATAATTTTATTTTCGACGTTTCAGAAGATTATGGCATTTGTACAGACAAAAAAAAACTTTCGTAGCCTATTACATAATCATTCTAGAGTCTAGAGGGAACAATGCAAAGTTATGGATTCAAGGAATGACTCACGAAAAATTGACCCCACCTCATCAAGAACTTTTTTTTTTTAAATGCTGTCTTTCGATATATTAATTATATTAAAATGGAATTAAGCGTGCATTTTTCCTGTACCGTTACATAGTAAATGTGTCATTTCTATATGTATATCTATAACCACCATATCGCTCATACAGTAATCGTCAATTCTAATTAAATCCTATGATCTTTCATCAGTGTAATTTTTTTGTAGTAGGAGTTCTTGCATGATGATTGAGGTGGATGCAGGAAAGGAGTGAGTGGAGCTCACGCCCTTTTTGCCTAAGAGAGGTAAAATTAATCCTTACAAAAAGAATTATTTCAAACCGATATCTCGAAAAATGAGTGCAATATAAGATACAGTTGACAACACTGTACAGACTAAACACTGCATTGACAATAATACACGATTAATCTATCTCACCATTGTGACAATGGTCCTTTTCTTTTTTATATCACTAACTACTATTGCCCAATCCATTTCTTAAGTATTGTTTTCATTGTAACAATAAAATGGAGATAATGGAGCAATAGTTGAATGAATATATTGTGGGATATCTAAATACGTTTAGATCACCTGTCCAATTTCTTTATCGTAATAAATTAAATAATTGATTAAATGGTGATCTTATCCGTGTTAATTATGTAAGCATGTGCGGCTTACAGCTATTTCGGTGCTACTTGACACCATCCTCAGAGCCTTCTGTGTCTCGGCACCATCTCAACTTCGCTGCCTGTTGTGTGGGTCCGTTCATGTGGTGAAGAGTTGTGTCATAGTGTGTGTGTTCTGAAATTGATCTGTGTGTTGAGAATTTGATTAGGGTGTGTTTTAGTGTGTCCGTATATTTCATATTGTTCTAGTGTGTTGAGTTTTTGGTTTTTGGGTTGTATGTATAGGATTTCCATGTCTGTATTTATGTATAACCAGAGGACACAATACATCTACATATGTCAAAATGCCAAACACATAACTAATTAATTGATTAATTGATAAGTGTTAAAAGTAGTGTATGCAAGATTCAAAATGGACATAACTAATGCTAACCACACATACAATAACATAAATACAGACGTGAAAATCCTACACATACAACCCAAAAACACAAAACTCACCCTAATCAAATTCTCAATACACAGATCAATTTCAGAACACACACACTATTTGACACAACTCTTCGCCACATGAACGCACCCACACAACAGGCAGCGAAGTTGAGATGGCGCCGAGACACAGAAGGCTCTGAGGATGGTGTCAAGTAGCACCGAAACAGCTGTAAGCCGCACATGCTTACATAATTAACACGAGTAAGATCGCCATGTAATCAATTATTTTATTCAAGTGTTAAAAGTAGTGTACGAAAGATTCGACATGGGCATAATAAATTTTAGCAAGACTAAGCTTCAGCTGTTCGGGAATAATTCATTACGATTTTAGAAAATAATCTATGACGACTTGCTTTATTCAGTTTCTTGACTCATTCACGAACATATTCTTAACAATGTTAAATCTAGCATCACCTTGTTGACAAACTAATAAAAGCATAATTAATGAGAATATTAATTATCTGTCTCGAATATTATGGAAATAATGCTATAGGATTATTGAAAGTATTAGAAATTAAGAAATGTTTCCAAGTGTTTTACATTCCTTATAATGTTAATTATAAAATAAGTTACTCCCGATTCATTTTCAATAAATGATTTAATATTACCAACCTAACAATCAACTGCAACGTTAAAAAAATTCAAGAATAACTTTTCATTTCTGAAGGAGTCAAAATCCAGACTTAGGTACGGCACCTAGTGAAAGTTGAGGTTTCAATGACTCAAGTACAAATGGTTTCGCAATATGTATGATAAAAACTTTGTGTTAAATTTAACACAAGAAAGTTCTTTACATATTCCGAAGAGATACAGTGTTAAAAGTTGTGTAATCAAGATGTATATACAAATTGTTATTAAATTGGATGTTGCCATCGTATATTTCAGATGGCTATCCAGACAAAAAAAAGCTGCTTAATCTCTCTTCTCTGAAAAAACTATGTTGTTCGTTACAAATAGAGATATATATATACATGTGTAAGGACTCTCCATCCTTTCCTTTACTGGATACCTACGTTTCAATTCTTTTTTCTCATAAGTGGAGATATTACAGGTACCGTATTTACTAACCTTCAGCTCAGCCTCTTGCTTATGTAACATATATTTCATTTCGCGTTCACCTTTTTCTACCTCCGCTAGAAACTTCTTCTTGTATTTCTGTGTTAATACTTTGGTATCCAACTGCTGCTGATTTATTTGCATATTTATTTCTGCAAGCTGAAACAGCAAACAAGGTACAAGTGTAATGTGAAGTTTTTAGAAATTTTAGCCTGTATGATAGGCCTACATTATGAAACTCAATGTTTCAGACCTAGGCACAAATGTCTGGGGAAGCAATGAAAATGGAAACTGTATTACGTATGTTTGGTATCCAGTCCTGTAGACTAGCTCTTGGAATTTTACTAATAGACAGAGTAAATTGGCAAAATTCATTGACAATTTTATTATGAGAGTTGCGACAGATTTCAAAATTTTTTTGTCCGCATTTCCGAAGAAATAATCTGTTACTCTTTGTTCAACTTTATCTTTCATCAAAGTCACGAGTTTAAATGTTTCTATGAACGGGTGTGAAAGAAAATAAATTATTATAGTCAAAATGAAAACATAAGCCGTACGGTAAAATTAGGAGAAAAAGCAAAAGTTAGGGGAAAACATGGGACCTGACAACTCTAAAGCAAAGTAATATAAACTTTACCATTTACAGTATCCAATAGTTAGCGTTTATATCACAAATACGAGTTTGACATAATGAAGTAACTAAAAACAAAAGACAACTTAAATAAATAATCTAACCAGTAACAAAAACACGAAATTCGTATGAACGAACCATCGATGTCTACTCTTAACAAATGGAAATAACAATATCGTTTAGATATACAGAGTGATTCAGACCACCTGCAACAGTCATTTATTTCGGAAACTAGTACATGAAATTTTTCGAGACAAAAATATGTATGACTAAACCACATGTGAACTTTCACTTGAGCTAAATTTCACCAATCAGCTCTAACAGGAAGTAGGGTCAGTGGCGTATCACTTTAAAGTTTCAAATGGGAATCGGGGTCAAATAGGGCACCATTTTATATAGCTTTTCAAAACGAACAACTTTCATAGGAAACGTTTTTATTAATTCGTACTCTTTCAATGAGAAAACGTATGACAAGGCAATGGGTGATTCAAACCACCCTTAAGTCATTTATTTCGGAAACTAGTGCATTAAAATTTTCGAGACAAAAATATTTATAACTAAACCATATGTGAACTTTCACTTGAGCTTGATTTCATGAATTGGCCTTAACAGGAAGTATCACTTTAAAATTTGAAATGGAAGTCGGGTCAAATAGGATACCATTTGATAGAGCTCTTCAAAACAAACAACTTACCTTATTTGACCCGACTCCATTTTAAAGTGATACATCAATCAGCCTACTTCCTGTTAGAGCTGATTGCTGAAATCAAGCTCAAGTGAAAGTTCACATATGGTTTAGTTATAAATATTTTTGTCTCGAAAATTTTCATGCACTTTTTTCCGAAATAAGTGACTTATGAGTGGTCTGAATCACCCTGTATATTTGGACTGTTTCCTATCATGAAATCAAATGTAGAGTGTCATGTCCCTCCTATAGAACATGCATTAGTGTTCGCTCAAATGTGTAGAAAAATGTGAACGTGAGTGTGGTAGCATTGAATGAAGAGTATTTTTATTTTGCTACGAACAACAAATTAACCCATTATATCCCAGTGGCAACTAAAGTTCCCAAGGCAATAAAGCTTTATTGATTGGTCAGTTTTAAATTTGTTCATTGTTCACAACAATTGGTGTAAATATTCAACTATCTTCCTCTAGTTCGAGTTGAGTTTTATCGCATCCGTTCGTTACGTCGTCAGTACCGGTACAGAAGAAATTAATAAGTAGTGCACACACTAAATTCTGGACTGCTACACATTCCTTCAATAATGTAAGTAAAATTATATCTAAAAATTGCTGCACAACAATTTCAATTACATAAATCTAATAAGAATATGTGCAATTTTATTATACTAACAGGTTTTTAATTTACAACTTACCACAATTTCATTAGAGTGGTTTGAATTTGTATGGCAACTTTAGTTGCCAGTGGGCACTTACGATTATTTGTTTATTCATTTTACATATTCTTCAAAATTTTACCATTGCTAACTAAGATCTACTTAGAGAAACAGTAAAGTCTCCTTTAGATGCTCTCAGAACCTTTTTCTCTACAGAATTATTTGAGCTTATTAATAGTTATGGAAACCAATAGATGTGGCTCAGCATTTTATGCATAATTTGAATGCCTCAAGAGAAGAGATTCTTACTCTAATCGGTATTCTACTTCTGTCTGAGTACCACAAACTGCCATAAAGAAGGCCTTACTGTAGAAGCAAACCGGATGTTCATGTGCCAATAATGTCAGAATTTATGCGACGCAACCGATTTGATGAACTACTGAGATTCCTTCACCTGACCAATAATGACGGATTAGACGGTCCTGATTCTCTCTGTAAAGTGAGACAACTCTTCTATATACTGAACGCTTCCTTCAAACAGGTGTCTCCTGGAAAATGTGTAAGCATTGATGAAGTATGATTCCATATTATGGACGTCAATTCATAAGGGAAATGCCTGTGCGCTTCGGATTCGAATTGTGGGTTGCTGCTGATCCATCTGGATTTATCTTTCATGCTGAACCATATTGTGGAAGTTCAACTCGCCTTCCTGAAACAGGTCTTGGCCAAGGAAGTAATGTTCCTTTGGGAATGGTTGCTCATGTGCAGTTACCACAAGGAATATAGCTCTACTTCGATAATCTCTTCACAACTGTTGGACTGATGCAAGGACTTACTAACAGAAGGTTCGGAGCCATTGGAACTCTACGGGAAAACAGAATCACTGATTCAATGAATCTGCCTGATAAAAAAAAGCTGGAAGAAAGTATCCCGAGGTGAAATGGCATCCTCTACTTGCAACGATTTGCTGGTAGTCCAATGGAATATCAAGTGTCGTTACAGTTCTCACAAACTATCATCCTGTTGATCCCATGAGAAAGTCAAGCAGATATTCCAGAGCTGATAGGAAGAAAATTTCTGTCAACGTTCCAGGACCTGTAGCGCAGTATAATAACAACATGGGTGGTGTTGATATTGGTGATCAGTTTATAGCTACTTACATTACAGCATCCATACTAAGAACTAACATGTGTTCAAGGATGGCTTCTGTATCGTAGATTTGGGAATGACGTCTCTCTTCTTGAATACAAACTTCAATGCGTCATTCATCTCCTGAAGTCATATGGTTATACAACAAACTCGCTAGGAATCCATCGCTCCTTATCATTTTCCGCAGTGCTGGATGAAGTGCTTAAGGATGATAAAGGCCATATAGTCGAGAAAGATCTATCCAAGTGTCTAAGATGTCGTGTATGTGGTTCTCGTACAAAATTCGTTTGCAATAAGAGTGATGCTGCGCTTCATCCTGATTAGTGTTTCAGAACATTTCATGATGCATAAGGACTATTTGGTATTGAATAAAATCGACTTTTCCCTTATATCTGACACAAAAATTATGGACAGAGTGTAAAGTAATAGTCTAAAGTTATGTAGAGTGTGTAAATTTGTAAGTGCTAAATAAAGCAAAAGCTTTTTAGTGAAGTAAGATGCATTTATTTCACAATAACAAATATCAGACACGCAAGTGCCCAGTGGCAACTAAAGTTGCCAGCCTAAAATGGACTTTTTGGTTGTAGGTACATGAATGAAATAAAATTATAGTGATTAGGGTTCTTCCAGGATCACATAACAGAAATATGACGCCAAAATCTCACACAGGGAATTACGGGCATTAATGGGTTAATAAGAGCAGTACAAATCTTGTAATATGAAGCATTTAGAATAAGTTACAAATAGCGATACGTAACTTATTTATGCAGGTATCTGTGTTCAAGACGCCTTACTGCCCGTGTCTCACGTCCTGAGCCGAGAGTGCTGAAAACATTATCCTATGCAATCGCAGGGATCTTTACTGGTTATAATACTGGAGACTCTAATCGTGGTTACAACTATCGCTATTATCTCTGACGGCGATTTCCTAAAATGTATGTACAGCTGTCAAAAGAAAAAGTGGCCGCTCTCCTGAAACAATGTTCCCTTCGGTATCTTCGCTATAATTCGGAGACAGGCGATGTTACATGTTGTTGGACCACATTGCCTGATATCTACAGTTATAATTGAAGTATTCCCTCTGTGATTCGATAGCGTAATGGTAGCGTTCAGGCCTCTTATTCATGAGGTCCTATGTTCGACTACAACCTCGTGCTTTTTATGTTCTTTTTTGTTAGGTTTTTGAGAGAGACAAACTATACATAATGGCTCCTTTCTCCTTTACGATTATTTTAGTAATTAACATCAGGTTCATTAATACTGTATATTATGCCATGACTATCATTATGATATTGTGGCTGCAAATGGAAAGAAACAAGATTTTATTCTCAATAAAAATATCTTTCGTGGCATAAACAAAACAAATTTACTGGCGTCGGCCTTAAAACATTCAAACAATTAAGCGTTCAAAAAACAAAACAAAAAGCCACAATTCAATATTTAGTCTATCTTCCTCTTATCTCGATCATCTTGCAGTCGAGTGGGCATGGAATCGACTAGTCTTTGCAAATAGCGACTGTTCTTAGACACGATATTCCAGGCATTCTGAACATACCCACATACATAAGTGTTCTGTCCATGGGCAGGTCTTTCATTGCAAACCCAGCAATCTCCAATCTTTCCTATTTTCTGCCTTCCTCTTAATCTCCGCATATGATCCACATATCCTAATGTCGTCTATTATTCTTTTCAACCAGAGACCCAACCAATTCCTTTTTCTCTTTCTAATCAGTTTCAGCATCATTCTTTCTTCACTCACTTTTTCAAACACAATTTTATTTCTTATTCTGTCTGTCCACTTCACACGCACCGTTCTTCACCACATCCACATTTCAAATGCTTCAATTCGTTTCTCTTCATTTCGTCGTAATGTCAATGTTCCTTCCCCATACAATGCCACACTCCACACAAAGCACTTCACTGGTCTCTTCCTTAGTTCTTTTCCAGAGGTCCGCAGAATATCCTTCTTCTATTAAAAGCTTCCTTTGTTCATGTTTGCAGTTTTTCTTGGGAAGGATAGGCCTAAATGCGGTGACATCCCGTTGCTTTCCGCATACCACTATCTCTTTCGCATCTTATTAAATTCCAGGGGACCCAAGCGTGGAGATGAGGAGAGTGGATTTGACTAATTGGGCCCTCCGGACTTCACCGAAAGTCACGGCAAGGGTGATTCTATCAGGATGTTTGACCCGATCAGAGACCGGGAAATCTCAATTAGCCTTTGCCCCCCGCATCCTGGACTAGCTTCTACGAATCATCAGAAAATCTTAGAGTGTGATTGGGCCAATTTTTCCGAAAATGTTTCCACACTTTTGCCCTCGTAGCTCAGTGGACGAACGTCGAAATTTAGATGTCAACGTCTCAGGTTCAATTCCTCGTTACTCCTTTTCATTTTATTGTGGTTCAAGATAGTATAATGTAATAATACAAAAAGAAAAAACTAATAGCAGTATTATGCAACTGGATTTTTCCAAACCTAAATTAAATTTATGTTATTTATATCGCTAAAGAACGATTACAATATAAATAACTTGAATATTATTTATACAGTATCACTAAAGAACGATAACAATATAAATGATAAATATCAGTTTGTTTAATTAATATAAGATATTATATAATACTTATTTAATTATCTAAATAAAATAACCTATTTTACAAAGAAAGATGGTTATTTGTGTTATAATAATTACTTACATAAAATACAGATTATTTATATTGCGAAAGAACAATAACAATATAAATAACTTGAATATTATTTTATAATGCTAATGAAGGAAAACAGAATATAAATAACTTGAATATTATCTATATCGCTAAAGAACGATAACAATATAAAAAACGTGAATATTATTCATATCGGAATTTCACAGATTTATTACAGATGTATTTAAGAAATTGTAGAAGAATAGTAATTAGTAACAGTGTCCTATTTATTCTTCTTGGAGCCAAATTTGTAACTTTTAAAAGTGTGGTTACTATGTTGAAGTGTATGTGTTGTAACGGATGCTTGATTTGTTATGTATGTGAGTCAGTTATGTGATGCTTGATGTCGTCGCAATGTCGTAATTATAGTTTGATTGTGTGACTATTGTGTATTAATTTATGATGTATGGTACGGAAAGCTGCGTATTTGTGTTATAGAAGTGTTACGTATGTGTGTTGTTAATGTTTTTGTATGTTTCAAATTGATACCTGATATTTATTTTGCAATCGCAATGCCTAATTTACGGTTTGTTTATGTTTTGTTTACATCGCGTAAGCTAATTTAATTTTCTTTTCTATTTCTCTTTATGCTTATCTTTTTTGTGTATGAAACTATAGCCCTAACATACATATGTAAAATAGGGCTAACCACCATTGGAGATACAATAATAATAATAATAATAATAATAATTGTTATTCATATCGTTATAAAACGATAGCAGAATACAAATGATGACTTGAATTTTATTCATATCTCTAAAGAACGATAACAAAATATAAATAACGTGATATCCATAAAGAACGATAACTGGATATAAATGATAATTTTGAATAGCATTTACATCACTAAAGAACGATTAAAAAATAAAATTAAAACTTGAAGAAGGCCCGAACCCACAACCTGTGAATCATTAAACAAGCACTCTACCGCTGGCCTACGAGGCGCAGACATGGAACACTTTCATAGTTCGGGAACTGCTTGTACAAGCACATGCATTGTGTAACATCGCCGCGACCCGAAGTGGACTTTGAAAATATTCGCTGTTCACGAGTGCGGCCACTTTTTTTTTTTTGACAGCTGTACACACTAGGCCACTCTTCGTTCAGTCTGGACAACTGCTGAATTACCATAGAGGAGCATTTCTCAAAGTATGTTCTGGGGTTCCGTGAGCCCTATATGATTTTAAATGTTATTTTATACATTTTTACTTGGTTATTTAACGACATTGTATCAATTACTAGGTTATTTTGAATCGATGGGATTGATGATAGCGAAATTGTATTTGGCGAAATGAGGTCGGGCATTCGCCAAAAATTACCTGACATTCGCCTTACGGTTGGGGAATAACTCAGAAAAAATCCAACCAGGTAATCAGCCCAAGCGGGAATCGAACCCGGGCCCGAGCGCAGCTCTGGATCGATAGGCAAGCTCCTTACCCGACTGGGCTGCTCCAATGGCTATTTTATACATAGTGGATACTATAAAAATATATAAATGTTACGAAAATATGAATCAATAATAACATGAAACCACCAATGATGATGATGATGATGATGATGATATTATTATTATTATTATTATTATTATTATTATTATTATTATTATTATTATTATTCCAAGAATATGCGTAATAATATGTTTAATGAACATCTAAAACGGAAAATACCCATAATACTTATCACTTTCATCACTGGATTCTCTGCGTATATGTTCACTAAAACAAAATACCGAAAAGACAAAATGCAGAAGTACAGTAGAAATGAGAGAACTTTTCGCCATAAAACCAGATTGCAGGCTTAAAAGCAAATACATGCGTCCCACTGAACAGAATTATTGAGATACTAGCTTTCACTTGTCTGTTAATTATTAAATACTAATAAAATATTACAAGGATTCCGCAGTTACACTTAGATTAAAAGGGGTTTCGCGGTGGAAAAAGCTTGAGAAAGAATGCCATAGAGGAAAGAGTTTACGGATGTGTACACATGACAACCGTGATCGCGATTAGGTCGATAATCTCGAGTAGAGACTGAAGTCTACCACTAGTATTAGTGTTTAGTTACAGGAATTTATGAAAAGGACATAATTTGTTTTGTGAGGGGATAGCCTATACATTCACTTGTCCATGACTGAATTTGCTCCATAGCTGACGACAGCAATCCTGAAAAGGCCGATGTGTTGAACGTAGGGTAGTAGGCACATGCGGTACCCAGAACCTCCCACTCTCTCCCTCTGCGTATCGCCCCTCAAAGAAACAACTCAGGAAGTGAGACACGGGCAGTACTTGCAGTTTTCAATCCACTCTTTACAGATCATTCTACATTTTCCTTTGTGTACACAGAGAGAAGTCTTACCTTTTGTTCTGTAGCTTTTATATCCTCGTTCTGATCTTTGATGGTCTGCTGGAGCTCCTGAATGCGTGAATCCACTCTGCATAGTTTCAATTCCAGATTAATCCTCTAGAAACACATATCTCAATCACAAGCTGTACTTAACGTACCTATGTCTCGCTATCATAATTCATAAGAATTAAGAGTAAAGCGTCATTTAATGTTATTCCATTTATGTCACTAAAAACAAGATCTGAACAAATATCACATAACTATTCTATATGCACCCTTATTTCTATTTCTTTTTGTGCAACATCCGTGTTTCATTCCAATAATTAAACACGAGTTCATTGCTCATACTGCTTAATATTTAGACAACACTTGCTTTCAAGTGCCTTACTTTCATCAACACCTTCACATAGTACGAGGCGCATCCAGAAAGTAAGTTTCCCTATTTTTAAAAAGAAAAGAACACACACTTTCAGGAAAACATTTATTGGCAACAGGTACAGCAATGTTTCAGTTATTTTTCAACATAGCCACCATCAGAATTGAGACACTTGTCTTATCGTGGGATCAACTTTCGTATCCCTCTGTCGTAGAACTCTGCCGCCTGTGAATGGAACCAGCGTGTGACAGACATCTTCAGCTCTCCGTCATTACCAAAATGCTCACCGGAGGACAGGAATTTCTTGAGGTGCAAGAAAACGTGAAAATCGCTGGGAGCAAGATCAGGACCGTAGGGTGTATGATCAAACAACTCCCAGCCAAATTCCGTCAAAACAGCTGCTGTGCGCCGAGCCATATGTGGACGAGCATTGTCATGGAGGAGCACAACACCTGCAGTAAGCATTCCACGCCTCTTGTTTTGAATGGCATGTCGCAATTTTCGCAGTGTTTCACAGTAACGGTCAGCGTTCACTGTTTCACCTCTTGGAAGGAATTCAATGAGCAGAATGCCCTTCCTGTCCCAGAACACCGTGCACATCACTTTCCGTACCGACAGCGTCTGTTTGAATTTCATCCTGACCGGACAGCCACTATGCCGCCAATGCATTGACTGCTGCTTGGTTTCCTGGGTGAAGTGCAAAATCCAAGTCTCATCACCCGTGACGATCCTGTCGAGGAACTCGTCGCCGTCATCGTGATACTGTTGCAGAAATGTCAGTGCTGCTCCTAAACGTTGCATTTTGTGTTCGGGTGTCAGGTTTTTCGGCACCCACCTAGCACACACTTTTTTCAACAGCAGGTGATTAGTGACAATCTCATGCAACAAGGATCGCGATATCTGCGGAAAATGGTTGCTCAGCTCTGTAATCGTGAAGCGACGGTTCTCCATGATGCACTGCCGCACCAGCTCAACACGATCATCATTGATGAGGAATGGTCGCCCACTGCGCTCTTCATCATGGACACTTTGACGACCTTCGGAAAACTGCCTAAACCAGCGACGCACCATCTGCTTACTCATGATGTTCGGCCCATAGACCTGACAGAGCTGCTGATGAATTTCAATTGGCGCAATGCTTTGTGCATTAAAGAACTTTATCACCGACCGAACCTCGCAGGCGACGGGAGAAGGAATAAGAGCTTCCATTTCGGCCACTGCTGCCATGCTACTGGCACCAGGCGGGACCTGTCCGGCTGGCATATGATTGATACGTCATAGATCTGTTACACATGCGCAATTGACACGGCTAATTACGTTTATTTTCAAGGGGAAAAAAATCAGGAAACTTACTTTCTGGATGCGCCTCATAATTAGAGAAAAAAAAGAAATGTGGAAATAGAAATTACCTTTTTCTTTTCATGGTAATAAGTATCTTTCAAATTGGCACTCTCTTGCAGAAGTAAAATATTTTCTTCAATTAACAACTTCAACCTATCACTGAATTCTTTCTCTGCAATTAGATTAAGGAAAGGACCATAAACATTTTATTTACTGGTTCATTTAAAATTATTCTACATTTTAAAATACAGCAAATTTGTTAATATAACTGAGCCCTATCCTAACCTTATAAGGTGCAATATACAAAAATTACGGAAATTTATAAGCTATAGAAGAATAGTGTTTTCCACCATCGTTTCTGGATTTTCTCCTAACATATTCACATCATTAGCGTAGACAAGCAGTTGCTGTAACCCATTTAATTCCAAAAACCTATCCGTTTTCCTGGACTTTCCTAATGGCATATTCTAGAGTGAAGTTAAAAAGTAAAGGTGATAGTGCATCTTCTTGCTTTAGCCCACAGTGAATTGGAAAAGTATCCGATAGAAACTGCCTATACGGACTCTGCTGTACACTTCACTAAGACATTTTAATTAATCGAACTAGTTTCTTGGGAATACCAAATTCAATAGGAATATTATATAAAACTTCTTCCTTAACCCTAGAGAGCTCAAGCCTGGAAACTTTACGTCGTGGCTCACGCACGGTCGAGTTAGCACAAAAGTTACAAAAACATTATTTAACTGTATTTTATTCATTAACATCACTGTTATTATGTATTAAAAAGAAGATGAACATGCCAATATCCAAGTAACCTTGAGTGTTGTTTATACTGTGAAAAATGTATAAATCACATTATATGTTAAATATTTTCATCATCGTCATGGCCTGGTATATGAGTAACACAAAAATATAACGGTATTTCTACTTGTCCTATTCATTATAGTCATTATCGGTGTGAAATAGGCCTAAATTCAACAAACACGGAAGAAAATAGTATTAGAAGATGAACTCACTTAGTCACATGACCTCACACGTATTATATATCTTCATCACTATCACCATAGGCACTTTCTTCAGGATTAGCACAAAAAGTGCAAGTTGACTGTGTATGTTCTTTGCAGATGAAGTGGCGGCATACATTACACCTCGTCTTAGACTTACGATTTTTCTTCCAATTGCAGAGATGGCACCTTCCTGGACCCTCATCTTCTCCAGATGGAGGTGGATTTCTTTCTTCGGCAGTTCCAGTAATTTCTCTGATGTTTCTCTTCAGTTTACGTGGCAGATTTTCTAGTTGCAGTCTTTCAAGTAGATAATTTCTAGACAACTCCTTGCCGAGTGTTTGTAGGAATTTTCTTCGAAATGTCAAATTGGCGAATATTGTGTTTCAGTATAATGAAGCTATTGATGCCTGCAATGTTCAGTAGTGTAAAGAACAGAGTTAGAGGCCAGCGGTTACTGGTTCTTGCAACTGAATACCTAGCCTTGTACTCGTCCACCATGTCCACCCCTCCTTTCGTTGAATTATAAAACGTCAACATGTAAGGTTTTCTAGATTCTTCAGGGTCTGGATCAATTTCATCGGTATGATGCATGGTGGATAACAGCAACACCACCTTCTTTTTCGGACAGTAGGACAGAAGGGTCTTGTCCTATTTTCCATTGAACAACTTTGCAAAAATAAAGGGGGCACCTCCCTCTTATTTTTTCTCAGCGTTCCAACTAATGTTAACTTGTGAGTTGTTAGAAGTTCATCAGCAAGCGGCACTGAAGTGAACCAGTTGTCAGTGGTGATGTTTCTCCTGGATCCACTGATTGGCTGCACCATCCTGTTCACAACACATTTAGCAGAGTTATCAACTTGGTAGGGCCCTTCAGGCTGCTTACCAGCGTAGACTTCCATATTCAGTGTATAAAAGGTTTTTGCACATGCCAGAGAGAATACCTTTATTCCATATCTTGCCGGTTTTGTTTTTATGAATTGTTTGAAACTGCACCTTCCCCTAAAAGATTCCAACATCTCGTCGATAGTGACGTATTCACTAACAGTAAAATTCTCGGAGCATTTTTGAACAATTTGCTCAAAGAGAGATCGAATAGGAGTAAGCTTATCAACACTTCTGCGCTCTTGTCGAGTATTTGAATCATCAAATCTTAAAACTGTCACCAGGAACTTGAATTGTATCCGGTTCATACAAGTTCTGAAATAAGGAACAGCTGTCCCATCAGCAGACCAAAGGTCGAACAGGTTCAGATGAGATGCTCTCAAAACTCCAGCCATATAAAGAAGTCCTATAAAAGCTTCCATTTCAGTTCTCGTTGTATTGTGTGCATCTCTTGGGCGGCTGTAATTTGGACGCACTTTTTCAATTTTTTTCATTTGTATGTCTAACAATTTCATCAATGATAGTGTCAGTAAAAAATAACTTCCAACACTGGAATGGAGTCGATGCGCTCCTTGCTACCTGTTTTACACCAGGCATAAACCTTACTATATTTCGTTCGCCAACACGTCTGTTACGTGGTGCACAGTGCATTTCCTATGTTGTTACTCCATCTTTCTCTGTATAAATTGGACCTGGAACAAGGTCTACTTCCTCATCTGCTGATTGAGCAGAGTCTGTGTTATGATCGATTTCTTCAACCATATCTTCTTCTTCAACGTCCGATTCAATGCTATCAATTGGTCTGATAATTTCTTCTTCACGGAACAATTGTCTTCTGACTGCACCAGCTTCCCTTCTTGTTTCTTCTTCCCGGGCCATTTCCTTTTCTACACTATCAATAAGGTTCCTTATCCTTTCTCCCTCTTCATCCATATTTCTACACGGCAATGTACGGGGATCAGTAGTGAAAATAAAGTATTACACTGACAAAAACGTACGTATATGTGAAAAGTTATAAATACAAGAAAAAACTACATTATACATATACACCAAGTGAAACAATACGAAGTTGCGTAATGACTCGCACACAGTTGAAACGACCAGGTCTGTATAACAACAGTTTCAAATCAAATTGACCAATAGCAAAGTGCATGACAACAATCACATCTTATTCTGGAAGAGTCGAATGAAAGGTACTGAAGGGGTGAGCGGCAGAACTCAAGTGACCTTGAAGCAGAAGCTAAACGTTTATCACACCCAGTCGAAAAGACCGTGAGTGAGCTCTCAAGGGTTAACTGAGTCATATGTCTTTTTGAAATCTTTGAATAACTAATGTACTGTACCCTTATACTCCCATTTTCCCTCGAATAGGTCTATCTGTCAAATACAAAAATATCTGATCAATAGTCGATCTATTACGCCTAAAACTGCAATGAATTATCCCCAATAATTTCATCTACATATGGAGTTAATCTTCTCAAAGGAATATTGGACAAAATTTTGTACAACGTCAATAAAAGTGATATTCCTCGAAATTTACTACAGTTAGGCACTTCTCCCTTCTTAAAGATAGGTACACTTATGGACTCCTATTGTTCTGGTACTATTTCCTTTTTTAAATAGTAAGTACAAGCTTATAAATTTCGCTAGATAAGGCGCTCCCACCCTCTTGTATTAATTCAATTTGATCAGTACCTGGAGAATTGTAAGTTTTCAAATTTTCTATCGCAATCTCGACTTCAGAAAGTGTGAGTTTGGGTATAAATGGCTCAGCAGTTTGTATTTGAATTTCTTCCCAATCATTTCTATTTGGCCTATGTACATTTAGTAGTTGCCCAAAATAGTTTTTCCATCTGTTAAGGATTGAATGAATGTCTGCAAGCAAGTCTCCATTCTCATCCTTGATCACATTTATCCTTGTCTGATATCTGTTCTTAAATTCCTTTATATTAATCTTCAATGTTTTTATTCTTACTATTTGTTTCTACCTCATTCAGTTTTTCCTTCAAGTAACCTCTCTTTTTATTCCTAAGTGTACGACTTGCTTCCAGTCTTTCATTGGAATAATTATCTCTATTCTCCTCAACTGGATCCTGTAAGAATTTCAATTTTGCCTGTTTCCTTCTTTCTATTACCATGCAACAATCTTCATCAAACCACGGCTTCTTTTTATTAGTTTCGCAATAACCTATGCTCTGCTCAGCTGCAATTTTGATACTATCTCTGATATTTTCCCACATGCTATTAACATCTAACTCTACCTCAACATCGTCGGAACTTCCTAAAGTGGCAAACCTATTCGAAATTTCGATCTGATAATGTCACTTAGTTTCCTCGTCCTTTAATTTCAGAATATTGAATTTACTAGTAACTTGTTGCTCTACTCGCTTGGCTACTGATAGTCTTTCTCTTAATTCTCCAATTACCAAATAATGGTCAGAATACACTATGCCGCCCTGAAAGTTCGAATGTCTACTATACTAATATGTTTCCGTTTATCTATCAAGATGTGATCTATTTGGTTGTGTGTCAATCCATCTGGAGAAGTCCAAGTATATTTATGTATATTCTTATGGGGAAATGTTGTACGTTTGACAATTAAATTTTTTGATGTGGCAAAGTTGACTATCCTAACTCCATTGTCATTACTAGTTACGTGTAGACTTTTTTTCCAATAGTTGGTTTAAAAATATCCTCCCATCCTACTTTAGCATTGAAATGTCCCAATAAAATTTTCATGTGATATATAGATAACTGATCAAAAGTGTGTTCCAATTCCTTTTTTTTTTACCTTGGGGATTTAGTGAAGTGAATTTTTAATGGCAGGCAGAGTAACTATCTCATGCCCCCATGTTTTAGATTGCTACCAGTGCACTTCATTAGAACCAGGTACCCAGCTTCGAAGCCGTTAGCCCTGTGAACTTACAATATATTTATGTTCCCCTATTATCATAATTCAGGGTTGGTATCTAAGAAATTAGCAAGTTCTTTGTGATAGTAGAAGAGAAAGAGTGGGGGAAGGGAAGTGGTCCGTGGCCCATTTCTTTTAGGGCTCATCCCGACATTTGTCTTATTGCTCAAGGGAAACCACGCCAATTCCTCATAGAAGCTATCCTTTTTATGGTCGTTCTTCTCTTCTGTAGGGGCGTGGGCATTTATAACTGTGATATCGCACCATCTATCCTTAAATACTGGTCAGACTGATTACTGCTCATGACTATCTTACAAAACATCTACATCGAATCAGCTTATCGGACTCTGCTGAATGTTTATTGTGCAATAAAGAAGAGGTCATGGACATGGAAAATCTAAAAATCTGTGAATCTCTGGAAAATTTTATGGATCTACATCTAAATATTGGGAAGCAAGGAGGAGAATGACTTTACTGTTAAATATTGAGCATTAGACACACACACACACACTTAAGTACCAAGTATGATAACGTGTCACTGATAAATTCGACCTTTTCTACTGCTGTTTTTATTCTTTTATGGATAAAGAATCCTATTCCTAATTGGTGATTATTGTTTCCTTCCCTATAATACACCAAGTAATCTCCTATTTGTGATATGTCATTCCCATGTAATCTAACCTCTTGTACTCCCATGAAGTCTATTCTATATCTAGCAGTGGCGTATACTGGTTAAAGGGTTTGGGCTACCGCTGACCCTATTATTACACAAAATATATCTAACAATTACTTTAATTTTAATTACTATGGTAAAACTAATAATACAAAATTATTACATTATGTTATATTATAAGCTTTTTCTTTTGTAATTTCCTTGGGCTACCGCTGGTAGCCCCGGTAGCCCGCAAAATACGCCCCTGCTAATTCCTTTGCTACTAATGTTACCCCTCCTGTTCTATATAGACTTGCAACATTCCAAGTACCAAATCTCATAACCTTATTCCTTTACTGTGGTCGTGCCAATGAATCAGTCACATTCCGGGACTTATGTTGTGGTTTCGTAACAACCTTATTTTTTACGGTGATTGGTTGTTAGCCCTTCGCTCCACCCCCAAGCTGGAGGACCACCTCTTACCGGCTGTCTGTGACTGTTTAATATATTCGTAGCTACTCCATATCTGGAGGCCGTCTCCTCTATCCGCTACCTGTAGTGATAGGGACCAACCATACATGAGCTCAAATCCTCAAACAATTAAAAATATCAGGTCTATGACCGAAACTGTTACAGCAGTAGAATATACAGGTTCGTACAAGTATGAAATCTAATAGAGGTAGTCTATTGCAAATGTCTTTAAAAAATTAAATAAAGATTAATAATAAAAACTGGGAATATAGAATTTTATAAAAAGATGGAGAAATGCCGAAAACTTTTAATTTATCAGTAGAGGAGTAGACTTGGATAAAAGCCGGGAAATCTCCTGCAAAATCAGGAGACTTGGCAACACTGTTAAATATATTATTTAACAGTTACCTGATGAAAGATGATGACTAGCTCTACAGGAAGCAATAAAACTTTCTCCACGCTTGTGGAGGCTGTAATCAGCTCTTTTAGAAGTATACAGTCTATTACAATAACAAAAATTGAGCAAAACCGCTTTGTATAAATATCTTTGAAATGCAAATCAATCATACAAAATTAAAGTCATTTTTAATGTTTAGCAACTAAAATTAGTCGAAGTTCTTTGGTTTCACATTTTGGCTGTTGACCAGTGAATTAAGGGGGCTTTAGTTTGTTAAATGCGTCATACAAAATACATACAAGGATCATAATGCGAAGATTATATATTACAGTATTAGCAAACATATATCAAACAAATATTAGAACACGAGTTCAGAAGAGGTTGTTCTTGTTATGGTTGTACAGTATATTCATTATTCAACAATCGATGGTATCACTTGTGACCTTAACTTGTAACTACAAGGTTACAATCAGTCTTCGGACTCTACTAAACATACCGGTACATATTTTCATGTTATTTGTGGATTCCGAAAAGACATTTGACGAAGTATTACATAATAAGTTGTGGTCAATAATGATAAATAGTAGATTTCCTAGCTACATGATAAAGCAAGCCAAAGCCTTTACCAAAATATGCTAGAATAAGTACAGACAATTTACTAACGAGGGGCAATATGGTAATAAACAAATCAGGAGTAAAACAAGAATGTCTCCGCAGAGTCCTGCTTCCAGAGGAACCTGTCCTAAATGACATATTATTAAAAAACTGTTCTTGGTACTGTGTTACTTTACAAATGACTTTTGAAGAACCCACAGGTTCATTGCCACCCTCACAAGCCCGCCATCGGTCCCTATCCTGTGCAAGATTAATCCAGTTTCTACCATCACATCCCACCTCCCTCAAATCCATTTTAATATTATCCTCCCATCTAAGTCTCGGCCTCCCCAAAGGTCTTTTTCCCTCTGGTTTCCCAACTAACACTCTATATGCATTTCTGGATTTGCCCATACGTGCTACATGCCCTGCCCATATCAAACGTCTGGATTTAATGTTCCTAATTATGTCAGGAGCAGTTAAGATCACATGATATCAGCCTCAACACTAAGTGCAAATTATATAAAACATTAATAAGACCAGTCTTGCTTTATGAATCTGAAACCTGGGCAGTTGGCAGTGCCGACAATTGTAGGCTGAGTATATTTGAGAGAAAGGTTTTGAGGACAATATACGGACCAGTAAATGATGAGGGCAGTTGGAGGAAAAGATATAATTATGAATTATACCAACGTTTTGAAGAACCAGATGTTTGCAGAGAAATTAAAGCTAGGAGAGTCAGGTGGCTGGGCCATATCTGTAGGAAGGATGAAAATGATCCTTGCAAGAAATTGACTCTCACTATACATTTTCGCACCAGAAAAGTAGGGTGACCTCAGCTAAGATGGCTGGATGAAGTGGAGAAGGATATAATAGCAGCAGGTGTTAGAGGATGGAAAACAAAGGTGTTAGATCGAAGGATATGGAAAAGCATCGTTGGGGTGGTCAAGGCTGGAACCCGACTGTAGAACCAAAGAAGAAGAATTGTCAGGTGAAGAATACAATGCGTGCAGTTCTGCTTTGTGTAACTTTCTCCATTCTCCTGTAACTTCATCCCTCTTAGCCCTAAATATTTTCCTAGGAACCTTATTCTCAAACACCCTTAATCTGTGTTCTTTTCTCAAAGTGAAAGTCCAAGTTTCACAACCATACAAAACAACCTGTAATATAATTGTTTTATAAATTCTAACTTGTTTCTTTATAATTAAAATATGTCTTTATAGTTTTTTATACATAAAAATATTACCAGTACACTACATTATTTTTACTATGACGAAGTTAAAAATGGAATATTTTAAATTGTTGTACTTTATACAACTTTTTAAAAAAAAACTTACAGTATGTCATTTTATTTGTATTACTTGGATAAAATTAAAAGTGAGATTTCGAATGTTTTCACTTGCATCTCATAAGCTTCAACAACTAACACAGTACAGTATGTAGGCCTTAAAAGTTGTTAGTTTAAGGAATTTTAATCTTTCATCATATTTAATATACTGTATAGAAAAATGTAACTTTTTAGCTGTATTTTAGAATTTTATATACTATATTTTTCTACTTGTTGAATGAATTCATAATAGTGTGTATTCTTAGTCTTTTAAGAAATTTAGCATAAAATTAGCACCTTCAAGATATTTATGACATATTCCTCTAAGAATTACCGTAGTAGAAGATCAATATGAAATAGAAGGAAGGAAAGTGACCGTTGTTCAAAACTTTCAAACTATTAGGTACAGGAGTAATTTTAAATCTCATTTATTATCCAATATGGACCTCTAGTATTGCTGTAAACAAACGTAAGATACTGTACTCCATTGTACTCATCAGTTAAATTTAAGATGAACATATAATTAAGTATAAAAAACTTTAAGTTTAAAAAATGGTTACATTCAATGCAGCATTGCTTAAAATATTTTATGAAGTCAGAATTAAATAAAACATCATATAAAATAATTGAATAACCTTTACCTTTGGATTCAGAGTTGTTCTTCACTGATTGATACTGAGTTTTCCTTAATTCCAGAAAATTTAACAAATCAGGAATCAAATTATTATTTCCTGGCTCTTTCATTTCTAAAGAAGGGAAGGCTGCATCCACACTGAAATATACAAAAAAATTAAATTACAGGACTTAATGAAACAACACATTAAGTTGTGATGATTTGAAGTGATCATAGCGGTTTTATTGTAGTCATTGTTATATAGTTAATTTTCGAAGTTATTGATTCCTCCTTAAGCAGATATTGATATAAGAACAGAGTCAGTTAACAATATGTCAACAACATATTTAAAGAAAAAGCAACTCATTTAAGTCCTCCTTTCAAAGAAGAAAAAAATATACAGATACAATTTGTACCCTTAAAACATTTTCTTTGCAACGCCTGTAATACTCTTATCTTCTAATATGTGCTTAATACTGTACTAAGCTAGTATTCATTAATTTTATATGTTATGTTAAATTTATTCCTCTATTGTAATAAACAGTATTTGACAATGTACCTGCATTCTTCATCAGTGCTCCTTTCTTGTATGTGTTGATTTGCCTTTCGAAATTCCTCCACATGCATCTGAAATATTACAAACTATTTGTATCAATCTTCTCAATGTATCCAGCTGCTGACAACATAAGTCCACTGTAGTCTAATTCAGTTGTTTTTCACGAGAAATGAGGGGTATTTTGTTCGGTGTTCATTCATGTTGAATCTTTCGTACACTACTTTCAACACTTGAATATAAATAATTGACTCTGAGGATGGTGTGAAGAAGCACCGAAACAGCTGTAAGCCGCACATGCTTACACAATTAACACGAGTAAGATCGCCATTTAATCAATTATTTATATTCAAGTGTTAAAAGTAGTGTATGAAAGATTCAACATGAATGAACACCGAACAAAATACTGCAGGGGTGTGTCTTCTGCAACTGGTACTGATGATTTTAATTTACTTCTTTTGTGGTTTATGGATGGACAGTATAGAAAAATGTGTTCCAGATCTTCATCATGATTACTGCACCACAGACAAGTAGGATTATCAGAAATGTGAAATCGGTGTAGGTACAATGTGTGACAATGTGACCTGTTTTGGCTCTTGTTAAAAATGTATGAACATGTCTGGGCAAGATTTTGTACATGTTCAGGTCATTTGGTTTCTTTTGTACAGACTGTAAAATTTTTCCTTTGTCAGAAGAGAGCCAATTGTCGATCCACAGGTTTGTAAAAGAGACTTTACTGAAGCAAAAGCACTGGATAGAGATATCACTTGAAGAGGTCTTGGTTGCAAACATGTTGCCTATTTTGCAATATTATCGACTTTCTCGTTTCAAGGTATACCACAATGACTAGGTATCCACTGTAATGTTATTTCAAACTCTTTGTATCAATTGCAACATTAGCAAATTTATCTGAATTTAAATAATTGATTAAATGGCAGTCTTACTCGTGTTAATTATGTAAGCATGTGTGGCTTACAACTGTTTTGGTGCTACTTGACACCATCCTCAGAGCCTACTAGATATCAGCGCTATCTCAACTCCGCTGCCTGTTGTATGGGCGCGTTCGTGTGATGAAGAGTTGTGTCAAATAGTGTGTGTGTTCTGAAATTGATCTGTGTGTTGGGCAGAGATCTAGTAGACTCGGAGGATGGTGTCAAGTAGCACCGAAACAGCTGTAAGCCACATAGCGCCGAGATCTAGTAGAATCTGAGGATGGTGTCAAGTAGCACCGAAATAGCTGTAAGCCACACATGCTTACATAATTAACACGAGTAAGATTGCCATTTAATCAATTATTTATATTCAAGTGTTAAAATGTAGTGTACGAAAGATTCAACATGGATTATCTGAATTGATCCGCAAGGGCGTCATCACAGAGAAGGGACCAGAGAGAAGGGGGCAGCTGTCCTCCTAGACAACTTAATGATAAAAAAAAAAATGGAAGGAAAAACAAAAATGGAGAACGATTTACTGCTTTGGGATAAGCATAATGACGAGAGAGTGCTGAAAGATGTATGCTGTTCACGAATAGACCAATCATTGAAAAATGCCACTTCACATTCAGAATCAAATCGTTTCTTTATGTGGTACTACTACAAAGGAGAGAGCATCGTCATTAAAGTGAAAGAAGCGTGTATGTATAGCTTATTAGCAGATGAAACAGCAGATATTTCGGAAAAGAAGCAGTTATCCATAGGGTTGCGATATTTTGACAAAGAGGCTGATGAAATCAAAGAGGAATTTGTTGACTTTCTTGAACTGGAAGTGCTTGATGCAAAAACAATTTGTCACAAACTAAGAACTGGATCCCGAGAAATCCGTGGGCTCGGGTTTTGATGGCTGTTCTATGATGTCTGATAAAGAATGTGGGGGTCCAAGCAATATGACGGGAAAAGTATTAAAACGCATTGTTCTTTCATTGCTCTTCACACAAACTAAATCTGATCGTAAATGATCTGAACACAATACCGGAAATCTGCAATGCTGTAGGAACCATAAGGACATTATTACGTTTTCCGCGAGTCGGTATTGAGAAGAAAATTGATACCAAACATCCCACACCTATGAGAGACCAGATTGCTTGAAAAACAAGTGCATCAGAAGTAGCGGTTGGTGACCGAAATCCTCTGTGAGGCCTGTAGTAAGTAGTTTAAGCAGTCTACCTTCCGTATAAAATGTCTATTATTGATGATACTTTATTATGATTGACATTATTACTATATTATTATTACTATTATTATTATTATTATTATTATTATTATTATTGCAGTTTCTGGCAAAAATCTTATACGAGCAAAAATAGTGGTTGATAACAAAATAATAGAACAAGTGACAGATTTTGTATATTTAGGAAGTCATATTTCTTCGTATAATTATCAAAAAGACATAAATAAAAATATATTGAAATATAATCAATTAAATGGTATCTTGAGAAGGAACTTTGGAAAACAAATGCGAAAAGAGGTCCAAATCTGATTTCACAACATAATATCAAAACCAGCTCTGTTATAGGGCAGTGAATGTTGGACACTGCGGCAAAAGGAAATAAATAGAATCAACGCATCACAAATGAGATTTCTACGATCACTGACAGAAGTTACCTTGCGGGACCGCATTAGGAGCGAAGACATAAGAAATCAGTGGGAAGTTGAGGAGATGACCGCAGACATCCAACATTATCAACGTAAATGGAGAAACTATCTTCTTAGGATGCCTGAAAATCGTTTACCAAAGAGACTTTTGCATTACCATCCACGAGGACGAAGAGATTTAGGCAGACCTCAACGAAGTTGGACGGACCAATTCCATTTGTAGTTCACAGACGGATAACAACCCAAAACTGTGTATTGGCAGAAGAAGAAGAAGATTATTATTATTATTATTATTATTATCATTATCATCATCATTATTATTATTATTGAAAAATAATATGTCAATCTTCAAATAAATGGCTATGCTGTGAGTTGATTTCAGAAGTCTTAACTATTTAATTTTTATAAAGCAACGAATATTATGCTCAACTAAAAAAGCATGTGTTGAAATTCCCCTGGAAATATTTTTCAGTTGCTGAAGTTTCAGTAGACACACTGTTTTTTTTTTTTTTTTTTTTTTGACAGCGTAATTTGACAATGTCATTAGCTTTTGCTATAACGACAGCTAATATATACTATACTATGCAAGCACGACCAACAGAAAAGTTTATTTCCCACCACATTACCAAAGACCCATTTATGTTACTCACACCAGGATGCATTGAAAGCTCGCGTTTTAAGATTATCTTTCTGAAAAATTGTCAGTGACGGCGTAGGTCAGTCTTAATTTAAAACTTTCCTTTTTTTCAATATTATTTCCTACCGATAACAATACTCTAACAATGAATTTATTATTATCATAATTATTTCTCGCATTTCTTTCGATTTCTATTTTCCCGAAACATATAACAGTGGATCACATGACGATTCACCACTGTTATTCTCATCCTAACCGACACTTGAGACCGGCATTGACAAAAGACCGGGTTCTGAATGGGAGAAGTGAAGGCTGATGGGTGGGGGAAAACCTGTTAGGCCACAACAAATGTGCCTCAGTTTCAGCTTTCCGAGTGCAACCTTAAAACCTGTGGAAACATACGAAATGCAAAAGTCAGACCCGGCACAAGTGATTCTGGTCTAAGGAACAAATTTTACTGCAAGACAGGTCTATATACATCACAAAGTTTTCTACTTCTATAACTCTATACGCTTCATTGAAATAACTAATATAATATGTTATATACGACTAAACACCACTAAAATTTTGAGTTTAAGGAAGCAAAGTGACTGAGGCCCGGCCTCACTTGCCTCAGCCAATCAGCCGCCACTGGCATCAGTGTGGTTAAGAAGTACTTGGTACAAATAATGCAGTCATTAGAAACCCTTTCCATCGAAGAAAATGCCGCCACAAGAAAAAGCGCCTTTCATTTGCATTCAGTGGCTTGTAAGTCGTTATTCATCATGGCTGTCATTTTGATCGCGAAGTACTCTACAGTGTTAGAACCAGTAGTGATTGCTTTCCAATCCAAGATCTTGGATATCGTCAAAACCTGCAGCACATTTTTTGACGCATTGTGGAAATTGTTAGGCACCATCGCGAGGATCAAGAAGAAAATCGCCGATGAAGAGTTAAAAGAATGCAATCAAATCTTCGAGCAACTGAGACTTGATTTGAATATACCACGAATTTTTGGTAGGCAGCAGCACCGCAGCAACATGAATTCTATTATTTCTTCTTTAGAATTACGGTTTTCTACACCTGTCTTTGAATTGACATCTATATCCTTCAAAATGATAATAGAAGAAAAAGCACTGATTCAATATGAAAAACTTGTCAGATTACCAGGAAACAATTGGCATTCATACAGTCCCCTCTGTAGATTGAAAACTCAAAAAAGTTTCATATCCAAGAATTAAAACAGAAAATCAATATCCCGAATTTAAAAGAAAACTTACAAATTCAACCAAACCCTTTAATTCTATTAAATATAGAATATGATCTAAATTTAACAGGAGAAATACTGAAATCAGAAGTAAACACTGAAATAATAAAACAATTGTCTTTAGAGACAATTAATGTTAGGTACCCTCCACAAAACTGGCTTCATTTATACACCGACGGATCCTTGATCTCCAGAGAACAAGGTGCCGGTGCAGGTGTTACGTGCTGTCTCTTCTCACTTTATAGATCTCTTGGATATGGAACAACAAGTTTTGATGGAGAAATCGTTGCAATAAGTGAAAGTCTCAAGAATCTTCTATTTCACATCAATAAATTTAAGAATGCAGTTATATTGCCAGACTCCAAAGCAGCTATTCTATCAATATTCTCTAAACACACACCTTCATCTCAAACAGCAGAAATAACTAAAATGCTCTCTCAATTAATATCACTCAATAAAAGAATTGTATTCCAATGGATACCATCCCATTGTGGAATCCTGGGAAACGAGAATGCAGATGCTTTAGCAAAGAAGGGCAGCACTGCTACTTACAGACCTGTTACTAAATCTACGTATTACTCTGTGAAAATATTTATTAAATCTACATGCTTAGACTTCAACAAACAAAATTTGATAACACAATCTCAAGGGAAAAAATTGAACTCTCTGCGTCATAATCTACAGTTAATTCCCGATTTACCACGAAAATCGTCTGTAGCTGCATTTAGATTGACAACAGGCCATGATTATTTGGCCAAACACCTGCATAGAATTGGAATAAATCAGTTCCCTAACTGCCCATTGTGCAACTCAAACCAAGAAATGGATTCGTAACACCTCAAAATCTGTGCTTCAGTGGCTGACCATGATAATATCTTTGAAAAATATTAGAGTGCAAGAGGTCAAATGACTATCATCAAACACCTGGCATTAGAAAACAACAACAACATATCCTTCGCACATGTTACTCATGAAAAGGCAGATTCATTCTATAGTTTTTACCATTTGGAGGGCCTAGAAGAAGAATTGGAATTTTTGTACAAAATATGGAAGGACAAGAAATTGAGAAGTGAAGAACTAAAAGACCTTGTAGTCTCCCAAGTCTAAAAGAGCCTGAACCTTTCTTTCGGGCGACGAAAAAGGCTCTGCTGATATTCTCGCCCAGCCATGCACCACCAGTACAGTATAGAGCTCTTTCAGCAGTCTGCGAAGGATCAAGACATGACTATGAAGCACTATGGGAGAGGACCAATTAAATGGACTGGCTGTGATGAGTGTACGTAAAAATTTGTATTTGAAAACTACAATTACTTTATTCAAATAATAGTTGAAAAATTTGCCATGAACCCAAGAAAATTACTTTTTCAATAACTATAAATTATTTGCAACTCTTCTGTATTGTGAATTTTTCATTGTTTAATATTGTATTGTATTGTATTGTATTGTATTGTATTTCCTATTCTATTAATAAAATAAAAATGAATTAAATATCAATTATTTTCTTATCAATACAAATGTTTATAGTTTATTATGTCTGCATCTTTTCCTGTAAGCTCTTTAAAATCTTAATGTGCCCCATCCCCACCTTGGAAGCTGGCGACGTTCCTGCTGACTTGTATATTACAATGGACATCAACACACATCGTGAATGGAGATTTTCAAATTTCAGGTATCGGTAATCGTATTGATATTCCACAGAACAAAATCTCTGTGGTAATATCCGTATTAATGTAGAGACTTCAATAATTCTGAGAAACCACCAGTGGAAAGTAGTAGCGTTTCTTTTACTAAAAGAGGGGCATTATTTCTTTTGCAGGGTAAGAAACCTGACATTGTTACAGCTCAAACATAAGTACATAATATTGGTACTTCAATTCTGAAGAGAAAATAATGTGAAAATAAATATTCACTTGCTCTGTTTTGTTCGCACAATGATTTACTCGTAAGAATTAAGCAGAAGAGTGGTCACTGTGTTGTGTTAATTGCAAACAGAACAGTTTGTATAGGTAAAAAATTTAAATACAATGGAAATATGAGACAAGACAATCATGACTAGAGGGCGGATCTGTGTGTGTTGTCCCTGAAGTTTAGTATGCATGGACTATTTTGCTACTGCTCGCATCGCATCTAACCTGTTTCGTTTTTATATTTATTTTATTTTTATTATTTTTGTGATACAAAATCCTTAAGAATTTAAACAACGAAGTGAAAGAAAATGTTAGGGTAAATGTTTTTCAGTTAGAAAATTGGTTACAATATTTTCAGAAATTATGGTCCCAAATTGTTGAACCTCTTGAATTACCAGTTTCTGCTAATACTGAAATTGAACCTATCTCCAAATTTGAACTAGTTCAAGTTTTAAAGAAAATGAAGAACAATAAAGCCCTAGGAGAGGATTTACTGAATGCTGAATTGTTTAAATATGCAAGACAGACATTTATAAATAGACTCTTTCAATTTCTAAATAAGATATGGACAGGAGATGATATACCAACAAGTTGGACAAAATCAATAATAGTTCCTATATTCAAAAGAGGAGACGTAAAATCGTATGACAACTACAGAGGGATCAGTCTATTAAATACAGGATAATCAAGAACAAATTGTATAAACATTATGAAACACTTTTCGGAAAAGAACAAAATGGCTTCCGAAAGGGAAGATCATGTTACGATGGATATTTTACATTAAAATTATTGATGGAAAAACACCGGGAATTCAACTTAGAAACACATATTGCTTTCATTGATTTGGAAAAAGCATTTGATAGGGTAAAATTTATGAGATATACAGCGGAATATACGAAATGGGATCACAAACGCAATGAAGATGTAATGGAAGAATTACAACTAGAACCTGTAATTAATCACGTGAAACATTATCAGAACAACTAGGTAAATCATCTGCATCGCATGCGTAGAGATAGAATCCCAAAAGTCATGCTCCACTATCGTCCAAACGGGAAGAGATCTCTCAGTCGTCCAAAGAAGCGCTGAATTGAAAATTCAACTGTGAGATCATAACAGGCCATTTGGCCTAATACTTGAAAGGAAGAAGAAGAAGAAGAAGAAGACGAAGAAGATTATTTTTGTGAAATTTGGTATGAAATTAGGTTAGTTATTATTGTGATAATTAATGGTAACAGTAGAAATGATAACAATAATTGTTGTTTTACTATTTTATTATTAGTAGTATCCTTTTGTTTGCAAACTGGGCACAGTTACAGCTCGAATGGCCATACAGGCTCGTGCGAAGGATCTTATGTACATGCGTTTGTATAATTGTGTATCAATAAATGCACTTCATTCATTCATTCATTCATTCATTCATTCATACATTGTTTCTTTTCTAACCGCACACAGATCCGCCCTCTAATCATGACCAATGCACAACACAAGAACAATTTCATTTTAGGCACTTCTCCAGGTTTTTTTTCCCCTTTTATTTTACTCTACATTGATTTTTAAAGCTTTCTTTCGTTAGACCATATATTAGAAATAGTGAAGCAGATCTATAGAACGTATGTCGCAGTGACATTTAAAATTTCAACTATTAAAATTTCAGCTATTATCCCACTGCAATGAATAGGAAGCCAATCCAATAAGGAATCAGTCTTTTATAACTACTTATAATCAATATCCCTGTACTTCATTGGAACTGGCCCATTTGAGTGTCATCATGCTTCCAACTGTGACTGGCTGGGATCTTATTTTTTTATAGATACTTGTCTGAGATATATATGAACCTTGTCTGCCGTATCTTTCTCAAAAGTACAACGTCCCTTTTAAACAATGGTCTGTCATTGGTTTGCTGTTTGGCAGTAGAGGTTTAATTACGAAAATTCACATGGAATTATCTTAAGGAACTTCAAATTCCTTTTGATTATGTAATGTCTGTCCTTATAAATATTATCAAGGATTCTCTTCAAGTATTACATCATCATCTCTATTTCAATTAATCCACTTATATTTGCCTTCAACAATTAACTTTCTTTTTTTTTTTTCTTTAATGTATCACATCACATATTATTGTACACGTTTACTGTATTCAGGACCCTTGTCGTCACTCAAATTCTTTGAGCTGACGTCTATAATTTAGAAAAATATATGGGATGTTTCAGAATTCAACTGAAGAAATTTATCTGGTTATAGAGGGGTTGTAGACAAGCAATTTCAGATAGGGAACTCAGAGTCTCCGACGAAAAATAGAAAAATATCTGAGTTATCAAATGACCAGCTGTTAAAATAGTTTACATATTTAAAAAAATCATAATCCAGTACTGGTACATATTATAATGAAATAAGAATATGGAATAGTTTCGGAATTTATTAGGAATTAAATGAAGACCAACTGTTAAGAACTAACTAACTGTGTTTTCAAAATTAAGCTTTTACAGAATCTGTAAAATTGCAGGTAAATAATGGGACAGTACACCACTGCACTGCTTTTTGTTTCACCCTCATTTACTTTCGTTACTGTACCTATTTTAAAGAAAATTATCGGCGTGAAGCTGTGGTATATGGATAAAGAGTTGGATCTCAAAAGGTAGTATGTTCTAGTCCCACCATCTTAGTATAGTTTTCTTTTAATCCCAATACCTCTTTCCAAGGGGGAAAGGAAGTGGCCACCCTAACCCATTATCTCCTGGCCTAGTTGCCTCATGAGTGATGCCTTATTGGTGTTACTTATGAGATTCAAACCTGTCTTCGGACAGATGATTAAATTATTTAATGGGTTATTTTACGACGCTATATCAACATCTAGGTTATTTAGCGTCTGAATGAAATGAAGGTGATAATGCCGGTGAAATGAGTCCGGGGTCCAGCACCAAAAGTTACCCAGCATTTGTCCGTATTGGGTTGAGGGAAAACCCCAGAAAAAACCTCAACCAGGTAACTTGCCCCGACCGGGATTCGAACCCGGGCCACCTGGTTTCGCGGCCAGACGCGCTGACCGTTACTCCACAGGTGTGGACACAGATGATTAAACAACAACAACCTCTTACCAGTATTTTATTGCTTACTTGCTCTAAGAAAGACGAAAAGAAAAATTTTCTTTCTTTTCTCATTTATCCATTTTAAATAATTGATTAAATGGCGATCTTACTTGTGTTAATTATGTAAGCATGTGCGGCTTACAGCTGTTTCGGTGTTACTTGACACCATCCTCAGAGCCTACTAGATCTCAGCGCTATCTCAATTTCGCTGCCTGTTGTGTGGGTGCGTTCATGTGATGAAGAGTTGTGTCAAATAGTGTGTGTGTTCTGAAATTGATCTGTGTGTTGAGAATTTGATTAGGGTGTGTTTTAGTGTGTATGTATACTCGTATTTCATATTGTTCTAGTGTGTTCAGTTTTTGGTTTTTGGGTTGTATGTGTAGGATTTCCATGTCTGTATTTATGTTATTGAACACACACACTATTTGACACAACTCTTCATCACACGAATGCACCCACACAACAGGCAGCAAAGTTGAGATAGCGCCGAGATCTAGTAGGCTCTGAGGATGGTGTCAAATAACATCGAAACAGCTGTAAGCCACACATGCTTACATAATTAACACGAGTAAGATCGCCATTTAATCAATTATTTATATTCAAGTGTTAAAAGTAGTATACGAAAGCTTCAACATGGATTATCCATTTTGTTGTTATATTTTCTATTAAACATGTAACTGATACCGGTATGCACAATTACAAGTTAATTGATAAACACATTGAAACTTGTCTAGTGTAATGGATATGAATTTCTCCAACTACATTATTTCTTCACTCTCCTAAACAAAATTATTGTCATTATATTACAAAATAACTATAGCTGGCATTTTAATGTTACGATACAAGTTTTAAGTAACATACCTTAAGTAAAAATAAAAGTACCTGCTGAAGTTTGAACATTTGGCCTCAGAAACAATCTACATGTTTACCGATTATGCTACAGAGACATAGCAATATTGTATCAGACACATTTCCAAATCTACCGCTATGCCACATGCAAATTCAATCAGTGGCATACTGCCCCAAAAAATATTTCACGCCATTACATGCAAGTTCAAACCGGCATACCCCGTTTCCTGTCTCAAAACACTTACTTAGGACCCCTCCAGAATCCTCTAAATTTTTTGGTAGAATTATGAAACACCTTGTATAATCTGAGACTATTTTGGCTGGTGAGTAAAGTTTACTCAAAATGTATATTCCTTAATTATAGAACAGAATAATATGCAAGAAAAATTGTACGTGTGGTTGCTTTAGAGACAGCACAAGGTTATGAGAAATGAACAAAAAATGGCTTACTTGATTATCTTTCCTTCTGCCCACTGGAAAATTCAGGTTATGCTTTGCAGAATCCACCTGCTGTGTAACTTGCACTTCTTTGGTCACGTCTGCAAACTTCATAACATGCTGAAACCAAGCACCGATATCTTAAAAACAATGAAAGTGTTTCCAGTAAATCAGAGTCGGTATGAAAATATAAAAAATACAATTAAAATTTATTTAAAAGTTAATTATAGAACTACAGCAATAATTCCCGAACTGCTTATGTTTACAGGCAAAAGCCAACACATAGGCCAAGAGATCGAGCTAGTAACTTGAATTAATATAAAATGAAAGGAAAATGTTTGTTAAGTAAATCTCAGGTCTACATGGTTCCAGGGAGCAGGAGGATGAGCTGATGAACTCTCTTTATGAAGAATTCCGGTCTCAGCAGACTAGTCAAAATCCTTATTTGAGTTAGGACTGAAGTCATACCGATAATGAAGAAACTAGTCAACAGGAAGGCAACCCAAAAATAAAGTCTTCTTCTAGATTATGTGAGCTTTGGATCAGGATCCCAACCAGTAGCAGCTGCTCTTAAGATTTTTGTTTGGTAGGGCTGGACTAGAAATTTCATTCTATAAAATTATTATCAAATATCACAGAGCAATTTACCTCTATTGAAATTAAAACTATAACGAATCTTTGGTGCACTTTTTGTTGGTGCTGATAGTGTTGAAGATTATATTTATTTTTATACTATGACTAAAGTTACGAAACGCTATACCAGCATTTTTCAACCTCTTTCAACACATGGTACACTGAAGTTGTAATTTAAAATTCCGCAGCAAGCTCATAAATCTATACATGAATGGTTCATAAAAACATGTAAAATACGATTTTTTAAAATTGGTTCATAGTGACTATTTTCCCATATTAGGCATCTACATCATTTCGTCAACATCTCTCTATTCCGTCATAATTTTGTAGCATTCCCCAAATGCCTGCTGGTGACGTAAGGAGGGGACTGGCCTAGGGAAGAGTGAGGTTGCCTGCTCGAAACCTGGGTAAGCAGCAAACCTTAGTGTGGTCTGCTAGTGGGGGTTGAAAATACACATAGCTTGAGGATCAACTCAATAGATTTAATCAGATTGCAGTGATGGATCGTAGTACATCAAAATTCAATTCAAGGTTGGTACGATATTCTAATATTACTGATCTGGCAACCGTGGCTGCACGTCAGTCATTCTCGTCTTTGCCGCTTGCACACCTTCACTGTGTGTACTGAATGTTGACAGTGTCGTGTTCACAAAAAGCTAACTTTTGTGGGCTCACTTTTACTTACTATTCTTTTCACTTTTATTTTCCTAATTTTTACTATGACAACCATCACTATTTCATCCTCTGCCAGCACACCAGAGGATCACTGGCGGCACACAGTTGAAAATGGCTACGCTTGATGCGGTCGTCGTCGTCGTTGTTGGTCGTCGTCGCCCTCGGCTGCCAGCTCCGAAATATGGAAAGTATCTCGAGGATGGCACGTCGATGTCAATAATTAATTATATACACTGATTAATTTGGGCGCCAGCCTCCTCGAGATTACTCCGGTAGAGGTATGAGATTCCCAGGTCAGCTGCAAAAACGGTCGGGACATGGGGTTTGGGAGACGTGCTCGTAGGTTGAAATGATGTAGGCGCACACCAGAAGTTGTTGGTAAGAACTATGAAAACGTTTATTATTATTATTAAGTGTTCGTTTCAGGTTAGCAGAAATGCGCGTCCAAGTGTATAATATCTCGCTCTCACTTCCCGCAAGTTGGTATACTAATTTCTGAGTTCACGTAATTATATCTTTTGTACTATAAAACACCAGTAATATAACGGACAGTTGATAACGTGATGAGAGGAAAGAATTCAGACTTATAATAATAATGCAACACACGACTTCTTACTACACCCACTAAAAAATTCTAAGTCCGTAAATTGTTATACTTCCGAGTTAGGTTTGCCGAGAATATGTGGAGTGCAACTTCTCCGTACGCGTTCTATATGCCTTCTGTCTATCTGCGAAATCTACCCTCTACTTTCAACCACCAAACATAGAATTTCGCCCTCCTATCTATATATCACGTGTCTCTATTAAGAATCCTGATTGGCCATGATTACACTTACGTCACTTAAGACGCGTTCTTCAAAAATTGTTCGTTAACTAGAACATCTCCTACTTCCGGCGTCCTGACAATTCTCTGACATATACCAGATCATCTCTTTTGGAACCTGGCTTGGCGTCATCTTACTGACCACCCGCAGGCAAAGTCCATACATTCCCTCATCAGTCAACTCCACGCCTGGACACATGTTTCCTGTCCCCCTAGCTTGGGTTCGGTCTTCCTGTCCACCTGTTACTTCCGTCTCAGATTTTGAAACTAACTTACACGTCCGCGCATCCTATCCATATAAGAATATTAACACGAAATACTAATCTAATGAAAATCTCCTCATCCTATACGAGGAACCGTCTCACGCTTTACAAGGAATTCTGCTGCAGACAGATGTGCACTGAAACCTACTTCTGCCTGACAAATGATATACACACCTATTTTGTAAAGTTAAGACAATGCAAAGTCTCCTTTCATTTTCTTCACGGGAGGAAAATTCGTGTTGTTGGGTGAGGAAGAAAGTCTGTTTCATTCTTTCCCGATCTCCCTCAAGAAATATAGACACTAGTGGAGTTGGTATTACGATGCTGCTGCTGGTTGTATAATATCCAAATGAGACAATCTGATATTCTGTGACCCAGTACATGAAAGTAGGCCACCAAAGGGGAACAAAGACATAGAACTTAAACTGAGATGGATTCAATCCGGCATCGGAGTTTGAATCCAGTATGGCTTAGTGGATAAAGCGTCAGTAGGCCTAATTACATAGAGCTGAAAACCCGGATTCGAATCCCGGTGCCAGTAGAATTCTCCATTATACCTATTCTTTACCATATGGTAATTCAGAATTCCTGCACGGAAACATCATATCTACTTCGGAACATCACAGTAAAATGATGGGAAAATGCAAGCAAAAATTTGAAGTCCTGGTTGTCCAACACACGTAGAATCCCTGTAACTACTTGCAAAGTGGAATGACCTGCAATTTGAAGTTTTTAAAGCATTCTATGAGGCCTAAGATTTCCTTTATTTTAAAAAATATTAATTACTCTGCTAAGGTGAATTGGACGATCCCAGAATGAGATATTTGCGTCTTTACAACGAGATAATTAACACGATAGTTAGCTAAATGGAAAACAGATTTCATGACTTAGAAGAACTAAAATTTATCAATCTAATTGATTCGAAAAAGTTTTGAATCTTTCAAAACCAGATTTCTCGAAATTTTGTTAACGTCCCTAAAATCAGGCTACAAAAATTGGTTTCATTTCGAAAATTTGCGAAGTGAGTTAGTGGCTGTTTATAGGTTGTCAGACTTTTCAGGCAGGACAGTGACTGAGATAGCAAAGTTTTTTAAGGACACCGAGTTAGGAGAAGAAGCATTTCCAGAAGTTTATAAAATATGCTGCCTAAAAACTACAATTCCAATGAGCACCTCCTGTTTTCCTGTTTAAAACACGTGAAGAGTTACGTATGAAACACTAAGTGTGAAGACAGGCTTTCGTGGCTTTCACTGTTAACTATCGAAAAGGCTCTACTGAACAAAATTCAAAGCCAAAGACATATTTACGATGATGTCATAGAAAAATTTGCCCAAAAAGGAGAAAGGAGGATTCCGTTGATGTACACATGAAAGTGGTAACTTATAAGTCTTATTTTCGTTGTAATATGTACCAGCTCACATTTTTTTTTATATTTCTTCTGTGTACTGTTAAATAGTGTCATGACAGATCCATTACTGCTGGTCCCCCCTGAAAAATGTCACCACTCGCCACTACACTAAATGGACACGCTGTCTTAGGAGACAGATCAAATATGAAATGCATTTATAGGAAAATTATGGAGCGTTGGCAGAGCCTTGACTTACGATGACTACAGACCCAAGTTCAAATCCCGGCATATGCAGAGTCGTATTTATGATAAACAAAGCCAAAATTCCTGAGTGGTTTTCTCGGGGCTCTCCCGTTTCCATCACTCCACTGTCACTGTCCGTTAGGCCTACTATATAATACTGTATATTGAATTTATTAACATAGTGTTTTTACTCTGTAAATTGCCAATTATAGCTACATTTTACATTTTTGACTATGATATCTATACTTAACTATTTTTTATTTATTTTTATTTGGTATTTTTCATTTATATCTATATCTGTGTCTTTTATTTAGGTAGTATCTATTTTTTTTTTTATTTTTAATTTGTAAAAACACATGTATCTTGCATTTGTATCTGTTTTATCTCTTTTTTCATGTTATGTATATGCAATTCTATGTTTTTTAAACAAATATCTGTATATTCCATTTTGAATCTTGTGTACACTACTTCTAACACTTGAATATAAGTAATTGATTAACTAGCGGACTTACTCATGTTGCCCATGAGCCAACAACACTACAATGAAGAAGTGAACACAATCAAATACTGTACATAGCACAAGAAAACGGTTACAATCCAAACATAATAGACAACATCATAAGAAAGACAAAACAAAAACTTAACAAACACAAAAACACGCAAAACACAACACAAACACAAGAACACAAGAAATACATCACACTAACATATGAAAACAAAAGCACACATAAGATCGCATCTTCATTCAGAAAGCAGAAATACAACATAGCATACATAACAGAAAACACACTGCAAAACATCTCAACACACAAAAAACACAAACAAATAAATACGACCATAAAGGTGTATATAAACTCACATGTAATAGTTGCGACAAGTTCTACATTGGACAGACAGGCAGATCTTTCCAAACACGCTACAAAGAACACATTAAAGCAATAACCAGAGGACACAATACATCTACATACGCCGATCACATAACCAATGCTAACCATACATACAATAACATAAATGCGGACATGGAAATCCTACACATACAACCCAAGAACCAAAAACTCAAGACACTAGAACAATACGAAATATACAAGCAGACTAAAACACACCTCGATCAAATTCTCAACACACAGATCAATTTCAGTACACACACACTATTCGACACCACTTTTCAACACCTTTCAACAATCAACTGCACCCACATAACAGTCAGAGAAGTTCGAGATGACGCCGAGATCTAGTAGGCTCTGAGGATGGTGTGATGAAACACCGAAACAGCTGTAAGCCACACAGACTTACATAATTAACACGAGTAAGTCCGCTAGTTAATCAATTACTTAAATATCTGTACTGTCTATTGTAATTGGGGCTTTGCCCTATTAGAGACATAAATAAATTATCTTTTCAATAGCATCTAGTATTGTCGTTAGTATACAGATGCCGTCGACTGAGGAGGCATAGTACTCTACATGGGATGCTGTAGAGGGACTTCACTCGACCCTGAGTCTACATGGCTAAACTTGATCCATGGCATCACATAACTGATTGATTCACGATACCTGCAGGAAAGTGACTATTCAGACTTAAGCAATCATTCTCACAAATCGGAGTGGTAAACAACAAGCCTCAGGTCCTCCTCCATTAAAAAAATGATAATATGTACAGTACTTACTATTGTCTCATCAAAATCATCAGCAGTTGGATTCACACAAATAAGAGCATGAATTTGACTCTTTCCTTCGAAGTAGTTTTTGAGAAGATAAGTAAGTTTTGAGTCACGGTAAGGTACTAATTTCTTTGTTCCTTGTAACTGGTTTTCCCGTAGTATTTCTAGACAGGATTTCAGTGTCATTAGAGAGTTGTTGATATTTCCTGGAGGAAAAAAAGAAATTGTTACAATTACTGCTAACCACATAATTTTAAAATACAAGCAAACAATTTAGCATTATGGTAGCTAAAAGTTTATTCGTAACTCCCTTTAGAACTGAAAAATGAAGTCGCTTTTCTCCCGAAATAGCTAAATAAATAAATAAATAGATATATCATAGAGTTACTGGTTCATTGGAGAGCATGACTCATAACTGAATGTTTAAACTTTTACTGCTTTGAAGTTATCATGATGACATCTACCACAAGTTCATGTACTTATCAATAGGGCCTATATGTTGTACGGAATTTGGATTATGTGGATTCATTAGTTCTAAAGTTATTAGCATTTATTACTTTTAATTATGTGTCGATACAAAATTCCCTTGTAACAGTTTTAATCAGACAGAGCTAAAATCTTTAAGAAAAAACTAGCGCTGAGTTACTTCCAGTGATTTCAGAAATAAAATCGTTGAATTTTTAAGGAATTTTTTGTGGAGATGCAGTTTATCATCGCGTATAGCAAGGCATAACAAAAAATTTTAAACTAACCAAACCTAACTTGTTACAGATTCATATAATGCAAGGTGTATTAGCGGAGTAAGAAGAGAAATACCTCAGTGCTAGGTTAGTTAAAATATACCTTACACATATGTAAACAAATTGTTCGACTTTTAATATCGTATGTATATTTTAATGTCCACAAATTTGAAAACTTTTCTTTTTATTATTTTGATTTTACATTGTTATTATAATTCAACTTATGAAAATTTATAATAAAACTCAATGGACATGAGAATCCATAGAAAGTTTTAATACTTATATTTCTAGTAAAACATTCTTAGACATTTTCACCTGACCTGGATAATAACTGTTGTAAAGAGCATTTAAAACATATTGAAATTCTGAAACATTTCGAAATTGAGAAAATAGCAAAGGAGGTAAATCTTTAACAATGCGCATATATTTTTAAAATGTCCGTCAAGGCACTTAAAAAAGAGAGGATCAGGTAAATTGATACCATTTCCTGATAGAAAAATTTTTATAGTTTTTAATAGATAAAGCTGAAAATTATTTTTTATAGATAGTATTCAAATTTCCATAATTAACCATTATTTATATTCGTTATAAAATATAATTTGTATTGTAAACTGTCTGTTGTATTTTCAATAATTTTTTCAATGATAGCCTACCTGACTAGGGTTTCTATTGTTTTCAAAACAAAAAAAAAACACACAAAAAAGAATTCAATTAAATACAAATATTCATTGAGAACTGATTAGAAGGCCTATTATAAACCCTGGTTGGGACGGCTATCAAGTATATCTATTTTTAATGACCCTTTAAGGTAATGTGAGGTTTATAGTGCCAAGAGCAATGGAAGGCGAATTATTAGAAAAAATCTTGCTCGCAATCTCTTTTGTTCAGTAACAAATCTCATGTATGTGCGCTCAAGTGACAGCCCCATTGGCGAGAAACCATAAACTAACCTACCTACTTGAAAAAAAGATGAAATTAAATTTTATCACTACTTCTATTTGTTTAATCCAATTGTATTATTTCTTACAATTTAATGTACGAATAGATAGGCCTATTGTAGGTGGATTTTAATAGTTGCTGTAACAAATGGCAATAGGAAATGAAATGTGAAAAATTGATTTTGTGTGCGAGATGTTACCGAGTTATGACATGAACCAAATTCATCGGCCCTTGTTCCTAAATAAAAATAAAAGAAAATATAACTATCCAAGAAAAAACCGTATCTCACTCATAATTAATACAGTAAAGAACAATATATTTGTATATTTACAATAGGAAAGGTGTGAGAAAATATTTATTTAGAAACAACCTGAATAGAATTTATTACTGTGAGATGGTAATAAGATAATTTAAAGTAAATGTATCTGTATTCTATACTAGTATCACAGTCTAGTATATACAGTCACGAAGCTCAATACGTAGTAAATATGCAAACATTAGATAGTTGCTCACCACTAGGATCGCTAATATCGCCTCATTACAGGCAATGCAATATAGTATCGGCACAGTCTATTGTTTCTAGCACCCTCAAAACTCAAGCTTCGTGACTGTATATAGTAGACAGTGCTAGTATGCTCTTTGCAATATGTGAAGATAGTAGCCAACATCCAAACATTTTCACTTTTCTTACACAAAATTACCTGACTCCATTAGTCTCTGCCCACAGTTCTTAGTGCGGTTAGATCTCTCACTGCCTGCCAAGTCCACCAAGCAAAGCTGACTTACGTGAATAATTTGTTTATCATGAATCGGAAACTCTCCATATCGATCCAATGGGGCCTGCAATTGAATATGTTTAATTTAATTGGATTATTTCTTACAATTTGATGTAGATTTAGTAGGTGAATTTTAATGGTTACTGTAATCTCTGTTCCTAATTTTTTTGTATAATTTCACTCCACGAGTAGTTTCTTGTTTATAATCTTTGTTAATTTTTTGTATAATTTCAATCTAGCTATACTTCACTCACACTGTAATCTCTTATTTCCAATTAGTTATATAATTTCAATCTATACAGGGTGTTTCCGAGGTGGTATTACAAACTTTCACGGATGATGGCGAAGGGCACATGTATCAATTTGAGATAAGGAACCATGGTCCAGAAATGACCGAGTCAAAAGTTACAAGCAAAAATAGTTCTGTGGAAATGAAATAATTTTATTCCTCTGTACATCTTGTTTATGTGTATTTATCTGTACATCTTACACATACTGTATTCATCTGACGTTGTTTACGTTGTCTACTTACAGTATTCCATTCAATGCGCTATCTGAGGGATGGGGACAGGAAACTACACTAAAGCAATGCAGATAGCGTAATGTGTAACAGACATGGTCGGTCCTGATATGCACGTCTGTAGACAGCAGTGTATGTGTACAAGTTGCAGTGTCCAGTCGACCAGTCCTAGTGAAATGGAGGAGTACACGAGAGTGGAATAAGCAGACCTGATTTTCGAATACGGATGAGCCAATGGGAACAGTAGACAAGTTCACAGATTATATCGGACCAAGTACCCACATAGGAGACATCCAGCCCATATCATTTTCCCACGACTGTTCCAAAAGTTAAGGGAAGAAGGACACGTGGTGCCAAATTACAATTCCATTTCCACACAACTATTTTTGCTTACAACTTTCGACTCAGGGCATTTCTGGACCATGGTTCCTTATCTCAAATTGATACATGTGCCCTTCGCCATCATCCCTGGAAGTTTGTAACACCACCTCGGAAACATCCTGTATATAACTTACCCATATTTATGTCCAACTTTTTATTCACTTATCACAAGTAATTGAATTAACATAAAAGGATCAAAGTAGCATGAACTAATAGTCCAGTGATTAGGATTGCTTAAAATTTCACAAATATTAAAATTCGATGTAAGCATCAGCATTTGCTGCATATTTTTCCAGACGTGGCTGAACGTTCTGTACGGCTCTCACAAGTATTTCATTTGGCACCTGGCCACACTCCTCTCGTCTGACCATAGAATGTGTCGCAAAAGGTTACGTTCCTCTTGAATCCATGCTAGTAGAGACTCCACAAACTCCATTCTGATATCACAGTTCTCATACGACAGAGCTTGCATAAACCATGGCCAATTCATTTCCTTTAGCAACTGCTGCACGGACCCACAGGATACACCAGATTCCTGCTGGTACTGTCGAATGGATTTCTTAGGACTTCTCTGGAAGGTCTCAGTATTTGCTGCTTTGACACCCTCTGTAATCACTGTTTTTGGTCGTCCAGCACCCTTCTATTGCGTAATTGAGCCAGTGCGAATCAAGTTGGTGTGAAGTCGCTTGATGGTCTTATAGTCCAGTGTCGCATTTCTTCTTTTCACCATTCTCCACCATCTCTGCACCATAATTGAGGACTGCCACACACATCCAATCGAGCAGCAATTCGTATTCAATCGTACAGTCTTGTGGCCATGGTTAATATGTTAACATTTACACTACTTTTTCTGATTACATTAAACGTTTCGGATCATACCGAGAACACAATAAAGTAAAATCAAATGACAGCTTCTTTTGTGCTTTTAATGGTATGGAACACGGTACATTTAAGCGGTGGAATGGGTCACTTAACCTGATCGGTTTTGCTACTACAGTGTAATAAAAAGTTCATCCCGTACATAGTTCACTATAATTGTTATTCTTACTTATAATAGCATGTTGCGCTATTATGTTTCGAAAACTTTGTTTCTTTCAGGAGGCTTTATTTATTAAAATAATTATTTTAAACTAGCCGTACCCGTGCGCTCAGCTGCACCTGTTAGAAATAAATATAAAGTAATTACATAATTAAAATAGGACGTTTGATCCAGGGAACATTCGTGTTTGTTAGAAGGATAAATCGTTTAATATGTTATTTAATTGAAATTGTATTTAAACAATTAAATTGCGATCATTTTGGTTCAGAGAGTACTCATTTGGTGCAATGACAATTCCTTTAACATGTTTCTTATTTGTTATTACACGCAACTATAGTTTAATGAAGATTGACATATCATTTAGTTTTAATGTGTAAACTTTATATTACTTGCTATATGGTTCCATTGAATTATGGTAATAACGTAATTTTAACCCTTGTTTTTTACGTCTTCAATAAATGGCGCTTGGCCCACTATGGTTCTGAAACCTTCAAATAACTTAAATAGTGATACAGCATAAACAGTGATATGTAATTATATTTCTTTCTTTCGAAAATGTAAGAATTCACGATCTCCTATGTACCATTGCCATGGAATGAGTAAATGTGTTTTTTCTTCCTACTCAAAAATTTTATATTTTGCACATGGGAATTACTGCAGAAACAACAACGCTACAATATGAGGTGGCGGTGAAAGCGTATTGTATTGTTATTTTAAAAGTCTATCAGACCTACCAAATTTTGCATAGAATAAAACTTATCGGAAATCATTTTTAAAGAAACTTTTCTTATGTAACATTTTTCACAAAAAAGCAACAATAAGCGAGATATTTCGATTTAATTCAGGCCCCGTTAAATGAAGTATTTTGAATGCCATATAGCCTAAAATCTAAATTACAACGAACTTAATTTATATTTCAATTTTCATCGAAATCCGTTCAGCCATTATCGCGTGAAAAGGTAACAAACATCCAGACAGACAGACATACAAACAAAAATGTCAAAAAAGCGATTTTCGGTCTCAGGATGAATCATTATACATGTTAACACAAATTATTTTTGGAAAAGCGAAAATTACCAGAAAATTTTCGGCTACATATTTATTATTAATATATATTACATTACATTACATTACATTATATTATATTATATTAAAAGTGCGTTTATTACGGATGTACACCGATAAGAAAGTTTTTAATTTGTTGTGGAGGCTCTTGAATCTCAGAAGCAAAACTTTTACAACAGCGCAACATAATCTGCTTGGCTCATTACCCAATTTTTTTTTGCATTGCATTTATTGCATATATAGTCTATTTTATGTATTTTAACACGATTCGATTGAGCATAGTTAAAATTTGAATTATAAAATAATGGATTGCTAAGCTAACGTACTATTACTGCATACTAAATCAATACACACTCGTTGTTCGTTAATTCTCTGAGATTAAAATGAGTGTCTACATAAATATTATTTTAAGAAATACAGAAAACGAATGTACAAAAAAGCCTATCAAATTTTCTGTGCATAGGAAGCTATTTTAATCTTACCTGTCCTCGATTTACTAAGAAGTTACTGTAATAAAATTATAGCAGCATGTCCATCTAGAGAAACTACACTTTCCAATGGTGAAATAATAATTAATTATACAAATCGGTTAATTTAGCTTCCGATATTACTTCATACAAACACAGAAACATTGTCTGTAGGCTAAGTTTAATAGCTTTCGATTATTGCTGTCCAAGGCCCCTTTTTCGATTGTTGTTGTCCAAGGCCCCTTATAGACGAAGTCATTTGTTATTTCATTGCACCATCTTAGATGGCGTTATTTTAATTTCAAAACTCATTTATCTCATTAAATATCAGTCCTATCAAAATTTTGTAAAGAATAAAACTTATCGGAAATCATTTTTAAAGAAACGTTTGTTATGTAACATTTTTCACAAAAATCAATAAGCGAGATATTTCGATTTATTTAATTTAGGCCCCCTTATAACCCCCCTTTTAAATAAAGTATTTTGAATGCCATATAGCCTACAATCTAAGTTACAACGAACTTAATTTATATTCCAATTTTCATATAAATCGGTTCAGCCATTATCGCGGGAAAGGGTAAACATACAGACAGACATACAAACAAAAATTTCAAAAATGCGATTTTCGGTTTCAGGGTGGTTAATTATATATGTTAGGACCAATTATTTTTGGAAAATCGAAAATTACCAGAAAAATTTCGGCTACAGATTTATTATTAGTATAGATGTTTCAGAAGCTTGGAACATCTGCACACCTAATTATACATCATATTAACATCTACACAATTAATAGTAATTTCAAATACAAGACACACATTGTATTTGAAAATACATTTTATACAATCCTAGCATTAAAAACCGCTTGTTATGACAATATAAATCGTGCAAAATTGGCCCAATTCTGGCACTGGTGCCAGAAAAGGTTAGGTATCTAGCAATTGACGTCATCACCGCCTTCACAACACAATTTTATACAGGGTGTCCATAAAATAAGTAACTATTTTCATGAAAACGATATAGTTCATGATATTTATATTAATAAGACGATTGTACACTACAAACTCACTCATACACACTCATTGATTCCTTTCGACATGTCGTCCATTGATGTCCCTGCACAGTACCCATCTGGACACAGGCACCAGTAATGGTCTTCTCTCTGAAAAAAAAAAAAAAATGATCCATAGAACTTTGTCTGCATTGGTCTTTGGACTGTCTCTGATATGCTCAATGAAATCCGTTGGAGGTTTGTCGGCCCAAATCAGACAGTAATGCCGGTTCACTTGTCCACTTACATGGAATGTTGCCTCATCACTGAACACGTGTGACATTAAATCATCAGTCTCCACAGAATCCAGCAAATCTATGCACATCGCCATCCGTTCTGCAAGGTCGTCTTCATGCAACTGGTGTAACACTTGCAAATGATATGCACGCTTCAAGGTGAACTTCAGCACTTTGAACACTGTTGATTTCGGAATTTGCAATAGACGCGAAAGACAACGTACAGATTTAGGGCATCCAAGTCTACACAAGAAAAGTGTGTAACGATGAACTGAAACAAAGAATTCGTGATGCAGTGTCACTAATCACACCACAGTTTCTGCGAAATGCATTCCGTGAAACCGTGTCCAGATGGGAATTGTGCACGGACATCAATGGACGACATGTGGAAAGGAACCAATGAGTGTGTATGAGTGAGTTTGTAGTGTACAATCGTATTATGAATATAAATAACATGGACTTAGTTACTTCATGAAAATAGTTACTTATTTCACGGATATTCTGTACAACGTACCTGTAAGAAAAAGCTTGAAAACAACAAAATAACTGTTTTAGAAACAGTTATTTAGTAACCATGCAATATATTACGTCACATCCAGTATTCGTGTATACTATGTCATAACATTACATTTTATAAATTCATAACAGTTATTTACATACGAGTATTTTAATGCTTAGAATAGCATAAAGCGTTGTATGTAACAAATGTATAATTTTCATTATAAACACTCGTGAAAATTAGCACGCTCGTTTACGCTCACGCACTGAACATTCACTCGTGTCATAATTACCAAAATTATACACTAGTTACATAAATCACTATTTTTTTTTATTTTATTAATATGTGACAATTAAAGTTTAATACTGTAACAGAACTATCATTAGTAGTTTTCAATCATTTTAATTAGCAAATTTGTATCTTTGAAACAATCCTGGAGAATAAATGGCAATGAAACAGCTCATATATTGGCAAAGAAAGGTACCAAAATTGAATGCAAATACGGTTATTGAACACTGCAAGCAAGCACATACACAGACGACAGGGATAGACGAAACTCCAAAATATTCAGGAGTCAGCATATTTTACCAACACATGCAATGAGAATATATTCGAACAAAGATAAATATATGAAGGGATTAGAATGAGATAGTCCAAAGCCACATTTTTAACAAAAATGTGTTTTTTGTGAGAGTTAATTTCTTACACATATGGGAAAACTACTAGTAAAATATTATAAAAATTACTCAACGAATGACGTAAGTATACGCCGAAGAAATTAATAATACTGCACCTAATAGCTCTCCTGTGAAATTTTGTCTGTGTGGTTTAGGACTTTATCATTCTATTTACTGAAATATATCAAACCAGAGTTTCTCAAACTTTTTTGAAGTGCGGACCACTTTTTTAAGTCAGAACAGTTCCGCGGACCACCTTACTCTTGTTTCCTTCCAAAACAAATTTATCATTTTTTGTAGCATATTTTAATATCAGTATACTTATATTTTAAAATAGAATTAATTAATTATAATACTTTTGTAATTATATTTTATAACCAATCACATGTAACTTATAACAAATTCTGTGCATTGTTGATTCATCGCTTGCATGTTAGCAGTTAGTTGTTTGAAATTATTCTTCTTATGTGGTACACGCTAGTAGTTGTCGATGTCTCTGTTAAATAGTGCCCATTATAAATAATGGAAAACTGACTTTGATCCGGATCTTTGAAAAGAAAGGAACATAATGATAAGCTTCATTTAGGCAATGCTAATAGTTCAGAAGCTGTGTGTGAAGAAATATATTAATTATAGTGCCATTAAAGAAATATCTAGTCCTAGTGGTAGCTATTCAAAGAAAAAATACTTTCATATATATGACAATAATTATTTGAAACTTGGATTTACTTGGTGTGGCAATGAGAGTGAACCAGAACCTCGGTGCGTTGTTTATTACGAAATGCTGTCAAATGAGTGTATGAAACCCGCGAAATTGAAACTGCACTTACAAACGAAACACAACAAGTGTAAAAAGTAAACCTTTCGGATTTTAAAATAGGCGGAGTATAAAATTTTTTACATCGTCATCTGGAAAATCAAATAAATAATTAATGCAGAAACATGTCCGATTTTCAACAAGTAAAGATGTAATTTGGCATGTTCTATTATTGGTGTACGACCTACAGTACGTGCCCATTTCAATGTGCAGACTGGGTGTCGGCAAAACTATTAAGAAAGTCATCAATACATGAAAAGGTTCGGTACTTTGGTCCTCTGTTATGAATTCGGGTGGTCCCTGGCTGAGTTACAGGCTTGGCACCAGATATGCAGGGAAAAGATGGCGCGAAACGCCACGTTCATAGTGCTTTAAATCCCTCTTTTGTTGTTGAGAGTAGAGTGGGAGTAGGTAGACGGGTAGCGTAAGAAATTTCATAGCTTATTAGTAGAAAAAGTGAAAGGCGATTGCCATGTGTAATTTCCAAAGTCTGAGATTTTCAGCTATAGTGTGATACGTAATTCGTTTGAATTTTATTTTTTCTGTATTTGAAGGACCACAAGGACAGAACTCGAGGACCACAGATGGTCCGCGGATCATAGTTTGAGAAATGCTGTATTAAACAATATTAAATATCTACATATGTAATGCAAACCACGCTCTCAGAGACGCTCTGCGCTCTTCACTGAAGCTATATAGTGACAATTATCTTGAAATGCGCAAGAAAATGTAACATCGGAATATGTATGATAAGAACTTTGTGTTAAATTTTAACGTACCTTGTTAACATATTTCGACCTATTTTCGGTCATCTTCGGAACTGGTCGTTGTTGGTCTTGGCGCCTCTTGTTTCCTGTGTGGGTGCGTTCGTAGTGTAGAGTCAAAGAGTGTGTGTTTTGAAATTGAGTTGTGTGTTGAGAATATCGTTGGGGTGTGTTTTCGTGTGTCTGTATATTTCATATTGTTCTAGTGTGTTGAGTTTCTGGCTTTTTGGTTGGATGTGCAGTATTTCCATGTCTGCGTTGATGTCTCTGTAGGTGTGGTTGGCATTTGTGATGTGTTCTGCATATGTGGAGGTGTTTTGTAATTTTGTTATGGCTGTGATGTGTTCTTTGTAACGTGTTTGAAATGATCTGCCTATCTGTCCTATATAGAAGTTATTGCAGGTGTTACATTTGAGTTTGTATACGCCTGTGTGGTTGTATTTGTTTGTTTGTGTTGTTTGTGTGTTGAGAGGTACGTTAAAATTTAACACAAGAAAGTTCTTATCATACATATTCCGAAGTGATACAGTGTTAAAAGTTGTGTAATCAAGATGTAAAATATAACAATTTATTAATCTAAAAAGCATACTCGAATTTCTTCCTGCGATCACTTTTGTGAACGTTATGACATTAGTCGCAGCAACATAAAAGAAATCGAAGTCTTAAAAACTTAAACAATTCTGATTATAAAAAAAAAAACTTAGGCGCCATGGTAACCTGGCAGCCAGGATTTGTCCATCCCTTTGTACATAGGCTATATCTTTAAAAAATCTACAAGTTTAAAGATAAGTCAACAAATTTCATTTACACTTAAAAAAAGTAATTTTAAGGAGAATGAAATTCCTCACCAACCTGAACGAGACGAATGGTAAAGACTGCATGTCCGCGACTGGAGCCAGAATTGAGTAAGGTAACTGCAACGCGCTTCCTGCGCATGCCACTGTATAACACCTCACATGCTTCCTTACTAGACTTCACCTCAACCTCCACCACTCCGTGGACGTACATGTTGTGAGCGCTATCCTCCCGAACTATTTTTGCCTGTAGGTTTCTGTAAGCAAAAATTTCTTATGTATCAATTAAAAAAGGGGATTTTTTTTTTCAATTTCTAATGTTATTTAACTACGCTGTATCAGCTGTGTAGTTGTTTAAATTTGACGGAGTTGATATCAAAATTATATTTTGCGAGATGATTGAAGAAATCATCATGGGATTACCTGAAATTTGTCTTACAATTGGGGAAAACCTCGGAAAATAGCCAATAAGGTAATCAGTCCAAGCGGGATTCGAACCCGTGCCAATGCATAGTACCACGTTAGTGAGTAAACGCACTACCGCCTGAGCTACGTCAGTGGCTCATTAGGCTATACAATAATGTATTTGTTTTATAATATCATAAAATAAATTACTCCATTCAAGGGCACGGTTGTAAAGTTAAAAGAAAAATAATGAATGACATTTCATCAACACCTGTCCCCTACACATCGCCAACAAAGCATGGATTAATTTCATACAAAAATAGTTTTTTGCAAACTTCGTCCAGTTCATAAACTGAACTTCATTATTAGAGTACAGGGAGAAATGTTACAGGCTACACGATGTAAATACTGCTCTCTCACCTAGATCTGCCTGCATCATTTATGTTACTATCCAACAAGTCATAGACGGTATTCTTGTAAATTTCTATGTAACTGACAAAAACTGCGTAACTGTTGTCTTCATCCACATCTTCGAGTTGTATGTATTCTGGAATATTCTTGAATTCATCTATATCATCCTTCCTGAAACAAAAACAATATGCGTACGCGCCCACACACACACACACACACACACACACACACACACACACACACACACACACACACACACACACACACACACACACACACAATACATACACAAACACACACAAACACACACACACACACAAAAAAACACACACACACAAAAACACACACACACAAAAACACACACACACACACAAAAAAACACACACACACAAAAACACACACACACAAAAACACACACACACACAAAAACACACACACACACAAAAACACACACACACACAAAAACACACACACACACAAAAACACACACACACACACAAACACACACACACACACAAACACACACACACACACAAACACACACACACACAAACACACACACACACACACAAACACACACACACACACACACACACAAACACACACACACATACACAAACACACACACACACACACACACAAACACAAACACACACACACAAACACACACACATACACAAACACACACACATACACAAACACACACACATACACAAACACACACACATACACAAACACACACACATACACAAACACACACACATACACAAACACACACACATACACAAACACACACACATACACAAACACACACACATACACACACATACACACATACACACAAATACAAAAACACACACAAAACCTGTGTGCGCGCGCACGGTGGTGAGATATACTGAAACAGATGGCAAAATGTATTCTGTCCTGTATTTTTTTTATTACCCAAACTGTAAATTTAACAAGAAACTAATATGATCTTCTAATACTCACTTCTTCGGAGTTTTTTGTGATCTGGCAGATTTCAAATATGTTTGTAACTCACGGTGACGGTCCTTCGAGGCGTCTCTATCACTCTGTATCTCAAATCCATTCATTTTGTCAGGCTTGAAAATATATTTATCTGCCTGGAGATGAGTGATATTATTGAATATAACATCAAGTGAACGGGGGATTATACCACTATCCTGAGAATCCCCTGTCATCGTGTAGGTCTTCCCACTTCCAGTAATTCCATATGCAAACAGAAGACCATTCCTACCGCTGAAGAGATTCTTGATGAGAGGTAAAGCCACTTGTTTGAAAACAGTCTGCTGGCTGTCATCTCCTTTGAACACTTGGCGAAAAGTACAGTGTAATTCCTTGGGTCCTGCTCGGGAACTAGCAGCATTGTGTGATATAAGAGAAACTTCTTTGTCAGATAAAATTCTTAGACAAGAAGTGTAATTTTCATCTTGTGGTGATCTAATTCGACAAAATACTTTCACCACATCTTTCTCTTCTGCTTGTCGGAGATGTTCAACATTTTTCATGTCAGGAGTCTTCCTACTGGAATAAATTGAAATGTGTATTAGGTTTGTTTTATTGCTTGCATGGAGCACGAAGTATTTTTACTAACCTTTAAAGTTCGTCTATAACCATGTGTATTGTACTGCTAACACATAGTTCATAATCTACAACTCATTATATTCTGTTTTATTGCATGCAGGCATGAAATATGGTAGCTCTAAGTTAAAAGCTAGAGCTTAGAATATTGCTTAAGCAAAAGTATTTATGATGGATACGGTATATTCCCATGAGTAATACCGAGTAATGCAGTACCCTAACTTTATCATTAGGCTTCGTATTCCAGCTATCTAAAGGCTAAAGTTGAAGACACATTGGGTATATAGTACGTCGAACACAGATGATTCAACGGATAAGGATATAAAAAAACACATCGTCGCTGCGTGTTCGTGGGGTACAGTCAACTCCCGACATTCTGAAGCTATACTAGTAAACACATGCTTGAGCCGTGATGTTCATTTTCGTCGTGATCTTTACAGTGAATAGGCCTAATAACGTGCATTCGTAAGTTACGGAACTTGAACATATGCGGATATTACTTGAAATAATTTTATATCGCAAGAAATTCTTTCAATAGCACCTGACGTTATTGGTGCATGATGTAGTACAAGATATTCCTATTGTATGATCTTTTTTCGTGTTTCATTAGGACATTGCATCTCGTTCATCACTGAATTTTCTATGTACTTTTCTAGAAATTCCCTAAAATGGAGATTATTTAATTTATTAATTGAGATGTGTGCATTGAGCTACACAAATCCATGCTAAACGTCGAGTTAATATCTTCATAATTTTGAGATTTTTATGGTGCTGGTTCTTTTTTATTACGTTTAACACACTTTCTAATACTTCTGGTATTTCAGTGTCTTTCAGTGCACTGTTTTTTTTTTGTCACTTTTACGTTTATTTTACACAATTTATATGTAATGCTCTCTATATTGACAGTAAAAATATTAGTTCAAATATCCTCAACTATGCCCCGCTCTGCAATCAGAGACGTCGCTAGGGGGGTGCAAAAGGGTGCGTAAGCACCCCATAAAAATCGGAGCACCCCTTTCCATACCCCAAAGGGCAATTTATTAACAAAATACTAGGCATAAATTATTTTGAAGAACAAAAAACAAACGAACAATTTCTTGGATGTGAAAAAACTACGTTTCATAGTGTATCGTAATGGATGTGATGAGCAATAATAATAATAATAATAATAATAATAATAATAATAATAATAATAATAATAATAATAATAATAATAATAATGATAAACAGATGTATAGTATACGCGCAAGTGTATGAAATAATATTTTGGATTTTTTATGTACCACATTTTTACAGCTCGCACCCCATCCGCACCCCCCTTGCTCTGATCCTAACGACGTCACTGTCTGCAATGAACCTTCAATCAGCCACAAAGGTGTAGTTATTTAAATAGCCCTAATGCGATTAGTAAGGGCAGTGATCAATAAGACTACTCACTATGACTGCTTCCCGATTTTGACTTTCTAGAGCAGGTATGCTCAAAATTGTAAAAGCGCCGATTACACGGATGATGCTGCACTGCAAAACACACACAGTGTAGGGACTGGGCTCCGCAACTACATTGCATCGTACTGTACTGTACATTGCAGCACCGCCAGTGGCATAGTTCTTACACTCTTACAAATACGGATAATAGACTGAATTTGAAGAAGGAAAGAGTATACATTGTAATATTCAGTTATTACATTATTTATTACACAGTATTTAATATAGTTATGGTATTATTATATCATAGATAATGTTATTTTCATATTGCACCATACATTGCGGTCTATTCAACATGTGCATTTTTTTCTGCAAATAATCGAAAATCTATTTCCAAAGAATTTACTGCAATGCGCAGCTAGCTCAAAAGATGCTCGTCTGTTAATCGGGATCTATGTTTCGATTTAGCAACCTTCATTCTCGAAAACAGTTGTTTGCAAACATATGTCGAGGCGAAGGTAGCTAATATAGTTGCAGCGAATAAGCTCATCTTGGAATATTTCGTTTTGTTCATTTTTTAAACAATCCTATGCTTGTCAAGTCATATTCTCTGCATTTAGTTCAGAATAATTCTGCGTTACTTTGTAGATCAATTAACTCGTCCTGGAACTGCACTCTCACGGACTGTACTAAATTTACTATGAAAAGATTAACAAAAAGACACTCTCCATACTTCAAAATCACTAAATCTATATTCTGTGAATTCACATTTGAGCTGTTCCAGTAGGCTACAGAGATATAATTAACTATATTTTGATCAGGCACCATACATCTCTTTACAAGTTCACCATCCGTGAAGGGTTTTAGTGCCTTAGCTAATTCCCAACATACTACATAACTTGCTCCTAAACACAGACTCTGAATTGTTCGACTCTCTTCAATGTTTGACCTTGCATTGAGTGCTTTCAATTCTTGAAGCTGTAATATACTCAATATATTAAAATTACCACATAAACTATAATAAAATAAACGAAAAGAATAACAAAAGTTAAACCTGTAGAAGAAAAGAATAAAAAAATCCAAAGATATTAACATATCTTAAAGACACCATCTCCAAAATTAAATCTATCTGCAGTTACACTGTTACTATTATTTATATGTAAGGGCTTAATATCACTAATAATAATAATTGTGCACGTTGCACCCCTGAAAAATTATTTTATCAAAACATGTATTTCTGCTGGAATAGAATCACTACAATAATGACAATAATAATAATAATAATAATAATAATAATAATAATAATAATAATAATAATAATAATAATAATAATAATATTAATAATAATAATAATAATAATAATAATAATAATAATAATAACGTTGGTATATGAATACATATTACAGAAAACAGCTTCTCTGTTACGTCGGCATGTTCTGGGTGGCAGAGTCTATAATGTTGTTTTATGTTGCTCAGTAGTATTCCTGACAGTACTTTACAACATAGTAAACACTTTACGTTTTCACCGAAAGCACAACAAAAATAGTCTTCCTCCCACACTGTACGGAATGATAGTTTGCTTACAGAAGGTTTTGACTGTGTCATTGTCCCGCACTGTTCGTGCGTTTACTAAGTACTTGAATTGCCTTCCGCAGTCATCCGTCGAGCTTCGAACGAGGAACAGCACGCTCTACACTGGAAGGTTGTGATTACAGAACGTAATCGGGAGTCAGAGAATGAGCATACCTGTTCTAGAGGAAGAGGGCAGAGGATGCGTAACTATTTTGTATACCAACGTACTTGTATCTGCGCTGTGACGTCACATATACTTTGAATCAGGCAACTTCATTCCAGTTTATACGTAGCTGGAATACGGAGCCTATTGATCATATTAAGTATTTTGTTCGTACAGTACGTACAGTGTGTCTGACTCAAGCCGTTCATAAATAATGTTTTAGGCATCATGCACAACACGACTAGGGTTAGACACACTATACTTTTCGTCGTTGAAATTCTGTAACTCGCAGCGCTTTTATTTCAGTTTCAGTAACGATTGAGAACGGCTAAAATAATAAACAGACATAGGTTCGGTGGACTAATTGATACATTAATTATTAATTCATACGATGCGTCTGAGTAAAGAAAAAAACATTTAAAATACGCGGACCTCTCGAGGATAGTTCATGGCCCTTAGCTAGAGTGATGTGTTCATAAGAATGTTTCGACTGTCAGAGGATTCGAAATCCGGTTCTTCCTTTTGTACTTTTTAATTTCGAACTTCGATTCCAAGTGATTCTATAAGATTCTAATTAATACTACTTCAAAATGGAAATATGCAATCCATCGCAATATTATGTGACCCAGAATGATCCAGAGCAGTAGCTATAAAAGCTCGAATTCTACCGTCGGTAATCATTCACGGTTTGAATATCTAAAGCTCGTAACAGCAAAAGTGAAAGAAGCGGAAAAAGAATTAAATATTACAAGATGTTCCAGCAAGCAAACTACGTCAACAACGTCCATCTAAATGCGGTTGTTATCGATCTCGTATGTCTTAGACCACTGGCTTGTCACGATCTGAATCCAACTTTTCCTGCAGGTTTTTTACCCAGGTTTCGACGTTCTCACGGTAGTGTCACTAGCCGTGACATTCAAAATATATTGAAATAAATTAATACACCATTTTAAAATTCTGCGCTGTTATTCATTAAAGATACGTTGCTTATTCCGAATGAAACAAAACAAATTAATTTGAAGGATTGGATATAACTAGAGTATAAGAAAATGATGTTATAGGAACCATAGGAGAGCAAATGACTCGATAAAACATTATCCAAGACAGGAATAAGCGTTGGAAAGGAAAAAGAAAATTAACATAACAGATTGATAGCATGTGTTTAACATAAAATTATCATACAAAGACTAATATTCGTAACATTCACGTGGTCATGTCGGTAAACGTTATACCCACCCCTGATTCCGCCCACGAAATCATTAAATACCTCCCACATGTCTCGACTGTGATTTGGGCTGCCCAAGCAAAAATGAAAAACACCCTGTACATTTCGTAACAGACTTTTGAAAAGTTTTTATAGTAAACTAAAAAGTTTAAACAGTTACATTCGTAAGTGTTGGTGCTGCAAACCAATTTAAGGTCAGATTTATATAATAGAACTTTTACCTGGAAACAGGTTTCCTTTCTGGTAAATTCCATTGGTCTTTTACTGTTATACTTCTGAAGAAATATCGGTAATTTGTACATTTCTCCTGTATCGAGCATAGGAAGTGTTGCGCTGTGTGGAAATAAGCTGAAGGAACGTCAAGCTTAGAGCATTAGTATACAGCCGATTTCCATTCAGTACAGTTCCAGTTTTTAAATTCTGACTTACATTTGTAATACAATAAAATATTGATATATTTCGATTTATTTAATTCAGACCCCTTAGGTTAGGTTAGGTAACAGTGGCTAGGGGCGCGTTAGGGACGACCCTTTGCACGTCCACCATACTGAGGCCTATTAAAAATTAAATTATGGTTTATTTAACGACGTTCGCAACTGCCGAGGTTATATCAGCGTCGCCGGTGTGCCGGAATGTGCACCCCGAATTTATGGACTGAATGAGGATGAGGTGTACCAGCACATTGGCCGCATGTGACCCCTCACCCAATGAGGGCCCCCTATCTCCCCCCCCTACTGTGTTCATACCGCCAAAGTGACCAAGCAGCACAGGAATCTATTCCAACGGCCCTTCCAAGGTGTCGAAGCGCTCTTGGAAGTGCTCTTGACGAATGAATCCTGGCAGAGATATTGTTAAATGTTATGTTTTATTTAACGACGCTCGCAACTGCAGAGGTTATATCAGCGTCGCCGGACGTGCCGGAATTTTGTCCCGCAGGAGTTTTTACATGCCAGTAAATCTACTGACATGAGCCTGTCGCATTTAAGCACACTTAAATGCCTTCGACCTGGCCCGGGATCGAACCCGCAACCTTGGGCATAGAAGGCCAGCGCTATACCAACTCGCCAACCAGGTCGACTGACAGAGATATTGCTGAAGGCTTGGAACCCAGGGACGGTTGCGGAGAGTACGCCCTCCTCGTAAGCAGACGAAGACATGCGTCTTGACCTGAATAGGCCTATGTCTATGGAATGAGATGAAGAGACGAATGATATGAAATCTAAATTCTTTTCCTAAACAGGAGGGGAAGGGAAATGGACCATGACAATGAAAATTCCAACCCGGCATTTGCCTAAATAACTGTGGAAAACCACAGAAAACCAGTCAGATTGATCGGTACGGGAATCGAACCACGGACCTTCGAAATGCAAGTCTCATGAGGAACGCTCCACCTCGCTCGGTTCAGTCCCCCGTATAATCTCTCTTTAAAGGAAGTATTTTGAATGCCAAATAGCCTAAATTCTAAGTGGTACCTAACTTAATTTCATGGAAATCGGTTCAGCCGTTATCGCGTGAAAAGGTAATAAACAAACAAAAATTTCAAAAATTGTTTTCGGTCTCAGGATAGTCAATATATTATACATGTTAACATCAATTAAAAAAAAAATACTAGAGAAATTTTGGTTACAATTTTATTACTAGTATAGGCCTACCTACACTGTAGATATAGATTTAAAGATAATGTAGGCTAATAGATTATTTAGATTCGAAGCTCTATTATTTACACTACATCTTCGAAAAATTGTTGAACAATTTTTATTACGGCTGCATGTTAAATACATTCCGGAAAAGATAACAAAAATCAGCTGATCAGGGAACGCAATGTTAATTTCATAACAGCATTACTGATAATGAAATTTATTGAAACAACCACTGCCACGCGTCGGGCCAGACAATGTAGAAGTTATTTTTTCTTATGTCTGTGAAACACAATCTGAACAGAATGAAAGAACATCTGATATCATTGTTGGAGTATTATGGGTACTTCCGACAGATTCCACTCAACTGCGATGGAATAAATATTGTCACTAAATGGAACAATAAGTAACAATATGAAGTAAACACAATATAGGGATGCATGAGGAAAACCCCTATTTAACGAGTTGGCTTTATTCGCATTATCAATGCTCATTCTATCATGGACTAACAGGAAAGTTGAAAAGTTAACCTATTTAGCCATAAATGAACGTAGTGAGGAATAAAACATTTTAAAAATAATGTACTGTACACTAGACTAATTTTGAATTAAAGGTTTTCCTGAATGAAATTTTGTGTAGAATCTTGAAACCTGTAGGGTCCTGTTATTCAACATATCTTGTGAACAAATCAATATTCTCAAAATTATTTATATGAAGAACGAACACAGAAATTGATTCGATGTTGATCCAGATTGGAGACAGACTGAACTGAATACGAAAGTGATTGTTCGGGACAAAAAGAGACAATTTGTCTCTTCATATTTAGATGGAGTGAATGCTGGACAAGCCACATTTTGTTAATTTGTAATAGAAGTTAATAAAATTAAATTTGTCTCATTTACATTTTACCTTCTTTTCACTTAAGAGCTACCGCACATTTTCTTTAAAAAATGTGCTCAGGTAAATAGCTACGAAATTTTTACACATTTTTACTAAAGTCTAGCATGGCATCTATTTTATATTTTTAACAGAGGGTCTGCAGTTGTTAGCTTGGGAACTAGTGACCTAAATAATCGACTTTGACGGTTGATCAAAACATGAGAATATCTATATAAATAATTTGAACTGGTAATGGAAATTATGGGAAAACGGCTGAACGGATTTTAATGAGTGACCCCTCATTTTCATGCCTAGCATCCAAAGATTTTCGGAAAAGTAGTAGTTTTCAGTGAAATGTCAATTTTCCTACATAATTTTCCTATTTTCCAAAATCCACCTGTTGTCAGTTTTGAGAACTAATTGTATTGAATCACGGCCGACTTGATTGAATTTCAGAACAAAACACACACTACAATCAACAATAGGCTATTACACGAAGGCTATGACCTGCAGGATTGCCCACATATTTAGAGCTCAATTCAATTTGTTATTAAAAACTGATTCTGCAGTGTATAATTTTCTGAGTACAGCTGTGTATTGGATATTCAAATCTACGAAACTTGAGGTGGTTTGATGACATTATTATCATTAGAAATTAAATATTATTATAGTTAATATCATGATGCGTCTATTCTTCATTAATTGTACATAATATTGATGCTATATTGATGACATGAAAGAGAAACATTTTGAGGTTATGTAAGTAAATGTAGAGAATATCTTAATTTAGATCTTAATTTCTATAATTTACTGAGTGACTGCTATATATAACTACAAAACTTAAGATAATAATATTGTTATTAAAAATCAAATATTTTTATACTTATTAAACCAGTGGGGTTGGGTCTTTTTCATATACTTAATGGCGGTGTAGTGTAGATATTGATATGTGTTATTGTCTTCAGTATTAGCTCTAGAGAGAGCGCTAAAAATTACAGTTCTTAAGGAAAGATAAAAAGGTATTACTTACTGATAAAATAAGAGGCCTAGAAAATTTTGTAGTCTCCAGATCATTTCAGCAAGATCTCTTAGTAGGATAAAATGATTTTACGCTCTACATTTCAAGTTCTACATGCAGCAGTTATACGAAAATGCTATTGTTCGAAAGCTTAGCAAACCTGACATTTTTTTAAACTTTTGCCTACATCCACAATGACCTGAAATAGCTACTGCTATCGTCCCGACATTGATACTTGCGTTTTAGCGTTGAAACTCAAAAACTGAAGTTGGACAGGTTCAAGAAAAAGTATTTGGCCTAAAAAAATCAATTGAGAGGTAGTATGTTTCATTATTATGGAAGCAAATAACTATCAAAAAGACAAGTATTCTTCATTGAAAATAAATCTGAAAAATTTTTATTTGAACGTTTAACGAACTTAGTTTGCAGCAGCATTTGCTGCACAAGCCACTAGTGTTATCTAAAATGACAAACAGTTATTTCTAAATAACTTAAAGCATTGATTCTGACATACGGTTTTGGTTTTGTTTCACATTTTGAGAGCTATTTTTGGTAATTCGGTAGAAAACGTTAGTTAATATGGCGGCATAGGCGGACAGAGAACCGTTACCTTGGAGGGGGGGGGGAGGCAAAGCAAATCCATAGAAACCCGATATAACGAGATTATGGGGGACATCATTTATCTTCTCCCCCCGTTATAGCTTGACCTTGATACAGTATATCGCAATATGATCATTTAATAAAGGTATTATAAAATAAAGTAAAATTGTAACAAAATATACAGACCATTTTACTTCCCCCCCCCCCTCTTGTACGGAGGAGGGACCCGAAGGCTTGCACTGAGGCTTATTGTGCTTACACTGCTATTCTGTGAATGACTGGGTAGCCGAACGGCCGTGCTCTTGTACAAGTACAGCACGCCGCATCGTGAACTTAACCCAGGCTTTTGTATGGATGATGATATGTGAATTAATGATGGCGAAATGAGGTCCAACACCGAAAATTATCCAGCAATTCTGCTTCAATTGGTTGAGGAAAACCCCAACCAAGTAATTTGTACCAACCAGGATTTGAACATGGGCCCACTCTTTTCATGACCAGACGTGCTAACCAATACTCCACAGCGGTGGGCCAATAATTTATTTATTTATTAGCAAGATTTACTAGGAACTCTAATTATTTTATTTAATCTCGTCAAGTTTACACATTATACCGGGATCACTTTTCTTTTTTCTGCATTGTTCTGCAGTATGTTATTCATATTCTCCAAGAGGCGGCCTGAACACCTGCAGAGTTCTAACACATGAGTAAAGGCTGTTACAAAAGAAACATTACAGTGATTCCATTCCTCAGATGAGGTATAGAAATTCTTATACATTCAGAAATTTAAAATAAATATTATAGTCCAGGCACATGATCTGAAGACATTAATTCGTCAATTTAAGCACAGAAACTTAATCATAAACAAAAGCAAGAAAAATATTTTGAATTCAATATTTTGTAACGTTAATAAAAAAAAAAAAAAGTTCGGCCAAGTTTGGGGGGGGGGCACTGCCCCCTCCATAACTCCGCCTATTTGTATGGCGGACATCGAGGATCCGTGATAGGTTAGATTTGGTTTGTTCAGGTTTTTGGTACGCCTACCCAAATATGCAATGCAAACCAAAAACCTCAACAAACCAAACTTAACCTGTCACTGATCCTCGATGCCTTTGATGTCATATTGACTTAAGTTTTCTACCGAATTAAACTATTTTTTTAAACTGAATACAGTCTTACTTTATTTTAAAAAATTACACTACCACATAGGCTACGTGCACGCAATATTCTCACATACATGCCTTCGCTTTTCAACCCAGGGTTTCATAAATTGTTGTAGTATCTAGGCACAAATGACTTAGTGTGCGCATCGTAAACTATAATCAACTCAGGAGAGCACGGTGGTTGACCAACTTAATTTGATTGATTTACTCGGTGTCCTTATCCTTGCGTCGCTTTACTACTGTTACATTAGTAGGCTTAGGCGCACTACTGAATGTTCGTACAATACCGGAAAGTACAGAAAACGAATGTTGGGGAAAAAGACTCAATGAAGATCTCTCTACCAGCAGTGATGTGTATTTGATAATCCAAACTACTACTGATCCCAATTAGTTCAGATTAACGAGGTTCTACTGTACATTTAAACTATTTTATTGGCAAAATTTGAAGTTTGTTTTGGTTTTTTCCCTGTTGTTTTGATTTTCCTCTATTGTTTAGATTTTCCCTTATTCTGATTTTTCCGTATTGTTTTAAGTTTTTCTAATTGTTCAACCTAGGCCTATATGTTTGCAAACTGGCGCTAGTACTTACGTCCGTACGAAATAACGACGATGAAAAGATTTCAAGTTTAATTTTTTTATAGGAATCAAGCACTGTAGTTAGGCAAATTAAACAGTAACAAACTGGATTGGATATTGAATATCACCACATCTTAACACAAATGTCATACCACTTCAATAACCTATGCAATGAAAGGTAACATTGTTCTGCTCTCCGTCGAAGTTTTTGACAAGGTTAGAGTGGATTTAAATAGAGATAGCTAAGTGATAGACCGAGGTCTGTGAAAGATTATTTCAGTTTCATACTCATTTGTAGTGTAGCTATATTTCATTTTTCAATGTGCCTTGATAGATTGCTGTAGAGCTAGAGGAAGCAGTATAAATACTCTTCAGGTTTGCAAGTGTCGTTTAATAGCAAGGAAACATGTTATAATTAAAATAAACTAATTTAACTGTTTAAAATAGACCTATCTAAAGCCAATCTTTATGCCGTAAGTATTAATAAAGAACATTTTATGTTGGTGCATCTCTGACATACGAAACGCTTAAAACTATGACTTAATTACGTTTTCATGGAGTATTCAGATCGAACTGAATACACTTACCGTATTGAAATCTTCATGAAAACGGGGATTCAGTTCGATCTGAGTCTCAAGGTCGATACACCTAAAAAGTGGGATCGGATCGTATTCAGTTCGATCTCAATACGCTAAGCGCGTGATCGTCATTTGTTTGATGTGTCAGCTGTTTAACCAACAGCGAGGGACATATCTGCAGTGCTTGGGAAAAGTGACATAAGTCAGTTTCCACAAACCATTTTTGATAATTTATTGACTTACACTGGTTTATGTCGATTTTATTTTTTTTTCTGTATGAATTATTGTAATGGGAGAAATAGGCCTACTTATGTAATTTTTTTCCAAGCGAGCAGATGTTCCGTAAGTTGTCAATAAATTATCAAAAAAGATTTGTGAAAACTGACACGTCACTTTTCCCAAGCACTGCAGGTATTTATGTTGAAAAAGAGTTGTAAAACATAATATTTCGTGTTTTCCTAAAAGTCAATATTACCATTATTCATCAACAACCAGATTATTAAGTTTCCATGCGTCTCATTTGGGAAACACAACACTGTTTATAGCTAATGTCTACAGAGTGACCAACACGCTAATATGTCGAGGATATGTTAACCAACGTAACTACTTTCGAAGCTTCAGCTTCCGTACTCAGATCGTTTTCAATACGTATCGAAAATTGCATGAAAACAGGGATCGTATTCAGATCGAAATGAATACTGCATGAAAACGTAGTAAATCTTAATGTCTAAAAATCCGGGCGCATGTTAGGAGTAAATGTATGCCTATAGGCCTAGCCTACTCTTAAAAATTCTGCTAGCAGATGAAGGATATCAAAGAAGATGAGAGAAAATTAAACATTGTACATTTATAAAATTAGCATTGCGAAACTTTCAACAACAGACCTATTAATGTATATAACACATATTAAATACAATAAATACTTGCTTAAAACTAAGGCACTTTTAAAACGTCTGTTTTATTATAGGCTTACTTCAGTTTCTTTCAATTTAACGCATGCGTTCGAGGGTTTTTTATAATAATATTTGTATTAATTTGTTTTATTGCAATGTTTATTAAATAAGAATCTGTTAAATTTGTCCGAATCATTTTATAAATGTAATGAAAAAATACTAATAACACATCAATAGGATGGTTATTACTTTATTAGGATTTTGAAATTCACTACGGACAAGTAGGCCTACTAATGTAAAACATTTAGACGTAAAAGTTTTACTCTTTATTTAATAACCTTCCGAAACTCAACAGAAATTATGTTCATAGGATTTATATCTGAAAACTGTACAATCAAAATAAGTTGCACTATTGTTCTTACTTACATCATTGCTGTCATTACTGGCTTATTACCCAAAGTATTCCACACAACGATTTATTACAGACTGAGAAGCAGAACAATTCCCGCTATCGCCATTGCGCATTTGAAGTATCCGTTTCAAAATGGACCAATAACTATGAAGTATTCAATAATTACGCTCTCCTAACAGCCAATAGGAGACCGCATTTGTTGTCGGCAGAGAAGCTTAAAGCAGACCAGGAATGAGAGAGTTTTTTACATTGTAGCAAAATCAGGCTTGCCACACACACCGAACTCTACGCAATTTTATACGTCTATTTACTGAAAGAAATCCATTTATAATTAAATACAGAACAAGTAATTAAAATTATAAATATACGCAATAAACTCGCCACATAAAGTATAATAAAATAAACGAAATGAATAACAAACAGTTAAACCAGTAGAAAAAAATATAACAGAGTTCTTCAATAATAATTGAATGCAATCACATTCAATTATTATTGACATGCCACGCAATAGATTGCCTAGATTACTTAAAAACTACACCCCATCAGGCACAAGAAACCAAGGAAGACCATTGAAGAGACTCCTCGACATCTGATTTGAGATCGGATCAGGTCAACAGTGGCCTAACTCCTGAAAGCTACATAATTATGATTATTATTATTATTATTATTGACAAAGTATTATAAAATAGGCGAAATGAATAACAAACAGTTAAACCAGTAGAAAAAAAATAACGGAGTTCTTCGATAATAACTGAATACAATCACATTCAAATATTATTGACTGCTTTGAAATATTTGGGGGGGGGGATATGACTGCTTTTTCCCCACTCTTTACGGAGGAGCGACCCGAAGGCTTACACTGCAGCCTGAGGCTTATTGTGCTTACCACTCCTATTCTGTGAATTATTGGGTAGCCGAACGGCCCCGCTAAAAAAAAAGTCCTTATATATTTTACAGAAAGTTTATTTTAGTAGGTTATTTTACGACGCTTTATCAACATCTTAGGTTATTTAGCGTCTGAATGAGATGAAGGTGATAATGCCGGTGAAATGAGTCCGGGGTCCAACACCGAAAATTACCCAGCATTTGCTCATATTGGGTTGAGGGAAAACCCCGGAAAAACCCTCAACCAAGTAACTAGACGCACTAACCGTTACTCCACAGGTGTGGACTACAGAAAATAACATTGTATGATTTTTCATATAATATCCATGGAAATTGCTTAAACCGAGATAGATGCCGGCCCGGATGGCTCAAGCGATAGGGGCACGGAATGTCTCTATCGCTTGGTCCGAAGGGCTATGGGTTCGAGTCCCGCCTCGGGCATGGGTGTTGTGTTTGTATTAGTGTAAGTAAAAACAAAGGAAACAAATGAAAACAGAAAACAAAGATAACTTAAAAAAAAAGATGGCGAGTTGAAAACTGCGATACTTTTTCCCTTTCACTACTTCATTTATCCTTCGTTGATCCTTGCAGCGATGATAAACATGAGCTATCTGATCATACTGTTGCGTGCGTGCGTGTGTGTGTGTGATCAGGGGTTTCATTGTCACTACTACAACCCCAATTTATGATTCTGTTCCCGTTTACTGCAGTTTTATTTTGAGCAGTTTTTTTTTGGGGTATTTATCAATTAGATCTATTATCAATAGTTATATATCAATCGCTAATCACTTAACAAATACACACAAACTACGATCATCATAAGAAAAGGTCACTAAAACTGAATGTTAATAACAGTTACTATTAAATTTTGTAACAAATTTGTTTATGAAAAATATTGGACATTAATAGTAATTTTATCTGTTATCAGTAGTACATCTCACTTGACGATATGTGTCAGAGGAAGAACAAATTTGTTTGTATGCATCTGAAGTCTGATTAGTGTAATATGTAGGTAGTCGGCGATGTATGCAATGGAGGGGGAAAGGAACTGGCCACCCTACCCCATTATCTCCTGGCCTAGTTGCCTCATGAATGATGACCTTTTGGTGTCACTTATGAGGTTCAAACCTGTCTTCAGACAGTTGGCTAAACAATAATAATTTGTTATTACAGTCAAATACACTGTTAATATTATTGAACTATACAGTAGTTGTTTAGTGAACTGTCCGAAGACAGGTCTGAATCTCACAAGTGATACCAAGAAGACACCACTTATGAGGCAACTAGGCCTGGAGATAATGGGGTAGTGTGGCCAGTTCCTTTCCCCCTCCATTGCATACAACGCCGACTAGCTACATATTACACTAATCAGACTTTAGATGTATACAAACAATATTGTTCTTCCTCTGACACATATCGTCAATGATAACTAAGGTTCGTATAAAGTAGCTGTATCAGGATAGGCTGTATAGCTGTATAGGATAGGGTCTTCAGAACACTACCCCTTCCACTAACTAAAACTCTACCTTCTGGGAAAAGCCCTCCCCCACCCCCTAGCTAAAACTTCAGTGAACTGTCTGGGGGACACGGACAACTATAGTCAATGTTTGTAAACAAAACGCACGGACCAAGGATGCTGTTCTCCAACCAGGAGATTGACCGTGAATGGAATGTGTTTACTATTGCGTCATCTATTGGAGCGAAGTAGATAGATAATATTACTGTTATAACGTCAGTTTAAAAAAACATACCGTACGCTCTCCTGCATATGTTATTTTCTGTATGGAAGGATTAAAAGAGTGGTATAATATATAATATAATATAATAAAGGGCAGTAGTGTAGAAGAATGCTGGGCGGAGTTCAAGCAGATTATATTAACAGGAATACAGAAATTTATCCCGGTTAAACGCTTATCAAACAATCCCGATCCGGAATATTATACTAAATACATACGGAAACTGAAAAGAAAACTAAGGAAATCCTACAGACAGCGCAAGGAAAGCCTTGCAAAACAAACAAAATTCACACAACTATCGAAAGAACTGCTTAATGCGAAGAAGATAGCGCAGGAAAATTATCTAAATAAACTTTTCAAAGGTGAACAAAACGGGTGGGGGGAATTTTATAAATATGTGAAGAGACGACGCAAGGAAAACCATACGAGCCTCCCCCTAAAAAATGACCGCAATCAATTTATTGTACAGGACAGCGAAAAAGCAGAAAAATTAATTTCCTATTATGCCACTGTTTTTGGGATGAGGACAATAGTACCACACTTAGCTTCTGTGGGAAATACGGGTCAGTTTTCTATCAAGCCTAGGGACATAAGGAGAAGGATCTCTAAATTGAAAACTCATAAATCAGTAGGACCTAATGGTATCGCCGGAGACGTACTAAAATTGGGAGGGGAAGCCATGATTCCCTATCTAGTGCGTATATTTGAAATATCAATTAACAATGGTACTGTCCCGCGAGATTGGAAAGATGCAATAGTGGTGCCAATTTATAAGTCAGGGTCTCGCTCAGATACAAAAAATTACAGACCGGTCAGCCTCACCTCTGCGGTTTGCAAACAGATGGAACACTTGATTTCAGCTTATCTAAGGCAGCATTGGGATGACTCAAATTGGTTACATAACTGTCAGCATGGATTTCGGGGGGGCTATTCATGTGAGAGTCAATTAGTAACGGTATATCAGGATTTAGAAGACGGAATAGATTCCAATAGCCAAGTAGATGCAGTGATTATTGACTTTTCACGCGCATTCGATGTAGTCCCACACGATATATTGTTGGTTAAACTACAATCAACGGGGATTGACTTCAGAGCGCTTCAGTGGATCAAGGAATTTTTAACTTGTCGCACTCAGAGAGTACGGGTAGGGGAGGAATTATCGAACCCAATTGAAATTACTTCCGGGGTCCCGCAGGGGAGTGTCTTGGGGCCTCTTCTATTCTTGGCTTTTGTAAATGATCTGAAGTTAATATCTTGTCTAGGGTTCGCTTATTCGCGAATGATTGTATGGTATATAGGGAAATAAAAAGTCATGAAGATACTACTCTTCTCCAGAATGACCTCAATGGAATAAACGATTGGGCAATAGCCAACAAAATGAAAATAAATTCTCTAAAGAGCAAAGCCATCAGCTTTACAAGGAAAAGAAATAAAATAGTCGCATCGTATACGTTAGGGGGTGAAACCATTCCGGAAGTTAACAAATGTAAATACCTCGGAATAACATTTAGCAGCGATCTCGGCTGGGGGGAACACGTTACAGACACAGCGGGAAAAGCATGGAGAGCGTTACACTTTGTGATGAGGGTACTAAGAAAAGGTTCTGATAAATCCAAAGAGATTGCATATCAATCACTAGTACGTCCAGTAATGGAATATGGTGCTGCATGTTGGGATCCTTACAGATTAGAACATATTAAGACACTGGAAAAGATTAAAAAACGGGCTCTTAAGTGTTGTCGGAAAAATTCACCATTAAAATGGGACACACTCACGGACAGGAGAACGCGAATTCGATTATGCGCACTGTTCAAAACATACAGAGGTGAGCCTGCCTGGAGAGAAATAAAAAAATAGGTTGCAGCCGCCAAATTACTCTTCCTGGAACGACCACTCATATAAATTGAGGGAAAGAAGGCAGAGGACGGACACTGGAAAGTTTTCTTTTCTCAATCGTACTATCAGGGACTGGAATGCTTTAGCTGCAGACTTACTAAAGGCTTTACCAACAACCAAAAATGCATTTAAAAATAGGCTTAAGGACCTTACTAATAGACGGTAATTATACACAGTATTTAAAGGGTGTAAATGATATGTTGTTATTGAAGTGTTGTATCAGTGAAGAATTATGTTGTGTCAGTGAAGTGTGTTGTATCAGTGAAGAAGTATGTCCTGTCAGTGAAGTGTGCTGTGTAAGTGAAACGTGTTCCTGTCAGTGAAGCTTTATAGTTTATAGTGGCAGTGCAAAGAATTTGAACAGTGAAATGTTTTTGAAGTGTTAGTGAAATCAGGATAGAATCAGGGAAATGTGTCGTAGTTCCAGTGTAGTGAGTGAGTTGATAGCGAAATGAGTGTAATGTTGAAAGGACTTTTGCAGATATGAACATATACTCGTGGGTTTTAGTTCGATCTTAGTTTTAAGATACAAATTAGAATATTTCAAATGTTATTTTAAGTGATCGTTTCATTTAATTTAGTATATTCCCTGTTGTTGTTGTTGTTATTATTATTATTATTATTATTATTATTATTATTATTAGTATTAATTATTAGTATTATTATTAATTATATTTTTAATTAATAAGTTTATTATTTCCATTATTGAGTGTAATTAGTTACCACTGCCATCGGGTATATACCCATTGCAGTGTGAATAAATACATACATACATAATATAAAAACAATATTAATATAATGAATCTGAGTAACTCTCAAAGCACAAACCATAACCAGGAGATTAACCGTGATACAATTTTGTAACTAGGGTAGTATAAGACGTATGTGTGTATCGTTTATGCTTTGAGAGTTAGCCAATGGAGATGCGTATACCCACGTGTGTGACCTTATGACATCTTATGACGTCAACATTCATTCACAGCATTACTCCGCTGCGTCTCATTTCCCTGAGACTTTCTCCTGGTTGGAGTGCAGTATCTATCCTGATGCAGATACTTCATCCGAACCATACTGATAACCTGATAAGTGATAATAGATGTACATATCAGTCAGAATCTCAATCAGAGGTAATTTAATTATTAATTACGCAATATTTTCGCTTGGTAATACGACCGTTACTGTTCGATCGCAATAGTCAACTGTTCGAAGACAGATTTGAACCTCGAAACACCGAGAAGGCATCACTCATGAGTAGAGCCCAGCGTTTGGTCACAGAGCCCGATTAGCTGTGTACAAAGTATACAGGCTGCAGAGTCAGTACAGTCAGTTTCTGATACAGTATAGTGAAGTATGATAGTATCTTGATAGCCGAGTAGCGTTTTCTGTGCGTTTCGTTTATGCTAAAGCTAACCGATTCTCAGACTTATTGAAGCTGTGGATATCTATGACAAATTTAATCGTACTATTATCAAATTACTTCATAAACAACCATCTACTCATTCCAACTTACAATCAGTTCAGAATTGCATATCAGCAAATAAGATAGTGACTATTCAGAAAGTAAGAATCCTAAACATTTGGAAGTTAACTCGCTGATAGAAGAGTTTAGAATCAATATTTTAGTTCGAAAGGGTTAACAACAGTTCACATTCTGAAATTACAGCAGAAAAACGATATTTTACACAGAAGCACTGAAAACCCCGCACAAAAGTAGTAGGTACTTCTCAAGGAGACTCAAAACAGACTTTTTTCCTTTCATATTTTGCTGCTACACTGTCAATATTCTACCGGGTCGTCATTTTGTTTTTACTAACATTTCTAATATTAACCTGGCTATACCTTTCGATTAACGGTTGAGAACAGCAAACACTACGTTACCCCCTTCCATGACCGGAGTTTGATGACGCTAGTGTAAAATATAAACAAATCACTTTACTAGGTATAGGAGGAAAGAAAAGTAGTGCATCCATTTACATAAACTAGAAACTATTACGATTTTCAGTTTGATAATTTTCGTTAGGTTTTTATTTACTCAAAATACAGTACAGTATTGTTAATTATCAATTAATTATTAATTATAATTAATAAGTGTTTTACTCAGTAACTGAACTATCCAGGCGGACATATTCATTATGCAATGTACAGTACACTGTCTACAGCACATTAGCATACAATATAGACAGTGCATTTAAATTGAAAAATAATCAAAATCTGGATATTTAAACAAATTGTTGAAAATGATAGCCGTTCATTTCTATACGGGCTTCAGTTCTTTTGTGTACATATTATCGAAAACGTTTTTAAGCATATCTTCTGAAATTGAATGTACGTATTGTTTCTGGAATGTAATTCTTTAATTCTTTTATTGTTGTAGGATGTTTAACAAACACAATTGTTTTACAGTAACCCCAAGAAATACTAATGCAAAGCATCAGTGGACATGGGGGACCATAAACCTGTACCTCTTGAAATAATTCTGTACCTACTCTATAACAGAGTACCTAACTTACGTAGGCTATTGTAAATTCAATCTTCACTTCTGTCCGATTCGCACAGATAAATTTACTCAGATTGCTATGTACTGTCCGTCCAAGTAGTTACGTCGCAGGGTCGTAGAAAGGGGGGAAATTACGTGACAGTTACTTAACGAGGCCCTTTTATTTAAATTATTTCAAACAACTGTATACTATTACGTAGACGTCCTATTCCTGACAGCAAATGTTTTCAGAAAAGAGCTAACAGCCCAGCCACTAGCTCTACAAAGGGGCCAGCAGAAACGTGTGGAGGAAACTGGGAAGCGACGTAACCAAACGGACATAGTACCTGTGCGAAAATATGATTCAATAATGAATGCACTTTATTCACTGGAAAATGCGACCATATTTCTGGAAGTACTATACTCATTCAGTACTGTATACTGTGACCGTAAGGCGACTTTGACTGCATATGCGGCCTTAGTGGAAGTTTACTAGTAGAAGGGTGGGAGTGAAGTACATTCAGAAACTCAGGTACCGGTACAATAAAAATTGAAGTAAAAATAAAATGATGTCCCTTTATAAGGACTTGTGTAACATGATGTTTTAGCTAATATTTCATTTTAAGAAGTCGAAAATCGTAATTTTAATATATTTACAGAAGCACTCTAAAAGAAAACCTCCTTGTGCAATAACAGTGCGTAAACATTTCGCTCTCTGCTATAAAAATGTTTTAACTCACATAAATAACGTTATGACAGATAAGAAAATATGGGTTTCGCCATACGAAACAACAGATGTAACTGGGAGATTCGTAGGTCATGTTACCGCGGAACATCGCCATCTAATAGTATAAGGATAGAGACATAATTATCTGATATTCCACATTTTTAGTTTGTACCAGCTAATTTTTGAGGTTGATAGGAGTTTTTCTATATAAAAGCATTTTCTAATAAAGGGAAGAAATGTTTAATTGGAAACACTACAACATGATCATCAAATGTATATTACACAAAAACCAAAATATAAAGATCTCCTGCAATTCTATAGAATTTTGTGTTTGTTTTAAATTTTGTTTTTAAGTTTTTGTTGTCATATAATATTTGGAGATCTTTTGTTACAATAATACTCTGTTGTATAGGCCTAGACTATATTGTGTAGAATTATTTCGTATGTCAAAAAAAATTAACTGCCTCCCATTAGAGGTAGCCCAGAAGAACTCCGTATACTCTCCTACATGAATTTTAAAATATTAAATGTTTACATAAATTTGTTGACAGAAAATTAAAATAAACATATATGAATTATAAAGTGAAGAAAGAGAAATTAAACAGAGCGAATGTGATGACTCAGAATTTGGCAAGACCGTTTCAAAACTGAAGTTATGATGTCAGTAGTGTCAGTGGTAGTTCAAAAGTCTTCCTGAAGCTTTCAAAGAACTTGGGAATCACACCACGAGCTCCAATAAGAAGACCAATCACCTCAATGTTTTCAAGCTGGTATTTTGCTTTGAAGTAATCAACTGTTGGCAGATAAATGTTGATCTTTTCTTGACTGATATCCTCCGGCTGGCTGCTCCCCGTTTCAATCCTTATGGTAGGATCAATTATGTAACCTTTCTTGGTAGTCTGGGAGTACGCTATGAGACTTTAATGATAATCATAGACAAAGAAATGAGGGCACCATTGCATCTTGTGGGGATTCACTTATCCAAATGCAGTCGACCTGGTTGGCGAGTTGGTATAGCGCTGGCCTTCTATGCCCAAGGTTGCGGGTTCGATCCCGGGCTAGGTCGATGGTATTTAAATGTGCTTAAATGCGACAGGCTCATGTCAGTAGATTTACTGGCATGTAAAAGAACTCCTGCGGGACAAAATTCCGGCACATCCGGCGACGCTGATATAACCTCTGCAGTTGCGAGCGTCGTTAAATAAAACATAGCATTTAGCATTTAGCTTATCCAAATGCAGGAAGAAAGAAAGGAAGGAGCAATGTGAGTTTCGTCACTAACATGTTCACTGCGATAGCTGGTCCTCTCTATGGATTTTAAATAACCATTTTTGGCTTATGTATTAGTTTATCTTTCAAACAAGTTAATTATTTTTTAAATGAAGAATCTCTCTTCCAATTATTATTTTGAGGGGCGAGACCCCTCTATTAATATCAATGGGGGCAACGCCCCTGGTTTTATAAAAGTTGAGGGGACAGAAAGTGCCTTGTCCTCTCAAATCAGCGCCTATGGAAGATATTATTTTGGAACTTATAATGTTGGCCACCGAGCGGGCTAGCGGTGTGGTAGAGGGCTGGCCTTGTATTCGGGAGGTCCGGAGTTCGATTCCAGTGGCCGGTAATCCTAACTGAGGTTTTTCATGGTTTCCTCAGTTATTTCCAGGCAAATGCCGGGATTGTACCCCTTGAAAGTCCGGCCATGGACGGCGATCCTTCCCTTAATCCTTTCATATGTGTGAGTGAATGATGTGTAATGTCTTAAATGTTTGTGTTGTATCGGAGGTGGCCCTGGCATTGAGATGATCCCTCGTCCGGGGAGGCCCTCCATGTCCTTGTGTGGTCAAAAAAGTATGTATGTGATCCAATAGATTAATTCCTCTCCCGGCAGGTCGCGGCCCTGTAAGGCCCGTGTGGCGTGGGTCGTGTAAATGAACCTATTGTCCCGTCGCTCTAATTTCCGGCAGCCAATCGCGTTGCAGGTCGGCTACATTTAAATGTGTGCGTCTTGTGATTCGCTTATGAAGACGTTATTCATTTGTTAAGGCTAGATAAATACTTAATATAATCGCCCGCCATTTTGGCTCTTTCGTTGGCGTTCGCAGAAAGCACACGAAGACGTTATTTGCCGCTCAATTTATTTGCTCAATTACAGTGCATTTGATTTATTATCATAGGAGCTACGGCATGATAATGTTTAACGGCGTGGCAAATAGATTCGTCGTATGGTAGCTCGGCAACAAAAGAACAAAAATGGCGAACGATACTACCTACCTAGACTTTATAGAGACTTCACTTCCTAAGACGTAAGCAAAGAGGAGGAGTCACGCCGGGAATAACAGCGTCGCGACTATAAAAGGGAGAGGCTAAACTAAGGGAAAGAAAGAAAGAATAATGTTGATCTACAATTAAAATAAAATTAACGATTAATTCGTCCCATTTAGACTAGGTTTATTTTTCATTCAGCATGTCGTTGGCTTACAATATGAAAGAAATATATTTTTAAAGGGGAAAAAGATGCTTTGGAAATCTATATCGTGAGTACACTTACCATGCAAGTTATAATTTATCATCTTGAGCTCTAGGTTTTATGTACGCCGCGGTTATATCAAAGTATGTTCAACAATGGAAGTATTTTATAACGCGCCGACATTATAGCGGTGTCGAGTTTGAGTCGACTGCATGAGGATTAATTTGATATAATTATCGCCTGTTGCATTTATTGATATGAAATATCTGCCGTCGCGCCGGTCAAGAACAAAATTTATACAGACTTTAATATTTGGAACCTGACATAGATATTATGTTTGCAAAAATAAAGAATAGTTTATATTTTTTCGCTATACAAAGAGGAGAATGGCTACTCGTATCAATGAATTTCATAAAGAATATCATTTTTATACAGAGTGTTCAATAAGTATGGAATATCACTCATAACTTCTTAAATTTTATTTGTGTTATACAAAAGCCGTTGGAGATAAACCATAGAATATGATACAAGTGTTCGAGAAAAGTTATTCAGGCATACAGAATGTGACAGTAAACTTTATTTTTTTAAATGGTACTCTATTTTAAGATTTGCATATTACAAATCTCCATTAAATTTTACGTAAGAATATGTATAAATTTTACTCATTTACTTGTTTCATGGTCAATAAACTTGAGACAAATTTAAGTATGCAAAATCATGTTGAGTCGTCCATAAAACTAAACAAAACACGATCATTAACCAAACTTTGCAAGAGATACTGAAAATGAGAATCATTCACAGCCAAACAATGTCTATCACGAAAATAGTCCATTGTCAGAGTTATATGACTCACATATTCCATCTCATATATAATTATTCCTTTAGATCTTCAGTATTTTTTCGTTTATCCCATAGGCGAAGAGAGAACAGTTTCCTTTGAGAGAGGAACAAAGCAAAACCATAGAATCCCGATATAACAAGGTTATGGGGGTCATTATTTATCTTCTCCCCCCGTTATAGCTTGACCGTGGTACAGTATATCGGAATATAATCATTTAATAAAGGTATTTTCGAGGGGCATATCTCTTACAGTGTGACAGCCATATTCGCGATGTTTTGGAGCGAGTTGTACAAGGCTTGAACTGTAGGTCTACTACAAATTATAATAGAGTATAATTTAAAGCAGTCTCCCTATTTTTCTCTCTCATAAACAAAAACTTGTATGGCTACATCAATAACACAATGTAACAGTGCTAACAGAAACTTTTTTATCTGAAGCTACTGTAAACTCTAAGGGTCATATTCATAGACATTCTTAGCGCGGGCTTCCGGTGGATGATCAGCGAACTAACGTTTTTCGTATTCATTGTTCTGCAGTATGTCATTCATATTTCTCCAAGTGGCGGCCTGAACACCTACAGACTTGTAACACTTGTTGATTATAGTCTGTTTAAAAAAAAACACATTGCAGTGCTTCCATTTCTCAAATGAGTACAGAAATTCTCACACATTCAGAAATTTAAAATAAATACAGTAGGCCTATTACAGTCCAGACAGAAACTTAATTATAAAGAAAAGCAAGAAAAATCTTTTGAATTCAATATTTCCTAGAAAACAAAGGAGTTAAGACAAGTTTGGGGGGGGCTATGCCCCCCTATGCCCCCTCCCCCATAACTCCGCCTATGGTTTATCCTGATACACTCTGGACTTCAAATAACATCAAAGGAAGAAATTATACTGTGGTGTGACCAGATTTCTCGAATGTCAAGCACATAAAACGTTTCACGTTAATAGATGACAAAAAAAGACTTTAGTGTTGCTGAACTGAAATATAAATAAAAAAAATGAGGTGCACTTATTACGAAGAGGTTTTACAAATGAAAAAAAAAAAAATACAGCCAATAAGTCTGGGAGTGGCTCGGCTGTTATATGCAGTACGTTCCCAGCATATAGTGGTTTGCACTGAGGGACTCGTTTTATGGATAAAAAGTATAATCTCCGGTTAATACTCAGAACAATACAGCTGTACGATGACGCACAGTGTATTTAGAGAGTCTAGCCGGCCAAAAGTCATTTCTCTAAAACTAATTGCTCAATTTTCATAAAATTTGGTGTGCAGCTTCTAAATTAATGACAGTGAGTAAAGTTTTTAAACAAAATAACAATTGATTCTACAAAAAAATAGCAATTATTGTAAAAGAATAGATATATTTTTTTCGATTTGAATGAAAAAATAAATTACTATTCATAATGGGGTATGCACCTAAAATTGAAAGAGTAAGAGGAAGGAATACTCCTATGTAGGCTACCATACTCGTTCAGAAGTCACATGCATCGCCATCAGAATCTGAATCCTCGCTGTCAGTTTCTCGTTCGGCAGCACGGGGTAATGCAGGCTGGGAGAGTAAATTGTTGCTCTTCTTGAAATCGACCGCGATTTTGTCCCCTTAATTTCCATAAGTTTGTGATATAAGGGTCCGAAGAAATAAGTAGCCTATGGAAAATATCGGTATTTGTGTCTTTCTTGATGTTTTCTTGTGAAGACTTCTCTGAAACATCTATTATTTTTGTTTCTCGTCTTCTGGGTTTTCTCAGATAATATGTAGTTGTCCAGTAGGTATAGCTCGCGCAAGAAACGATTACGTACCGAAAAGCAATGATGGCGTTGCTGTCTGTTTTGACGTGTGTATGTAGGCACGCCGAGGGGGGAGAGATACGGGCCGATGGAAGTACTGTTTCTTCTCTGAAGATGAACATATGAGGACATCGCTGTGGAAATAAAGAACGTAGCAAGAGAAAAATTCGAAGCTAATTAAACGCGCAACATATGTTTACTTACTTACAAATGGCTTTTAAGGAACCCGAAGGTTCATTGCCGCCCTCACATAAGCCTGCCAGCGGTCCCTATCCTGTGCAAGATTAATCCAGTCTCTATCATCATACCCCACCTCCCTCAAATCCATTTTAATATTATCCTCCCATCTACGTCTCGGCTCCCTAAAGGTCTTTTTCCCACCGGTCTCCCAACTAACACTCTATATGCATTTCTGGATTCGCCCATACGTGCTACATGCCCTGCCCATCTCAAACGTCTGGATTTAATGTTCCTAATTATGTCAGGTGAAGAATACAATGCGTGCAGTTCTGTGTTGTGTAACTTTCTCCATTCTCCTGTAACTTCATCCCACTTAGCCCCAAATATTTTCCTAAGCACCTTATTCTCAAACACCCTTAACCTATGTTCCTCTCTCAAAGTGAGAGTCCAAGTTTCACAACCATACAGAAGAACCGGTAATATAACTGTTTTATAAATTCTAACTTTCAGATTTTTGGATAGCAGACTGGATGATAAGAGCTTCTCAACCGAATAATAACAGGCATTTCCCATATTTATTCTGCGTTTAATTTCCTCCCGAGTGTCATTTATATTTGTTGCTGTTGCTCCAAGATATTTGAATTTTTCCACCTCTTCGAAGGATAAATCTCCAATTTTTATATTTTCATTTCGTACAATATTCTGGTCACGAGACATAATCATATACTTTGTCTTTTCGGGATTTACTTCCAAACCGATCGCTCTACTTGCTTCAAGTAAAATTTCCGTGTTTTCCCTAATCGTTTGTGGATTTTCTCCTAACATATTCACGTCATCCGCATAGACAAGAAGCTGATGTAACCCGTTCAATTCCAAACCCTGCCTGTTATCCTGAACTTTCCTAATGGCACGAATGAAATAATAATAATACCGTGCGATACAAGACACGTATTCACATTAGAGATGGCCGATATTTCACAAACCGATATTTTGTCACAGGTGTTTTTTTGTCACAGATAAACCTGTGACTGATGACGCGAAATATCTGTGACAAAATATCGCTATCGAAATCTGCTCCGTATTCAGTACTCTGTGACTGTTGCAACGTCTGCGACTGATATTTTCTCCTCTACGTCGTGGGTTTGCGCATGCGCATGATACAATAACAGCAATCGGGCGACAATAACAGCAATCGGGCGGTGGTATTTGATTATTTTTTCGTGATATTTTGTTCAATATTATTTTTTTCAAAGTGATGATGTGTTGCAAAGTTATTAGCGGCATTATAATAATATAATCATGAACCTGACATTTTGTTTTCATATTAAGTCTGAATATATGTTTTATAAATATTTTATATATCCACCCGAGATCTTCACATTTTCATATTACTGTGAATATATATTAATGTATAAGTATTTTCCACTCAATTTTTACGCAGTAACAATATTTTTTTTAGTTATACTATTAATTACAAACAGAATAGTTACAGGAGCCTACATTATTTTAATAACTTCACATGTACTTTTCTAATTTATGTATGATCCAGTTTTAATGTACAGCTCTGACACGAACAGTGCAGGGTAGTATTAATTAAAATAATTAAACTTAAAATAAAATTATTTGTAATAAGTTCATTACCGGTATGTTGTTTATGGTTATTAACTCTTAGGAAATCGCACAGTGCTTTCTAACATTGGTACTCGTGTGGGGTGTTATTTCACACAATTGATAGGCCTAATCAGTGTTCTAAACTTGATATTTAGTTATATTTATCTAGATATTGTTAAAATCATCAACTTGTAAGTAATTTTCAACTTTTAAATATAATAATATGGGGTAGTTAGCAAAAATTGTCAATTTTATAAATTCCAAAAAGATCTGACATCTAGCAGACACTGCTCCAACAAATCGTTCTCATTGCCCTTGCACACTTTTAAAATAGACCTACACTTACACATAAATGGGATAATTAATTACATTTGAAAATAAGGGGTATCAAACGTAAATCATGTTAGTTCACTCCGTGTCACTGAACGTTATGCTCTTCCGAACTTTCGAAGCATTTCTCACAAGCCGACAACAGCACCTATAGAATTAAAACCGAACGAGATAAAACTTATTTGGCTAAACTAACCTTGAGGTAGTTTCCTTCATATTCCCCTTATACACCTTGCATATACGAATCTGTGACAGGTTAGGTTTGGTTAGTTTAGGTTTTTTATGCCTTGGATATACGATCAACTGCATCTCCACAAACAATCAAATTCAACGATTTTCATTTCCGAAATTACCGAAACTACCTCAGCGCTAGTTTAACCTAAGGAACTGTCTCTCCACAAAAAAATTCCTTATAAATGCAATGATTTTCACATCCGAAATTGCCGAAACTACTTCAGCGCTAGTTTCACCATCTTATTATAAATGATATAGTGATTACACGATTTAAATAATAATAATAATAATAATAATAATAATAATAATAATAATAATAATAATAATAATAATAATAATAATAATACCATTGGTTACCAATACTTTATCTTGTGTAAAATCCTGTCTGAACAACTGTCTTGTTCTGTAATTATTTTCTATTGTTTTTCCGAATACTTATGTTTCGTTAATTTTTATTCTGACTCAATATTATAATGTTAATGCACGACTTAAAATAATGTATCGATTATATTATATACAATAAAAAGGATCTATTTTTAAAACGATTAGGATAATCACATAACCTCAATTTCTCCGTACCCAACTACATTAAAAATTATCAACTGATTCCATATCTACAATCAACTACGATGTAACCTCTTGGTATATAAGGTTAACTTTTTACATGTTACTGTTCAGTTAGATTAGTAGGCCTATTTATTTGTTAATGGTACATGTACATAATTTATTTGTTAGATTTTCCCATATAAACCACTGAAGTGTGGCGTGTACAGAGAAATCGTATTCACATTGCACTGCTCTTCAATATTTCCTGTTAATTTTTATCGGTGTGACAAAATATCGGTATAATTCATGCATATTGTGCTTACTTAACGATATAAAATATCGGTGTGACAAAATCACAGATAAAAGTCACAGATATTTAACTGTCACAGTCACAGTTGTCACAGATACTTGAAAATATCGTTTAAGCTCAACTCTAATTCACATGCAATGGAACAAACAAAAGTCGTAATGTAACTATCACAACGCAAGACTGATTCTATCGATGTCATTTCTCTTCCGAGTCGACTGTAATCTTGAATATCATTGAAGTTATCTCGTGACCTTTCCTATCGCCCGCTCTTCCCTATCGCAGTGTTTGATTCGCATTCCTTCCGTCGGTAATCCGTACTTGCGATACGTATATAATAGAGTGTCCTATGATCTTCTCTCCATAAGTCAAGAGTTTGTGAAGGGTTGCATGCATATGATACTATTTGTACAAGTGTAGACAAATGCTTACATTTGATATAATACCCTGACAAGAGAGCGAAGGTTGCATTTCTCCGAAAAAGTAATTTACCACTTCGATATTATATGTTGTAGAGTGTTATAAACACGCCTATCCAAGAACTGAGCATTAAAAACAGGATTGTGAAATATGATTTTTGGCCGGCTAGCTGCTTGGACTGTGCGACGGCGTGCAACGTCCATTGTTAATCTCCCTACCAAACCACTAACAAAAGTGGTAGAGTAGAGTTTTCTGGAGAAAAAATAGTAGTCTAGTGTAATCTACCACTTACTGTCCTAATGTAAACCGGTCTAGGCTGCGTACCATCTTCGCAATGACACAGCGAGGCTTATGAAATGGAATTAAATTTTCGAGCGGGGGCACTATGATCCAGCACTGCAACCTTTCACGATCTATTGTGCTAACCGTCACGCTTGGTGCATTCTCAAACCCACACGGCTGACTACACTAAGGTTTGCTGCGTATCCAGGTTTCAAGCAGGCCATTCCAGACCTGACGGGGACTCAGATCTGACTACTCATCCACCGCAGTGGGAGAAGAGACTTATGGGTTCTCACGCTGCGAGTTCGCATGCATCAGCAGCTGAAAGCATGTTGTGACCAATTGATCTCGCAGTCTGTTTGCTATTTTTGAAAGAGGAAGCTAATGATGAAGATGAAATTAGAGAAAATTGGAGAATGCTATGTTTGCAGTGAAAGACCTGCTCTTGGACAGAAAATTATGAATGAATGATTACTGTTTTACTGCTAGATGCAAAGTTATTTACGACCAGTAGACCGTCTTTTGCTACTCCACGTACAGTATATAAATTCTATTTTTTTTAATTATTATTCTAGATCAGTGATGTCAAAGCAAGCGCATTTTTCTGACCTTGACGTCGTGCGCGGGCAGCAAGCGCTAAGTATGGAAAGAGGAAGGGTTGTGTATATGAATAAGCAACCTGTTGGATTAAGAAAACAGTGGTGCACAAACTTCAAGCGGAACGTGAAATTTTATGTCGTTACTTTTATATGGCTTCTTTCTGTTTAATATTATCTATATTGTCTGTAAAACAAAAGTACTAACACTGATTTCTTAATATTGCACTTGTGTTTTAAATCTTAATAACATAATAGAGAGTTAAGAAGGAATATTCACTTAAATTCCATAGTAGTATAATATTATACTGTATTAAGTGGATGAAACACATCATTCATAAAGAAAGTGATATTTCAAAGAAAGAGATTGAGTATGACATGATAAGTTTGAATTTATATTGATGGTATCTTTAGCCTTATAAAAGTAATCAATAAACTAATCAAAACAATATTACAGTACAAAGAAAAGTTACCTAGGTACTGTATGTATTTTAAGTGTAACTAATATTACATAACAAAACTCTATCGCATTATGCTTTTAAGGTGATATTTGTCAGCAACTTCCTATCATCAGAATATTAAATTATTTTCTCGAAATGTGCTGAAGCTATAGAGCTGACATTTTTACAACACATGGGCACGTATCTTTTGCTTATGATGTAACAGTAGTTGCTTTGTTAATTCATTTCCTTACAAACAATTTCCATGCGAATATTTTCAAAATTTTCAATACACTATCTTCAGTAATACGTATATATGGTATATTAGATTTACGAAAACATTCTGTAATGCTACTAAATAAATAGGCCTATACCTGAAAATTTCACTTTTCTATACGAAAGTTGAGGAAATATTTCTTTTGAATAAAAAAATCAAACTTGTAAAAAATGAGCATTAAAATTAAAACTTACATTCTTATAATGCAGTTATGCTTCTCAGGAAAATCTAAAAATTAACATGGATACAGTTTTAATAAGTTCTCTTCCCTTTATCTATTGAATCAGTGCTGGCTATCCCTGAATATAGCTCGACCAAGCGGCATATACCACCTCTTTCGTCTGTCTCTTTCCTTTCCGCTGTAAAGCGCTCAGGCTCTCCTGGGCTCTAAAGCGCTTGCTCCTGTGGGCATCAATTGACATGCCTGTTCTAGATACTTCATTATTTTCTTCATAATCCGTTCTTGTGAACGCTCATATTGGTCTTCAATACTTTACGTATATTATATTCCGTTCTCTGCAATCTATCGTTGAACAGTCAAGTAGAACAGCTGTTTGTAACGACCCCAATAAGTAGGCTGTACTTCTCATCCTGCCTTTTTCTCACCTGAAGACGAAGATAGAACCAAATCTTCGAAACGTTGTGAATTCATTTAAAATGGAACAATGGAAAAAAGTCTAATCTACATCTCTTCTTTACAACGCACCATTGTTTCTTTATCTTTGAGATAAAAAAGATTTGCAGAAGCCTCGCACAAATCTGTCAGGACGAATCGGTCCGAGGCGACGCTGCAAGGTCTCTGCTAGTTTGCGCAGAGAGTGTACGTCGCAGCTGTAGAAATCACTCACCATATGCCAGCGGTGACCAAAGCGGGTGTCGTGATTACATCGTGTAATCACAGACATTCAAACGGGTACGAGGAGTTTTCTGTATATTGCTGTGTGTTTCATTCACGTACTGAAGGCAAGCAGTGGCGGTATCATGTCACTCTACAAGCAGTAAGAGGTGGTTTCGTAAAGAATGAGAACTTCTTTGTTGTTCTGTCGGACAAAATGTAATATGTTTACTTTGCTCAACGGTTCAACTAAGAGTATATAGAAAGATTAATTGCCACGCTAAATAATGTATGATTATTATTATTATTATTATTATTATTATTATTATTATTATTATTATTATTATTACTGGCCACTAAGTATGTGTTTCTAGATTTCTTCTGTACGTACATGAATATTGATATTTTTAGATCTTCTCCCTAACAGGATAAAATTATTAGGTTTTATCTCAATTTTAATCTTCTTAATCTTTAGATGAGCGTAACTATTTATTAGTAATTCATTTAATAATAATATTGTAGAAAAACTGATTCAATATTATGTGCCATGAACTGTTAAACGCCAGGAACTGACATGTTTTAAATCATAGCCAGGAAGAGAAAGATGATATAAATAAATGTAAGGAAATCAGCTACCTAATGGGGTATGAAATATCTCGTGCACTAAAGCCTTTTAATAGAACAGAATTTCTCAAAAGAGTAATGATTACAATAGCTTAAATGACCTGTTCATAGGAAGTTTTTAATTTTGAAAAACTACAAATTTCTCGACCAAGTATCGAGAGAAGAATTTAGAAAATCCCTGATTATATTCAAGAGGATGATTGAAAAAGAAGCAAGAAAAATCGTTTATTATCCACTGGCTCTTGACGACAGCAGTGACATTACTGATACAGCAAAGCTTGACATTTTTATCGGCGGGATTGATCAAGATGTTAGCACAGGAACAACCACTGGTTGTAGTTTTCATGCCAAGTACCTTAGCTCGGTCTCCTTACTTAATAGGTTGTCTGTCGCATGTAATCACTGCAGCTCGAGTTTTGGTCACCGCTGCCATAGGCGGAGATGGAACGATTTCCTTAGAGGGAGCACAATAGGACGATAAAATAAGCTAATTCATAGTTATTACTAGGGAGCGGATTTTTGTGTGCTAAAAAATTTAAATATATTTATTTTTTATGTGCTAAAAAGTACGAAAATATTTGCTAAAAATAAAAAAATATATATTTCTTTTAAATATGACAAAAATACCTTACTTAGCTTGGAAAAAAAAATGTTACTAGGTACTCACCCACTATACTTGAGTGCTAATAATTGGCCGAGAATTGCAGTGAACAACAAAGGTCATCTCCAAATTCTCCATCACAAATGCATGCCGATTATCTCTGAATAACGTCAATTTCACCTACAGGCACACCCCCCAATACTTGAGCAAATTTACACATTTTTTTATATCCACTGTTTTTCCCAAACACATTCTGGAATTTGTCCCTTAGTACTTATACTTCTGAACCTGGCAGCGAATCTAGTTTAATTTTCACGGCACGCACCTCCTTGTTTCAGACAGCAGGTTTTTGGATGTTTCGAGTTTTTTATGGTGTCTCACAAAAAGCTTAGATTTGCTAATAGGAAAGTCAAATCGTTTTTCAAACAACCATTTTTCAGTGTATCTTGAAGGATATCGATTGACGAAGCCCGATAACTGGGAATCACAACAAGACGTATTGCCTCACTTATGGACATTAGCGAGAGGCGAGAGATTTGTTTACATTTAATAATGTTCATACCCGAGCTCTTATCTGTTGTGTTTCACAAACAAAGCGTGGAATGAAATCATCTTCAGCAACAATCAACATTCCTAATTATGTTTTGCAAGATCCCTCCTCCTTGTCCATGTTAATTTATTCTCTTATAATAACACTGATATGCTGCCTAGCAGTTCTCAGAACTTGTGGCGATACTATTACAAAAATGGATCACGGATACACCACACAGCGCTTAGAAACACGAAGCAACCAAGAATTCTTAAAAAGTTAACGTACTTCTGAGTGACATAATTGCTTCAGTTTTAAAATGTTTAAAAGTTATTGTAAAAAATTATTTAAGTAAAAAACTCCAAGATTTATGTGTTTATAATAGATTTCATAAAAATATGTATTTACATAATTTTTTTGTGAAAATATGTGTTTTTATGTGAAATAAAATTCGGGTTTTAAACTTGAAACTTCATGTACGGAATTTTTTACTTTGTTAATTGTGTTTTATCACACGCAAAAATAATATTTAATTACATAGGAATCCGCTCCTTAGTTATTACTAGGGACTGTACTTTTTTCCACGAAGCTACAAGATTAAGTATTACTGAAGTATTTAAGTCGACGACGAGCGTGCATCTCGCAAGCGAAGTGTTTGACTGATTGCTTGCCGCATTTCTGTTTGGTGAAGTTGGGCAGAACAAAACGTGGACCATTTTAACAGTTACACTAATACTTACACTATGTACACTAAAATACGCTATTTTTACTATTTATACTGTAATAAAGATTGTAGATCGACATTGATCAACATGATTTACAGTATTATGCTCATGTGCAGTGTTGCGTATTTTAATGCAAGGTATTTTATTTCATAATACTATAGCCTACTTATTTTGTAAATAGTACATAATAATGTAAATATATTCAATTAATGTAAGCCTACATTCTTTACGATAATGTAAATATAAAAATAGCTTATTCTAGTTTACAAAATATAAAGAAGCCGTCAGACATGACTACATTAAAAGCTGACTGTCAAAAAGAATGCTTTCGTCTCTAGAATATGATCTGTCTTCAGATATTACTTTTGCTGAATATGATTTTTATTTTTAATATAGCCTAACAAATTTTCCTTCATTATATTAATCGTTTCTTTGGTCCAAATTATCTTATTTAACTCTAAATTGTAACTGTTTAACTCTTATAATTACTTGTATAGTCCCGTCGCTCTTATTTCCGGCAGCCAATCACGTTGCAGGGCGGCTACATTTAAACGTGTGCGTCTTGTCATTCGCTATTGATGATGTAATGAATTTCCTATGGCTCGATAAATACTTAATATAATCGCCCGCTATTTTGGCTCTTTCGTTGGCTTTCGCAGAAATCACACGAGGACGTTATTTGCCGCTCAATTATTTGCTCAATTACAGTGCGTTTGATTCATTATCATAGGAGCTACAACATGACAATGTTTAACGGTGAAGCAAACAGATTCCTCATCTGGTAGCTCGGCAACGAAAGAACAAATATGGCGAACGATACTACCTACCTAGACTTTATAGAGCCTTCACTTCCTAAGATGTAAGCAAAGGGGAGGAGTCACACCGGAAATAACAGCGACACGACTATAACAGAACACATTTACATTTTGCTCTTGTCATCATTATTATTATTATTATTATTATTATTATTATTATTATTATTATTATTATTATTATTATTATTATTTCATTGTTTTATATATTGTTGTTATTCATATTTGCTATGTATTTTTATATTAAAACCAGACTTTGAGATGGGCAGGGCATGTAGCACGTATTGGCGAATGCAGAAATGCATATAGGGTGTTAGTTGGGAGGCCGGAGGGAAAAAGACCTTTAGGGAGACCGAGACGTAGATGGGAGGATAATATTAAAATATATTTGAGGGAGGTGGGATATGATAATAGAGACTAGATTAATCTTGCACAGGACAGGGGCTGATGGCGGGCTTATGTGAGGGCGGCAATGAACCTACGGGTTCCTTAAAAGCCATTTGTAAGTAAGTACTGTAAGTAAACCCAGCCATGGAGTGGGGCATTTTAGTCCCACTCTATGCCGGTCCCGAGCCCAGAAAAATGGGGTGGGTGAATGGCTGGTCATTGAGTCTTGATGGAGGTCCCTATGCCGAACAAGGGCCTCTACTAAATGTCGAGAAATGTTCAAGTTGGCAGGTTTCACCTGCCTACAGCCTACACGACTAGCAAATCCTAGCCCTATAAGGGGAGGGGTGAGAGCGAGTATCTCGCGCTTTAAAACGAGACTTACTCGGCTAAGGGAAGGTAACCCTAACAGAAGGATCCCTGGCCCTCCAGGATGGAAGGTGACCGAGGGACTAGCGACCCCTCGTCGTAAAAAGAACCATGCTACGAAACTTCAACATTCGTGAGGAGGCCGGATCTCAGCCATAAGATGTAGCGCCATGGAAGAAGAAGAAGAAGAAGAAGAAGAAGAAGAAGAAGAAGAAGAAGAAGAAGAACGTATATATTTCTATATTGGTTGATTGGAAGAAAACATCTTGTGGCCTTAACTCTGCCAGTAAAAATAAATTAATTGAATAGATTAGACCTAATAAATAATTTAAATTGTAGGAAAGGTCATCGTAGTAGCAGTCTTTATCAACAGTAAAAGCCACCGGCGTGGCTCAGTCGGTTAAGGCGTTTGCCTGCCGGTCTGAAGTTGCGCTCGGGCGCGGGTTCGATCCCGGCTTGGGCTGATTACCTGGTTGGGTTTTTTCCGAGGTTTTACCCAACCGTAAGGTGAATGCCAGGTAATCTATGGCGAATCCTCGGCCTCATCTCGCTATCACCAATCTCATCGACGCTAAATAAACTCGTAGTTAATACAGCGTCGTTAAATAATCAACTAAAATAAAATCAACAGTAATATGACTAGAGAAAAATAAAACTCGAGTGGGATTTAATTGACTATTACATGATTAGAAGAAATAAACTACTCTAATACAATAAAAAATATTGACTTACTAAAATTCTATTTCACTAATGTTAGCTTCAAAACGTTTGAGCGAAACCGCCATTTTCAGTTGACTATCTATGCGGTAAACAAATGACGAAAGTAAAGTATGTTTTATAGTACCGTAAAGAATTTGTAGTTTGAAATGTTGGCAATCAAAGAAACAAATGGTAGGGAGGTGATAAAACAGAAGAAAGTATATGAAGATTAGAAGAAATAAAGCACTCTAATATAATAAACCAGGACTCAAATTCTTTGTCTCGTAGGAATTTTCGTAAAGATGGTACGTTTATCTGATCAGAGGAGTCAATATTTACCAATCCAAGTTTATACAGACTTGCTTGTATTTCATTGGTCAAATCACGTGTATTTGAAACATATATGTTGTTTGTCTTTGCAAGCAATTTGCAACCGTTGATAAACTCTAGAAAAGCTTCCCAGCTTGCTTTATAAAGACGAAATCCTTTGTATTTCTTAGGTGAGTAAAGCATATTATCTGGAGTGTCGGATGGAATATTTAAAATTTCTTTTACTGTAGTTCTGAGCGGACTCCAGTCATGCGGACAGAGGCAATACGGTCAAGTGAGCGATGCTCCATTTAAAATAATGAAAAGAATAAAAATCCGAGCGCGGCGTACGGATCAATTCCGGTAAGTGGACGCATCTTTAAAAATACGTTTTAAATATAAAATATAAAAACGAAAATATTTAAATCCCCTTGTGGCCGGTTGACTACATATAACATCAGGTCGAAAGTTCTCAACCAGAACCTTGTCTCACCCCAAGTACTATAATTTTTTTGTTACCTGCATCAGCGAATATATGCTGCCTACATCTTCTACTCACTGATACTAGTTCCATTTTTTCAACCTCTATGGAACTGAGTTCATCGCTCTACATAACAACCGATAACAACGCCGTCTTCAACAATGAAAATAACGTATTGGATCGCCATTATGATATCTGATTTCGTTTAAATCAAGCAAAGATAGCGGTTTATGGAAAATATGTGTATTCAGGAGCTCCGTTCGATTCCCATGGGACAACCAGGATGGACCTCTTCCCACTGAGGTAAGTTTTCTAAGTTATATTAAGATTCCTGATTAAAAACTGCAACAATAAGTAGGGAATGAAAACATTTACGTTTTGTAGTATCAATCGCGATTCTAGGAATAAATATGTATATTAAGGGCTGATAAGTAACCCTCGACTGGACAGATATATTTAAAAACACTACCGATCACGCGCGATGCAATTTAAAAATTACTGATGACAATGAGGTTTTTGGTTTTAATATTAGTACATTGTTTTATGACTATCTTTCCTTATCAGTAAATACAAACGAAATAAATCGTATAATGCAGCGTTTCTGAAAGTTTGGAATTCTGTGAATAGTAAATTGTATTTAAATAGTATTTTAAATTTGGAGAATAGTGGAAAATGTATGCAAAGTCAACAAAATACGAATCAATAAAAACATTAAACATCACCAATAATCCGAAAAGATTTATATTCAATCGTATAACTTATTTTAATGTAAATAATATAGGCCAAATTATAAATTTACATTATAATTTAAAAGACAATACAAGTGATATAGTAATTTCATTTTGTTGAAGTTTCGACCGATAAGCAAAGTACAATAGGTCAGGATTGAATGGGACCGTCTAATGCTTATCTATTAATATTGTATTGATATATTACAATTTATTGATCTGCACTATGCCTGGCTATTCTGAAACTCGAGAAGTGACAACATGAAATTGTTAAAACTCAACATTGTAAGCTGATACCAGATAATCATCACTGCACTCAAACTGCTAACGACTGAAACCACACTACGTAAGCACCACATACGCTGGGATTAATTGTTTCAACATGTTTTATTAAAATGTAAATAATTGATTGACATTATGACATATATTTGTCAATTTTATTGAGCATCACCTGCCAGTATGTCAAAGCTCATGGTTTATATCCTGTTTTAGTTATTCTGATCAGATTTAATTATCTTAACGTGGTATTTATAATGCAATTAAGTGATTGACATTAATGACATTCATTTTGAATCTATCAAGCATTATTCTGCTATTGCCAAAGCTAATGTTTTTAAATCTCTGTTTTAATCGTTTTATTTAGTATGTGTGCTTAATTCATTATGAAGGGATAGTGTGTAATTAACAACGGTGTGAACATTGTAATCCATAAGGTCATTTGAATAGTATATAACGGTTATGTCGCTGTTACTCATGTTTTACCATTATGGCATTATCAAGTATGTATTAAGACTATCTTTTAACATCTGAAGATGGCACATATATGTGCCAAAAACGTTCATTATCAATAAATTGTAATATATCAATACAATATTAATAGATAAGCATTAGATGGTCCCATTCAATCCTGACCTATTGACCCACAAGTGATATAGGCTACGCATTTGATTAACAATGTTAATGTATATTTATTTTAAAGTAGGTAATATGATATCGTCACTTAACTTAATTTCGATTAAATATGGATTTTTGAAATTTTGATTTTAATTGGTACACATAAGTGTTTTTACATTTTTTTTTTAATATTGACATCAACAATCTATACTTCGATATTATGTAAAAATCTTCACTACAGTTTTAATGCAATGCATTTTTTCAAAAGATATCTCTAATTATCAATGTCTGAAGATGCCATACTGAATGACGAAAACGTTAACAATTTTAAAATATCATGTAAATTTATAATTGTATAATTTACATTGAAATAAGTATATTTATATATGTATATTTATTTTAACGTAATATGAATATCGTTACTTAACTTAATTTCGAATAAATATGCATTTTTGAAATTTTGATTTTAATTGGTACACTCTTAAGTGTTTTTAAATGTTTTTTTTTTTTAATATTGACATCAACAATCTATACTTCGATATTATGTACAACTCTTCACTACAATTTTAATGCAATGTTTTTTTTTCAAAAGATATCTCTAATTATCAATGTCTGAAGATGCCATACTGAATAACGAAAACGTTAACAATTTTAAAATATAATGTAAATTTATAATTGTATAATTTACATTAAAATAAGTCATATGATTGAATACCATTCGTTTTGAATTCATACTGGACTATTGGAATTTAAAAAAATTAACTCAAAATCACCAATAATTATTATTATTATATAGACCCTAATAGTAATTATTACAAAATAAGATATTAATTATTATTATATTTCTTTATTATTAATATCATTAATATTATTAAAGATCTAAAAATGAATATAGGCCTAATATTTATCAGTTTCATATCTGGATTCTATGTGTATTTACTCTGAAAACAAATTACCGAAATAGGCTAAATGCAAACCCATAATTTAACATAAAGTATACATTTTTAGAGCTTCTCACATATTTATCACTGGACTTCAGTATTTTCAACAAGTTTTTTTTTTCAGTTCTCTGTGCCATGCATTTCTGATGAATGTCTCTTTTTAAATGTTTAAAAATATTATATTTACCACTGAATTCGTTGTTACAAACCTTACACTTGCCAAAATATTCATTTTTTCAATGTGTAAACCTACATTATTAAGAAACTTAATTTAAATTTAATGTAGGCCTAATTATTTAGGCCTAGAAGAAAACGTTACTAGGTAACGATAAAATTATACAAGTGATGTTAATTTTCTAAAGGCGAGACTTTTTGTGTCCCGCCTCGAATCGAAGCGGGACTCGGAACTTTTATATGAAAATCGGGACATGTCCCGCCAAATCGGGACATCTGGCAACCCTGAGCCTATACACTAGAAAGATTTGAATATGTATGCTGGAATCATGGCTTTCTTCATAGACTATTCACAGTACAGTATTATCACAGTCTAGTATATACAGTCACGAAGCTCAATACGTAGTAAATATACATCCATAGATAGTTGCTAACCACTAGGATCGCTAATATCGTCTCATTACAGACAATGCGAAATAGTACCGGCACAGTCTATTGTTCCTAGTACCCTCACAACACAAGCTTCGTGACTGTATGTACTAGACTGTGATATTATCTTCTTTATACTGTGGACTATTTTTCTAAAAGCCATGAAATTACGATATGCTGTACCACGAAATTAAGAAGGCAGTGTCCTAATGCAGTTTAATACGAGTTATCAGCTGTTATTTTTTTTAAATTCTAATTCTGTGTTTATAAACAGTTTTCCAGTAAACAGTTCATGAAACTTGATTCTCAGGTTTATGAACTGAATAGCAATTTCCTCAGACACTATAAAATTACGTTTAGCTATCAACAATCGAAATATATGTGCAAAAGATAAAGACCTGAAATATTACAATATTAAAAAAATGTAACGCAGATACCAACAATGTGAATGTTCCAAGTTAACGTGTTATTCTACATTGAACTCACATTTTATTTCCAAAGTATCATCAGTAGACAGTGGATACGGGATGACTTATCGTTGAATGTAGGTGCACATTTACTATATGTTCCATTTTTTTCATTTAGGCCATTGGCTCAACAGGTTTTAAACGAAAACAGACGACTTCAACATTCTACTGTATCTCTGTACAGTCAGAAGGAAAAGAAAAATGACATACTGTAGTACATACCTTGCAAGGTTCAGTCCTCGTCATCATTGATGGAATTACCAGCATTGCAGTAAACGACGATATATTATCATAAGTTGTCAAAGCTGAATCGCCTTCGCCTATCGCTTAAACAGTTTTTGTATCGAAAGAATTTTCTCTCTACATCACACGAAGTCAGTGGAGCATAGGAATAGTATGGGTCAGTGTCTGACATTTGTTTCTGGTCTATCAGTCTATTGCGTATATCGCGCATGACTCACTATTTTTTTAAGAACGCTCTGCAATTTCAGTTTTACTTTTTCACAAATTGGCCCCGGAACTATCTGATTAATATTTTTCGACACTTCTTCCATTATGCGTACAGCTTTGTTCATTTCTAAATCAGATTCTTCTAACTGCTTAATAGCTTGTGGTGAACATTAAACATTGTTTTTTGTAAACTAAACTTTCCATTAACCGATCGGACATAAGTGCTTCAGCCAGTACAATCGAAAATGCTTCTTCACTGTCTAATGTGTTAATTATTTCCTGAATGTATAGTAATGCGTGGCATAATAACAAGCAGCATCTAACCAAGTGCATAATTGTTTTGGATCGGACTTGGGGAAGAGATAAGTCAGGTCCCAAGTCTTTAAATATTATAGTCTGGACGGAGCTTTCCGAAATATTTTCTTAGTGTTAGCTATGAAGCTGTTGACTTCTTGACAGGACTCACGTAGAACTTCAGCCACTCTATGAAGCGCGTGCGCTAAGTAGGTTATGTGAACCATGTTTATACTGCGTGTTCAGTTCAAAGTATGTCATGGCTCGCTGTATGCCGTCATGTGGCTAGCCGATGAGCCTAGAGAATTCAATCTTCCTACACTTCCGCAGAGGCGTATTACCTATGTGCCAGAGAAGTTGCCTAGCAAGTGCAAGTACGGCGTTCATTCTGAAGAGTACTTACCGATACGTACGGTAACGCCTGTAGTGGCAGGAATGTGAACTGTTTGGAAACACGTACTGAGCTGAATTGTTTTCTTACTGTCTGGATATGGGGAGAGGGTTAAGACGATTACTTACGTATTTGTTGACATTAACTTCGACGGTCAATATGGACACGGAGCATTTGATTTGTATTGTGGAATGTTGCCATACTCAACCGATGATAACAAATACACTGCGTACGACTTGCCAGCGCAAAACACAGTTCGAAAGAAGTTATGGTAGCACACATACTTTACAGACCGCCATCTGTTGCTACGACTTCCAAGTTATACTATACATGTTCTCAAGTTCAGATTGAACGCCTTGATTAATAGGCAACTTCTCTGACATAAAAGCTGAAACTCCCTTCAAATCGCTTACTCACAACAGTGACGTCATGACACACTTTGAAATGAACACCCAGTATAATGGTTTTGTAGTATTTTGCCTGCCTTAACAACGTATGGAGCAGCATACGTAACAAAAAGCAACACATTTTCATACCGAACACCACTAGGCCATAAAAGAGACATAGATTTGTGAAAGAGAGTTTCAATTGAAGAGTGCTCTACTTTTTGGAGAACCTCGGTAGTTAATAAAAATGTCTCCCATGCTTTGTTACAGTGGTCATCATCTCGATGCCCTGTGACGTCATCTCAGCCAGCTCTGAAGCCCGCTGCGCTCATGTTTCGCTGCCGCGGGCACAGCGGAGGCTTGCGATGGTGGCTCCTTTTTCGTGATAATAAATGTTTTTCATACTGATCAAATTAAACTTAAAGTAATGTGAATGCCTAATACTAGTATTTACATTTAAGAAAGCAATTGTTTGATAAGTTAGGGATGAAATGAAAGCTGAATAAAACTAAATATTGTACTGCATTTTAGATTTCTACTTTTTCTTTTCATTTTCTTAATGCATGACCATTAGTAAGAATATTTCCTGATCTTCTGTAATGCTAATTTTACGAGATTTTTTAGCCTCTTTATTGCGTACTGATTGCTCAATATTATACACACTATGATCTGGCCAGTGCATGAACTGAGAAAATTTGGTAGATTGTAGTCAGATGAATTAGCTAGTTCTGTGATGGGATTTACTTATTTTCATTAAAGAAAACAATTTTCGTATCTGTATGTGGATCCGAACATGCACAGTCTGTCGAAAGATGCTGATGAAGCCTGAGAAATCTGACTAATGGAAAATGTGAATAAAAATCACACAGACTTTTTCCTGCTTTTATACAGTACGCATATCACCTTCAGTTCATTATCACACTATCAGTCTGTCCTTTCTAGCTGAAGCTAAGCAGGAGCACAATCTACATCCACAGTAGATGGGTCTATGATAGAGAGAGGGAAAAATAAGATAACAGTGCTTTCGGAACAGTTCCGAGAAAACAACACTTCCAAAAAAAGAACTATAGGTCGGAACATTCTGTTCCAAAATAACAGTAGGAGTTTCTGACAGACTCTTACTCATAGGAACTGGAGTACTGTGTAACGTACCGTCCAACTATCTTGTCTGGAACACTCCAGGTACTCTCTGAGACCATAACAGTTCCAGTCTAAATGTTTTCCTTGGATGTACAGTAGTTCCTTCAGAATTGAGTATGTTGGAAGGAGAGCGAATTTTTTTACTACAATGAATTTTCGGGGCGCGTATCAATATTAAATGCTCAATGTGACTGGCCAATCAGCTTCAGTTACATTTTTTGCTACTAATATAGCAATAAGAATATAAAAACAAATTCTGAGATTATGCCAATTATTATTATTATTATTATTATTATTATTATTATTATTATTATTATTATTCGGCATACTGTTTCAAAGTCACTGTTTTACTATATCAAATGAAGGAAACATTATACAAATTTATATACCGCACTGTATTGTGTTATAAAATTTGTATATTGTAACATATTTGCCTTCTGAAGGAAGGAATGATGAACGGGAGAATATTTTGGGACAGAAGAAGATATCAGATGATAGACGACATTAAGATAGTATATAGATTATATGCGTAGACGAAGAGGAAGGCAGAAAATAGAAAGACTGGAGAATGCTGGATTTGCAGTGAAATACCTGCCCTTGGGCAGAACACTATGAATGAATGACTATGGTAACATAACAGTGCAAATGTGGCCCAACTAATCTCAATGTTTATTACAAATAAATTATGAAGCTTCAATAGAGATTAATATCACGTAGTAGTAATATCCCTTATTTCACAGGAGGAATGATCAAACCATTGCGATGTTTTATGGTTTGTATAAATTACTGTTACACCTGACTGTAACAGCTGTCGTGGTTCGAATTGCATTATGATCTAAGATTTTTGAAAACGGAACTAGTTCCGAAACAATATACAATTTTGGTGATTATTACGTTATGTCAGACGCTTGCTGTTATTTCGGAACTGTCCTTTGGAACTAGTACTTTCTTGGAAACGGAACTCTTGGAAAAGTTCCAGAAAAAGAACGATTTTTCCCAACGCTAGGCTATGAAAATCTTGAAATCTGACATCATACGTTCAACTCTTGAAACTGTGAATGAAATTCCTGACGACTGTTGAGACATACTACTTCTATTCAACATTGCAGCTAGCTTCTGCCAAGAGCCGCTACTGAACGGGAGATAGGGTTTTATAATGCCGAGCACGAGGTAATACAAGCTAGCCCCGCACGGAAGGCGTGATGAGTGCCCATGCCCGTTTTCGGTCGAGTTGACGATCACTGCTTTATCAGGTGACAAAACACCTACAACCACATTAGCCACATGTTTTCCTAAAACATCACTAGTCTCATCAATTGAAACACATATTTTGTTGTCACTTACATGTTCTTTGATTCTGTTCATGCTGTCGTTATAAGACTGAGTTACATATTTTTTACGCAGCTAGCATGGATTCGCTCGGAATCTGCTGATGTGTGTATTTCTGAAGAAAACCTCTAAAATCGGGATCACTCAATTTCTTTAGAGCAGCTGTGGCGAAAATGTGACTCACGAGCACATTGTGGCTCGCAATGATAGATATGCATTTCTCTTGCTTCCTACCTCCTCCAATCCCCACCCTTCCACTCACTGGAGTCAAACTCCGTTCCATTTGTATTTGTCTCTGACCTGCGAGTGGCGTCGTTGCAATGTCTCTCTCGAAACCATGTACCTCTACAAAAACAAGTTTCAAGTAGGATGGGAGGAGCTTTTTTTTTTTTGCTGCCAATATGATGAGAATATTAAATGTATGATTTCTTCACAAGTATTGCGAGGAAAACGGCATTATATACATGTCACTCATGAACATGGATGGGCAACTCGTGCTCTCAAAGTGTCAACACAATCTCAATGCAGGTAGAACGGACTCTGTAGTAGCTGTACTGTCTGTGTGCGGTTCTTTTAAGACACAAGTTCGATCGCGTCTGGAGTAAGTGGCGGCTCGTTTTAAGTGAAAAACAATATAATTCCCAGATCATTTCCCTTTAGTTACGAGTAAAAAGAGAATTTTTTTATATTAAGAAGAGAGGTAAAGCTTGTATTCTATTACACTTTCTTACGCATGACATTTTATGTTACAAATAAACAGTGAAGGTTTTAGTAAAGAAATACTGTCTGCATCTGCTTTAGAACAGCTAAAGGTAAAAATGAGACTGATATCAAATATCATTAGCACGTTGTGCGTGCGAGTTACAGAATTGCAAGACATATAATCGACTAGCTAAGAACATTTATGGATAAATTTGAAATGTGGTAGTATCATGTAGAACATAGAAAACTTCACTTTCTTTGACTATAAACTATCTTGAAGAGTGACAAGAAATTCTTCTTATCAAATATCTTCAAGACCTACAACAGAATTCACTGCTAAGTTTGGAGAAACAGTGACAATTGACAAGGAATCGAAATTTTTCTGAAATCTATTAGGCTTATGCCGACAGAAAATCCTGAAAATTTATAACTTGAATTAATAAATCTACATAACAGCACGCCACTCAGATTCCAGCAAAATCAGGAATCGAACTGTTCGTAATGTTGCCTAAGTAGAATTTCCAAATATACTCTTTGCTTCCATATATACTATATGTACTTCAGGCAGAGTTTAATAAAAGAAAGAAGTGTAAAAGCTCTCAAAGTAAAGAAAGAGCTCAGAAGTAAGCTTATTTCATCTGCCGTGACATGTAAAAAATACTTCCTTGAATTTGTTTTTGTTTGCGAATACAGACTATTACCTTTCTGAGAACAGAGGAATACTCTTTAATGTATAAAGACTTGTAAATTCTAGTGTTCTACGTTTCAAATAAGGCATATAATAAGAAATATTAACAAATAGTGTAATAATAAATAAATGTTGCAGCTATATTTGTTGTATCTTGAAAAGGCTGTATTCAGTTTGTGTTTCCAGTACTAAACTAATTTACAAAGCTAGAAAATAATATAATTTTGTTGTGTGTTCAGATATAGTCTGTCTAAAATTACTATAATTATTGTACCATGCGTCATTCTGAAATTCAATCATGGAATAGATATCACGATCACCTGCATGAGCCGCCAGAGTGCACAGTGGCTTTTGCAGCGAAACTACAAACAACTTGTAACTGCTGCGGTTGGCTCCGTCTGCCTTTCTCTCTTTCAAGGTTTTTTTAGCACTTTGGGAGTCATCATCACCGCCACCACCATCATCATCATCATCATCATCTCTGTACGTCGATTATTTTTCAGGACATGTTCGAATAATGCGGTTAGATCTTCAATTTAAACTCACAGATTTACAATGTGATGTTAAATGAAAGCTAGATGTGAGGAATTGACAAATGTTAAACTTTTGAAATCTTTGCCAAAAAATAAATATCCGAAACTTCGTTCTTTCGCTTGCTCTGTTGAAGCCATGTTCGCTACAACTTACGTTTGTGAACAATTGTTTTCAATAATGAAAATAGTAGAAACCAAATTTAGATCACGACTTATAGACAAATACCTTCGTGATCAACTACGACTGGCAGTAAGTGACATAATTCCTGATTTTGAAACTCTGTCGCAGAAACATTCTGAAGTCAGTTAATAGATTGTGATAATGTGTCCTATGTTTTCTTGTTCATTTCTTTCTTCATTACACGTACTAAACATTAGTTCGTAACCATGTACTGTATAAAATTATATTTAAGTACTTGACGTAAAGAAACTGAAAATCCGTTAATAAGTCAGATAGTTGCTTCACTTCTCCTTCGAGTATCCGCCTCCCTCCATAGGTGCTATGCACGTTGCAGGTTACACAGTGGCTCGGCGCATGATCACATTTTCGCCACGGCTGCTTTAGAGGAATATTTGCACTGAGCATCATGTTGCACATGTCTTTGCAAAACGTTCCGTTTAGACTCGCACAACTAGATGATGATGATGATGATGATGATGATGATGATGATGATGATGATGATGATGATGATGATGATGATGTAGATGGTGCCTCAGATTTCATTCCAACGCATTCCCTGTGCGATGTACTGTTGCAATGTTTCTCTATAGCCGAGTTCTGGTTTTTATTTCAATTTTACATACATTACACACGATAATATTGTCTTCGTTAATATACATAAAATGTCACTCCTATACTTAATTGCACTTCGTATCTCTGAGCGAATTGAACGTTTTGCCTTCGACATTATGAATGGCTCAGCACAACACTATTCAACGCGTACTAAATACTTGAGCAGGATAACACAACTGCCCACATTACGTTGCAATGTTACTATGAACGGACCGGGGTTCCTTCGTTCTGTTTGCTGCTGTACTCGCCAAGTACACAAAAGACGGAAAACTCGGCACGTGCCATATAGCCTACTCTGATACGAAACAACTTCACTTTTCCTTAAGTCATCCCGCATACACTGCCTGTGACAGATTTCATAACCCCCAATTTTATTGTTAATGAGGTATCCATGTTTGTTTAGTATAGGCCTACAAGTCAACAATCAAGCAAGCATTTTCGTTTACTGACTACTACGGACTTGATTGCTATTCACTACGTAGCACAGTGGTCAATATCGCGATATTAGGAGGACAAAAGTCGAAATTTCGAGTTTCCCTGATGATGTTTTGTTGTATGGGAATGCGATAACAAAGAACCAAAGCTTTCTAAACTGAATATAGTTTATGGCTTCGATGTTTGTATTAAACTTGAGAGAGGGTCAAAGTTATGGGTTCTTGCGTATCCCTCAGTCGTGCGTTATCTGCAGTGTGGAGCGATCGCATTTCTTGTGTGGTTCTGTGTTACTGGTGAAGTGTTTCGTTAAATCTGTTGTGCAGGAATGGAGAAGAATGTTGAAGGTATGTTTTACATTTTATTCCAAGTCTATAACATTAATAGTTTGGGTGTACATGCTTAACACTTACGCGCGTAAAATATTATAATTTTAAATATATTTCGCAACTTGCTCTTGGAATATAAAAATTGGTTCACGATGGGTCACGATAAAATCTTAGCAGTCAATTTCCTTAGACCTTAATCTCTAAGCCTGCATATATTTTATTTGCCGAGGTTTGCCCGTTTTTTCAAAATATCTACTTTCTTGCAGATTGTGCGACTGCAGTTACGCGCCGCGATCTATTCACTTTTCTCCAAAGCACAAACTGTGTAATGAAAGCAAGGTCATCACAAGTGTTACAACAATTACTTTCATATGCATTGTCAAAATTGAAATTTGAAGGTTGTGATGAAAACCTTAAGTCAGAACTTTTAAAAAAAATTAGAATTTTTTCATGTAACCTGTTACGAAGGTGGAGGTCATGTAATAGGACAATGTCGCGATTTTTAGAGAAATATTCAGAATGGCTTGATGTAGAATTGTCAGTTCCAATACCTACTGAGGAATCTTGCCAAGGAGAAGCCTCGGGTGCAGTTAGAGGGCGCCCAAGGAAACTGTTTTCTTCGAGTAGTGTAAAAACAAAGAAAAGAAAAGTGGAAAATCTTTCAAAATCTTGTTCGTCACAAGAACTTGCCCTGGCAACACAGATGTCTCTTACGTATGAAGGTAAAAGAAATGTGGCAACAATTATTCAAGAATCTGTGTCGAAAAGTCCGAGATCAGTCCGGAAAATAAAAACAATTTGCCAACAGCCAGCCACTGAGCCTAATTGTAATACATATACAACAGAGGAGGCACTAGCTTTGCTTGTTGATTTAAAATTAACAAAACATCAATATGTAGCATTACAAAAAAGTGCGAAAGAAAGAAGCGCAAACATCTACCCGCCATATTATAGACTGCTAAATGCAAAATCAGAATGCTATCCCAGTCAGGAAGCGCTAATAATTACAGATTCACTGGCAGAAGTAAAATTACAATGTTTACTTGACCACACTGTTGAGCGTTTATCTATTGTTCAAAAAGAAGTTCTTGAACATTCCTTTCAAAACGAAGAAAACTGAATTCACAAAATTCAAATGACTTACAAATGGGGGTGTGACGGGAGCTCAGGCCATTCCCTTTACAAACAAAATATTTCGGGGTATGAAGGAGCTACAGATTCTGAAATACTTTTGTCTTCAATAGTGCCTTTACAACTCCTGGGCGAAGATGAAGAGTCTGGGCGAAAAACGGTTCTCTGGCAAAATCCAACTATGGTCGACGGCAAAATACGAACGCTCTCATGGATAATCCTTCAGCCCAAGTGTGTTACATATGTAGTGCTAAGCCGAAAGACATGAATGATTTGAAAAAAATACAGTCATTACCTATAAATAAAAGTGCATTTGAATTTGGACTTTCGACACTGCATGCAAGAATTAGATTTTTTGAGTGTTTGCTTCATATTGGGTACAGAATAGAAATAAAGAAGTGGCAGGTACGCGGGGATCAAAGGAAGAAAGTAGCTTATGAGGCAAGGAAAGAAGAAATTATTAACAAATTTAGAACTGAAATGGGCCTTTTAGTTGATGTTGTGAAACCAGGTAGTGGTACCACGAACGATGGCAACACTTCTCGCCGATTTTTCGAGAATTCAAAGAAATCGTCTGAAATAACTGGCGTTGATGAAGCTCTTATCCATCGTTTCTCCGTAATTTTGGACGTTATGTCAAGTGGATATAGCCTGAACATTGGTGCATTAAAAAAGTATGCCTTAGACACTGTTGATCTCTATGTGAAATTGTATGGATGGTACTACATGCCTGCCACTGTCCATAAAATACTTATACATGGTGCAGATGTTATGAACAACATGATATTGCCTATCGGACAGTTATCAGAAGATGCCCAAGAAGCCAGACATAAAGAGTATAGATTTTTCCGAGAACACAACACTCGAAAAATCTCAAGAATAAATTGTAACAAGGACCTTTTGCACATGCTTCTAATTTCTTCTGACCCGCTTATTTCAAGCAAAAGGAAATTACCAAGAAAGAAAAGTTCCCTTGGCAGTGAAGTGTTAGGTTTGTTGGAAACACCGAGACTGGACAGCATTGCCCATGGTTCAACGGATGGGAGTTCAGAAGAGGATAGTGATTAAGGCCGTCTCTTCCTGTGATTGATGGGAAAGAATACCGTCTTCATTTTACAATAATATCAGGTAATTTATATAATATTTGTAGAAGTTAACAATGTTTATAAATTAGTTGTATCTAAATATCTTGTAACAGTAGGGCATGTTCGTAAAAATTATAAATAATAATAATAATAATAATAATAATAATAATAATAATAATAAATATTATATTTTCATTATCATTATCAACATGAAGTTGATATTTAGTTAAGTTAACTTCTAGTTGTATCGCATGTATTTTGATAGTATTATTATTATTATTATTATTATTATTATTATTATTATTATTATTAAATTTTACGTCTTGTAATCTTAAGAGTGTCATTTACTAACAGGAAAGTAAAAAAAACCGATGCTATTGCCAGTAGAGAACAAAAAATAATTTTGTCCTCCTAAAATCGAGAAATTGACCACTGTGCGTAGCTTTGGATCGTAACTTCTGATGTCACATCCGGATATTTAGTCGAACAATCTAGTTCACTTCAGCTGAAAATGTAGCTTTGTGACACGGCCTCTATAGCGAATGTGCAATTTAAACTAAATTTAAAATGCAAGTTTTTGATATTGTATGTGCATTATCAACATTATTTCAATTCTACAGTTACACCTCGTTAATAAATGTGTAATAATAATAATAATAATAATAATAATAATAATAATAATAATAATAATAATAATAATAATAATCGTATTTTTGCGAGCGTTGTCAAGGACAGGTATTTTCCCTGGACCAAAAAGTAAAATACAAATTAAGTAAAAATTAGTATATTACCATGAACCTAGTGGAGCTGGTCATTTTCATTCTCTAGGTCAGTGGTTCCCAAACTTTTTGAAGACGCGACCCATTTTTGGCCGAGACATTTTTGTTTGCGACCCACACCCCTCACTACCGTACTTGTATTTAACTCCATTCAAAAATACAAATTCCTGTAAAATCGAAAAAGGCCATTTTACTCTAAAACCAGTAAATACCATCCAAATTTTTACGTACCGATATCTGCAAGACGAGAAATGGGATTATGTAGACCTATTTTCCAATACCCTTTGGCTTCTTGACTGGTCTATTTATTGACATGTATTTTTCGAAACTTAAACGCTTCGAATAGTAGCTTTCAAGACCAAGATGTCGATAGAGAATTTGTAAGGAAACTTGATTTCTAGTCGATATTACTTGACAAAAAGACATTTGGTTCATTCCAGTGCATTAAAAAACTCGTGAAAAATTTAGTCATGTGCCGTATGATACGACAAATCTGTAGTGCTCGGGAAAAGTGACACAAGTCAGTTTCCACAAACCTTTTTGATAATTTATTGACAACTTACGGAAAATCTGTTCGCTTGGAAAAAAAAATACATAGGTATTCCTCCCATTGCAATAATTCATACAGAAAAAATCAAATCGACATAAACCAGTGTAAGTTGTCAATGAATTGTCAAAAAAGGTTTGTGAAAACTGACTTATGCCACTTTCCAAGCACTGCAGAAATATAGAGTTAGTTTTTTGTAGATATGCAATTATGTTTGCATAATTTTAAACAGATTTTTGAGTATTTTTATGGAAGAAACGCAAAACAATTATGACAGTCATCGATGGATATTGAATCTGTATTTAGACAGTTGCATTCAATTGGCTATACAGTAGAACCTCTATTATCCGTGGTAATGAAGGGGGTGGACTGAACGGTTAATCGAAAAAATAGGATAATCCGTACCATAAAAGATTTTCATAAATTAAGTGCATTATAGTACTTTGGCCTATAGTTTCGCAATTTCCTTCCTGGTCTTGTGTTTAACATGCTAGGCCTATGTAATGGATCAGGAGTTCACTAGAAGTTCGGTTGTTAACGATGAGTTCTTAAGGGCCAAGGGTTGATAGTTGATTGTCTGCGGAAGGATAGAAATACTTGAAGTCTCACGTTGTATATTTACATACTTTATGCACTTTATCCTTGTCTTTTTTATTAAATCTAGTACAGTTTCTCCTTTCCCAAACCTCTCAATTATTTGTAATTTTTTTCGCTAATTAACAACACGTTTTTTTTTTGGCAACTGTGGAAGACATTTTGCATAAAAGTTAAACAATACGACTACTCGAATTGTAATGACAAGAAAAGAATGTTACACGGCTTTGTGGAAGTTCTTGGGGTAATTTCTTTGAAAGAGGTAGTGACTATTTTATAAGTAGACTAACTATTTCTGTTCCGACAGCAAAACATTTCTACTACATACTGTGAGACTTGAAGGGTAAAGGCTTGTAATAACTCTCTGTAGAAAAACTACGTAGAAACATAAAGTAGAGTACAATACTTCATAATTTTTTCTGCAGGAGAATAAAAAAAAAAAGTTGGAAAAAAAAAAAGTCGGAAAATCCAACAATCGGTTAATAGGATGACGGATAATCGGGGTTCTACTGTAATTCCAAAAAAAAAAAAAAAAATAATAATAATAATAATGTTAAGGAAATACTGACCGGTATTGAAATATATATGAACTGATGGAATATTGAAACTATACTTTTTTCGCTGAGCGTAGACCAGTTTTCGCTCTATATCTTCATATCGCAAAATAAGCAACTCATTTTTTATAGCATTTGCAAATTCGTATTTATGCAAAATAAGTTTCTAGTCTGTGATTGCCATCAAAAGAAAAGCGAGCAATTGAAAATGATAACAGTTTGTATAGATATATTATTTTAATGTACCGAAGTACATATGAAGTTTCCATGCAGATATTCTGCGTCATCGTACGATGAAAGAGTAGTGGAACGGAGAAAAATTCTCTCCGGCACTACGCCACTAGAGGGAACCCAAGAGGTGGAACTTAAAGTGAGACGATTCGATCCGGCACGGGGATGAGAATCCGGTGTAGCTTAGTGGATAAAGCAGCAGCACGAAGAGCTGAAAACTCGGGTTCAAATCCCGATGCCGGAGAGAATTGTTTTTCTCCGTTCCATTACTCTTTCATCGTACAGTTTTTATGGAGTTCGGATTACTTTTAGAAGCTACTGTCTTAAAGAAGGACACATTTATCGCATTTCATTATTTTTACTTTATAACTACCGAAACTTTTTTTTATTTTTATGTTCAGCGTTGTTTATGTTTTGAAATGCAACATAAATTTATGTTAATAAGGAGTATTTTGTTTTATTTTGTTTATCATCTCGCAACCCTCCCTCAGCTCTTTACACGACCCGCCAGGAAGTCGCGACCCCCACTTTGGTAACCACTGCTCTAGGTTATCCTAATGGTTAAGAAAACAAAGTGCTACGAAATGGCTTTCCTGTGCTCTTCATTTACCCACATTTTCCTTGTTTTTCTTAAAATAATATTTATGTTCCACGTTAATTTTTATTTGTGTTTGTAAACATTATGCACAATGGAACCAACACAAAAAATTATATTCATAGGTTACACAATCCACACTATTGAAATTAGTTTGAAGTGATTTATTAAGGACAATATCCAAGACTGCTATAGAAACATGTTAAAGGAATTATTCTTGCACCAGATGTTTGCTCCCTGGACTAAAATTATGGTACTTTATTGTTAAGATACTAATTCAATTCAGAAGCATGGTGAAGGATTTATCCTTGTGCAAAATCGGATGCTGCCTGGATCAAACGATCATATTTTCATTATGTAATTACTTTATAAATAAGGTTTGTTCAAGCACAGTTCAGAACTGATTCTGAACTAACTGGTCATGTGCAGAATCTCGTGCGTTCCAGTAAGACTTGAACTGTTCCTGAAGTCGCACTTTGGAACTCGTTCGGAATGAATTAAATTGGTTCTCGATTAAGAGCAGGAACTGGGAATTCTGAACTGCTGACGCATGCTCAGATGACTTAATCTGAGGTTCAGGTTAAAATTCTTCGAGACTGGGCAGGTTAAAATAGAAAAATAGCCTCTCGTGAGTGATTTGGAAGAAAATGTGATATATTTTATGACGAATTAAGTTCGAAAGATGAATATAATTTTAATATGAGAAGAAACTCCGAAGGCCGTGAAAGAACAATTTTATTCAAGAAACGTTCCAACAACGTAAAATCCCGAAGTAGTTCTGAGAACGTACTCAACTAGCGCTCGCGTCGAAAGAAGTTCGGTATTGGTTCATAACTCGTTCTGAATTACTTGCTGGAACAAAACTATTGTTCCATCTGTTAATGCATTAAATCAGCGGTCGTCAGCGGAGTGCACGCTCGTGCTAGCGTCTCTTACCCTCTAGCCCTCTAGTGCATTTATGGGAGCGGACGGCTTTACACGTTGGCGCCTAGCTTTAAAGCTAGCAGGCTCCGCTAGCAGTGTTTATGAAAGACAAGGAAGCTTGGTGTGCACAAATTGGAGCTTGTTTGCAGGTCGCTTTAATCTGTCAGCTGACTCACAGCTGATTAGGTCATCTCCTTGGAATCTCTGTGTAGACTTGATATCGCAAGGGATTCAAGTAGTGAGGACGAATTTGATTTATTAGACAGTGCAGAATCAAAGTGACTATTATTACAAGAATTCTTTTCTCGAAAGTGTTCCCTTCATCCTATAAATACGGGTTGCGTTTGGTGAATATTATATTTTTAAATATCTGCGGAACTTTCCAGAAAAATGCATTAGCTACCCCAGAGTGGAAATCGAAACTTTCGATTATCTTCTCTATTTAACCAAAGATTTCATACAGAAGGCTTGGAAAAATTGCCAGGGAATCCTATTTTGCAGGAAGAACGGCTTATACTCACACTGAGGTAAACTGTACAATTCTTACAAAATAGTGCCTAGTAAACATTCTCAATAATTTGATTGATATTAGTTATTATTTATTTGTTTATTTTTTTATTTTTCGTGGTATTAAGGCACACACAGAAGAAAGCGATTAAACTCTTGAAATGAGTTCGAAGACTGCAAATCAGGCCTATTGGTGAACGACGATGTCCATTCATCCGAATTCATTAGTAGTTTGTAATTAAAAAATTAATTAAATTCTACCTCCAGTTTTGAATCTATACGAAAAGTTAATGCCGTGGCAGGTCTTTCGAACACACGAGCAATACGTTTTTCTACATCCAATGTGTGCAGTGTTTTAAAACTTTACAACCACTGACACAGGATTCCCGCCACGAGTGAAGCAAGCGGTATGCTCAAGGCGGAGCTTGACAGGCCGCTGGCTGATAGATAGTCGGATAGCCAAGAATGATATTTCCCGCTCCGTGTAACTTATCACGTCGTAGCATCTATGATATTCAAACAATAGCGCTGCAATTTTTTGTATTGATAGGTCAATGTCCAAGGGAAGCATAGAAAACAATTCGAAGTCAAAATATTGTTTTTAAAAGTGAGAAAAAAAATACTAACTTTGAAGTGATCTGCTCACAGAAAAAAATTTGCGGTAAGCGGTAAACTTTTTTGTTTTTCACGTTAGATGGGGGGTCAAAGCGAGAAAAATGTTGAGTAAGAATGGAAATTCGTTTTAAAAGTTACCGCTCCTCAAAATCTTTACTGGTTACCGAGTTACGGCCAATTAACGTCAAAACTAAATCACACGCGCGTAGTTTAAAATAGAATACAAATTTGTGTAAATTAAAAAGCACGAATTACACAAATAATTGATAAAAGTCATCTCTACTAATTACACAAGTCATCATTGACACCTGGTCCACAGATCACCTCTCCAATGCCTCTCTGCTCCACGCCGAGACTTGCGCTGCAAGCTTGAAAGAATGACTGAAACCATTCTTGGAGCTTACAGCGTGCTGGAAAGCTAGCAGTAAAGCGACCATCCATGAGTCAACGTCATATGATTCTAGCGATTCATTTTCCCCACTACCGCTACCAGCTACTCTACCAGCTAGTCTACCATCGTCAACGTGTCCGTACCCTAAGTAATATTTCAGTGGCGGCTTTTTGTTCGTACCATAAATTACGTAGGCCTAACCCAGTGGAATTCAATAGTACTAATAGTGTAATGAAGCACCCAATGTTCACATGCGTATTTAAATAAGCATATTTTACATTGTTAATAAATACTCAGGATTTCCGTTTTTAATGTCAAATAACTTAAAAAAAAGTCACCTCTGAAATTCTAAAGTCGAATCAAAGGAGGAGACAAGATATTTCACTGGAATGTGAGGAAATAATTTCTCCGGACTAAATTCTATGACAATATATTATTCTAATGGTAGGTAGCTGTTCAGGACAGAGTTCTTCGGTAGCGTTTATTATACATTCTTTCAATAAATCACCGTGAATGGTCGGAATTTTCTTCCAAGACGCAGAGCAATTTTGTAACTATACTCGAACATTGACATCATCTTCATGAACGTCTTCCTGTGAATAACACAAAGTACTAAAAAATCCTCAAGAACGCTAATGTGAGTAAGGCCGGCAGCACACTGCATGGAAATTCTTCCCGGTCAACCACGGACCGTCTCGAACGGTATCGACCTGTAATATCACCTGAAGTTTCGTCCACTAGCGGACAAGATCGCACATTTCATTCTTCGCATGTGTGAACTCTGCTATACACTCACTCATTCACGTGATTTGCTGTATGTCTAGCATGGGTTATGTTCAATAATATAATGTTATTGTTACATTGTATGTACGAGAATTTTCCAATTGAATTAAAAATGGATACAGACGCAGATAGACTTGTTATGTGCATGCAATGACCCCACTTTTTATTATACATTGAAAAAAAATATATATCACTAGGAGAAATGTAATATATAAAGTACGGAAAGAAGTTTTGAAAGAAATCTACGATTTTGTCGTCGGTTGCTATCAGGTCGCAATTGAGAATAGCAATGTATGGAAAACAAACTACGTACGTCGTGGCGAAACTCTGTTCGAAACTGTCGACAGTTCTAGAAAGTCCGAAAAGTTTTGACCAGTATCAGATGGTCCGAGACGAAACTGTCTCGTCCAAGACACGATGTCCGATGCAGTATTCTGCGGGCCTAGGGAAACCTTCTCTGACTAACTGCACATCAGTATCGGAATAATAATAATAATAATAATAATAATAATAATAATAATAATAATAATAATAATAATAATATTATTATTATTATTATTATTATTTAGAATATTAACGTGCAAAACAACAGCACAAGGCCAATTACAGTTTAGCACGGATACAAAACAGAACAAAACAACAAATGATGATGAGAATGAATGATAGAATAAGGCAATGAGATGAAATACAAACAATATAATAGTCCACATCAATCATTGATCATGCAACAGAGTAAAATAGCATAAATAATTATAAAATTAGTGCAATGAGATAATTGAAATAATGGAATAGTCTACATTAATCAATTGACCAAATGCAATAAATAAATGGACAAATAATTATTAAAATTAGATAAGTGAGTTAATTAAAAAATGAAGCCTAGAATAATATGAGTAATATTGTAAAGATATGCAATTGACAAGAATAGTATGATACATATCTTAGCAAATGGCATTATTAATAAAACTGACATAAAAACTCAAAGATATACTACACATTAAATGGATCCAAGTTGAATCCATGCAAATTAGCATATTTAATACATCTGCAGACCGGAGAGAGAGATTTAGGATTCCTATTATAAAACAATTTATGAAATCTTAAACCCTTAGCAGGGATACGAAGACTGATATTGCTTATGAAAGATTCACAATCAATATCACCCTTAATGACTTTACAAAAAAATAAATAATCAAGATCCTGACGTCTGGTGAACAAACTACCACAATTGAAATATTTGCAATTAATCTCATAGTTATAATCGGAATTTGGTAAAAATCTATAAGAACACAAGGAAATAAATTTTCTTTGAATATTCTCCAATTTAGCCGAGTCAGTGGAAGTAATGGAGTTCCATACAACAGATGCATATTCAAGCTTGGATCTAACCAACTATAGTATAAAATTAATAAACACATAGGAGTGGAAAAAGAATAACTTATATACCTAATTAGACCAAGCATTCTTAATGAATGGGTATAAATATATTGCACATGATCATGGAAATATAATTTTGAATCAGGTAGGACACCAAGATCTCTAATACAATCTTTCTTAGTAATTACGACATTACTGAGAGAATAGTTAAATTTTAGGGAGATAGTTTACCGTGAGAAGGAAATAACAAAAGTTTTGGATTGATTAATAATAATAATAATAATAATAATAATAATAATAATAATAATAATAATAATAATAATACTTGTCATATATTGCTGTTTTTAATTGCTCCACCATTTCGAGTCTTTCGTCGTCTTTAATTTGTCGTATTCATTAGCATGACAGTTGTCATAGTGACTCTGCAGGTTGTATTTTCTTATCTATCACATGGAGTATCTTACTGCAAATTAAACATATTGCTGCATTTTCAAACTCTGTAAAAAAATGCCTCCTCCCATGAAGGATTAAACAACACAGGGTGGAAGATCTACTTGAATCACTATATAAACTTTCTGCCATCGTGTAAGTAGACAAACCACCCACAAATGTATAGTACTTACTACTCTAGTCTCCACTGATCGTCCTCATCAACTAAGGCCAGATTCCTCCCTCTCCATTCTTCGAAGCATGCACGGAGGTGCAGGCTTCCTTGCTCTCTTTACTCAATACCCATTTCAGCGAGCGCTGACGACCACTGCATTAAGTCATTTCGACAGAGATACCTATTGTTATTACTCGACCGAGGTCAGTGGAGTCCTGCAGCCCGGAGCCGTGGCGCTACTGCTCCTGCGTTCGTAATACCTCATCGCGATACTTCACATTACGCTCGCGGCTTCACTCGTCTCGATCTAGTTATAATTGTTTTATTTGCAACAGTAGGCCATAAATGACAGAGAGTATAAGGACTCGCATTGAGAGGGGTGGAGGTAGGGTCGGGTGAGTTTGGGATGGCCCACAAGGCACACGTCGCGACGCTACGCGTCGTGCTAAAGATGTTGCTTTGCTAATTATCCTATATGGGGGGTTGTGCATTATTGAAACTTTTTCCTAGGTACTAATATAACTTTGTTGGTGAAGACATAGGGTCGATTTTTAAAACACGGACGAAATCATGGTTCCAAACCTCGGTTTTTAAACCGCGATCGAGGTCTGAATCCTTATACGATTTCTAAAACGAAGTCAAGATGCGGCTTGAGAAGAAACCGAGATTCGTGGATTTTATATATGGCAACGCAGCTTAGAATCGATTTTTATTCGTGTAAACAGTCGATATTAGAAAGAAATGAACATCGGGATTAATATTTTTATTGAATTGGAGTAAGTTACACTACATTCTTTTGTTCTCAGCTAAGGTATTGTTATATTTTTACTAATTTACAGAATATAGGCTTATGTGAGTTTAAAATACCAGCATGATTTAGTATTTAATAGGGAACGGATTTTTAGGTACCAGAATGATATTGCCCAAATAATTAGTAAAAATCGGGCGTTTATGTTGTAGTTTATCATTTGTTCATAACTACTACCAACATTAACTACCTGATATTTACGGTCATCTTGCACTCAGCTGTGTGAGGAGCAAGGATCGCATTCCCAGACATACATCACTAAATGATATCATTAAAAGATCTCTGACTTCTTGTGGCATCCCGTCTCTTTTGGAACCACCAGGTATTAGTCGCGCAGATGGTAAACGACCCGATGGTCTGACCTTAATTCCATGGTCTAGAGGTAAATCTTTAATTTGGGACTCCACTTGCGTTGACACTCTAGCTCCATCTCACTTACCGAATACCTCCATCTGCTGCTGAATTAGCCGTCAAGAAGAAAGTCAATAAATATGCTCATCTTTTAGACAATTATATCTTTGTCCCATTTGCTGTGGAGACCTTCGGTCCTTGGAGTCATGACGCTAAAGTTTTGGTATCTCAAATCGGCCAAATTTTGATCTCCATTACTGGTGATCGCCGTTGCACTACTTATTTGCGTCAACGCTTAAGTATTGCTATTCAACGCGGAAATGCAATGAGCGTTTTGGGTACTCTTCCAGAGTCCAGCCCTTTGGACGAACTTTTTCTCCTGTAAAATTTTTTATCTCTATGTAAATGTTTATAGTTAGTTTTTATATATGTGTAATTGTAACGGTGAAAATATTGTTCATCAAATAATTTTTTATTTATTTATTTTTCATAAGTGTATATTATTTTTGGGATGTGCATGATTGTAATAACCTAAATTACACAATACTATAATATCTGTTAATTACACTGGTCAACAGTGATTTTGTTACCTGAAAACGCGGTTCTAAGGAATTAATAACCTAAATATTAATTGGATTAAAATTTCAATTGAAACTAATATGTAGTATGGTTCTATTTTCGCATATACTAGACTAGTACTACGTGGAAAGCCCCAGTAGCATAAAACTTAAAATAAGAAGACAAAATCACGTTTATTTCATATTTTTATAGGCCCACATCAATTTCGAGTATTAAATAAAATGTCCTAAACTGCTGTAAAGACTAAGAATTAAGTTATATCGTCTTATAGGCATAAAGGTATAATTGAGGGGTTTGCCGGAAAAAGGGCGTATACGTCAATATGGCGAATTGAGATACATGCAATCTAAGATTTTAAAACGCACCTGAATAAAATGTTATACACGCAAGCAGCCCTGTCCTGCAGGTATGTACAGTACAATCAAAACAAAATTTCGCTACTATAATTATTCACTACATTTTAAACCGTTTTCCGAAGAAGGGCGTATAGGTCTATCCGCCTTTCTACCGGCAAAGCCCTCAATTAGCATAAAATATATCTTACTTCCTTGAAAACAACAAGAAGGTGTAAAAAAAAACTTGTCAACCTGGCGCCTCTTGCATTTCGTTGCAGATTATTATTTAGTGTTATTGCAAAATTTTGCGTTGATTCCTTCGAAAATCGAAATATTCGCCTGAAATTATCGTCGTTATATAGTTACAAAGGATTATTCCTGTCTCTTATCACTCTAATTCGGGAAATTAATACCGTAGAGACAAATTTTCCTTTGATAATCATCCAGCTGATCTACTATCTCCATCTTCTATAGCCTACATGAAGCCGTGGTTTTAAACCTACCCCAGCCGTGGTCTCTGCTTCAGACCATGGTTTCGAGCCATGGCTCAGATAAATGAAAAAGACCTCGTTTCAAAACTCTAAATGGGGTTGAAAGCCATGGCCATGGTCTAGACTTCGTTTTAGAAATCTACCCATAGTGTCTCTAGAATGGTATGTTACAATCTTCAAATTATTTTCAATGATTTAAGTACGTTTTTCCTCCAGAGTGTGGTGAACAAGTTTCATGACGTAATAATAATAATAATAATAATAATAATAATAATAATAATAATAATAATAAATTACAAATGACTTTTAGAGACCCCGGAGGTTCATTGCTGCCCTCACATAAACCCGACATCGGTCCCTGTTCTGAGCAAAATTAATCCAGTCTCTACCATCATATCTCACCTCCCTCAAATACATTTTACTATTATCCTCCCATCTACATCTCGGCCTCCCCAAAGTTCTTTCTACTCTCAGGTCTTCAAACTAACACTCTATATGAATTTCTGGATTCACCCACAGGCCTACGTGTTACATGCTTAACCCTTCTGAAATGTCTGAATTTAATGTTTCAGTTATGTTAGGCGAAGAATGCAAGGCGTGCACTTCTGCGTTATGTAACTTTCTCCATTTTCCTGTAACGTCATCCCTCTCAGCCTCAAATATTTTCCTAAGCACCTTATTCTCAAACATCCTTAATCTCTGTTCCTCTCTCGAAGTGAGAGTCCAATTTTCACACCATACTGAAAAACCGGTAATATAGCTGTTTTTTAAATTCTACCTTTCAGTTTTTTAAGTAGACTTGATGACAAGATTCTCAACCGAATAATAGCTAACATTTCCCGATTTATTCTGCGTTTAACTACCTCCCCGATTATCATTTGTATTTGTTACTGTTGCTCCAAGATATTTGAATTTTTCCAGCTCTTCAAACGATAAATTTCAAATTATATTTTTATATTTCCATTTTGTGCTAATTTACGTTCTGATCACGATACATATTCATTTACTTTATTTTCTCGGGATTTACTTCCAGACCTATCTCATTACTCGCTTCAAGTAAAATTCCCGTGTTTTCCCTAATATTTTGTGGATTTTCTCCTAACATATTCATGTCATTCGCATAAACAAGCAGCTGATGTAACTCGTTCAATTCCGAACCCTCTGTGTCTTCCTGGACTTTCCTAATGATATATTCTAGAGCTAAGTTAAAAATCAAAGGTGGTAGTGCATCTCTTTACTTTAGCCCGCAATGAATTGAAAAAGCCTCAGACAGAAAATGGCTTATACGGACCCTGCCATACGTTTTACTGAGACATTTTAATTAATCGAACTAGTTTCTTGGGAATACCAAATTCAATAAGAATGTTACATAAAACTTTTCTCTTAACCGAATCATATGACTTTTGGAAATCTATGCTTTTGAAATCTTTTTGCTCTAGAATAGCCTATGCCATTAGGAAAGTCCAGGATAACAGAGAGGGTTTGGAATTGAACGGGTTACATCAGCTTCTTGTCTATGCGGATGACGTGAATATGTTAGGAGAAAATCCACAAACGATTAGGGAAAACGCGGAAATTCTAGTTGAAGCAAGTAAAGAGATAGGTTTGGAAGTAAATCCCGAAAAGACAAAGTATAAGATTATGTCTCGTCACGAGAATATTGTACGAAATGGAAATATAAAAATTGGAAATTTATCTGTTGAAGAGGTGGAGAAATTAATATAACTGAGAGCAACAGTGACAAGTATAAATGATACTCGGGAGGAAATTAAACACAAAATAAATATGGGAAATGCCTGTTATTATTCGGTTGAGAAGATTTTATCATCCAGTCTGCTGTCAAAAAATGTGAAAGTTAGAATTTATAAAACAATTACCCGTTGTTCTTTATGGTTGTGAAACTTGGACTCTCACTTTGAGAGAGGAACATAGGTTAAGGCTGTTTGAGAATAAGGTGCTTAGGAAAATATTTGGGGCTAAGAGGGATGAAGTTACAGGAGAATGGAGAAAGTTACACAAAACAGAACTGCACGCATTGTATTCTTCACCTGACATAATTAGGAACGTTTGAGATGGGCTGGGCATGTAGCACATATGGGCGAATCCAGACATGCATATAGACTGTTAGTTGGGAGGCCGGAGGGAAAAAGACCTTTAGGGAGGTCGAGACGTAGATGGGAAGATAATATTAAAATGGATTTGAGGGAGGGGGGATATGATGATAAAGAATGGATTAATCTTGCTCAGGATAGGGACCAATGGCGGGCTTATGTGAGGGCAGCAATGAACCTTCGGATTCCTTAAAAGCCAGTAAGTAAGTATAAATAATTGATGTACTGTACCCTTGTACTCGCATTTTTCTCCAATATCTGTCGAATATAAAAAACCTGATCAGTAGTCGATCTATTTCGCCTAAAACCACACTGATGGTCTCCGATAATTTTATCTGTATATGGAGTTAATTTCCTCAAAATAATATTGGACAAAATTTTGTACGACGTCAATAAAAGTGATATTCCTCGAAAGTTATTACAGTTAGTCTTTTCTTCCTTCATAAAGATACTGTACAGCAATGGTCGTCGGTACTCGCTGAAATGGGTAAAGGGATTTGGTGCAACATCAAATGCCCCGTTGTGCAGCAGGCAGAGAAGGAGAGAGCATACCCACCAACAGCTACGGATGCACCATAGTGCAGTCTCTTATCCGCGGGTAAGAGACGCTAGCCCGAGGGTGCTCTGTGCTGATGACCGCTGCTGTTCCGTTATGGACTCCTATTTGTTTTGGTACAATTTCCTTTTCCCAAATAACAAGTACAAGCTTATTTCACCGGATAATGTGTTAACACTCTCTTGTATAATTTTGCGCACTAGAATGTGATCGATACCTGGAGACTTATACTTTTTCAGCTTTTCTATCGCAATTTCGACTTCAGAAAGTGTGGGTTCGGGTATAAATGACTTAGCAGTTTGTACGTGAATATCGTCCCGATCATTGCTATTTGGCATATGTAAATTTAGTAGTTGTCTAAAATAGTTTTTTATATTTGTTCAGGATGAAATGAGAGTTTGTAAGCAATTCACAATTCTCATTCTTGATCGCTTTACCCTTGCTGATATCCTTTCTTAAATTCCTTTACGCCCTTATACAGGGTGAACAATAAGTATGGAATATTGTTAATAACTTCTTAAATTTTAATTTTACAAAAAAAGTTTTATACAAAAACTATTGGAGATAAACCATACAATATTATGCCAATGCTCGAAAAGAGTTTGTTATTCAGGGCCGGTTTCACTAAGCTTCAGGGGAGAGGATGGTATTTTTTGGTGAAAAATGAGTAAATTAAAAAAAAAATTCTTTAAAATACTCTGTGTTGTGTGGAATGCATACCATAATATGTTGTGGGTATTTGTATCCTTATCAGATGTTGAGACGCCAATGTTAAACTTTCTGCGTTATGGATTTTTAAATCACTCGCCCCATTTTATTGTTGTTTCCGGTAAATTTAATTTAAAAAAATCTTTAAAATACTCTTTGATATATGTGGAATGCATTGCATAACATTTCGTGGGTATTTGTGTCCTTATCGGATGTTGAGACGCAATTTTTAAACTTCCTGCGCTATGGATTTTTAAATAACTTGTCCCCTTTTATCTGTTTACGTTAACTTCAATTTTTTGCTACATTGCCAGACAAAAATGAATATAATTTCTGAACTATTAAAGATACATGCATGAGATTTAGAACACACATTCTTTAGACTATTAGGAAACTTTTCCCTGTAACAGAATTTTGTTAATTGATTTCATTTTAAAGCTACGTCCGTTTGTTTGCAAGAAAGGAATCAGAAAAGTGTTATTAAATTTTAATTGTTTATTTTACAAACGTAGGGAGTAATATCAAAATTCTGTCACAGACAGTTTGTAGAGCATGCTATTTCAAGTACATTTCAAAAAACTGGATGAATCTACCTTTAAAAATGGTTTAGATATATCGGTTTTAGCTAATAATATTAATATTGCGGGAAAATCTAAATGGTTTGTAGCGTAGTTCATAAAAACCTTTGAAATTTAAAAAAGAAATGTACGACCGTCGCAGTAAAGCGTATACCGTAAGTAGGACATCTTACAGTTCGTTTTGTAGTGTTGTGCAGAGGGCCGTGATTCATGTAATGTACTTTATCTTCATTTGAGTTTTTAATAAAGCTTTTTGAGATTTTTTGGAGGTCATGAATGGTGTCAGTAATGTAGGGCTTTGTGTATAGGAAAGGCTACGTTTCAAATAATGAAATTTCAAACAATAAAACATCGTGTTTCCGTAAAACGTTCATAAATGTAGTTATCGAAGCCTTCTGTACATGCGAGATGTTGACGTCACAATATCATGCTTTTCGAGACATCGATAATAATTGTTTGATCATCTTTCAACTGTTACGTATTTTTTTCGTGCTTCAATATTGTACGTGTGATTTTTATCTGGTGTTACTAAAAAAGTAATAGTGTTGTTAAGTTGTGAATTTATTTCTTCTTTATGAGTTCATTAATATGAGTGTAGATGGTCGACCAAGAAAATGTGGTAGGACGTTTAGAAATGTAACTGCATTAAGAACTCATAAACGACTAGCCTATGTAGAAAATGATGTCTGTAACAACGTTTCAAGAAGTGAAATTTTGCATGAAGACAGTATTACATAATATTACGATGTGAAATAATTTTTAAAATATGTACGTCCATCGCAGCAAAAACGTATACCGTAGGACATCTTGCAGTTCATTTCGTAGTGTTGTGCAGAGAGCAGTGCTTCACGTAATGTACTAATTCATCTTCATTTGAGTTATTAACACAGCTGTGTTTGGTTTTTTGAAGGACATGAATATTATGAATAATGTGGAACTTTGTGTATAGGAATTTTATTGTGATTTTCAATTTTTATCAAGCAGCAGTTGCTGCTACAAGCCATTAGTATTAATTTATAACCATTCATTAATAACACTGGTCAACAAAATTAAACATATTTTTTTGTTAAATGATAAAGAATGGGTGATAATTATAACATTTTTCGTGCTGATTTCAAATCTGTTTTCAGGGCTTTTGAATAATTATATGAAATGAAGACTCCACTGCAAGAATGATGGATGTCATTTGGAATACATTTTTCAGCAGAAGCAATTGAAAGTTTGAAATGCTTAGCGCTCAAAGCTTAACTGTGATTTTCCGATCATTACTGGACAATGACTATCAGTATTAATGCCATATAACTCTCCATGTACATTCTATATGTCTTAAGCTATGCATTGACAGTCTTGGTTCATTTTCGACAAGAAAGTGACATCCATCATTCTTGAAGTGGACTCTTCAATACAATTCAAACCTTTTAGTATTGAAATCTTGTAACATTTTACCTAAAATCATATTTATTTACCTAAAATACGTGTGAAATATGTTTTAGACTATACTTCGCTTGAGAAACATCTCTTTTGAGTGTCCAGCAGTAGTCTGACAATATTTGGGCTCCATTTTTTCTGGGAGCGCTTGTCCATTTAAGAAAAATCCTTATGAAAACGCTCCACATGTTCGTCGCTCACTACCGAAGGTTTTGAGAAAAGAAAAAAAATAGATGAGCATCCAAAAAGTTATTTTGAGAGATATGACATCCCATCACATTACAGTTCTGAATCATCTCGCTGACAAGTTCTCTGTAATCTTCTGATCTGTGGTTTCTAGAAAGTAACAGTCTGTTGAATGATCCTAGGTTCTCGGCATATAATTGGAACTGGAAAAGGCATATGACGGGATCTTTTCAGCCAACCAGTTAATAGAATCACATGGAGCGCAACAGATTTCAGGGGACCTGTTCATGTTATCTATTTTGCAATCAAAAAAATACTCGTAAGCTCTTTTAACTGGTGTAGTAAAATTCAAAGTTAACTAATCACAAACTTAACAAAAATTGTTTGTCATTTATACACTATTTCGAGGTATGTTTCACTTTATAAGATACTTTTACCACACTCAAAATTAGGAAAAACTAATGACAGGTTACGAAAATTGTTTCATGAATGTAAGTTTCAACTCAACTCAGAATTAATACTAACTCACATAGTCTAATGAGGAATAAAATTATTTTTTATGAATTCTGACTTCACTGGCAACAATGATCTAAAGTTATGAGTGAATTGTTAAAGCAATAAAATGAAATATTTCAAATATTTTCTTTTTCATTAGCATGTTAAGCACTGTATATAGCAATAATATATAAACATTTTTTCTAAATTTACAGAAAAATGGTGGGTGGTAGAAAAATTCTGACTTCATTTCTGCAATCAGCAGATGAAATTATAAAGAAACAAAATCACTATTAACCAGTGTAATTTCATAGCCCGTTTACCTGAAGTAATAATTTGTACATACATCTTGATTACACAACTTTTAACACTGTATCACTTCGGAATATGTATGATAAGAACTTTCTTGTGTTAAATTTTAACGTTCCTTGTTAATATGTTTCGACATATTTTCGGTCATCTTCGGAACTGGTCGTTGTTGGTCTTGGCGCCTCTTTTTTTTCCTGTGTGGGTGCGTTCGTAGTGTAGAGTCAAAGAGTGTATGTGTTTTGAAATTGAGTTACGTGTTGAGAATATCGTAGGGGTGTGTTTTCGTGTGTCTGTATATTTCATATTGTTCTAATGTGTTGAGTTTCTACAGAGACATCAACACAGACATGGAAATACTGCACATCCAACCAAAAAGCCAGAAACTCAACACACTAGAACAATATGAAATATACAGACACACGAAAACACACCCCAAAGATATTCTCAACACACAACTCAATTTCAAAACACATACACTTTTTGACTCTGCACTACGAACGCACTCACACAGGAAACAAGAGGCGCCAAGACCAACAACGACCAGTTCCGAAGATGACCGAAAATAGGTCGAAACATGTTAACAAGGTACGTTAAAATTTAAGACAAGAAAGTTCTTATACATATTCCGAAGTAATAATTTGTACATCCATTGCGACTTGGTAATTTCAAGACTTGTTCATTTCAAGATATTAATGAACACTAATAATTTGGAGAAATGTCCATTCGGAAAAATGGTCATTCGTAAAGAGGGTTTCGGAAAAATGGTCATTCGGAAAAGTGGTCAGTCGGAAATTTGATTTCGGAAAAATGGGCGCAAATGCTTCCCAAGTAGCCAGAACTTGATCCCACAACTGATCTGGATTTTGAGTGGGTTGTTTCGATATTTTCGATATTTGGCAATCTCTTTTTCAGGCCTTCAGTGAATCATCTTTGAATGTTTATGGCGGTGTACGCGGAATGGTTATCCTGCTGAAAAACTAAATTTCCTTGGGAAAGAAAACGATTATAAATTTCATGAATCCTGTTTTTGCGCTTCTGTTTTAAAGCCAGCGCAAACAATAACAATCCCTCTGGATTCATCCTCTTGACCATTTTGTAGAAAATGTCTATGATGAACCATTATTATAGCATATACTGTGCCCATGTTCATATCTTATCGCTAACTATAATAACGCACAAAAGCATAGCGCTGTATAGTATAGCGTCCGGTGTGACTATTAAACATTAGTACATTATGCAACGAGCTTATAATGATAGTAATTAAGACGCGAGTATGTTTATTTATGAAACGAGCGCAAGCGAGTTTCATAATTTTCATACGAGCGTCTTAATTACCATTATAGGCAAGTTTCATACGACTTTTTATGCTCGACTATATTTCTAACTTGAAATTATTCATAAGTATTCATGTTATGGTTATCTAAGTGAAGAGCGGAACTGACCTTCTAAATTGTGAGATGTGCGCAGACGCGAAAGTATTGATTTTTCCGAGGGACGAATGTCTTTGACCTTGATATAATCTAGAGAATAACATGAACATTGATATAGGCCTAACCTGGAAATTGATTTAGAATTGAAAAACGAGATGACAAATTGAATTTATTTGAATATTATTTACAATTAACGCTAATTATTATAGTAACAGAACATAACCTTCTGCGACAGTATTGGATTTCTAGCCTCCGTGACGTTTCGCTAATTGTCTTTCGATTGCATATCCGAGAATAATCGATACTTGCGGTTTTATAATGGTACAATGATGATTTCTCATTGGCTGAACAACTGAACTATAATGAATACTGTGTATTTTAATGAGGTGCATTAAATGGCTACTTGTATAATTACTACATTTCGGCATGGTCGAGCATAAAATAAAATATTAAATAGTAATTAAGATTAAGTTACATATAGTTAAGGAATAACGATTTTCACACCCAATTAATTTATTTATAAGTGACAGGGCAAAACATATTTCCACAACTAATGCGAACCATGTCTAATTGTTTTCAAGTAGGCCTAAATCAAGTTAATGTCCAATTTCGAGATATAGGCCTAGTCATATCCCGGGCTATTGCATTTGTTTATATGTAATGTTTTCACGGATGGCTTTATTCTAGCGGACAGAGTGCCTGTTTCGGAATCAGTCGGTCGTGTGTTCGACCTCGCTGTCATGCATTCCTTTTTTATTTTTGTTAAATTAATTTACTTGCGTGGTAGCTGGTAGCTAGCCAACGGAAGAGGGGGCCTACACCTCAGACCGTTGGGGAGACGGATTTGGAAGGATGGCAGGACTGGTCGTTAGAGTGTTAGCGGTTAGGTCGGTTCGGCGTAGGTGTAGTCGGTGGCCTTGCAACTTATCCCAGGATGCATAATAGGTCGCGGTGCACAGGGATGTTCCCCTCCAGCTCTCATAGAGAGAAAAAAAATTAATATACTTATTTATTTGTTAGTCAATTATTGGGGATCATCAGTGTGGTTTTAGGCGTAATAGATCAACTATTGACCAGATATTTTGTATTCGACAGATAATGGAGAAAAAATGGGAGTATAAGGGTACAGTGCATCAGTTATTCATAGATTTCAAACAGGCATATGACTCGGTTAAGAGACACGTTTTATATGCCATTCTTATTGAATTTGGTATTCCCAACAAAATAGTTCGATTAATTAAAATGTGTCTCAATAAAAAGTACGGCAGAGTTCGTATAGGTCAGTTTCTGTCAGATGCGTTTCCAATTCACTGTGGGGTAAAGCAAGGAGATGCACCATCACCTTTACTTTTTAACTTTGCTCTAGAGTATGCCATTAGGAAAGTTCAGGATAACAGAGAGGGTTTGGAATTGAACGGGTTACATTAGCTGCTTGTTTATGCGGATGACGTCAATATATTAGGAGAAAATCCACAAACGATTAGGGAAAACACGGGAATTTTACTTGAAGCCAGTAAAGAGATAGGTTTAGAAGAAAATCCCGAAAAGACGAAGTATATGATTATGTCTCGTGACCAGAATATTGTACGAAATGGAAATATAAAAATTGAAAATTTGTCTTTTGAAGAGGTGGAGAAGTTCAAATATCTTGGAGCAACAGTAACAAATATAAATGATACTCGGGAGGAAATTAAACACAGAATAAATATGGGAAATGCCTGTTATTATTCGGTTGAGAAGCTTTTATCATCCAGTCTGCTGTCAAAAAGTCTGTAAGTTAGAATTTATAAAACAGTTATATTACCGGTTGTTCTTTATGGTTGTGAAACTTGGACTCTCACTTTGAGAGAGGAACATAGGTTAAGGGTATTTGAGAATAAGGTTCTTAGGAAAATATTTGAGGCTAAGAAGGATGAAGTTACAGGAGAATGGAGAAAGTTACACAACACACCTGACATAATTAGGAACATTAAATCCAGACGTTTGAGATGGGCAGGGCATGTAGCACGTATGGGCGAATCCAGAAATGCATATAGAGTGTTAGTTGGGAGGCCGGAGGGAAAAAGACCTTTAGGGAGGCCGAGACGTAGATGGGAAGATAATATTAAAATGGATTTGAGGTAGGTGGGATATGATGATAGAGAATGGATTAATCTTGCTCAGGATAGGGACCAATGGCAGGCTTATGTGAACAATGAACCTCCGGGTTCCTTAAAAGCCAGTAAGTAAGTAAGTATTTATTTGTTAGTCCCGCGCCGTGGCGTCGTGGTCTAAGGCATCTGCCTAGGACTCGCGTTACGGAATGCGCTTGTTCGAATTCTCATGGGGGAAGAAATTTTCTCATGAAATTTCGGCCAGTGTATGGGACCGGTGCCCACCCAGCATCGTGATGCACTTGGGGAGCTACAATAAGTAGCGAAATCCGGTTGCGAATGCCAACTATAACGCCTGGGGGGATCATCGTGCTAACCACACGATACCTCCATTCTGGTTGGATGATCGTCCACCTCTGCTTCGGCATGTGGGCGTGAGGCCAGCAGCCGGCTGGTCGGTCTAGGCTCTTCACGGGCTGTAGCAGCACGGATTTTATTTATTTGTTAACAGTATTTACCGCACTACTTATTTACGCTGAATTCTTTTCCCTGGCACTTGTTCTAACTACTGAGGGACGACATACAACGAAACGAAACTAATTATATTACCTCAACTAGTCGTTCTCTTGTGAATCAAATCGCTGGTTCTCTTCTCATGCGCACTACCTCCTTTCTGGGACTATACGACAGAACGTTTTTTCTAAGACAGTACCTGCTACATCATTTGCATGCAGGCCAACAATGAAGCAACGCGGTTACAAAATAATGGTGAATGGAGAAAAAAGTATTATTATTATTATTATTATTATTATTATTATTTGAGGCAGGATGATATTTAGTATACAATAACTACAATTTAGGTATCTTAATATACAGAGTTAGATAAAAGTCCCGCGCCACCTAAATAACTTTTGAAGCATACGGTTCAGTGATATGAAACTTGTGAGGATAACCATATACTAAGAACTCAATAATGGTATTACCGAGTTTTTTCTACTTCCGGTAACTCCAACTCTCTTATTTTAAATGGAACACCCAATATATTATTTTATTTTTTAATAGTACTCATTAAGAGCTTTTCAAAAATTTCCCATACTTGATACTTCTGTATAAATTCAGTGTTACTAAGTCAAGGAAACAGAAAAGTGTACCGAATATTAAAATAATAAACGCACCACCTAAATAACATTTGAAGCATACGGTTCAGTGATATGAAACTTGTTATATAAGGATAACCATATGCTAAGAACTCCATAATGGTATTACCGAGTTTTTTCTGCTTCCGGTTTAACCGGAAGTAACTCCAACTCTCTTATTTTAAATGGAACATCCAATATATATTTTTTTATTTTTGAATAGTGCTCATTAAGAGCTTTTCAAAAGTACCCACACTCGATACTTCTGTACAAATTCAGTGTTGCTAAGTCAAGAAAACATAAAAGTGTATCGAATATTAAAATAATAAAATACTCGTTCCTTAACAAAAACAAAACAAAGCTAGCTCACCTTCTAAATTATGTGTTCCAATTGGTAACCCTCAGCTGCATTCAGTGGCGAAGCCGGTATTTAAAGAGTGGGTAAGCAGAAAGTCTTACCTTAAATTTTTTTGTACAGTAGTTCCAAACGGCGAGTTTTCTTGGTGGCAAAATTGTCAATGACACGATCCTTGGTCACTCATCAGTTCTTTCACTAGCTTTTTCTCAATGGCAATGGTATTAAGACAGCTGAGTCTTTCATTGATCAAAATTACGTAAGTATGTTTTTATTCTTTTCAAAGTACTCCTTTCAGAATAGACTTTGGCCACAGGAAACGTTAAAAAAAACGAACTAATTTGAACACTTCCACATATACACTTTCCAGGCCATATAGGACAATATAATCTAAAAGTCTTTGAGGGGACAAATACACCTAATTCTCATAAAATAATACAAAAATGATATTCACTCACTCATTATTTCGGGCACAATCTAGTAAACTCACACTTAATTCTAACAACAAAAATGGTCTTGAGTAACTTTTGCGCCGACTAAATCAAAAGGAGCATTTACCACTAAAGCAGTGTTGCCAACAGTGTTTGTGATCAAGTCCTTAAACAGCAGTAAAAATTCACTATAAATATGCTATCAATGGAGAAAATATTTATTCCTGTCGCTAAGAGGGCTTTAAAACCTCGCTAAATTAACAAAAAAATAATACAATACAAAACTTTCATCTATGTTGCCGCTGAAAATTAGTTAAAAATAGCTAGATCTAGCTACCATGAATTGGCAACACTATAACTGCAAGCGAGAGAAAGTTTGAATATTCTTTGTTGGTCACTGTGGTTGGTCGTGAGACATGCCTCCTTGAGACGTAGAGGGGGTTGCTAGAAATCCGAACAACGTCACGCTATTTTCCGTCCCCTCTAATCCCTGTCGTAAAGCCAAAGCCTGTTGAAGTGGCAGAAGAGGGAAGCGAGAAATTGTCTCACCCGCAGATATCCATCATCCTGGCCGAGCACAACAGACAGATTTTGTCGTTGACATGTGCCACTATCTAGCGGCCGATGAGCGAAGAATTCTGTATAAACTGCTGATTTTCTCAATCACAACAATTATTAAGGTCGACAAATTTATGTTAGTAGGCTTATTTATAATTCTTTATCTTGAGATTTTTTCTGGGTAGGCATTGCCTCAATTGCTTCCACGTAGCTTCGCCACTGGCTGCTTTACAATGTATCACTCGATCATAGAAACCATTTAAGGAATGATTTAACCAGGCTTTAGGAATAACTTGCACCACTTCCATTTTTATTTAGCAATACTGAATTGGACTTGGACTTGTAACTTTTTTTTTTCAAGATCGCCAAAACGTGCTAACTTTTTGGATCATTTTTTGCAACGTCGTCTTCCACACGTCTGTCCAACGCGATGGAATTATTCATCAAGATGGTAAACACTGTGTGCAGGAACAGAATTCAACTTTGTAATGTGTTTTGTGCTATGCTAGAACACCCTCAAGAAATTGAGTCAGATATTTTAGCACCAATTAATGGATTTTTGACACTTTTGGAAGACTTCAAATTTGTTTTTCTCTTAAATACGTTTGATAAAATATTTACCTTCACCGATGTGTTGTACAACATCCTACAGAACCAAGCAAATGATATTCTGTACTGTCAACAGAAAATATAACAAACCCGCCGTTCCATAGCCGCATTACGTGACGATTATGAAGGGGTTTTCCAAGAAACCATGTCTCAAGTAGGTGAGCTTTCGAAGAGAAAAAGTATCAACTATAAATGCATCTATTGCGAAGTGTTTGATAATAATTTTGATAATCACTTGGATTTAAGATTTCAAGATTATTTTAAACTGAAATTTTTAAATTTATTGTCGCCTCAAAGCTATGAACAATATACTAACCAATTCCCCGAAAGTTGCTTTCAAAGTTTGATAGATACATATGGAAAATTTTGCGACATCATTCGATTTAAAAATGAGCTGATTATAGTGTACAGCAGTGAAGAGTTTAGAAATAAAATTATGAGTGAACTTGCAAAACTATTGAGTACTAATTCAATGCTGAAAAAAAGTTTTCAGCAGTTTAATGTGTTAGTGACATTACTGTGTACAATTCCTGTAAGTACATCTTCAGTAGAAAGATCGTTTTCAACGCTGAAGAGAATCAAGAGCTACTCTCGAAATTCTACTGGAGGAGACTATCTCATCTTGGAATTATTTCAATTGAAGCGCGCCTACTAGGAGAACTCGGGAAGAAGAAGGAGTTCTTTGAGGAATTGGTTACCAAATTTGCTTCCCAGGAGAGAAGGATTGAATTTCAGTTCCGTTGATCTTACTGTGAAAAGTGCCAAGGGTGAGTTTAAAGCCAGAAGCTTGTTATTTTATATCTGCTTAATGATAGCTTTAAGAAATATAAATTGATATTGGGTCTAATTATTTTAATATACATTCTTTTAAATTATTATCAGTTGTGATTTTATCAAGGCAAGCCCCTTGATTTACTATTGTTTACCTAACAATTATAATATTCAGTGCTTCGGCTGTCTGAATGGTCACCGCACGCCAATGTTCTTACCGTTCTCTTCCATTTGTCTTCTTCTTTTTTTTTAAGTGCGATCTTCAAAAAATTAGCGAAAGATCTCTTCATAACAACGGCTTAATATTAATAATACTTCGATCGATAAAAAAAATCAAAACTTAACACCTATAAATCTCAACTGCTCGTCTGATATTAAAAATCGGTTAGCCTTTTCTTATTATTATTTATGCTATTTTTTTTAACAGTATGAATGTTACAATACTTCTTGTGTAAAATGTTTAATAAATAACCAGATTTATTTCAATGGTCAATAGTTCGAAAACAGGTGTCTGTCGCTTAGTCTCTTATTGCGTAATTCCGTCCAATTCATTGTTGTGATGTTTTGAACATACAAAAAGAACATTAACTTCGTGTCATTGTCTCAATGCAATAGTTCGAATTTTGTTATCTTTGTTACTATAGTAAAATGACTTTGAAGTTCTTCTATGTCATTAAAATAAATTAAAAATTATAAACTTCAAAAGGTAAAAACTATACTATAAAACTCTCTAATATTTTAGGAGTGTAAAAATCATACTATTTACACCTCTAAATTTTTGGGAGTAAATCTTACCCTCTCACCACCCCTGTTGTTGTGCCATTGGAAACGTAATTAATTATTGTTTCATCTTAAAAAGTTTCTTTGTTCTTAAGGGGGCATGTTAATACTCTTTCGTATAATTAATAATTGAAATTAATATCAACCAATTACCTCATACTTTTTTCGGTATTTCTTCTTACACTGTATGTAATATTACGATGAAAAGTGAAAATCTTACCATAGCCTACCTTCGCCTGTGAGTGTAGAATTTTCTTTTTGCGTATAACAAACGAAACACTAGATCCACTTGAATCCTTTCAAGAGACATTGCACATAGCTACTGTACGTAATTATTATTGTTCAATAAAGGTTCTTCAGTACACACAGAAAACAGTCCACGTCTGAATTAGAAAAGAAACCAAATCTATCTCTGTTTGCAGCGAGAGACTTCACATAGCTATAATGTAATCATTGTTTAGTTTTAAAGCGATAACATGCGAACCAGTTTAAGCGATAACATGTGAACTATTTTAAGCGATAACATGCGAACCAGGTGACGTACGAATTCCGTTCTTGTACCATCAGATTTAAATTTCAAAGCTCTATCGAATGACACAGCTTAAAATACAATCCTGGGTATAAATATTGTGCGCGCAAGAAAGAAAGTAATACGCGACGCATCAGCGAGACTTCGCGACGATTTAAATGGGCAACACCGCCTCACTAGCATTGCATTGGCTAGTCGACATAGACCGGCCTGAACTGGCTCCGCCTTATATGCCTTCTTATTCTGAAAGCGCTTTTAAGTGGTATGTTAACTAGTTGACTAGTTTGAGCTTTGTTTCAGCCGTTTTTATGATATTCTAACCTATGATCAATTTCTTCTAAAATTTTGAGTACCACGATCTTCGTGACGCGGTATTTTTCACTGTGAATTTTTGTGTCATTCAACCATCTTGACTATTTCGAGCAGTTCCAGATGTAATAGGCCTAATTCTACATCGAAACGTTCCGCCATTTTGTGTTGCAACTAGTGAACCATTAAAAAATATTTAATTACAGAAATTTCTATCACTAAATTAATTATAGCTTTACTGGTTCATTAGAGCTAAAGATTGTTATTAGAAGAGAAAATACGCTCCGATGCCAGGGATCGAACCCGGATCCTTGGTTCCACATACCAAGCGCTGTAACCACTAAGCTACGCCGAAGTTCGCTCCACAGCACCGGATCGAATCCCTCTCCTCTAGTGTTTTTCTCTTTGTGGCCTTAGGCTACTCCATGTTCGACATATATCGATGGCTCAGAATGAGACTGTTACAACTCAAAAATAGAGATTTTTCAGTAGAGCCATTTAAAGTTTTCCATTGTAGATGGTAAATTAGAGAATCATGGCACAACAATGAAAATTGATATATATAATCATTGTTATTAAATAGTTATTATAGTTATTATTTAATAATAACTGTTACAACGCAAAATATAACACTTTCCAATTGAGAAAAAGACTAAATAGCATAACTTTAAAGCTGTTATATGTGCATTTAGGAAATTTTTAGAGTTGTAACAATTTCACATAGCATAGTTCTCAATTCAAGTGTTCAAATGATGGTATTAACTCAAAAAGTGAATTTTTTGAGTTGTAACAGTCTCGTTCTGAGCCATCGAATGTTAATTTATTTTTATTTTATTGGGTTATTTTACGACGCTGTATCAACATCTAGGTTATTTAGCGTCTGAATGAAATGAAGGTGATAATGCCGGTGAAATGAGTCCGGGGTCCAGCACCGAAAGTTACCCAGCATTTGCTCGTATTGGGTTGAGGGAAAACCCCGGAAAAAACCTCCACCAGGTAACTTGTCCCGACCGGGAATCGAACCCGGGCCACCTGGTTTCTCGGCCAGACGCGCTGACCGTTACTCCACAGGTGTAGACTCGAATGTTAATATATTATATTTAAGTCAACTGCCATTATACAAGGAGCGCACTCAACTGAGTGAATTGGTGGCCGAGATTCCACAGTATATGCATTGTTAGGCAAAGAATCTACATAAAGATTTTTTTCTCCTGTAATAATAATTGTTACCATAACAGGTAAATTCTGTAGGACCAAAAATTAATCTTTACGTAGAACTAAAGATGTTTGGTGAGCTATAAAAATGATTTAATGAATCATTAAAAACATAGTGAAGCTTGGTGAAACCGGCTATTAGACATACAGAACGTAACGGTAAACTATTTTTTTTAATGGCACCATATACAGTGAGGTTAGTTGGGGATGCTCGGGTTTTGCAGGAGCCGTTCCCCGCCAAGAGATTGCATGATCACCGGGAATAGTGCGTCCGCATTCTCGGCGCGCTAGCAAAGAGTGACATTGCACTTTCACTTTAGTTGTGTTATGTTGTGTTCTGAGAAGTAGGCCTAAGTTGGCAGTCGAAGTTGTAACCTTAAAGGTTTAAGTTAAGTTTAAAGTGTTCTGTGTAGGCTATTGTTGTAATGACTTATTCATTACGTGAACGTACTTATTTATACAATACGTACATACAAAAACAAACATTTTGTGCGGCGACAAGACACAAATTTCGGGAAAAGTTTCCAGAAAGACCTGTTCTAGCTGCCAGTACAATAAGACTTTAAAAATAATCATGCGGACAGGTTCGGTAAACGATTAAAAATCGAAAAGAGAACGCCGTGTTCTGCCGGAAGAGAAATTAGATTGGTGAAAGATTGAACACACCTTTCAAAAATCCTTCAGACTTTTAGCGTAGGAAACTGGTATAAGTACAAGTTTTGCTCGTGTAGCGGCAATATTACTTGCATTAAGGTCCTACAGAATGCAAGAAACCCACACTCCATAAATAAACTTAAACAGAATATCCTGATGGCTCTGGGATGCAAAAGGAGAATGACGTCACCTTGGTGGGCTGTGCTTTTGTTACCAGCGTTGCCAACCTGAACACGAGCGAGTCGGCTACAAACATCCCGAAATTCAGCTACAAAGACTGAAATTAAGCTACGCTCAAAACTTGAAGAATTTGCGTATTTGTTGTTCAATCTGCTGCGTTTAACGATGATTTCATTGCGCGTTATAGTAATTTAATAAAAATAATTCGAAAGAGCTACGAATATTATTATTATTATTATTATTATTATTATTATTATTAATGGGGTTATTAATGTTAATATTCATAGTAATCATTATTTTTTACAAACCGAAAAATCAATACATAGGCCTAATCATCAACACACTTCTATAGGTTTGGTAAAGCGTTGCTAACCCACTCTACAAAGCATGCAGCAATATAAAAAAGGGAAAGTACCGGTATTTATTAACTCACCTAATGAAATCTAGTTGATCCTTCTGATAACACTTGCTAACACATACAAAAAAAGTCACAGTGCCCACGTATTTATAGGTACATATTTACAGTTAAAATTTTGTAACACTAACACACATTGAAGAAGCCATCAACCTCTTTTTCTTCCTGTTGTTCGTCACTTGGTCCTACCTTAGGATATAACACTGACTTGTCATTGATCTTAGCATGCGATGATAACAGGAGACCAATCAGTGTGTTCGTAGCAAGCTTATTACGTGAATTAATTCCTCTTGAATGATTGACACTCACTGTCAGAACTCAAGATGAAATCACAACACACTACACTAAACTGCACAAAAAAGTTACATTTACTAAGTATGTCCTATCTTAGTAGAACTCGACTGACTGGAAATCAGACACATGTAAGACTGTTTTCCTTATTTCCAGTATACTGACGGAGGAAGACGCCATAAAAGAAAATAAATAACAATGAAACATAAGACTCACACATTTTGAAAACTGGCCGTTCCCGGCCTTCCCACTCATATCTCATTGCCAATTTGTTGCGACATTTCGTGCAAAACATTGTAGGCCTAAACACTGTATCATCAGAAGATCTTTCGTAAAGTGCGGTATGTCTGGAGATATTTTAGAACTTTAGAGATAGCCCTTATTCTTGAGTAATAAATAGAACCGAGGATCAATGTTATGTTTACAATGTTTTGCACCAAGTGTCGCAACAAGTGGACAATGGGATAGATATGCGTGGGAAGAGCCAGTTTTTAAAATCTAAGAGGCTTAAGTTTCATTGTTATTTGAAGTCGGAGTACGGTTATTTTTGTGGAGTAGGCGACCCTTAATAAAAACTCTGCTGTGTGCCGGGAAGTTCACCAACAGAGGAACTGTCAGGTTACTGGTTTACTTTTGGTGGGTAGGCGACCCCTAATAAACCGCCCGACGGGTGTCTGCAAATTCATGAGTACAGAAATTGTTAAACGCTATTCACATAACAGGAAAATGAAACTGAAAATAGCAATGCTATTATTGCCATAAATGTGGGTCACATTGTTCAGAATTCAGTCTGTGACACAAAGTTTCTACCGGTATATTTTCGTAATTTTAATGAGGAAGTGAGGAAATTCTAGTGGGTATTAATATGAGAAAATAAATTTGTTGAAAGAAAGTGTTTACACATAAAAGTAGAGTATTCACACATGGTCGCTCGGTTGAATCTCAATTCGGCTACATTTTAACATTCGACTACGACCATTCTGCTACAAGCTACATGACTAAAAATTAAGCTACGTTTAGCCGAATTCGGCCACGGTTGGCAACGCTGTTTGTTACCTACTACAACACTACTGAAGTTCACTCCGCCACGTTTCGCCTGGCGCCCATGTGCTCCGTGTTCCAAGCAGAACTATTTGCCATCTTGCAAGCAGTGAAATGGTGCATTAGTAAGGTACGATCACACATCGCTACTTTTGCAGCGCTACTTTTATACTGCATCTGCAAAAGTTGCGTGTCGTGTTCACACGTAAGCCAAAAGTAGCGCGCTGCACGCTACTTTTCGTGCTGCGCAACCCGAATGCTGCAAAAGTTGCAACTGGAGGTTGCGAGTCTGTTCACACGCAGTCATGCTGCAGGTTCCCATCTCCGTGTTGACTTCTCAATATACATTTTGTGGTTATGTTCGCATTATTAAGAAACTCATGCGAAAGCTTCCTTATCTATTATTTGCTTTTCTGTCGTATCTAGTATTCAGAAATTGGCATTATTTTTACTATAAAGCTTTTAAAAACGCCTATATACTTAAATGATAACCAAGAGTATATTCACGTAATCAATGTTGGCAACCCTCCTGTTTGGAACTACGCTACGGAAAATTTAAAAAATGAATTATATCGTCACCAATTATGCTCAGACTGTGTTGTGTATTTAATAACTGTTACAAATAATTTATTTTCATCACATTTAACATTAAAATATATCCAAACAATAAAAGTATCATTGACACATTTGGGTGGTAACACTGGTTGCAACCGCAGCAAAAGTTTCAACAAAACCGATATCAAAAATGCTGCAATTGCAACCCTGAGAACCCTGTTCACACGTCGCTACTTTTAAGTTGCGCGCAGCATGGAAAAGTAGCGGGCAGCAGGTTCGGCAGCCGCTACTTTTCGGGTTGCACCGTTGTTCACACGTCGCAGTACAAGAGTTGCGCAGTTTTTTGTACTGCAGCGCTGCAAAAGTAGCGACGTGTGATCGTACCTTTACCAACGGGATTGACTCAGGTATTCATAGCGACTCTCAATCTGCCTTAAAAACCATTGACGATAAATTCCATAGCCGTCGAAATTAGATCCCTACTACTTAAATTTGAAGGTCGTATTTGCTTAATGTGGGTGCGCGGCCACACAGGTACTGAAGGAAACGAAAGAGCGGATACATTAGCGAAGCAAGTAGCCTCAACCAACTCAGAATATAAATATTCCGTACATTAAGCAGAGGATCAAGCACACAACTACACTCAAGTGGAATACATACTGGAACTCTAGTGTTAAAGGCTCTGTGACCAAGAAATTATTCTTTCCCAATGTACAAGACAGACTATGTTGCAGTGAGTTCTCACCCGACTTCTTTTTCACTCAATTTATGACCGGCCATGGAAAATTCGGTTCCTACTTTGAAAGATTTAGGATCAAAAGTGCAGAAGAATCTACGTGCATATGCAAAGACAATCAGACTGTTGAACATTTGATTTTTCACTGTCCACTGTTCGAAAGAAAAAGACACTTTTTAAGATATGATATCTCGGATTGCCATTTAAATTACTGCACACCCCTTTACCATTTACTTAGGAAAAAATGTTGTTATAAACAATTCACAGAGTTTATACACCACATCTACGCAAGACTGTAGCTATTAAGTGTATGTAAATTAATGATGATATAAAATCCTAATGCACTTTCTAAAACAAGTTGTCTCTCTTTGGGACGTAATAATGGTAATAACAACAATAACTATGTTTGTATTATGGATTTTACTATTGTTCAGTATTTGATGACAGGTATATAGTTTGTAACCGTAAGTAATTTGTTTTTATTTCTTTACTATCGCAAACCACCTATATATTATGAGTTTAATTTGTAACTAAGTCAATTTTGTGCATTATCTCTTTACTATTGTTTAAAATTATGTATAAAATCTCAAATTTATGTCATATTCTTGCAATCTCTCTACACCTTCAATTATAATTTCTAATTTTATTTAATTTTGTTTTAACTGAGTGTAATTATTGCATAATGTATTTAGTTTTGTTTTCTGTCTGTTAATTAATGTATTTATATTGTAACTATGACTCATGCCTACTACTACTTCTTTAAAATTGTGTATTATCTCTACATACGTAAAATTAGGTATTTTATTTATGTGTTATTATTATTATGTTAAATTGTATTGTGTATTCTTATTGTATTGCGTATAAAATTGTATGTGTATTGTAAATTTTATTGTGTATTGTTTATCATTTTGTTGTGTATTGTTTATATTGTGTATACTACTGCCACGGGGTGCTTGCCCACTTGCAGTGTAAATAAACACATACCTAATGTATTTCACATGTAACAAACTACAACCCTAATATACCAAAGGGTAAAATAGAGTTTCAATTTTTGAATAATAATAATAATAATAATAATAATAATAATAATAATAATAATAATAATAATAATATAAGAGAGATGCAATAAATTCTATCAATGCTGAAGAACTTGCGAGAGTGACTGCAACTTTCATAAAAAAAAAAGATATCAAATGTATGCCGCAGTAAATGGAGGACATTTTGAGCAACGAATGTCAGCTTGGGCAGTACTGTAAATTTTAAGCATTGTAACAGCAGGGTTGTAGGCCTGAAAGTGCCGGAGACGCGCGCTGTTCCCCGCGGTAACCAACACATTGATAGCCTGGCCGGCACCAGACGAAAACCCGAACGCCCCAACTAATCTCACTGTATTAAAATTTACATATTCCGAATCTCCATAAAATGTTACGTATGAATGCGTAGAAATTATATATATATATATTCTCCCGTTTCTTGTCTGCTAATTGTTTATGAAAATTGTTTCGTGAACTTTAAACTTGAGACAAATAAGTATGTAAAATCATGTTGAGTAGGCTATAAAATTAAACAAAACACTATAACTAACCAAACTTTATCGCAGATACGTAAAATGAGAACCATTCACAGCGAAAAAGTATCCCAGTCTATCACGATACATCCTTTGTCTTGTTTTTCTTCTACCAGTGGCGGCTCGTAGTCAAATGTTCAGGGTAGGCAAAATTTACAGAACATTTTTATGTAATTCCCGCGATTCAACGACAGCTCGCTTTCATCATGCCCCCCGAAAACTTAACTCTTGCTTACATAACAATACTGCTACATCAATGAGCCGTCTCATAATTTGTCGGTTTTTTCTAGTTTATTGTTATACTGTTGTCTTGCAACCCTTGTTGTTCAGACAACATTTCCGAAATTGGATTCAAATTCTTTTCAAGTCTCTTTAGACTTACCGAGTTACAAATATGATCTGATTCCAAGTACCTTCTTAGATTACAATAACAAACGTGACCACCTACAGCTTAGCTTTAACTTCACTTCCTGTTAGCCATTTATGTGTTTCATACCATACTTACTTACTTACAAATAGCTTTTAAAGAATCCGCAGGTTCATTGCCGCCCTCACATAAGCCCGCCATCGGTCTCTACACTGTGCAAGGTTAATCCAGTCTCTATCATCATATCCCACCTCCCTCAAATCCATTTTAATATTATTCTCCCATCTACGTCTCGACCTCCCCAAATGTCTTTTTTCCTCCGGCCTCCCAACTAACACACTATATGCATTACTGGATTCGCCCATACGTGCTACATGCCCTACCCATCTCAAACGTCTGGATTTAATGTTCCTAATTATGTCAGGTGAAGAATACAATGCATTCAGTTCTGTGTTGTGTAACTTTCTCCATTCTCCTGTAACTTCATCCTTCTTAGCCCCAAATATTTTCCTAAGCACCTTATTCTCAAACACCCTTAACCTATGTTCCTCTCTCAAAGTGAGAGTCCAAGTTTCACTACCATACAGAACAACCGGTAATATAACTGTTTTATAAATTCTAACTTTCAGATTTTTTGACAGCAGACTAGATGACAAAAGCTTCTCAATCGAATAATAACAGGCATTTCCCATATTTATTCTGTGTTTAATTTCCTCCCGAGTATCATTTATATTTGTTACTGTTGCTCCAAGATATTTGAATTTTTCCACCTGTTCGAAAGATAAACCTCCAATTTTTATATTTCCATTTCATAGTGTTTCATACCATGAAGGATTAAATTTTCTTGCACCTTTAGCACTGACTTTATGAACAATAGAGCTTAATGCAGGAGTGGGTCGTCCATTGTCCAAAATACTTCTCTTTTCAATGTCATTACGACGCGAAAACGGACAACGTAACAGTTTACTTATTATATCAGTCATAATATAATATTATTGTTATCACTTACATTAACTATAAATCACCAAATATACGTAACATTAATATACAGTACGTACTTGCAAAAATCACATTTTATAAAATACACTGTTAAAAAAACATATTTTAAAACACACTGTTTAAAAACTGTTATACTACTCGTAACAATCTACGTTCCAACTCGTGAAACTTTCAAACAGAAATTTCGCAAATCGTAGGTGTTCGATAATGCTCGTGGGTTCTCGTTAGGGCAGGCAGAATTTTAGCGCGCTGGCTTAAGCATAGAACGCATGCGCTAAGAAAGCATTTAGAATAGCGATCTCTTTTAATGCTTACTCCAGGGCCAGCTTTGAAGTTACGTGGAAGGTCGGCTAACTTCGCTTCTGCCTACCTTCTGACCAAGAGGAGTACTCCTCTTGCTTCTGACGCATCGTGTTCTGTCCAGTGTATTCTTGTCGCATAAATCGAACTGCCAGTAGTAAGCAACGTCCAACTAACCCTCAAAAAATCCCATTCATAGTTAATTGAAGAATTTCTAAGCACCTACAAGAGTATATAATTATATAAGGTTTTCCAAATGTGTTGGGGTAGTTAATAAATATCCACTTTTAGGTTTTTCTAAATGTGTTGAGGTAGGCTTAGCCTACCCTGCCTGCCCTGAGGAGCCGCCTCTGTCTTCTACTGCAGTTATATGCAGCATACACAGGAGAATTTTTTCTTTCCCCCTGGCTATCATCTCCGTGGAAAGCAAACGAAATTGTACAATGGAGGGCACTTCTTAAAATGGCTGCCGTATTTCGTCTTGACACCACTCGCTGTACAAGCCAAGCTAGCTTCTCTATAAACTTTCTAATTCGTTGGTTAACATCAACGAGTTGGTTAAAATACTTCGTTCCAGTGCAAGACCACCGTATAGGGAATTTTAAGTTTGGACACTTCGCGTCGGTACCTTTGATGTAGCATGACTGATTTCAATGACCTTCAAACCAGCTTGAGCGTGAGATTCTGCTTTTTCCTTAGAGTTGGCGCTGACATTACACCAGCTAGCAGTCGACACAGTGGAAATATAACATATACAATTAATACATCTAGGTACATTATGTACTCAAAGAAAAATAAATTGGACTGATGAAATAATAAATCCGTCATTAACTGAAATGTCTAGACTCTATAGAGTTCCTTTATAATGAGAGTTGAGACGTTGACCTCAACAACAATTAAAATATGTAATGATTTGATAGCGCTGAAAATGGAAAAACAAAACTCCTATGAGAAGTAAAACCATATAGCTATATTGCATGCAAATATTAAACGAATTTGATACATAATTTTGTAATATATTACAGTATTTTATAATATAATTTATTACACTGGTCAACAGCCATTTAGCGCCAGACATAAAACTAACATATTCTTACCTACTTTCGACCTCCTGAATTAAAAAATAACAATCAAAATGTTCCATCAGTTCGGGTTTTCGAGATGCACAATATAATTAATTTTATATGCATTCTATTTAAAAAATCACGTATTTCGTGTGTAACTATTTTGTTTTACAAATATGACGACCCATTATGTGAAAACAATATTATTATAAGTAGGCCACCATGTTAGAAGCACTTGTAGAAACGGAAATTATTTTATTGCCCTTTTACGAGTCTATTTGGAGAGGGACGAAACAGGTTCGCGGTATGAATTCGCTTGAGTTTACCTGATTTTACTTGAGATGTGCATTTCTTTTACTGTGAGCTTTAATGACATTACTGTAGTTTATATTTTGCAACAGACCACCTTGTCAAAACGACTTTTAAAAGCGGAAATTCTTTTATTGCCCTTTTCGGCTCAATTTAGAGGGGGAAAAACAGATTCACTATATGAAACCGCTTCAGTTTATCAGGAGATTTCCATGGTGTTAGTATTCTTTGTTAAGACGTGTATTTCTTTAAAGTGTGCTTTAATGATAATATTCAAATTACGAATAGTTTATATGTGCGGATTTGAAGGTTATAGCATTGGTTTTTGGAATGCAATTAGGCTAGCCTACACAAAATTTTGCTGCTTTCTGTGCGAATGGGACAGTCGCGCTCGAGATAAGCATTATAAAATAAAACGAAAATCACTAGAGCCAGGGAAGAAATATATTATACGTCAACCCCTTGTAACTCAAAGTAAACTAATTTTACTCCCTTGACACATCAATTTAGGGTTAATCAAGAATGTTTGTTAAAGGGATGAATCATAAAACTGAAGCATTTAAACATATCCAGGAAAAATTTCCTGCTATTAGTGAGTCGAAAATAAAAGAGGGAGTTTTCAATGGACCACAAATTAGAGAAATGATGAAGGACAATCACTTCGAATCTTTGTTGGAAGGAAAAGAGAAAGCCGCCTGGATTGCATTGAAGGAGGTTATATTAAATTTTCTGGGTAACCGTTGAAGTGAGAACTATGAAGAACTAGTGCAAAATTTAATGTTGGCGTTTGAAACTATGGGTTGTAACATGTGCCTGAATTCACAATTTTCACTCCCATCTTGACTTTTTTCCCGAGAATTGTGACGATTTCAGTGATGAGCATGGTGAGCGCTTTCACCAAGAAATTTCAACAGTGGAAAAAAGATACCAAGACAGTGGAGTACCAAAATGCTAGAAAAGTATTGTTAAACTTTACCTCGTGATTTACCTGATGCCCATATGAAAGAAAAATGCAGAAAAAGAAAGCTGTAATCTTCTGAACAGTGAATATTTAACCTTATTATCATTATATAAAGGCATATTTTGAATAGATATAAATTCGAAAGTTTCTCAAAAACCGTAACCAACAACTGCTTTTTATTGTCATATTCGTATTCAGGAGGCTCAAATTATATAGAAAAACATGTATCACATGCCAGTGCAAAAAAAAAAAGTTAGAATTTGTTACGCAGTGTTATATGTAAAACATAAACACTATTAAGTTATCACAGCTAGGTTATCATTGAGAAATAAGGAAAAGCTGTTAATTTGAATTTATCCAAAGCAAAGCCTTTATTGGATTACGCAACAAGGTAGGCGATGTTTGGATCCTGTGTCTCAACTCCTATATTCAATTATCGATTACACTAACATCTAGCGCTTGAAAATGGAACTAACGCCGACGGAGCTAGAGCTGTAGGCGGAGCGAGTAGAACTGTTGAGTAACTCTGTTCTAGCTATTTAATGTGCTATACGCGTAAGTACCGTCGATCTTATTTCCGGCAGCCAATCACGTTGCAGGTCGGCTACATTTAAACTTGTGCGTCTTGTCATTCGCTATTGATGATGTAATGAATTTCCTAAGGCTCGATAAATACTTAATATAATCGCCCGCCATTTTGGCTCTTTCGTTGGCGTTCGCAGAAATCACACGAGGACGTTATTTGCCGCTCAATTACAGTGCGTTTGACTTATTATCATAGGAGCTACGACATGATAATGTTTAACGGTGAAGCAAATAGATTCCTCATCTGGTAGCTCGGCAACGAAAGAACAAAAATGGCGAACGGTACTACCTACCTAGACACTTTATAGAGCCTTCATTTCCTAACACGTAAGCAAAGGGGAGGAGTCACACCGGAAATAACAGCGACAAGACTATAGCAGCAGAGCACCGAAGTTACTCGGTTAACCGTAGCCGTTACCGGTCAGTTCAAACAGAGTTCACGTGCTTTACTTAGGTCTAGCAGACAACGACGTAAGGACTATTGTATTTAAATATTTCCTGCTGCAAGACAAATTATTCCCGACAGGAGATCATCCTTATCCCCAAGGCGGGCTGAAACCCTAATATTTTTAACAGGAATTCATCCTATATATGACCTGTCAATTGGGCCTAGTGAACACTGACAGTATTATTATTATTATTGTTATTATTATTATTATTATTATTATTATTATTATTACTATTATTATTATTGAAGTCCAGAATAACAGAGAAGGTTTGCAATTGAACGGGTTACATCAGCTCCTTGTTTTCGCGAATGACGCATTATGTTAGGAGAAAGTCCACAAACTGTTAGGGAAAACACGGGAATTTTACTTGAAGCAAGTAAAGAGATAGGTTTGGAAGTAGCCTAAATCAAGAAAAGACAAAGTATAATAATTATGTCTCGAGACCAGAATATTATACGAAATGGAAATATAAAAACTGGAAATTTATCCTTTGAAGAGGTGGAAAAATTCAAATATTTGGGAGCACCAGTAACAAATATAAAATGACACTCGTGAGGAAATTAAACGCAGAATAAATATGGGAAATGTCTGTTATTATTCGGTTGAGAAGCTTTTGTCATCCAGTCTGCTCTCAAAAAAAACTAAAGTTAGAATTTATTAAAACAATTATATTACCGGTTTTTTTCTGTATGTTTGTGAAACTTGGATTCTCACTTTGAAAGAGGAACAGACGTTAAGAGTGTTTGAGAATAAGGTTCTTAGGAAAATATTTGGTGTTAAGTGGGATGAAGTTTCAGGAGAATGGAGAAAGTTACATAACGCAGAACTGCATGCATATTATTCTTCACCTGACATAATTAGGAACATTAAATCCAGACGTTTGAGATGGGCAGGGCATGTAGCATGTATGGGCGAATCCAGAAATGCATATAGAGTGTTAGTTGGGAGGCCAGAGAAAATAAAACCTTTGTGGAGGCCGAGACGTAACATTAAAATGAATTTGAGGGAGGTGGAATATTATTGTAGAGAGTGGATTAATCTTGTTCATGATAAGGACCGATGGCGGACTTATGTGAGGGCGGCAAGGAACCTTCGGATTCCTTAAAAGCCATAAGTATTAATAATAATAATAATAATAATAATAATAATAATAATAATATTATTATTATTATTATTATTATTATTATTATTATTATTATTATTATTATTATTATTATATTAGAGTGTTTGATTAATATTGAAATACGAGTAGGCCTATGTTAAAGAAGGAAGTGCATTATATTTTCTATTCCTGTTTATTGGATTTATGTTACCTCATGAGTTATCATTTTATTTGTATTTATTTCTATGATTTATGTTACCTAATTACAGTAGAACCTCTATTATCCGTGGTTCCAAGGGGGTGGGCTGAACAGTTAATCGAAAAAATCGGATAATCCGTACCATAAAATATTTTTGTAAATTTTGTAAATAATACTTTCACTTTCGTATTTTCCGCCATGATATTTTATTTAACACGCTGGGGAGAGGATCACAAATTAACTAATTTAAGTCAGGTTGTCAACAACGAGTTTTAAGGGGCAAGAAAATTCATTGTAATGGCTGTATGTGGAAGGATAGGAATGGTGGAGGTCTCATGTTGAAGACTTACATATTTTATACACTTATCCTTAATTTATATTAAATTGCACACAGTTGTAACTCTCGTATTCTGATGCAAGATAAACCATAGTTTCTCTTTCCCCAAACCAATTAATGATTTACACATTTTTCTATACTTAGTTGCTCAAAATTCGTATGAAATTAATGGTGTGAAGTTACCTAGAGTAGAATCATTTAAGGATTTGGGTACTGTATTTATTTTACACACAACTTATGTTTTAAAATGCACTTAAATCACGTGGTAATTGATGCATATAGAAAATTAGGATTTATAATCAGAAATACAAAAGAATTAAAAAATATAAATACTATTGATACTCTATATAAAACTCTAGTTAGAAGTAAGCTAGAGTATGCGTCTGTAATATGGTCACCTCAGTTCCAGTCCCATCAGATGCAAAGAAAGGTTACAGAAAAGATTTTTACGTTATTTATATTTTAAAAAACATCACGTGTCTTCTTATGACAAGCAAATTTCATATAATCAGTTGCTTTTTGAATTTAATTATAAAACTTTAAAATCTCGACGATTAATAAATAGCCAAATTTTACTCTATAAGACTGTTAACGGTATATTGAATAACTGTGATTTTCTTAAATTCCTTCAGTTCAATGTAATAAGAACAGAATTACATCATAGGCAACCTTTTGTTATTCCTATTCCTAGAACTGTTTTCTTCAAGAACTCTCCATTGTTTGTTATGTGTAATACTTACAACTCTATGGCCTGTTTCACCAACCTTCGTTATCATTATAACGTCTATTTAAATAATTTAATGACACGTTAGTCAGCTTTGTATTTCATCAAGCATTGTTATTGCTAACGCATCTTTAAACTCATCGTTAATTTGTTAGGGTCTATTCGTCGCGTTAAAACAGTAACGATGCGTTACGAAGTTAACAACATGGCGGACGTATTCGATGCTGAAATACTTTATTTAGAACTTTAACACAATGGCGAACTTATATGTGGTAATAACACTCGGAATAATCACTTTGAAGATTTAAATGATAAAGAATTCCACGAAAGCTACACATTAAGGAAACGAGTAGTAAGAATGATTCTAGAAGAAACTGAATATAGGTTAGAACACGACAGATGGGAATCACTCACCTAACGCCTCTTCAACAGATTCTTCTCGCTTTAACATAATGTTACGGGAAGTTTTGAAATAATAATTGGTGATATGAACGGGGCATCAAAAGCTGTATTGTCTAGATATGTGAATAAAGTATCAGACGTACCCAACACTACGACCACAATACAGTCACTTTTATAATAGGCCTATAGCTAAATTTCCTGTCGTCATTGACAACGATATATTGCGTACATGTTCCAATCGTATCTCCTGGCAGTAATATGACCATAAGATTCTGCAATATAAGATTCTATTTTTCATTCAATATTCAAACAATTTCATAGGCCTATGTAAAGCTCCGCATAGAAATATTGTGGCTAAACTAGCGCTGAGGTAGTTTCCTTCGTACTCTGTTTATACACCTTGCACATACGAATTTGTGACAGGTTAGGTTTGGTTAGTTTAGGTTTTTCATGCCTTGCATATACGATCAACTGAATCCCCAGAAAAATTCCTTACAAATTCAACGATTTTCACTTCAAAAACCAGCCGAACTACCTCAGCGCTAGTTTATTGAAATTGAAATAGGTTAGAATACGACAGGTAGGAATCACCCGCTTATGGTCTCTTCAACAGATTCTTTTCTCTTTAAGGTACTGTCACGGTCAGTACACGATAGCACAACATTCCAAAGGAGGATATATTTTTTAATGAAAAAAGTGCAAAGAGGTTTTCTTTTAAGAGACAATGGATACCCCTTAAAATATAATTTAATGACGGCTGTCCTGAATCCTGCCACACAAGCAGGGCAAAATTGTTACGGAGTCATAAATCTGCATGAAATACAGTGGAAAAGTAGTATGCACTTTATGGAAGAGGCGATTTCTCGTCCTAAAGTTAGGCCTAAGAAGAACTGCTGAGAATGCTTTGTATATAATTAATTGTGGGATCAATTCTGAAGCTGTCGACCTTATCGTCTGCAAATTTTTTTTTTAGATTTCCTTTTGAAGTTACAATTTAACTGCTCTACATTCCTCCTATTTACATTTGGAAGCATCTGTCTTTGTTTTTAATTACGTTATGACAACATACTGTATTTAGGAAGATGTTCTTAAAATTACTGCCTCTTACCCGTTTGCCTAATATTGTTTCCTCATGCCAAACAAAGTCAGCCATGATAATATGTAACCAATGAAATTCGCGATTTCGAAGCCATGGTCGTATGAAAAATAAAACATGCAAGATACATGTACAAAATCCCCACGTTAGTAAACGTATGTTAATTATAAAGATACGAGGCTTGGTGAAACTTTTAAAGATTTCGTTAAAATTAAATGATCCGTTTGTTGACAAGTCGCTTGTGCTGATTTGAAGAACTTTGGTGAAACCGCCCATCTGTCTTTAAACTGTGATTCTCAATTGGATTTCAATTTAACAATTGAAAAATTTCATGCAATATTAAAAAGAATTGTATTTCCTTAGATATTTAAATTATGAAGAAGTGTATTATAATGTTTTTACTCTAGTTTTTAACTAATTTTGCATCATTATATTGACATTTGGCACTATATTAACTGTAATATTATATTCTAGCATCTATTACCATTATGTATTTTCTTTCTTTCGTTTGTGTTGTTTGTTTTGTTGTTTTTTTCTCTTATGTATTTTGTGTATAAATCTATGTAAGCCGTCTGTATTGGAAGCCTGCTTCTGTTGGTGATGGATTTAAAATAAAGTAAAATAAAATAACGCGATTTCTTTTCATATCCGTGAAAAATAATTCATATAAGCTATAAGTTATGGGGTCTATGAAGTACAACTCGAACAGTAGACTGTACTGTGTAGGAGTAAATGTCTTTAGTAACACTCTCTAGAAAAAATGTGCTAATATAATGTGCAGTACCTACTTCATATATTTCTGTAGCAAGAGAGAGAGAGAGAGAGAGAGAGAGGCAAGAGAAACGGGCGTCGGAAACTGCATACCAAAATTTGCTATCTGGATTTCGGTAACATAATAGCGTATTCCGAATCTCACCGGACCGGTGGACAACAACGACGTCACAGTCTAATAGACTGTGACGACGTCACGCTGCAGAGGAATAGGAACAAAACTGCTGGAAGGATCGATGGCTGTCATGGCGACTGTGTAAGTTGTTATCGAGCCCCTACCTCGCCGTAGCGGAGAACTGAGAAATATGTTCCCAAATTGAAGCAGCAGAAAGCCGCCATTTGTAGGTAGAAAACGCGCGGGATTTCGAAACCACTATTTGAATACGTGTCGTATTGCGTATCCGAAAGCTAAATGGTTTTGTTTAAAGGAACAATACTTTTTTTGCGATACCTTTAATACCGTGTCTCTACTGTCAGCAGAGTTGCTAGGTTTTCTGCGAGGGAAGTCGGGATATCAGAAGCTAACCTAAGACATAAGACTTCTCAACAGTTTAGCCTATCGTAAGATTTACAGCAGTTTTCTGCAGTGTTCGCGTGCTTTTTAATGTAATAGGCCTATTCGCCTCCGTGAGAAACACTAAAATACGAAGGACACACAGTACAGTGAACACTACAATAATTTTTTCTTTTACTAACCGCGAATAGCCTACGTTTTAACAATTTGCTAATAAATTAATTTTTGAACCGGTACTGCAACAGTTTCACTATCTGACGATGAATCCATGTTTAAACATAGTTCACTAAACTATAAAACGCAGATATTGTATGTTTCTGTTATTAGTGTAAAGTACGATATCAAAATCCTATCTTTCTTGCCAGTCAACGCACTTGAGATACACAATGTTTACAAATTGCGAGAACAGCGACTAGGGATCGGAACGGAATAATCAACAATGCGGTAGAACTAGAAGAAGTATTATCTTGCGAATTTAGTTGCCTTACGGCAATCAGCTGGGCTACCTCATAGACTTACTAAATATCCGCAGGTTATCTCTGTGTTTACAATGTTACCATTTGAGTCAATATATAAATAAAAATATCGGATAATAGAAAATACAGACTAATTTGTTTAAGTATGTTCAAGGCTAATATCTGTAAAATCGGGATTTTTGTCAATCCCGACTCCCTTTAATCGGGACTCAACCAGGAAATTGGGAGAATCCCGCCTAAATTGGGATACCCGACAACCCTGGCTGTCAGACATAGGTACTGTGTTCAGACTTGCATCATTTTCATGGGAACTCTGAATGTGAACATTCATAACCACGGTTAATAAAAGAATTAATATGTCAACTTTTTAATTCAATCTGTAGGTTAAACTGATGTATGAAGTCAGAAAAGTAGTAGCAGCAGTAGCAGAAATAGTAGTAGTAATAACTTAATAGCAGTAGCAGCAGCAATAGCATAAGAAAATGTTTCATTAATCCGTAACTAAGACAGGAATTACTTTCAATCAGTTATATAAAATATATATATATATATATATATATATATATATATTTTTTTATAATTTATGCAGTTTCTGTATGTTTAAGTTCGGTAAATAATTTTATTATTCATGTATGCACTGAAACAACAGCTGTTTGAAGAAAATGAATGATATAGAGTAAGGACAATAACAGTGTATAATAACGTAGATTGAAAGGTAATTATTATCTTAGAAATGAGTTGAACACACTGAATGATTCAATGTAGGGTAGAAATTCTCTCTGCGGATTGCACCTATCCACTTTCGGTTAAGGGAATCTTTACTCAGAGGAAACTTGAAGCATAAAGAGTCACATGGCAAGTACAATAGTTTGTTGTCTTCTGTAACATAATATGGAGAAAAAATCGTCGTAGAAATTAAGGATTAACTAACCAGTGAAATATAACATTCCTTCCTTCTTTACCGTTACATCCGTATGCATTGCTGCAATAAAAAGCAGCACACGAAAGAACCATACTTATTCAGCTCTACCAAGCAAATGGCCGCTCGTAGACTGTTCAATTTGGGAACATAACACTAGCGCCAGTGAGCGGTCTAGCGGTTATTTAGTAAGTCTATGGTTGTTATCTGTGCTACGCTAGCAAAATTTTGCGAAATTTCCGTACTGCCATCTCGTTCAAAGAAAAGAGATCATAAACAACTTATTTTTTGAACCGGTAGTAATAACTGGTCCGTTGACATGTTCGCTCATAAGCCATTAACATATTGTTTTTACGTTGTGCTCATTACAAACAATACAGCAGAACTAAAGCACAACACACCGCCATGACACAACAGTGCACGATGTCATTCGTCTGCTAATTCCCGCGCTATACAAGAACCAATCAGATTCACTGATGGCGGCTGATGGAGACTGCCGCCACCTCTGCAAGTTGATGGCACCGGTGCGACACCGGTCAATGACGTCATCGGTGGAATTTTTTTTACCATTTATTTATCACAGAAATATAATATATACATTTACCATATCAAGAAGCATTATACAAAACTAATACAATTTTTTAACTGAAGTATAGACTAATTATAATTTTTAGTTTTGTGAGAACGTTATTTGACAATCCATCTTAGCATTAATATAATATTCATAAATCATTAATAATTACAATAAATTTCCGACTAAACACATATAATTCCCAAAATATTCTATACAAAACGTTCACACACTTTTTTTTTATATCACAGACTGTTTACGTTTCATGACGTACTGTTATGGAATTCACTAAAGAAAACAACTATACATACGAGTATAACAGAAAATTGCTTAGTTACGTGACATCACTAATTTAGTATGTCCAAAATGAAAACACTGGAATGGACAATAGAAAAGCTAGTATTGAATCTGTTACTATAACTCTATTCACATTTATGAGATACTTTACTATAAACGTTTAAATATAGCTATTGCACATTTCCCAGAAATGAGTCAATGAAACTGTTGTATGACTTCCAAAACATAAGAATTATTTTATCTTTGTACACTCAATACTGCAGTAGCATAAGCATGTGTTCAGAACATCACAAAATCCTATAGTCTACTGTTGAAAAAAGTAACAGAAAAAGCTACAACTAATATGGTCTTTCTCTATTTTTTAATGATAATGATTGCGCTAATTTATAAGATTAATAAAATATTGTCAAGTTTAAAACAAATTACAAGCAAGTGTATGTATTATCCAAAGCCTACCAAAGCGTAGAATTTATTTCCTGAGAGTTATTGTGGGCAATTATTAAAAACATATTAATTATAAAAAAAAAGAAAAACGAAAAAATATTTCTAGGTAACGTTCTACCTTCACAACAAGAATTAAGTTACAAATTTAAAAGTATCTACACTTAGAACATTACACTGGAAATTAAGTTAGAATATGAAGAAATGTTCTCCTTAGTGTACGAAGATATACTGATTTACAGAATTACATTTTTTTTAATTAATATACATTTCTATTCATAACACGTTATCATATTTACATAACAATCGATTAATTATGTTTCACATTTCCTATCAAATACGCAGACCTAAAAATTAGATCCTTCACTTTTTTTTTTACACTTAAAATATTGCATACATAATAATTAGCCTAGTTTCATTTGTAAACAGACTTGGGTAGAGTATTTTCTTTTAGTTATACCTTCCATTTCAAAACTATAATTTGCAAACAAATTAACTTGCACTTTTTTATATAGAAACACCGTTTCCCTTGTGTCATTGTTACATAGTGTTCTGGATCACATCTTAGTATTTATTTTAGAGTTACGACCTTGAATCAAAAGAAATTAAATTGTTATAATTGAAGCAGGTCAAGTTGGTGGATTTTTGATCGAGCGTCACTTTGATATTTATATTTTACTTTAATCTTTTCCGTTTTCAGCATTCCTATATAGTCATTTACAGTTGGTAGTTCTGTTGTTAATTGGTAATGCAGCAAACTTACTGCCAACCACACATGTACGAATACATTGCTTTCTGTTGGTGGGTCGATACAAAGGAGGACCTGATTCATACCATTCACACTCTTGATGTCTCCTATACTACACAGTCGTCGTTTTGCTTCTTCCCAAACAAACTTTGCAGGTCCACAGTTCGTTACACGATGTTTTTGTGTATCCAAAAACCCACATTTTTTGCAGGCCGGTGACGCAGTGATATTGTGGCGATATTTCTTCTCTTCCGTTGGAATAATTTCATTGATGTATTCGTATGCTGAAATCTTCCATATGGTGGGAATGTCCGCTAGGTGAAGGTTATTCCAGATTTTGGACCATCTCTCATTCGGATACCGTTCCATTATATGTGGTGTCTGATAAGTGTCTTGCAGAATGTGCTGATATATCATTTTTGTTTGTTGCGGACCATTTACCCCAAAAATATCTCCTGGGGATTTTTCAATCTGTTCCCAAGATTGTTTTATCAATTGGGGTAATGTGGATGTCCTCTTTCGTAGTAATGGTGTGTGATGTTCCCAGAAATTTATATCTGCCTGGTCCCCTCTTCCTTGTAGTGCTCGCATTACGTTTCGTATAAAAAGTGCTTGACATTTCTGTTTTACGGCTGTTAGCTGCAACCCACCCTTCTTTTTCGGTAGATATAATTGCGTTTTTTAAGCTTATAGAAATGCCCCTTCCATTTATAATAGTTTACCGCTTTTTCCATGATGCATGAATATTTGTTAGTCATCGGCAGTACTTGAGCGATATACCATAATTTTTACAGACAAAATACATTGACGTGGTGATTATGTTTTGTCTTACGTGTTATATTGTCTATTATGTTAGGGTTGTATCCGTTTTCTTGTGCTATGTATTTCATTGTCATAGGACAGACAGGCAGATCGTTTCAAACACGTTACACAGCCATAACAAAATTACAAAACACCTCCACATATGCAGAAAACATCACAAATGCTAACCACACCCACAGAGACATCAACACAGACATGGAAATACTACACATCCAACCAAAAAGCCAGAAACTAAACACATTAGAACAATATGAAATATACAGACACACAAAAACACACCACAACGAAATCCTCAACACACAACTCAACTTCAAAACACACACTCTTTGACTCTACACTATACCACAGGAACACACCCTTACAGGAAACAGAACAAGTGGCGCCAAGACCAACAACGACCAGTTCTGAAGATGACCCATAAATAGGTCGAAACATGTAAACGAGGTACGTTGAAATTTAACATAGCAAAGTCTTACCATACAAATTCCGCATTTATATTTCTAAAAAACTTCTTAGTCAAATATAGTCTGATACAGGTAGCAAAACTTGATAGTGATACCTGGAAATCCCTGGACTCAATTTATCTAGATCAGGGACTTAATTCACATAAGGTTCGGAAATTGACCAGGACCCATGGGAAGAACTGTTTTCTTAACTGCACAGTCGCAACATTTAGGTTCATCTCCTAATTATTACGAAAACGCAGCCAACATAGTATAGAATGAAGTTTCAGCTACAAAATTAATAAAAGAAGAGGAAGAATATCTCTAAGCCAAATAATTTTGAAATTATTATTCTCAGAAAAAGTAAAGATTTGTGATTTTTATCTCCTTCTTCTGCCCTTCAAGTATTAGGCCAAATGGCCTGTTACGATCTCACAGTTGATTTTCAATCCAGCGCTTCTTGAGACGACCGAGAGATCTCTTCCCGTTTGGACGATAGTGGAGCATGACTTTTGGGATTCTATCTCTATGCATGCGATGCAGATGATTTATCCAGTTGTTCTTATAATGTTTTACGTGATTAATTACAGGTTCTAGTTGTAATTCTTCCATTACATCTTCATTGCGTTTGTGATCCCATTTCGTATATCCCGCTGTATACCTCATAAATTTCATTTCATTAGCCGTTATTCTGCTTTCGTCTTTCTTCCTCAATGTCCATGCCTCACTGCCGTAACAAAGTACGTCTTGTAAAGGCGAATTCGAGTATGCCTTTGTACTAGGGAAGGTTTCATAATGGTGTTAATCTTTCCCATTGTTTTGGTGTATTTAGAAATTTTCTGTGAAATGTCTACTTCATCGAAAAAAAAATCAAGTAACATGAAAGGAATAAATAACTGCATCGTAAAATGTACGTTATATGAATTTCTTCAGAAAACTTAAAAATACGATTTAAATATAAAATATGAAAAGGACAATATTTAAATCCCCTTGCGCCCGGTTGACTGCAATTAACATCAGGTCGAAAGTTCTCAATCCAAGCACTATCAATTTTTTCTTACCTACCTTACCTACCTACGCTGCCTACGTCTTCTACTCACTGATGCTAGTTCCATTTTTTCAATCTCTATGGAATTCGCGTTCATCTGTCAACGTAACAACGCCCAAACAACGCAGTCTTCAACAATGAAAATTACGTATTGGACCGCCATTATGATATTTGACTTCATTTAAATCAAGCAAAGATAGCGGTTTATGGAGAGTATGTGTATTCCAGAGCTTGGTTCGATTCTCAGGGGACAACCAGGATGGACCTCTTCCCACTGAGGTAAGCTTTCTAAGTTATATTACGATTCCTGTTTGAAAATTGCAACAATAAGTAGGGAATGAAAACATTTACGTTTTGTAGCGTCAATAGCGATTCTGGAAATAAATGTGTTTATTAAGGGCTGATAAGTAAGCCTCGACTCGACAGGTAAATTTAAAAATACTACCGAACGCGCGCGATGCAATTTAAAAATGGTGACAATTAGGATTTGGTTTTAATACATTAGTACATTGTTTTATGACTATCTTATCAATTAATGCAAACCAAATAAATCGTATAATGCAGTGTTGCTGAAAGTTTGGAATTCTATGAATCGTAAATTGTATTTAAATAATATTTTAAATTTGGAGAATAGTGGAAAATGTATGCAGAGCTACGAAAATACGAATCAATAAAAACATGAGACATCTCCAATAATCCAAAAAGAATTATATTCGATCATATGACTTATTTTAATGTAAATTATATAATTAAAAATGTACATTATAATTTAAAAGGTAATACAAGTGATATACGCATTTGATTAACAATATTCACGTATATTTATTTTAACGTAATATGATATCGTTACTTAACTTAATTTCAATTAAAATGCATATTTGAAATTTTGATTTTAATTGGTACACTTAAGTGTTTTACCGTTTTGAAATGTTTTTTTTAATATTGACATCAACAATCTATACCGTACTTTGATATTATGTAAAAATCTTCACTACAATTTTAATGCAATGTATTTTTTCAAAATATATCTCTAATTTATCAATGTCTGAAGATGCAATACTGAATGGCGAAAACGTTAACAATTTTACAATATAATGTAAATTTTATAATTGCATAATTTACACTACCGGTCAAAAGTTTTCGATCACCTATCACAACTATGGATTTGTGGTTAAAACAAGGATTTCGTTTTGAATAGTCCAACATATTATAATGCCAATATTTATTTTGTTGGTCTATTTAGTTTTTCCGTGGTGTTTATATATTGAAATAAATTATATAGTTGTTTTCATAGCTGATCGAAAACTTTTGACCGGTAGTGTACATTAAAATAAGTCATATGATTGAATATCATTATTTTTGAAAACCCGATCGTACCTAACTAATCTCACTGTATTAAAATTTACATATTCCGAATCTGCATAAAATGTTACGTATGAATGCATAGAAAATGGGAGTATAAGGGTACAGTGCATCAGTTATTCATAGATTTCAAAAAGGCATATGACTCGGTTAAGAGAGAAGTTTATAAATACGGTATTGATGTTTGGAGTAAGAGGAACGATACCCAACTTCTCTTCTCAATTCTGTAAGACCCTAGGACTGCACAAATCTTTTCTGAATGAACTGGCCCTCCTCATAATTAGAGAGTCAGTCAAACTTTTACGGAACCACGTATATAGACCCTAATTCAGTGTATGGAAAAAATTGACGCACCATTATCATTTTTCTTTTTCCTTCTTAGCTTTCATTGATTCTTTACTTGAAATATTTTTCTTCTGTAAACTGCCATTGTTTGTTTGTGTATTTGTTTGCCTTTTTTCTTACTCTTTTAGCTCTCATCATCTATTTGTTCTTGTATTGTTTTGTATGCTTTGTCTAATGGCAGCCTCTAATTTGAGGAAGCTCTGATAAATAAAAATATGACATTCTTATTGAATTTGGTATTCCCAAGAAACTAGTTCGATTAATTCAAATATGTCTCAGTGAAACGTACAGCAGGGTCCGTGTAGGTCAATTTCTGTTAGATGCGTTTCCAATTCACTGTGGGCTAAATCAAGGAGATGCACTATCACCTTTACTTTTTAACTTTGCTCTAGAGTATGCCATTAGGAAAGTCCAGGATAACAGGGAGGGTTTGGAATTGAACGGGTTACATGAACTGCTTGTTTATGCGGATGACGTGAATATGTTAGGAGAAAATCCACAAACGATTAGGGAAAACACGGAAATTTTACTTGAAGCAAGTAAGACCATAGGTTTGGAAGTAAATCCCGAAAAGACAAAGTATATGATTATGTCTCGTGACCAGAATATTGTACGAAATGGAAATATAAAAATTGGAGATTTATCCTTCGAAGGGGTGGAAAAATTCAAATATCTGGGAGCAACAGTAACAAATATAAATGACACTCGGGAGGAAATTAAACGCAGAATAAATATGGGAAATGCGTGTTATTATTCGGTTGAGAAGCTTTTATCATCTAGTCTGAAATTTAGAATTTATAAAACAGTTATATTACCGGTTGTTCTGTATGGTAGTGAAACTTGGACTCTCACTTTGAGAGAGGAACATAGATTAAGGGTGTTTGAGAAAAGGTGCGTAGGAAAATATTTGGGGCTAAGAGGGATGAAGTTACAGGAGAATGGAGAAAGTTACACAACACAGAACTGCACGCATTGTATTCTTCACCTGACATGATTAGGAACATTAAATCGAGACGTTTTAGATGGGCAGGGCATGTAGCACGTATGGGCGAATCCAGAAATGCATGTAGAGTGTTAGTTGGGAGGCCGGAGGGAAAAGACCTCAGGGGAAGCCGAGACGTAGATGGGAAAATAATATTAAAATGGATTTGAGGGAGGTGGGATATGATGATAGAGACTGGATTAATCTTACTCAGGCGGACTTAGGTGAGGGCGGCAATGAACCTCCGGGTTCCTTAAAAGTAAGTAAGTAAGTAAGTAAGTAAGTAAGTAAGTAAGTAAGTAAGTAAGTAAGTAAGTAAGTAAGTAAGTAAGCAAGCAAGCAAGCAAGTAAGTAAGTAAGTAAGTAAGTAAGTAAGTAAGTAAGTAGGTATGAATGTGTGGTAACTTTTTACATTCTCCCGTTTCTTGTCTCCTAATTACTTATGAAACTTGTTTCGTGGACTTCAGATTTGAGAGAAATGAGTATGGGTAAAATCATGTTGAGTAGGCAACACGTTGAGGTAAAGTTTATTTTTGATTTATAGAGGACAGTTTTAAACCTATTTGGACAGTCTGCCTCTGTGAAAAACACATTTCTGTACAGAGTGTACAGATTAACTTTAAGAATGGAACTGAGTGAACAATGTGTACAGACTTGTATTTTATTTAACCTGTGTACACATGCTATTCATTTCTTGTATAGTCTGATTTGTTAAATGTAATTTAGTGACAAATTAGATTGTGAGGCCGGACCGACAGACAGACAAGCAATATAACAGTACACACAATTGTACAGATACACTTCTTGAACGATTATTGCTACTATTATTGATTTCAACACATTCTGTCAACATAGTATATAAATTATGATCATGATCTACTTTTCTGTTTAGTAACAGATTAATGTGTATTTGAATTCATAAATCTATTGTATTGCTTTATACATGAACAGTTATCTTGTAGTTACTTGATTTCTTTTAATACTCATCATTACACACTATTTATTGATATGAGTTATCTTGTAGTTACTTGATTTCTTTTAATACTCATCATTACACACTATTTATTGATATGAAACTGAAACTGTGTTGTGTAAATTCTTCAAGTTTTGCACATATTTTTTGTATTTTTCCTGTTATGATTAAGTGAAAAAATTCTACAGTTTTTGTCTGTCACAGTTTCATGCATTGGTCTGTTGCTTCAGACATTAAATACAATAAAAAATATATTCTGTAAATCCTCAATTTTACTCCATACCGGAGTTTTATATTACTTACAAAAAAAAGGGGGATTCATTATTCAGCATGTTGAGCCCTAATTTTTAGTCTGTTAAAATTTTGAAAAAGGAAATTTGATCATGTGAGCATAATTTTCAGCTGTGTGAATTGTTTGAACATCTTTCTACTTTAAAGCCACCAGTAATTATCTTTCTGTTCAGTAAATAGTAAGGAAATATATAAACAGCTGGAAGGGTGCAAATTTGTTCATAACATAAATGCTTCGAATATGTATGTTATTGGAAGTATAGTTATTGAAGTGAATTGTTATATTCGAAGGCATGTACAGGAAGGAGGAAATAATTATTCTTCATATTTTAATGTTTATTACATGTTTTATATTTCGATTTCATTCATGTTTATACACTTCTATCCTTAAGGGGATAGGCTGGTCAATTTTTTATGAATTTTCATGAAAAATACAATTATTTTTTTATATTTTATCTGGATACCCTAATTCTTTCTGTAAATTTTGATGTAACACTCAATTGTGTGCAATGACTTTTTACCCATCAAATCAGCTGCTATATAAATGTCTGCACTGTGAACCGTGTTGCCAAAAGATTAGTTACTGGATTGAAGAAATTAGTCGGAGAAAGTAGTAAGATGGGTATAACACTTGGTGGGGTGACAAAAGGTAGTCTGAAATCCAAAACTATAGAAACCTTACAGCGTTACTATAGAAATAGCATAGTCCAAAATCTAGGCAATGTGCAGGCTATGAAGTCTAATATATATGCTACATTATACCACTGCTCCTCTACAGATGATGAACCCCGGCATATAAAGTGTCCAACAAGTGAAGAAAGTTGGTGTTTTTACAATAGGACGATTGCAAAGGGTGAGAACCCTGGAAAACATACATACTGTATACATACACCAATCAATAAAAATGTACTAAAAGCAGTTGTTCCTCTCTATAGTAGACTAGCACATGAATCTCTTCTTGAAAGATGTGTGGAAGGAAGAACTCAAAATTCAAACGAGTCGATACACAACATAATTTGGTCAAAGTGTCCTAAGACTACATTTGTTCATACACACCGAATTGAATTAGCTCTTCGAAAGGCAGTGGCAGAATATAATTCTGGATTATACTGTACTGTTGTACGACTACAGAAAGAAAGTGGCCTGTCACCAGGTAGAAACACCATAGATATAGCTAGGAGAAGAGACGAAAGAAGAACTAACCTGTACATGACTCGCACCACTGAAAATATAAGAAGTATAGACAGATTGTCAGATCAGCTAAACTGAGGGTTGAACAAAAGAAAATAGAAAAGGAAGGTACCACATACAGTGCTGGAGGATTTTAGGAGACCATAGGCCAACAGAAGATCGGTAAGTTTAAAAAAGAATCAGTTACTGTATTAAAAAAACACTTGTAACTTTGACTTCAGTTTTCTCAATAATCATATTTTTCTATATTTATGAAAATTCACTATTGAATAACTCTGAAACTATTAGAGATAAAGGGCTGAAATTTTTAGCATATGTTCATCATTATATTATCTGCATTTGGGGGGATGATGAATGTAATCTGAATGATATCAGGATGATAATCAATTATTTGTTTATAACTGTGCAACATGTTTTATTAGAATTCATTTAGACAGCATTTTGAAGTAGTAAAATGCGTCCTAGGAAAATAAAAATATCCACAAATGTAGATTATGATACCAGCTTCACTTTAAAAAAAGATTCTTGAACTTATCTCGAACACTTCCAGAGTTATTAAAAAATTAATATATCCTCATAATGTTTATTTTTCTTTGTTTGTAACAATTATTAAATGTTAATAACAATTTATTAGTATATTGTGGGTATTGTGTGAATATGAAATACATGGTGTGAAAGTCTCACAATTCTAAATGTAAAAATGTGGAAATTACAAAATTGACCAGCCTATCCCCTTAAGTGAGAACGTTTATCACTCTAGTTATGTATCTTACTCAGTTAAAGCTCATAAAAACTATGTTTGATAATGATGCTAGCCTGTGGTTTTGTTCATGGCTGTAGAATGTTGCAAATACTCATGCCCAAAAATGTTAATTTTCTGTAAATATTCTCTATTCATTCTTTTCAAATGTTGATACCCTCTTTCAATACACTGCGCTTTTCATATTGAAATGGTTTCCACTAAATATAATACAGTTTCTCTAAGTTAAAAAAAGTAGGCCATAAAATTAAACACAACACTATGATTAACCAAACATTAGGGTAGGAGGACCTATTTCCTGACGTTTCAAATATTGCTTCATATTTCTCATAATAGGTAAGCTTTTGGTAGCGACTAAAATCGTAATTATGTGCCTTAGAGTTTAAATATCAACACTCATACCCTGAAATGACTGCATTTTATAAATGAAATCAAAGATAAATATTTGGAAACTCCAGTACTTTTGTCCGGAAACAGGAACAATGGTTCCAGTTTCCGGACATACATCCTTGGCCATGGCTTCTATTTCCGGACATTGAGATTCTAATATTTTAGGTGTTTATTGTTATAGATAGAATTAACAAGAAATTAAGGAATAGATGCATTATAGGTAACCCCAGTTATATACGTCCTAAAAAAAGGTCAATGGAAGTAGCAGTTCGATAAATGAAACTATCGACATTGAACTATCGGTATCTATTGTTTGAATAATATTGAGAAACAAAGTCTGTTTGCATGTCACCATGGCGGGTATTTCAAACGATACAAACATAATTTGGAAATATCAAAGTGAAATTGAGAAAAAACTTCCTACAGGGTTAAATTGCATGGCAAAGAAGTGTAATTATGGAGTTATTACTCGAATTTTTTTAATTTTCGTGTGTTCAAACAAAGATATGTTGTATTCGTTTGTATGTGATTTATAATAGTGGATTAGGGCTCGCTCTGCCGAGAGGTATGTTTAGACCACGGAATAGAAAAAGCACCCCCCCCTCAAAAAAAAGCAGCACGGTAGTAAAGACGTGGTAGTAGAAATAGGGAAGGAAGAAAAACATCGCTCAATTCTTGTTCAAACATGTACATCGAAAGCTGTTAGTAAATTTTATCTACCTTCCAACATCCAAAAATGATTAGTAAGACAATTGATTGGGGGGCTTCGCCCCCCAGCCCCCCTCTTTGTATGGTTAGAAGGGTATTTTTGAAATTTTAAGCCTCTATGTAAAAATAGCGATAGAAAAACAAAAGTATTAATTTGGGGCTTCGCCCCCAACCCGTTTTTTCTTTTATTAGGAAATTATTTTTAGAATGTAAGCTTCTAATTAATTAGGCCTATGTATAAAAGCGACAGAAAAACAAAAGTATTAATTTCGCCCCCAACCCCCAATTTATTGAATTAGGAAACTATTTTTAGAATTGCAAGCTTCTAACTAATTAGGTCTATGCAAAAAAGCGACAGAAAAACTAAAGTATTACTTGGGGACTTCGCCCCAACACCTCTAATTGTTTTATTACTTACTGGCTTTTAAGGAACCCGGAAGTTCATTGCCGTCCTCACATAAGCCCGCCATTGGTCAATATCCTGAGCAAGATTAATCCAGTCTCTATCATCATAGCCCACCTCCCTCAAATCCATTTTAATATTATCTTCCCATCTACGTCTCGGCCTCCACAGAGCCTTTTTTCCCTCCGGCCTCCCAACTAACATTCTTTGCTGTGGTCGTGCCAGAGAATCACTCCCATTCCGTGGTTTATTTGAAGGTTTCGTAACAATCTGTTTTTTACGGCGATGGGTTGTTAGCCTTCGCTCAACCCCCAAGCTGGAGGATCACCCCTCATTGGCTGTCCACGATTGCTTATTCAAAATATTCACAGCTACCCTCCATATCTGGAGGCCGTCTCCTCAATATTTATTTTATTAGGAAACTATTTTTAGATTTGTAAGCATCTAGCTTATTAGGCCTAAGTAAAAAAGCGAAATAAGTAAAAGTATTAATTGGGAGTTCACTCCAACCTCTCTATTAGTTTTATTAGGAAAATATTTTTAGAATTGTAAGCCTCTAGCTAATTAGGCCTATGTAAAAAGCGATAGAAAATAAAAGTATTAATTGGGGGGCTTCGCCCTAACTTCTCTATTTGTTTCATTAGGAAACTATTTTTAGAATTGTAAGCATCTAGCTTATTAGGCCTATGTAAAAAGCGATAGAAAATAAAAGTATTAATTGGGGGGCTTCGCCCCAACCTCTCTATTTGTTTCCTTAGGAAACTATTTTTAGAATTGTAAGCACCTAGCTTATTAGGCCTATGTAAAAAGCGATAGAAAATAAAAGTATTAATTGGGGGGCTTCGCCCCAACCTCTCTATTTGTTTTATTAGGATACTACTTTTAGAATTATAAGCCTCTAGCTAATTAGGCCTATGTAAAAAGCGATAGAATATAAAAGTATTAATTGGGGGGCTTCGCCCCAACCTCTCCATTTGTTTTATTAGGAAACTATTTTTGGAATTGTAAGTCTCTAGCTAATTAGGCCTATGTAAAAAGCGATATAAAAATAAAAGTATTAATTGGGGGGCTTCGCCCCAACCTCTCTATTTGTTTTATTAGGAAACTATTTTTAGAATTGTAAGCCTCTAGCTAATTAGGCCTATGTAAAAAGCGACATAAAAATAAAAGTATTAATTGGGGAGCTTCGCCCTAACTTCTCTATTTCTTTTATTAGGAGACTATTTTTAGAATTGTAAGCCTCTAGCTAATTAGGCCTATGTAAAAAGCGATAGAAAATAAAAGTATTAATTTGGGGGGGCTTCGCCCTAACTTCTCTATTTTTTTTATTACAAGACTATTTTTAGAATTGTAAGCCTCTAGCTAATTAGCCCTATATAAAAAGCGATATAAAAATAAAAGTATTAATTGGGGGGCTTCGCCCTAACTTCTCTATTTGTTTTATTAGGAGACTATTTTTAGAATTGTAAGCCTCTAGCTAATTAGCCCTATGTAACAAGCGATATAAAAATAAAAGTATTCATTTGGGGCGCTTCGCCCCAACCTCTGTATTTGTTTTATTAGGAAACTATTTTTAGAATTGTTACCCTCTAGCTAATTAGGGCTATGTAAAAAGCGATATAAAAATAAAAGTATTAATTGGAGGGCTTCGCCCCAACCTCTCTATTTGTTTTATTAGGAAAATATGTTTAGAATTGTAAGCCTCTAGCTAATTAGGCCCATGTAAAAAGGGATAGAAAAATAAAAGTATTAATTGGGGGGCTTCACCCCAACCTCGGTATTTGTTTTATTAGGAAACTATCTTTAGAATTGTAAGCCTCTAGCTAAGTAGGCCTATGTAAAAAGCGATACAAAAATAAAAGTATTAATTGGGAGCTTCGCCCCAACCTCCCTATTTGTTTTTTAGGAAACTATTTTTAGAATTGTAAGCTTCTAGCTAATTAGGCCTATGTAAAAAGCGATATAAAAATGAAATATTAATTGGGGCGCTTCGCCCCAACCATTGTATTTGTTTTATTAGGAAACTATTTTTAGAATTGTAAGCCTCTAGCTAATTAGGCCTAAGTAAAAAGCGATAGAAAATAAAAGTATTAATTGGGGGGCTTCGCCCCAACCTCTCTATTTGTTTTATTAGGAAACTATTTTTAGAATTGTAAGCCTCTAGCTAATTAGGTCTATGTAAAAAGCGATCTAAAAATAAAAGTATTAATTGGGGGGCTTCGCCCCAACCTCTGTATTTGTTTTTTTTAGGAAACTATTTTTAGATTTGTAAGCCTCTAGCTAATTAGGCCTATGTAAAAAGCGATAGAAATATAAAAGTATTAATTGGGGGGCTTCGCCCCAACCTCTCTACTTGTTTTATTAGGAAACTATTTTTAGAATTGTAAGCCTCTAGCTAATTAGGCCTATGTAAAAAGCGACATAAAAATAAAAGTATCAATTGGGGAGCTTCGCCCTAACTTCTCTATTTCTTTTATTAGGAGACTATTTTTAGAATTGTAAGCCTCTAGCTAATTAGGCCTATGTAAAAAGCGATAGAAAATAAAGTATTAATTTGGGGGGCTTCGCCCTAACTTCTCTATTTGTTTTATTATTAGACTATTTTTAGAATTGTAAGCCTCTAGCTAATTAGCCCTATGTAAAAAGCGATATAAAAGTAAAAGCATTCATTTGGGGCGCATCGCCCCAACCTCTGTATTTGTTTTATTAGGAAACTATTTTTAGAATTGTTACCCTCTAGCTAATTAGGGCTATGTAAAAAGCGATATAAAAATAAAAGTATTAATTGGGGGGCTTCGCCCCAACCTCTCTATTTGTTTTATTAGGAAAATATTTTTAGAATTGTAAGCCTCTAGCTAATTAGGCCCATGTAAAAAGGGATAGAAAAATTAAAGTATTAATTGGGGGGCTTCACCCCAACCTCTGTATTTGTTTTATTAGGAAACTATCTTTAGAATTGTAAGCCTCTAGCTAAGTAGGCCTATGTAAAAAGCGATACAAAAATAAAAGTATTAATTGGGAGCTTCGCCCCAACCTCCCTATTTGTTTTTTAGGAAACTATTTTTAGAATTGTAAGCTTGTAGCTAATTAGGCCTATGTAAAAAGCGATATAAAAATGAAATATTAATTGGGGCGCTTCGCCCCAACCATTGTATTTGTTTTATTAGGAAACTATTTTTAGAATTGTAAGCCTCTAGCTAATTAGGCCTAAGTAAAAAGCGATAGAAAATAAAAGTATTAATTGGGGGGCTTCGCCCCAACCTCTCTATTTGTTTTATTAGGAAACTATTTTTAGAATTGTAAGCCTCTAGCTAATTAGGTCTATGTAAAAAGCGATCTAAAAATAAAAGTATTAATTGGGGGGCTTCGCCCCAACCTCTGTATTTGTTTTATTAGGAAACTATTTTTAGATTTGTAAGCCTCTAGCTAATTAGGCCTATGTAAAAAGCGATAGAAAAATAAAAGTATTAATTGGGGGGCTTCGCCCCAACCTCTGTATTTGTTTTATTAGGAAACTATTTTTAGAATTGTAAGCCTGTAGCTAATTAGGCCTATGTAAAAAGCTATATAAAAATAAAAGTATTAATTGGGGGGCTTCGACCCAAACCCGTTCCACTTGTATGATAAGCAAACCAGTTTTGGAATTGGAGACCTCTCACTAAATATGTGAAAAAAGAAACTAGAAAATAAAAGAATATTAATTGAGGGCCTTTGATTCCCTCCAACAATTTAAATGTATGTGTTTTGCGGAAAAGCTCTAACATCTGAACCATGTTCAGCATGAAATAAATACAAAAACACTTTATTATTTATTTTTAGCAAGTTATTTATTTTGGTCTAGAGAAAATTGATCTTTATTTAAAATGTTTAGTAATGAGGTATTTATAATGCAAAGTGTCTTAATTCACATAAAGAAAGGTAACTAAACAAGTCAGAGTAGGGTAAGGCAATACTTATCATTGAAATAAAAAGATAAATAATTAAAAATTAATTTCGAACGTCCGAGGAAAATATTTTCTTAAAAAACTGTAATGAATAATGAATACGTTTTGAGAAGACAGTGGCATTACGTATTATTCAAATAATAAAGAAAGAATTAATTTTAATAAGTTGCCTATATTAGAATAACAATCGATAATATACTATTTCCAGATAAGAATATTTTATTTTATTTTATTTTAAATCCACCACTAACAGAAGCAGGCTTCCAGTTACAGGTGGCTTACATAGACATATACACAAAATACATAATAAGAGAAAAAATAACAAAAGAAACAACACAGGCGAAAGAAAGAAAATACATAATGGTAATAGATGCTAGAATATAATATTACAGTTAATGTAGTGCCAAATGTCAATATAATGATGCAAAATTATTTAAAAACTAGAGTGAAACATTGTAATACAGTTCTTCAAAATTTTAATAACTAAGGAAATACAATTCTTTTTAATATTGCATGAAATTTTTCAATTGTTAAACTGAAATCCAATTGAGAATCACAGTTTAAAGACAGAGAGTTGTAAGTATCACACATAACAAACAATGGAGAGCTCTTGAAGGAAACAGTTCTAGGAATGGGAATAATAAAAGGTTGCCTAAGACGTAATTGTTTTCTTTTTACATTGAACTGAAGGAATTTAAGAAAATCACAGTTATTCAATATACCGTTAACAGTCTTATAGAGTAAAATTTGGCTATTTATTAATCGTCGAGATTTTAAAGTTTTATAATTAAATTAAAAAAGGAACTGATTATATGAAATTTGCTTGTCATAAGACGACACGTGATGTTTTTTAAAATATAAATAACGTAAAAATCTTTTCTGTATCCTTTCTATTTGCATCTGATGGAACTGGAACTGAGGTGACCATATTACAGACGCATACCTTAGTTTACTTCTAACTAGAGTTTTATATAAATTATCAATACTTACTTACTTACAAATGGCTTTTAAGGAACCCGAAGATTCATTGCCGCCCTCACATAAGCCCGCCAACGGTCCCTATCCTGTGCAAGATTAATCCTGTCTCTATCATCATATCCCACCTCCCTCAAATCCATTTTAATATTATCCTCCCATCTACGTCTCGGCCTCCCCAAAAGGTCTTTTTCCCTCCGGTCTCCCAACTAACACTCTATATGCATTTCTGGATTCGCCCATACGTGCTACATGCCCTGCCCATCTGAAACGTCTGGATTTAATGTTCCTAATTATGTCAGGTGAAGAATACAATGCGTGCAGTTCTGCGTTGTGTAACTTTCTCCATTCTCCTGTAACTTCATCCTTCTTAGCCCCAAATATTTTCCTAAGCACCTATTCTCAAACACCCTTAACCTATGTTCCTCTCTCAAAGTGAGAGTCCAAGTTTCACAACCATACAGAACAACCAGTAATATAACTGTTTTATAAATTCTAAATTTCAGATTAGATGATAAAAGCTTCTCAATCGAATAATAACACGCATTTCCCATATTTATTCTGCGTTTAATTTCCTCCCGAGTGTCATTTATATTTGTTACTGTTGCTCCAAGATATTTGAATTTTTCCACCCCTTCGAAGGATAAATCTCCAATTTTTATATTTCCATTTCGTACAATATTCTGGTCACGAGACATAATCATATACTTTGTCTTTTCGGGATTTACTTCCAAACCGATCGCTTTACTTGCTTCAAGTAAAATTTCCGTGTTTTCCCTAATCGTTTGTGGATTTTCTCCTAACATATTCACGTCATCCGCATAGACAAGAAGCGTATCAATAGTATTTATATTTTTTAATTCTTTTGTATTTCTGATTATAAATCCTAATTTTTTATATGCATCAATTACCACGTGATTTAAATGCATTTTAAAACTTAAGTTGTGTGTAAAATAAATACCCAAATCCTTAAATGATTCTACTCTAGGTAACTTCGCACCATTAATTTCATACGAATTTTGAGCAACTGTCTTATTCGATATTAAATAGGCTGGGGGTACCTATAATGCAACTAAGCCGAAATTAACAACAGATATTGCAAAAATAATTGTATCAAATTTGGTTCTTATTTGCCAAACATTTCCGGCATGTGAACTGTTTTTTACCAACAGATCCAACACAAACTTAATGAAATCTTGTTGATCATATTCCGTATTGAATTCATGTTCCATTCTTCCAGATGATTCGCTGTAGTAGTTAAGACCACAGAAACTGCACACAAAATCTTTTTCCTGAATATTGTTGGCGTTTCCTGCAAGTACATTTCGTGCACAAAGTATTTTTCTTGGTGCCTGCTGAAGTATCTTGCATTGTGTCTGGAGTTGCGTTTGTTCCCATTTTTCTTGCCATTAAATTATTTCTGTACTCTGGTGTGGTCAGCACAGCAGCCTTCTGGGTTAGTCTTTGTTTCTTGGGAGATGTATCCAGCTGAGGGATGGGAATTACTGTCGAAAAGGTGCTCTTTTTTGGTTTAAACCTAACCCTTCTAGGCGAACTGTGAGGTGTTTGTGCTGTTGGTGAGGCTTCACTACTGTGAAATGATGTAGATGGTGCCCTTACAGCCGAGGCTGCGCAGAAGTTTAGACTTTTAGAGTAGGGACCAGAAGTCTGCATCGGACGTTTTTGCTCGAGCGCCAAGTAGTTCATAGCATAATCCGATAGGTAACGCACATGCATGATGGGTAAAATTGTCACGAGCGATAAATCCTCGAACGGTATAAGCCGAGCGTTAGACATTCGTTCTTGTTACAGTGATGAACTGTGTAGTAACATCATAGATGTTTATCATTTCAAAACTTTGCAGTGTTTAACTAACCTCTCCATAGTACAAGTACAAAACTTGCTTTAAAATGTAATATAAATGTTGTAGGTAAATGTCCCCCCCCCCCCACAGGAGTGATTTTGTTTTTGCTACATCTGATAGATGTTATTGGATGTAAATGTAATTGTTATAAACGGAGAACACAATCACGATAATGCAAGAACTGTATCAAGTTTTCTAGTAATAATAATAATAATAATAATAATAATAATAATAATAATAATAATAATAATAATAATAATGATAATAATAATAATTAGTGTATCAATCTTTGCGTCTGTAACAGTTGTGCAGCATGATTATTCGTTTTATTATATTTTCTGTGACGTTGTCTCTGTTCTAATATTGTTATTAATCTACTGCTATATCAATAATATTTTGTAAAACGTTTCTACATTGTCGCAGTATAAAGGCGGAACACTATATATGGACCTATCATATTATATATGTGGTAAATCAAATATTCATTAATTATTAATTAGCAATAATAACTGTATATCGAAATGTTTCATACCATTTTATTTATAACTTTATGTTCCTGTTTTGGTACGTTCCATTGACTGTTCCATTAAACGTTTGTCATAAACGCAGAAAATAAAGCCTTATTTTTACCGTGTGAGCAAAACATATGTGTATCTTATCTGTCGCCTTCATATAAGATAAGACATGTCGGTGAGATGACCTTGTACTGTGCTTCTATTTATTACGAGCGTATCAGGACCGATCGCATCTCACTCGAGGGTGCGACACTCAACCGAATTCAAGCGAGCGATTTAACTCCAATGCAGCACTCTGGTCTGCTTATTCCGCTCTCGTGTACTCCTCCATTTCACTAGGACTGATCGACTGGACACTGCAACTTGTACACGTACACTGCTGTCTATAGACGTGCATATCAGGACCGACCATGTCCGTTACACATTACGCTATCTGCATTGCTTTAGTGTAGTTTCCTGTCCCCATCTCTCAGACAGCGCACTGAATTGAATACTGTAAATAGAGTATTTTTAGTAGGTTGTTTTATGACGCTTTATCAACAGCTTAGGTTATTTAGTGTCTGAATGAGATGAAGGTGATAATGCCGGTGAAATGAGTCCGGGTTCCAACACCGAAAGTTACCCAGCATTTGCTCATATTGGGTTGAGGGAAAACCTCAACCAGGTAACTTGCCCCGACCGGAAATCGAACCCGGGCCACCTGGTTTCGTGGCTAGACGCGCTAACCGTTACTCCACAGGTGTGGACTACTGTAAGTAGACAACGTAAACAACGTCAGATGAATACAGTTCATTTCCGGACCAGAATTCCTTATCTCAAATTGATACATGTGCCCTTCGCCATTATCCCTAAAAGTTTGTAACACCACCTCGGAAACACTCTGTATAGTTCAGTCGATGCAGAAAATTTGTAAAACATGATGGGGTGTAATGTAGGCCGCCTCCTCGTGGTACACCCTGGATAACGCTAAATGGCCTACGAAGACAGCTCATGATTTCAGGTATTATTATTATTATTATTATTATTATTATTATTATTATTATTATTATTATTATTATTACAGTAATAGATACATTAGTGTAGATGTCACCATACATATAAAAATGCATATTAACCATTAATATTATTAATGACTACAACAATAGCTGTATTGTTTAACATTTTTCATAATTTGCGATCTACCTCTACGAACAACATTTAATGACACTGCAGGAAAAAGGCAATGAAAACATACAGCGGCAGTTGCAATTATCGTATTCTTTATTTGCGCCATCAAGTTGCTATTTATTTCCTCCACAGGATGACGGTCTACGAACTGCAGGATCATCTACAATTCAGTGGTCGTCAGCACTCGCTGAAATGGGTAAAGGGTAAGCTGTGTTTCGTAATATGCTCCGTCGTGCAGCAGGAAGAAAGAGAGCATACCCGCCAGCAGCCACGGATGCACACCAGTGCAATGTTTGATCCACAGGTAAGAGACGCTAGCTCGAGGGTGCACCAGCGAATAGGGATTACAAAGAATGGACGCTGAGCGAATTATTTTGTTTTTTGTTTCTCTGTGCACCGGCGTTTAGTTCCACTTTCAAGCGCTAGAGGTTAGTGTAATCAAGCACACGCTAAGGAGAATAGAGTTGAGACACAGGATCCAAACATCGCCTACCTTATTGCATAATCCAGTAACGCTTTGCTTAAAATAAATTCAAATTAACAGCTTTTCCTTATTTCTCAGTGACAAACTAGTTGTAATAATAATTTTTTATGTTTTATATATATAATAAATTATATTATAAAATAATATAATACATTATAAAATTATGTATCAAATTCGTTTAATATTTGTATACAATATAATATAGGTATATGGTTTTACTTCTCATAGGAGGTTTGTTTTTTCATTTTCAGCACTATCAAATCATTACATATTTTAATTGTTGTTGGAGTCAACGTCTCAACTCTCATTATAGTTTTAGTTCGAACTTAGGTTTAAGATACAAATTAGATTTATTTTAAATGCTATTTTAAGTGATCGTGTTTCATTTAATTTAGGATATTCCCTGTTATTATTATTATTATTATTATTATTATTATTATTATTATTATTATTATTATTATTATAATATATTCACTGCCATTTCTATCATTTATTCTCATCATCATTTCTTCTGTTTTGTTTTGTTTCTTGTGCTAAACTGTAATTGGCCTTGTGATGTTGTTTTGCACGATAATATTCTAAATAAATAAAATAAATAAATTATTATTATTATTATTATTATAAATTATTGTTAGTATTAATTATTAGTGTTATTATTATTATTATTATTATTATTATTATTATTATTATTTGTATTTTTACTTAATAAGTTTATTATTGTCATTATTGAGTGTAATTAGTAACCACTGCCACCGGGTATATACCCATTGCAGTGTGAATACATACATACATACATACATACATACATACATACATACATACATACATACATACATACATACATACATACATACATACATACATACATACATTACTTCATGTGAAGTGGAGAGAAGTTTCTCCCAATTTAAGAACATTCTTACAGACAACAGGAATCAGTTTTCATTACAACATTTGGACGAATATTTAGTTATTCACTGCCATAATGGCATTACTATAGAAACTAGTGCTATGCTATGGTCGTATTAGCCATTATGAATTAGAAATTGTTAGTGCCCTTTTAAATTCCTATTTTAGAATTTTGAATGCCTATTTTGCCTGCCTATTTCAACTGTTTTAGTGCCTAAAAATCTGCAGCTTAATAATAATTAACAATGTTTGTTCTTGTACAATCTTACCACGTCCTAATGGCGATTGTGTGGGCTTATGTCTATGACTATTGTTATTATCCGTTTCCCAAGGACGCCACATTATAAATACAATCACAATATATAGAACACAAAAGCCACAATATACAATTACGGTCTTCTGCCTTGTTCTGAGCTAGCTATAACTTGCGGGCTCGTCTGACACCGAATACTACAGTATAAGAAATGTTCTCGGAGCATTGACAATGCTGGCATATCAACAACCAGCAAGAGCGCTGCAAGACTGAAACAAAACAGCTGATGCCTCTCGCTCAAGGTAACTTACGGTGCAAGAGGTTCTCATTTGAGCGAACGTACTTTTTTTTAAGTACAGGTACGCTAACAATTTGTGAGTGAATAATGGACAATGATTATTATCGTTAAACATAAAGTATCTATTATCAGGGTTCGCTCAGTTGTAGGTACAACACTGGACATTCAAGAAGCCACTTCACGTAGGTACGGTGGTATAACACTTCATTAAAATATTAAAATAAAGAGTTGTTTAGTCAACTGTCCCAAGACAGGTCTGAACCTCACAAATGATACCAACAAGGTACCACTTATGAGGCAACTAGGCCAGAAGATGAGATAGGGTGGCCAGTTCCTTTCCTCCTCCATTGCATACCGGTTCACCACCGACTAGCTACATATTACACTAATCAGACTTCAGATTTATATAACTGTTTATTTTTCTTTCTCTGACACATATCGTCAAGTGAGATGTATACTGTCTGATAATAATAGATGCATATATCAGACAAAACCTCAATCAGAGTAATTAAAGTGTATTATTATTATTTAAATTTGTAGCCTATACTCACCTTAAATATAGGCCTACGACTAATTTTTCTCGAGTGTTAACTGTCGTTCGAAATTTAGTGTTCTGTTTCTGTATTTTCTCTATTAGATTGTGAATAAATTCAAATTATTCTTTATTAATTTTATAGTGCATATGAAAAGACTGTTCCAGTTGTTTAAACAAGGTATGAAATAAATCACCATATTCCTTCCGTTTCAAGCTTTCATACACCCACTTCCGACACTTTCGTTTCTGAATGATAATAGCCGAAGCCACATTTTCGATATCTTCTTCAAACTCTGAAGAACTGCTGGAATTACTAATCCATTCACCTTTCATATCTGCTATAGAAAAACTGCTGAATAAAGAGCGAGTGAACTGATTGCAAGTGTGAAGTGAAATAGCGTGGCGATGTGCACACAACACGGCACAGCATGTGCTTTCCAATTTATATGATCTCACAGAAGAAACATACCCTGGTAAAAGTGTGATTTCACCTTCGTTTCATAGAATCAGGAATAAGACTAATGTAATTGCGTCAATCTACAACAGGCATGCCAGAAATCAGACTCTGAATGTGCAGTTATGTGCGCGGATAGCCGGACTGTGCAGACTGCATCATTCAAGGGTTGCTCTTACCAGTTCTTAGCTGGAGGGGTGTACAATAATCTATTCTGCACTTCTAGGGTTGGATTAAATAGGCATTTGGACATTATAAACACACTTAGCACGGTTATTATCAATGTCTATACTTGACAACTGTAACACATGAAACTTTAGGCTTACTCAGTTATACTTGACAAAGTAGTGGTTTGTAAAGCATAATTTATTAAAACGATTTTTATATACAGGGACGTCATTTTATTTTTACTTCAATTTTTATTGTACCTGAGTTTTTGAATGTACTTCACTCCCACCCCTTCTACTAATGAAGTTCAACCGTCCTCCACACAGATCCAAGACCGCATATACAGTCATAGTAGTTTTACGGTCATAGTAAACAGTACGTTCTAAAAATATGTTCGCGTTTTCCAGTGACGAAAGAGCTTTCAATATTGAATCATTTTCGCACAGGTACTGTCGTCCATTTGCCTACGTCGTATCCCGGTTTTCCCCACCAGCTTTTATTCGCCAGCTAGTGGCTGGGCTGTCTTAGCTCTTTTCTGAGAACATTAATTTCTGTTAGGAATTGGACGTCTACATAATATTATACCCATACAATTGTTTAAAATAACTTAAATAATAGGGCCTTGTTAAGTAATTAACTGTCATGTGATTTCCTCCCTTTCTACGACCCTGCGACATAACCACTTGGACGGACAGTAGATAGCATGTCTGAGTGATTTTATCTTTTCGGATCGGGCAGAAGTGAAGACTGAATTTACAGTACGTGAGGTACTCTTTTATAGAGTAGATACAGAATTATTTCAACATGAGTTACTAGTACGAAGAACGAAACTGGTAATTGGGATTAGGTACAATAGTCTAATATGCACATTAGAACTGAAGCCCGTATCGAAATGAACGGCCAGCATTTTAAAAAATGCGTTTAAATATCCATATTATGATTATTTTTCAATTTAACTTCATTCTCTATATTGTACGCTAATGAGCTGTCGACAGTATAATATACACTGCATAATGAATACGTCAACATGGACAGCTCAGTTCGTGAGTAAAAACAATCATTGTTAATACTGTACGGTATTTTGATTAAACAAAAACCTAATGAAAATTATCAAATTCAAAAGCGCAATATTTCATAGTTTACGTAAATGGATGAACTACTTTTCTTCCCTCCTATGCCTGGTAAAGTGATTTGTTTGTATATTTCGCCAGTATCATCGAACTTTAGTCGTGGAACGGGGTAGCAAACGGCGTTGATCCAGAGGTATAGGCAAGTTAATATTAAAAATGTTAGTAAAAATAAAATGATGTCCCTGTAGTATTTGAAGAAAAAGAATATTGTAGTAATTTCGAAACAACAAAAACGAACACAGTATTTCATTTTACGTAGCAAGGTACTAATTATTTTAAATAATAGACCCTATTCTTTCATTGTTCGTCAAGCATTATTATTTATTGGGAACATTGGTATACAAATGTTAGAAAATATACTCCTAATTAATTACATGCAGTAGGACATTGCGAAGTTTTTACACTGAAATCATATCCTTGCTGTATGTCAATATAAATTAACATTAATGTTAATAAATTATATAAATTAAGCTTAGAATTTAAATTCACATATAGTTTATTTAGAAAACGTTGAGAGCAAGTATCGACAAGTTGGAAGCGTTACTGAAGGAAATTAAAAGTGTAGTTCACAAGCTGTGAAGCGAAGATATTCTATTTATGTTAGGTTTAAATATTTATTAATGTAAATATATTAGCATAATATAGTGACGTGAGACGGAAAATTTGCCATTATGTATTTTTCCAGAAAAATGTTCCGCCTTGCAAATTGTTGCTTTCTTCGCTCCTTACAATCTCAAGCGCCTTAACCCATTAATGCCCAGAATATTTTTTGTGGTTTTTAGAATTTATATTCATATTCTACCATCACAATGATATGAAATGAACATCTGAATATTTTTCCAGAAAATCCGGACATTATTAGGCTTTTATAGGCCTATTATTGAAGTGGCAGGAAATCCTGCCACTGGGAAATAAAGACATCAAAAATATACTTATTAAGTTATCATATTCAAAACCTCGAAATATGTTTGCAAATCATACATGTTATGAACTTTTCACTTCTTTCACATAATTTATACAGCGCACAAAGGCTACAGATGTTGAAATAATTGTTTACATAGGAAAAATATATTTTAAAAATAATACATTTTACAATGTGCGGCTCAATTTTCAGTGTGATAGATTTTCTGATATTCTGGATGCAGTGGTACACTACATTTTTCAAATACGAATGTTGTACGACGTCCACACTACTTTCATCGTGCATTAGAATGTTCACTACGGATGATCCAGTGATCAATCCTGTCGAAACGAACATTATCATGAGCTACTTCTCGAATTTGAAGTGCTGAGCGAGGAGAATTTCTAGGTTTCCCGTACTGGACTAGGAGTTGCGGATTTCATTGCTGTTAGAAAGTTAGTAGTGATGTCCCAAGGTGCGATAAAGCCTCCACGCATTTAGACCCCATGCAAACAGGGTCCACCACCGTTTCTGTAGGTTGCTACATATTGATCATTGGAATGCACATCACCCATATATCTATTATACAGTGCAACTGAATGTTACTGGCTTATTTGAATCGTCCTCTTTGTCTTGGAACTCCAACGTTTAGCTTTTCAAATTCAAGTCGTTTTACCAACATTGCTGGCGACTCAAACAACACTATTGTCATTCCATTGCACTAAAATTACATCATCTGCAACAACAGTCTCCATAGCTCCTCTCTCTATCTTTGGAATTTTTTATTTATTTGTAGGAGGAGCCTTATGCACCCTGTTGCGAATTGTTCCTGTTGCTCGAATGTCTTCAGCAGCTAGGTCATGCATAAGATCAATGGACGTGAAATAGTTATCAAAAAATACATGACTACCCTTTTGGATATCAGTCTTCTTTAGAAGTCCAAACACAACATCAAATCCCTGTCCTTTCCCTGAAGTTCGTAGGTTCGTACTATTGTCTCATGCTCCGCATGCAGCATAATATAATCATCAGCAGTACAAAGAGATCAGAGCTTGAAACCAAACCTTATTGGTTTCGCTCGAATGAACTGTCTGGTTCCATGTCTGCCATAATACGGGACAATTGTTTGATCAATATTCAGATGTTCTGGAATGTCACAGACTTTGAATGACTTATTTAGTATATCGAAAATTGGTCCAACTTAGCGATCATTAGAAATTTCCATATTATCAGCAAAATGCAGTCGTCTCATAATATCGTCAAAAGTATTCCACCTTATTGAATCAGAAATCAAAATGCTATGTAAATCTGGTAATGTACTCCAATAAAGTCGCCTGTATGGGAGTTTATTATAACCAGAAATCAAAAGAATGCCAAGAAAAACTAAAATATTATCTTTTGTTGTAGAGTCAGTAGAATGAGTAGATAGATTTTTCTGAATAAAATAGAACCTACTTTGGTCCAAGATCAAATCTATGAGCTCGGTGTTGGTGGTGGTGGTGGTGGTGGTGGTGGTGGCGATGGTGGTGGCGGCGGCGGTGGTGGTGGTGCATTACTTTCGTTATCAGAATCAGAATCAAATTGGGCGTCACTCTGCAGCATACGCCAAGGTAAATGATAGAGTCCTCATTTTTGTTCCGGCCTCAGGTTGCTACCGTGGAGGAAGAATGACAACATTCAGTCGTCTGCGATTCTCATTACTCCGTATTTGTATCATATAACACATTTCATTGACAATGTGCAGCCTGAACCGCAAAAATATTCAAATCAGTATAGGTATAATATAAATGACTAAGTTATATCCCAGTGGTAGGAAAACCTGCCATCAAAGTTTAGGTTACAATAAAGTACGTTATAAATTATGAAATGATGTCAGTCACAAATTATTCAAGTAGTATGGTTTATTGACTATGTATTTTCATAATCAGGCGTCATTTGTTACTTTAAAAATGTGTACTACTTACACACTTTCTCCCTCGTTGCAAGCCATCTTTTGAAGAGAAGTTAAACCGTGACTTCGAACCAATGTACCGATGCAATCAATTAACTAATGTTGTTAAAATTCGAGAATACCATGCGGAGTATATCTTAGAATCTATTGTTGCAGTATTCATAAGAAAATAATTTATTTATACATTGTTAAAAATTTAAAACCTGCCATGGGCATTAATGGATGTATTCCTCACAATATTCTCATCACTTACCAGCTTATGAAATGAAAGTCGTAAGTCGTCTAATCTTTGATGGCTGTGTTAGTACAGACTCCAAAACAACGCCAATGTCAAGTTCGTTTTGCCGTGAGAGTACTGATTAACTTTACTAATCTGATCTAAACTGTCACAATACTATTACCTCGACATGGGCTGATCAAAACCTTTCATTTTAAAGTAATTATTGTTGGCTGAGGAAAACATTATAACAATTATGTTATATGATTCATAATTTCCCTTCTTCGTTATCTGTGAACTCCTCACTTTATTTATCATAACTCATTCACAGACAGCCAAATCAGTACTCGTACTGAAACTGACTTATTGAAAGAAAAGCTGATATGCCGTTGCAGGCGTGTATAGCCCTGTCGCGTTCCCCTCCGAGGTGATTCACTCCCTCCAGGTAGGGGAATAGAAAGTGCACATCGCACAGAGACTACTGCACAATGTGCAGGGTTTTGACATGCCTGATCTACAACATGGGAGACCTTACTTTATTTTTGTTCCAAAGTGAGCCAAATTATGGCATTTATAGCCCTTAAAACTTCACCATCGTCAATTAAAATTTTACCATTTTATTATTCCACATTTTTTTAATTTTCTAGGAACAACAGGTGCCCATGTAGCAGAAAGGCATTGACGTCGAGAATGACTTGCAGTGCATGGAGTGGGGCCCTTTAACTAAACCGTCGAACATCTGGCTGCAATAAGATACCAGACAATGGAATGGGATACCAACGGAAGAAATTATGGTTGACTAAATGTTTCGCTGACAAGGTAAGACCTTGCGGCTTCATCCTTTTTATTGGGTCAAATAATTGAATTAGCATGAACTATTACTCCAGCAATATTACTGGTCCGCATTGCAGTAGCAGGAAACTGAGGGTTTAAGATTATTTACCTCTAGAAATATAAGGTTTTTGCTTTGAGAAATATGTTGCTGTTGTTGTTTTCTAATGCCAGGCGTTTGACAATAAAGTCATTTGACTTCTTGCACTCCAATATTTTTCAAAGATATTATTATGGTCAGCTACTGAAGCACAGATTTTGAGGTGTTCCGAATCCATTTCTTGGTTTCAGTTGCAGAATGGGCAGTTAGGGGACTGATATATTCCAATTCCATGCAGGTGTTTGGCCAAACAATCATGGCCTGTTGCCAATCTAAATGCAGCTACAGACGATTTTCGTGGTAAATCGGGAATTAACTGTGGATTATGATGCAGAGAGTTCCATTTTTTTCCTTGAGATTGTGTTATCAAATTTTGTTTGTTGAAGTCTAAGTATGCAGATTTAATAAATCTTTTCACAGAGTAATACGTAGATTTAGTAACAGGTCGCTTTGAGAAGTATTCATGTTAAATTAATGCATTTTCACAACATTTTGTACGAGCAATTCTCCTTAATTCTTGAAATTATTTTGTAGATATTTTTTGATAGCTATGTTGCAATGTGTGGAAACATGTAGATTTTAACGACGATAAAACAGTATGTTCTTCTGTATAGGATATTGTGTCGGGTTACCATACGTCCTCTTTTCCCCGAACATGTCCTCTTTTTTTAAGTAAAAAAAGTGTCCGGTCGGATTTTACGAAAAATGGCGATATGTCCTCTTCTTTTACTCCAGGAAAAAATTACTTTTAAGAGTAATCTCGCTGTGTTGCATACGGAATAAGTATTCTGCGCTTTTGTTGGAAAATACAGCTGATCCATATGTTTCCAGCTTTGAAATCATACTTTTCTTCTCAAAGCTCTATTCCTGCAGTATTTAAAAGATTTAATGAGAATGAACTGAGTGAAGCAAGATTATTATTTGTCCACTCATTACTGTCAGTCTTCCACAACAATATACTAGAACTAGAGAAAGAATCAAATTCTGTCTCTGAAACAGTTTCCATTTTAGAATCCACTTTAGATAGGTAAAGTACTCAAATAAGAGACAGGGTCCTAATAAGAGATACATTGTTAACTTCTTCGGTATACAAATCTAATCTTTCAGGTAAAGCTTCCTGTAAAGCAGATTTGAATAATTTCAAGGGAAAAATTGTTCCGGGGCCGGGTATCGATCCCGGGATCTCTGGTTGAATGTACCAGCGCTCTGCCAACTGAGCTACCTGGGAACTCCACCCGACACCGTCTCAACTTTTCCCTTTATATCCACACAACTCGCGTGGGCTGACGAAACGCCAGAGACCCACATCGAGTGCACACAAACTCTGTGTAACTTGAAATTGCTCAATGTTTGCCTTCTAAGGCATCGTGTTCTTTGTCTAACCTCAGTAGCAAGTAAGCAGCTGAGAGCAGCCAAAGTAATTTTTCACATTTTGGAACTTTTTAGTGGTTTTTGTTGAAGAAGTGAACAACAGTTAATGTAAGCTACAACAAACTTATTATTAATTTTATAAAAGTGCTAGCAAAATGTTGCATATAATAAGGTAGATTGCTAACAAGGAAGAGAATAATTTATAACCTTGGGTAGGTATTTCATTTTTATGTATTCCGTTCTCTACTAAGAGATACCTATGGGTGCTTTTAGGAGATAGTATTTGTTATTATTATGATGCTCAACTTTGAGATATACGAAAAGAGTTAATGCTTCTAGTCGTGTCGGTTTGTCTGCCAGTAACTACATAAGAATCATTGATTATAGTTCACGTTAACACTTTGTTTGTTAAAAACATAAAATTGTTTAGTCACACGTTAAAAAGTGTTAAATTTTTTAAAAAAGGTATATACCTTGGACAGACGGCCCGTTTCGACGTGATGTTACGTCTTCATCAGTGTCTCCTGAACTACTGGTGATCTTGAATTCTACGTTGGTATAGGTAATTGCCCGTTCCGGCTTCAAAGGTCGCTCCATCTTTTCATCGGTCGTCCCTGATCTCTTCGTCCTTTTGGTTTATAATTTATTGCTTTTTTAGGAAGTCTGTAGTCGTCCATTCTCTCTACATGTAATTTCCAATCTTGTCTGTAATTGTCTATTTTATCAATAAGTGGGTATACTCCTAGTTCCTGCCTAATATCTTCATTTCTAATTCTATTTAATCTCGTGCATCCTTTTGCTTTCCGCAAGAATCTCATCTCTGCCGCTTCTATTTTACTAACTTCAGGTTTTGTTGTAACCCAGCTTCAATATATCATCTCACCCAAGCATTAATGGTATTTGTGAATTTAAAAATGATGTCGTTCTAATAATCTTATTATTAATGTAGATAGAACATCATGTTTATTTTTTACTAATAATTAAACTGCGGGAGTGCGGGCCCTTTACCGTCAAGTTAAGTATGACTGGAGCGTTCCGTGGCGAGTGTACTGAACTCTCAGGTAAGCAACTCACTGTGCGTGCTTCAGACGTAGTCTTGAGTATATGAATTGTATACATACAATAATCACACATTTCGTACTTATCTAATTGATGTGATGTCGACGGAATTCTTTTCTTTACAATAAGGAATTCCAATATACTCCTACAACTATGTACATACGTAGATTGTCAAAGGAGAAACTACTGCGTGTATCAGTTAGAATATGTTTGTACTGCGAAAATCTTCTTCCGACATCACATGAGGTTAATGGAAAGTAAGTGAAAAGGTTTACATTGTCAGTTACGTTTTTGTCCTGTTTTTTCACCAAACTGTTCAACACTGCATAGCCATTATTTTTTATTACACTATGTAATTTGTCATTTACCTTATCAGGATACAGTCCTTGGTGTACCTTGTTAATTGTTTCCGATACTTTCTTAATTAATTTAATATTTTGGCAATCGTATTCTGGTACGAAATTGGTAAATATTCTTTACGTATTGTTGCTACTCCTGGAATATGTTGATTTGTGTGTTTTTCCAGAAATGATCTAAAGTGGGGGTTGTCCAAAATTCTGAATGGAATGTTTGTGTGTACCAATATGTCACATAAGTCTATATTGAATTATGACCGACTATTTGAACTCGATTGGTTCTTGTTTGAATTGCGTTCAACATTTTCCTTGTGTGCTTTACTATTACAGTGTCTTTCAAAATAGTACTTCTTAGTTCGTAATAATCTGAAATTATACACGACACAGACAACATTTTCTCCTTAGGTTAAATATATCGCTTCCGAATTGTTCCACCAAATTATTTAGTATCGCATTTCGTGAGCGAGTTGTTTTAGGCATTGTAATATCGTTGGCTGAGATCCAGACTGTTCTAAGTCCAACTTTTTATAAGAAAGAAATCTGTGTTTCATTGTGTTTCAGTTTTTGTCTGCATATATGAATCGAACAAAATTGTAAATATTCCTCTCCATAAGGTTGCTATGAAGCTATTCCAAATTGTCTCATGAAGCTTTGAATATGAGGAGCTTAAAATAACTCTTCTGAAAAAAAAAACACTAAAATGGACTTGGAACAGTCTGGTTCTGGGCCATCAATATGTGTCATTTCACACAAGCAATTCTTCAGTGTGACAGCTAAACACACTCTGAATGTTTCGGATTCGATGCACGGAACAGTACGACGAAAGGCGAGAGAGACTTACCTACGTCATACTCTATACCCGTCTGCATAGTCAACTGTAATCGCCGTATTAGGGCCCGCACTCCCGCAGTCTACTAATAATGTTGTTGTTGTTATCAAATGCTTGGCTTTGACAATGAAGCCATTAGTTCTCTCATTCTCCTATAACGTTAATTTTACATATATAGTATTTTAATGACAACTTTAATCTTAAATCATCCTGGAAGACTAACTTTCTTGTGTCATGCTCGATAAGTATCTTAGTTATCTTTTTAAATTGATGACCTTTATAATGCTTTAGACTCAATAAGGGGGGCGAAGGCTAATTGGGATTTCCCAGTCTCTGATCGGGTCAAAAACCCTGATGAAACTGATATTTAACCCTTGTGGTGAATTTCGGTGAAGTCCGGAGGGCCTAATTAGTCAAATCCACTCTCCTCACCGCCACGCTGGGGCCCCCTGGGATCTTTTAAGATGCGAAAGAGAGAGTGGTGTGCGGAAAGCAATGGGAAGCTTCCGCATTTTCTACATCCCAAGAAGAATAAGATAAAAGAATTGCATGATGAGACCTTGTCTGGTAAAAAATTCCGGACGTAAACTATCCCCCCAATCGGATGTCCGGGTGGGGGATACTGGGCAAGGTCATGTCATGACGTATCACAACACAGAGAAGAAAGGAAGAATGAAGAGCGCACCGTTGGAAAGAAGATCGACGACTGCAACGTGGGAGAGAAGACCGAATACTGCACCGAGTTATCTGGATACTACACCGCTGCCAGGTAAGGTGGAAAACATGAAGGAAGCAATGAGAAAAAACAGAGTGGATATGATGGGAATATCAGAAGTGAGGTGGGAAAATAGTGGTGAGTTGATGAGTGATGAATAGGGCTCGGAAATTGATGAAATATATTTTTTCTGAGACATCACAGACAATGAAGGATGCAATATAAATTCATTTCACTCCAACACAAACCAATATAGCATAATTTTATTTTGAGTTTATTTGCATTTTTTTGGTATTCTATTGTTTATAGGTCATTTTATAGGAAATGTTCTACTTTTTGTTACATTTGTTCTTTTGAACGGACTTTCTTTACGATGTAATCATAGCCTACATTCCAAAACCTAATGCAGATTGCACCATGCAGGAAAAACCTTAACTCCTAATGGTATGTGTAACGTGATTGCCCCCATTCAACGCAACAGTACAAGTACTGCAGCTGCAGTGCTCGCAGTCAGCATTTTGTATCTTACAAGTGAAGACTGCATTGAGAGAGAAAGTGCTGCTTCTATAGAAGTTTCTCAAGACTTGCTGGCTGATCCTCAAATTAAGGGATGTGTCATATATCAATGGTAACTTTTCAATTTTAGCAAAAACATTACCATGGCTAGAGAAAAGAGATGGGAGCATTCATTCAGCTGTTAAAAAGATTAAAGGCTTTGAAGAACACTTGCAACAGTGAGTAAGAAAAATTTGACAAGAAGTTAGAGAGAAAATGAAAAAAAAGTATTGGAAAACAACATTGGATACCAGTCAATGTCTAAAGTCGAGAAAGTTCTGCAAGGTAAAAACATTGACTTCAGTGTTTTTGATGAATATTTTTCACCAGCGGACTTTGGTCACTTCAAGTATATGCCCATGACGTCAGTTGAAGTAGAGAGGAGTTTTTTAATTTTCAAGAAAACCGGCGATCCTTCAAACCCTAGATTCTACGAATCATTATTATTGTTATTATTATTGTTATTATTATCATTATTATTATTATTACTATTATTACTATTATTATTAAAATCTTGGTCGTTTTCTTAAATTTTGATGTCACATTTTCACTAAGTTAAGGTCATTTTATAAGCCATTTTCCTGTGATTTTTAGGCTATTAACTTCCGAGCCCTAATTATAAATACCATATTTACTCGCGTAATTTCTCCCTTTTTTTTTTTTTCAAGGCTTAGGAGTGAAAATTTGGGGGGAGGGGGGAGTTATGCGATGACTATAAAAATATTAGGGGTAAACTGGTCATAAATAACATCAAACAAATAGTGCACTGTTGAAAGTCTAATGCAGGCCTGCACAACGTTTGGGCTCTCCGAGCCGGCTCACAGCTAATGAGTGGAATGCAGATATTAGCTGCGCTCTGTGTAAGAGTGGACTGGAAGAAGTGGTGATCTCGTACAAGATATACAGAAAAGGAAGTACTGTTACCAGTGCTTATGAAATGAATTCCCGTTCAGTGTTTGCAAAACTATCTTGGACTATTATTAATTAATAAAGAAATATTTATTTTACAGAAATAATAGAAATTTTATAGCTACTTAAATGTACAATATCATTTTGTTATATTTTTATTTATCAGTACATCAAAACGAGGTTTTATGCTATTGGCAGCTGAAAGGAATAGTAGCCTAGTGATCGTAATAAAACATCAGTTGCAGATGTTCGATGTCTGCCTTGATTAAAGTTGATTATAGAAAACAGTTGCTCACAAATATAAATGTTGAGCCAAACATAGCAATCATTTTCACAGCCAGCCTGTGTAGTCGTGGATATTATTGCTAATGTTTAGTCTTGTAAAATCAAAAGGCTAGTAATATTATTCAAACGATCTTTAGCCCTTAGGTCACATTGAAGATCAATAAGTTCGAGCAGTAAATCGTTAAATGTTAAATGGTACGTTCCGTCTTTTAGATTCCTCCATACTGTACTGTAGCAGTAGGTAATCAACGTGAAACAGTTACTGAGAGTAGGCCTACACACTGCACTCCACAAGATAACTGAGTGGTCGTTTCCCTCTCTTCTACCTGTAGCAAGTCTATGTCATTCTGACGTAGCCTATCTTCCTCTCCGTTTCGGCGAGCGGTAAACACGACTCTCCCGCTCCGAAGGAGCGCGTGCGCTCGTTGAGCGCTGTTTGTGCAGGCCTGGTCTAATGTAATAAGCTTAAATAATTTTAGTACTAAATAACTGTAATCAGTGACAATTTTGGTAATTAATTAAACGAATTATTAAAGTTTAGCGATTTTTTCGTCCTGTAAGCTGTGTCTTGGTTACATTGCCGGCATCTTGTGGCCGACTTCGGACTCATCCCTGACAACTTTCTCCCCATAGTTGAGATTAACTACACTGGCGCTGTGACACAATAACATTGTAACCTATGCACAATGATACCTAACCGTAGTCTGACTGACTGACCAAATATCGACAGATGCGCAGGTGACGGAGGTTGAGGTACCATTAGGGGTCTGTAAAAGGAGATGGATTCGACCATGGGTTTTCCACGAATTCCGTTGTGCTGTATCTGAAATCTTCATAAGGGTGTCCAAAAATTGTAGGCCTAGGTAATTCACATTGTATCAGAGGGGAAAATTGCGCGAGAAATATATTTTATCTTACAATATTATATATGAAAAATCTAGAGGGGGGAATTACGAGGGGAGGAAATTATATGAGTAAATACGGTAATTATAAAAAATATATCCTCCATCACAATGCACTGATTTGTAAGTCAATTAAATAAACATTCATGATTTATATGGGCTTGGCTACTGGCTACGGGTGGATTTGAAAATGTCTTATAAGGTCAAAGTAATACGAAAAAAGTAAGATGTTTGAGAAAACAAACTTCAAAGTGTGCAATTTAGTTATGTTGTTCAATGTTTGCATTGCTTGACAGGAATTATGCCGAACAAGAGCCAGCTTGACATCAAGATGGCTCTGGAGAGGGCGAAGATCATGTACAGGAACGCCGTCATAGATGCTCGTAGAGATGATGAAGGTAATATTCCGAATAATGGTGAAGAGTTGCGCTCTGTTCACAGTGACTATAGTAAGTCAACTATATTTATCGTAAACATTCAGTTACGGCTAACAATAGTACCTACAGGGCAAAATTTTAATATTTTTATTTCAAATTTCCTATTCATTAAACCGAAATACCGGTACTCTCTCCCACATTTTCTAAGTAAATTCAGATGAAAATGAAGTGCATGAAAGGAAGGAAGAATGAGCTTTTTTTGTATTTAAATTCATGGTTTAAAACAATAAACAAAGCTCGAAACTTAGGAAGTTGCACGTGGCTAAGCGACCCGATTTCAGTGTCAACAAATTCCGCTTTCAGTACAGAGGTACCGTACTGTCAGATCTGCTAGATCTGGCTGGAACAACATGTTGATAATATTATGGTAGATTGAAACACGTAATTTTATAGCATATATACAGAGAGTTTCCGAAGTGGTGTTACAAACTTTCAGTGATGATGGCGAAGGGCACATGTATCAATTTGAGATAAGGAACCCTGGTCCATAAGTGACCGAGTCGAAAGTTACAAGCAAAAATAGTTGTGAGAAAATGAAATAATTCTATTCCTCTGTACATCTTATTTATATGTATTTATCCGTACATCTTACACATACAACGTTGTTTATGATATGATATGATATATTTCGTCACAGCACTTCTTTACATGTAATGGTGTACCTCACATTTCTGTATCCGGCGTCATCATTAACATATTATAGAAACACATTATTTGCAGTACGCGTCTACACAAATTCTCCCAATTACACAATGTATCTTTTTCATTACTTGTTCAATCTCCCCTTCAGTATTTCCCCTACATTTCATTTGCTATTCTCTTTTTGTTCATTAATCCTAATATATCCAATATTATATACGTCTTACAAACCCCCTTTTTCTCTAACTACTATTCACAAAAATCTCAATTTCAGTTTTTCTCTGTAAATTATCACATTTAATTATTTATCCTATTTGTTCTTTGGCCTTTTCTCCTATCTTTCTCTCATATTCATTTACTGTTCTAACGTTCAAAAGTTAGTACTAATTTCATGTTGTCACTTGTTCACTTCTCTTAACCCTTTTTCACTATACAACGTTGTTTACGTTGTCTACTTACAGTATTTCATTCAGTGCCCTGTCTGAGCGAATGGGGACAGGAAACTACACTAAAGCAATGCAGATAGCATAATGTGTAACGGACATGGTCGGTTCTGATATGCACGTCTGTAGACGGCAGTGTATGTGTACAAGATGCAGTGTCCAGTCGATCAGTCCTAGTGAAATGAAGGAGTACACGAGAGCGGAATAAGCAGACCTGATTTTCGAATACGGATGAGCCTATGAGAACAGTAGACAAGCTCACAGATTGTATCGGGACAAGTACCCACGTAGGAGACATCCTGCCCATACCATCTTTCCACGATTGTTCCAAAGGTGAAGGGCAGGAGGACACGTGGTGCCAAATTACAATTCCATTTCCACACAACTATTTTTGCTTGTAACGTTCGACTCAGTCATTTCCGGACCAGGGTTCCTTATCTCAAATTGATACATGTGCCCTTCGCAACAAAGTTTGTAACACCACCTCGGAAACATTCTATCAGTGGCGGCCCGTCCTTATGTGCTACAGTGCTACAGCACAATGATAATTTTTGCTCAAATAATGTATTTACAATACCATAGTTTTTGATCTGCCATTTGACAATTTCCAGTGGTTGTGTTCACGACGCGTTATAGAGTGTTTAGTCTTCACTCTTCGCTCTTTGGTGCCTCAGGGGGTACGTTGTGCTACTCAAAACTCTACATGAGAATGTAGGCAACTAATGCGCATGTGCGAAGCTGAAATCACTGCTCTTATTGGCTATTTTTACGCGGGAAGTGCTGTAGTCAGCTTCAGCACAACACAGCTTGGAGATTACAAAAGTAAAGCGTAACGAAAGAATGCTTGAATAATTTCAAGGGAAAAATTGTTCCGGGGCCGGGTATCGATCCCGGGACCTCTGGTTGAACGTACCAGCGCTCTACCACTGAGCTACCCGGGAACTATACCCGACACCGTCTCAACCTTTCCCTTTATATCCACACAACTCGCGTGGGCTGACGAAACGCCAGAGACCCACAACGAGTGCACACAATCTCTGTGTGACTTGGAATTGTGGTTTTCTGTTAACGTACACAGTAACGTATATTTCCCTTGAAATTATTCAAATCTGCTTTACAGGGAGCTTCACCTGAAAGACTAGATTTGCATGAAAGAATGCTTGTTTGTGGAAGAACTCGGAACTATGTACAATGTGTTTGGCAATTCAAGTGTCCAACCGCTGCTGCCATCTACCTGGTTTTTGAGGTTCCTCCTGAATCAGTCGGTCCAGAAAATTGAAGCCAAGGAATTATGTGACAATTTAATTCAGGAAACTACTTATCGTTTCAGACTTTAACCTACCTAGACGCAACAAAATTGTTAAACAGCAAATTTTTTGACAATTTTTCGCATAATTTTCCTGAACGCGAACTTGAAGTTGCTGTCAATAGCTATACTGTACTGAACAAAAGAGTGTTAAAGATACAACTTGGAGTTCTATATGGAAGACCCGACTTCCGAAATATAGATGCAGCTGTTCAATTGTTACAATACATAACATAGCCTCCAACAATTCACAGGATGCATTCTCTGAAGTAACGAAGTTGTTAACTCTGCCAGTTAAAATAAACCACTATTATTATTATTATTATTATTATTATTATTATTATTATTATTATTATTATTATTAAATGTTTTGATTACAAAACCAATGACCACTGCTAGGCCAGAAAGATATTTTTCTTGCTTAAAACGCATAAAAACGTTTTTAAGGAATGCTATGCCCCAGGATCGCCTCACTGCTCTTGCAATAGTGTCAATAGAAAAGAGTATGATGTCCAAGATGGAGGGATTTAACTCCAAGGTAATTGACAAGTTCTGCAGTAGGAAGGATCGTCGTATGGACTTCATATTTCGTCACTAGGCGAGTCTCAAATTAAGATAAATACATATAAGTGTGTGCAGTAGGCCGATATAGAGATTGTAGCACACTCATTATTTTGACCACCAGCCGCTACTGCATCCTATATAATAATAATAAACATGAGCAACATATAAAATTTACTGTTCTCTGTACATTTTATGTTGTTGTTGTTTTCTAATGCCAGGTGTTTGACGATAAAGTCATTTGACCTCTTGCACTCCAATATTTTTGAAAGATATTATCATGACCAGCCACTGAAGCACAGATTTTGAGGTGTTCCGAATCCATTTCTTGGTTTGAGTTGCACAATGGGCAGTTAGGGGACTGATATATTCCAATTCTATGCAGGTGTTTGGCCAAACAATCATGGCCTATTGCCAATCTAAATGCAGCTACAGACGATTTTCGTGGTAAATCGGGAATTAACTGTGGATTTTGATGCAGGGAGTTCCATTTTTTCCCTTGAGTTATCAAATTTTGTTTGTTGAAGTCTAAGTATGTAGGTTTAATAAATCTCTTCACAGAGTAATACGTAGATTTAGTAACAGGTCTGTAAGTAGCAGTGCTGCTCTTCTTTGCTAAAGCATCCGCATTCTCGTTTCCCAGGATTCCACAATGGGATGGTATCCATTGGAATACAGTTCTTTTATTGAGTGATATTAATTGAGAGAGCATTTTAGTTATATCTGCTGTTTGAGATGAAGGTGTGTGTTTAGAGACGATTGATAGAATAGCTGCTTTGGAGTCTGACAATATAACTGCATTCCTAAATTTATTAATGTGGCATGGAAGGTTCCTGAGACATTCACTTATTGCAATGATTTCACCATCAAAACTTGTTGTTCCATATCCAAGAGATCTATAAAGTGAGAAGAGACAGCACGTAACACCTGCACTGGCACCTTGTTCTCTGGAGATCAAGGATCCGTCGGTATATAAATGAAGCCAGTTTTGTGGAGGGTACCTAATATTAATTGTCTCTAAAGACGATTGTTTTAGTATTTCAATGTTTACTTCTGATTTCAGTATTTCTTCTGTTAAATTTAGATTATATTCTATATTTAATAGAGTTAAAGGGTTTGGTTTAATTTGTAAGTTTTCTTTTAAATACGAGATATTGATTTTCTGTTTTAATTCTTGAACAATGGATATGAAACTTTTTTGAGTTTTCAATCTACAGAGAGGACTGTATGAATGTCAATTGTTTCCTGGTAATCTGATAAGTTTTTCATATTGAATCAGTGCTTTTTCTTCTATTGTCATTTTGATGCTGTTAATATTAGTGAGGAATCTCATAGAATCTATTGGAGTTGTTTTGATTCCACCAGTAATGAGTGTGAGAGCTTGGTTTTCAACATATTCTATGTCTCTGTACATTTTATTACAGTGTATGACTAGGAACATTCGAAGATTTTTCCAATGACGTGACGGGAACAAACTTAAAATACCGAATGTTTTCACTGTCACTGTTTTCTGTTCGATTTTCAGCAGCTGCTAGCTGATCTCGTATCTGAGAAAGATAAGAATATTCTAAATTTTTCTCCAGAATAGTTTTCAATATGTGTGTCACTACTAGGGCAGGTCCCTTATTGACTTGATCCATGGTTATGGACAAATCTCCCACCAATTTAAGAGACTTATTGAATTTAAAATTTGTTCTAATAAACATAACAAGCGCCTTTTGAATACTTCCTCCAATGAAGTACCTATTCTATTTAAGTAAACATACAAACGTGACCAACATGCTTTCAATGTTAGCAATGACATCATTACACTGTAATAATAATTATGGAATAATTTACATACTTCAGAAGAATTTTCTAAAATTGGGACCACATTTCTGTTTTCATGTTTGCAGTTACCGAATCTGTGATGCAGTGAATATAATTTTGATTTTTTACACACAATAATTGCACAGAATGTTGTTTATTATAACATTTGTCGGAATATATTGTTGTCTTCAATATGATTTTAGATTTTTTAAAACAATATTATCTAAAAACATATCAAACTGTCTTATACAAAATAAAATTTAATACAATTTTGAAATTTAAATTAAACAATAAAACTGAGTAAGGGGCAAACTAGAAATTAGGAACAAAACTACAGGATATAAAGATGTTTTCATATAGGCCTATTTTAATAGTCTTAAAATTAACAAACAAAAAGTACACAAACATTGCATTGACATTAATAATCCACTTGCTATATTTTTTAAAGTATCTATGTTACACGGGTCATCAAACGAATTAATTTTGTCCATTTGCAACCACTTAATTTGTTGCTGCTCATATCTCTGAACTCTGTACTTCTGCCACCTATTAGCAGGGTCCATTTTCGTTGAGGAATAAAATTATCTAGAACCATTCTGATAAACCTGGAAATATTCTTGTTTTAAGAGAGATCTATTTCGGGGCTATTCTTGCACATTTCCTCCTCTGTCTCTAGAAACATGTGTCAGATACAAATCGTTTACTTCAAAGTGTTTAATAGACACAACTGAATTCTTTGTTGGCGTGAAGACATTTCTTGGTATACGAGTAGCTTCCACCCACATAACATCCTTTTCAGTTGGAAATTTGAGAACTGTAACATAAGTCCAGACATCGAGATTTTGGACCCGATAGAATAAGTTTACTAAGTCCATACTATAGGCAGCTTTGTCACTGTGTTAGAGTGGGATGGGAATCGGCAGAAGGAGAGGCATGTGTACATGAAACCCAGTTCAGTCCAGTCTGCTGGTGCTGTAACAGTGACGTTCCAAAAAACAGCAACTAATTTATCAAACATTAAAATAAAATAATTGTAAGAGGAGAAAAATTCTGTAGGACCAAAAACAAATCTATACGTAGATTAAAATACAAACCTATAATGAGAAATTTTCAAAATAAATTAATATACATTTCTTTTCGGCTTCTTCCATAAGCACATGTGCAATACTTACACAACATACATAAGAATCATACACAATATACACAACTTATAATGTGCAATCCATGATATCCCCACAATATAGCCTATATAATATATTTACAATATAATGTAATGAGAATTTATGTTCTGTTCAACTTGTTTATTTTCCAGCTTTATCTTCCAGAATACTATTTGAACTGTTACAATGTACTACAACACACATTCTCAAGGTCTCAAAACTAAATTTTCTTCGGTTGTCGGCAAGACAAAATTTGTATTGGGAGAAGCTCCGTTCTACATCACATGATGTAATGGGTGCAAAACGATAAAATACTAAATCATTGTAATCTGTCTTCGCTACCCCAGCAGTGTCTGTAGACTTCTTCCCTGCTAGCATATCTTTTATGTCACAGAATATTGCATATCCACTGTTTTTACACAAAACTGAGCTTAATTTCTGTTTAACACGATTACTAGCTGGTGTAGCGGATTCTTGATGAATTACTTTTGTTATCTCCTCAATTAATCTTAGAGCTTCAGCAGACGAATAATTGACCATTTCTATAACCTCACTGGTTAGTAGAATTTTTTTTCCTGAACTGTCAGTCACGAGGGTTCCGACTATGAGTGGCTTCATCTATCGACACCCAGATTTTATTATTTGCTGTTTGTTGTCTAATGTTACTTAATGTTCTATCGTATCACTTTCTCAAGTAAGTCTGCCGAAACGTCGAGTCAGTAGGGACTATTCTCTTGGTATAATTTTCCATGAAAGCTTTGAAATTAGGGTTATTTCATTTTATTAAATGATATGTTTACAGCCACCATCATTTCACATAGAACTAGGAAGAATTAGGATTCTTTATTTATACGTTAGTCTGTCACAGGTGGAATTTCTTCTGTGTTAAGTGACAAAATGTTTATATGTGAAATGTGTTTTTGAGAGTTACAGTGGGTCCCAATGTATCGTTTGTGTCTCCCCTTAGTCTGACATGACACAGTTTATTGTAACATGGTCCCCATTAACTTCAAAATAATCACTTCCGGACTCCTGCACAAATAAATGCGTCTTAGAGTATTTCACTTTTGGCATACTTACTGTTAATTATATTCTTCGACTAATCAGATAGATAACCACATGCACACATCAAAACTATAGACTGCTATCTCCTGTCCTCTCGTCTGACAACGTGAACTAGGTGTACGGGACTGTTTTTATTATCAGAACAGTACCTGCCTTATGAGTAGGCCTGTGGCATTGGAGCATGTGTACAGTGAAAGAAAGCCAACTCACTCCAGGATATGCACAGAGTACACAGCACCGTACGGTACAGTCTGCAGAAGAGAATAATACACACATCCCACTGAATTAGCTTTATTTAATTTCATCTCAACTATTAGAAAATTCCATTCAACACATGTTGGGTTAGATTTATTGTCTATTGCGTGTTTAGTTTGTAATTACAGTGAACAACAAGATGCATTCTCAAAGTTTCGAAAGCGAATGAGTGTCTACTACTGTCTAGTATGGATTTGAATGCAGAAAACTGCGAAACGACAGTTGCATATGTGAAATATTTGACATCTAAATTATCTGCAGTGTGTTTATCATCCGGCAGAATATTAGCTACCTGACAGGGTAAACTGTGATGCTTACCATCTTTCTGTATGTTGTTTTTAATGTAGTTACTGCCTTTAACACTTAGGATGTAGCAACGGTAACAATCAGAAGTCCTTTGTCATCTTCTATACCTACCTAATGGCCATAATAATTGCATTGAATATTGAAAATCCCCCACATATTGTAGAATTGTTCACAGCATTTATCACATTACCGGACAATAGATATGATCCAGCAGGGCCTTCCGGATCCAGACCCCCAACAATCACATTAACTACATGCCGCCCAACAGCATCCGTCGTCTAATCATTTGACACCCATATGTGTTGGTTTGTTAGTTTATCTCTGACCTCAGTAATGCATGTGTTGTAAATTTTCTCGACATAGTACTATACATGCCTTACACATGTCTTCATAAAATGTTGAATTTGACAAAGAGTCCTTCTGTACATTTCCTTGTTCCAGCCGTTTATGTTTCATTGTACTTACGTGCCTTTGAACATTATATTCCTTGTTTTTAGCAGATGTAATTCTGACATTTCAAAGTTTACAATACAGATTGCTATTTAGAATGCACCATACTGTGCAACTAAATATTCTAGTTTCCAAAACGTGTTTCTTTCTTTCTGAGCCATACTGCAGAGCGCACTACACTTAACGACAGTTTGTATTATACTTGAATGAACTGTACCGCGGCGGTTGTGTCGTCTCCGTACACACCTACACTTGCGTACTCTGTGTCTATCTTGTAGTGAATTGGTTTCCTTTCACTGTAAACATGCTCCAATGTCACAGGCCTACTTATGAGTATCTGAGTAAATAAAGCACATGGGGTGACAGGTAGGTCGCTACCATCACTGCCCCCTCCCACTATCGTCCTGCTTTCCAACTTGAAACCGCACTGTTTTCGTCTATCGGGTCTAAAGTCTCTAAGCCTGAACATAACATACTCACTTATAGCTCTCTAATAATTGCTGGTGCACACTGCCACTCAGCATTTAGGAGCCATCTGTAAATAAAAGAATACGGATAAATTAATTTCATTTTTTAATAAAAGTCTAAACTTCTTTTATTTCAATTCCCTGAATTTATTTTTACATTAGAAGTAATCGTTACTATGTGCTTCATCGTTTTGCTTCCTTTTCAGACTTCACTTTTATGATTCAGTTAATGTTAATAGTTTGGTGACATATGTGTTGTCATGCTACTGTCCGTCGGAGTGGTTATGTCACACGGTCGTCAAAACGGGGGAAATCACATGACAGTTACCTACTTAAGGGGGCCCTTTTCTTTAAATTATTTTAAACAGTTTTAGAATACTACGTAAACTTTCAATTTCATACAGCAAATAATTGCAGAGAAGACCTAACAGCTCATCCACTAGCCCTTACAGTGAGGACATGAGGAACAGTGGGCAAACCGGGATGCGACATAACCATTCGACTGGAGAGCATTTATTTATCCTCTTCATAGTTATGATTCTTAGAGGAGAAAAATTTGCTCCGGTGCCGGGGATCAAACCCAGGTCCTTGGTTCTACGTACCAAGCGCTCTAACCACTGAGCTACGCCGAATTTCAATCCACAGCACCGGATCGAATCTCCCTCTTCTATTGTTTTTTCCTATGTGACCGTACTCTATGTTCGACATATGTTGACATATACTAATTCAACTGTCATGATTAAAGATGAGGGATTTGTGCGGTTTGTCGTCAGGTTGCGTGTGCATAGACGTTACACAGCTCTATGCCCAGTGCCTGTGTTGACTTCCGACGTAAACAAACCATGCGAAGGGTACAGCCTAAAAATGACAAATGCAACACTCCGTTAATGTCTAGCAGATGACAATTTACAAAATATATGAGGAATATGTAGAAACATTAGTATAGTTAGGAGAAGAAACTTGCCTTTATGATTCATCCATAGCTTCAGAGCAATCACAAGCCGAATTGCACTAACTACAGACTCTTAAATTATCAAATGTCAAACGTCGTCGTTGATCACTCAAACAGTTTTTGAACTGCGAAAAGCTTCTTTCAACGTCACAGGACGTTAAGTATACTGTCCTATTGTCTGATGATTTTGCATTATTCAGCCTGTTACAAATTGTTAAATAGCTCTTATTTTTCTGTTATTTATTCTTTATTCGCTGTGTGCAAGGTCCTGCATGTCCTTTCTTGATTTTTTCTGCCACCTCTTTTATTATTGCTATGCCCTATAGTTTCCGTCATTGTAGGTAACTACTGCTCACTACGTCCGTTCACTACTGCAGTGCATTGGACTATGAAGGCCTGTGTTCGTCTCGTGTTGTTATGATAAGACGGTAAGTAGGCAAATGGATAGCGTGTAGTTGCATTTCTTTTGATTGCACTGGTCGTAGTCGTTCACCTGTCTGTCCACCTATGCTCCCTGTCGAGTCAACGTGTTTTTCGTGCTGGGCACAAACCCCTCATCTTTAGTCATGATACAAGGAGCGCACTCAATTCAGTGATTTGGTGGCCGGGATCCCAGAGTATGTATATGCACTCTTGGGATAAGAATCTACATAAAGATTTTTTTTTTTTGGTTCTACAGAATTTATCTGTTATGATGACAGTGGTTAGAGCACTTGATATGTAGAACCAAGGACCTGGATTCGATCCCCGACGCCAGAGCAAATTTTTCTCCTCTAGCAATCATTGTTATCATAACAGATAAATTCTGTAGGACCAAAAAATTAATCTTGACGTAACTCTTCATAGTTAGCAATCAGTGTATTACGAAAATTTCAACTCAGAATTTCACTACCTTTCAGTGCGACGAAATAGAAATCCGAATCTGGTAGACGCTGCCTCTCAGACCACAAAGAGCTACTACTTCAAGAAAACCAGCAGACGGTTCGCCAAGTGGGAAGAAGAGTTAGTCCGCACGGAGGAGTGGAGGAAGCTGTTGTTCCTGGAGACTTACCTGTTTCATTGCTTCCTAGACAGAGAATTCACTGACAGTGGTAAGTAATTGTTTACATTCTGAACTAGTGGCGCTTTCAGCTATGCACAAGCAGAGTCCGTGGATATCCAGAGTAGCGCAATCAACTATTCGGCCGCAATTGGTATTCCATTTCAACACGCTTGAGATAGGAACATTTAAAGTAAAACTCAATTTAGGTCAGTGTTCATGGCACTTAAAATTAAAAGAATTTCATTATGATTTAGGCTACATTCATTCCCTATATATGTGTATACGGCAAATAGGATGCGCTGGAATAAAAATAGCTGATTTGTCGGCATTTCCGGCGTAAAGGATTGCAGTACTCTGGATATCCACAGACACTGTGCACAAGTTCGGAGACTTGAATTCTTATTGGTAGCGAATATCCAGTGGTGTCATTCGGTTCCGGGTGGATTGACATACTGCACTTCACCTACTTTTATTTGACATAAAGTTATTTGACACAAAACCTATTTTACATACAAGCAGTGTTGCCATACCTACTGATTTAGCAGGAGATTTCCTGTTTTTCATTGAATCTACTGCTCTACTGGATTTTTTTTGTCAAAAGTCCGAATTTCTCCTGCCTTTTGGCATGCTGCAGTCACCTAGTTCTACGCCCAGATTTTCAACTCATTACTTTAGTACACATATATTGTCATCATGTCTTATTTTTGCATCTTATACACAAGTCAATGTTTTCGTCTCCCTCACCTGGAGTCCAGCGACGGATTATGATAGCAGCACACAGCAGATAAAGACCATGTTCTATGCACATGGCTCAGAGTTATGGGTCTCTCCATAATATTACAGAATCATAGAGAACGAATGTTTGAAACCTTACCACGAAAGGATGCACGCACGCACACAAACACAAGTATATAATCTTCATGCAACGTAAGCATGTGATAACTGTCGTCAATTCGCAAAATGAGACATGTCGAAAATAACAAAGTGTTGGAAAATCGCAAAAACTATAAGTTAAGTTATATATATATATATATATATATATATATATATATATATATATAATTTTTTTTTCTAATTAGATCACTATGGATACATACATTCAGGATCCATGAACATTTTAATATTTTAAGTGTGTTATGATTTTTTAGTTGAGATTTTCCAGCACTTTGTTATTTTGGACGTATCCCCTTTTGCAAATCGACGACAGAATTAAGTTATTTCATTATTGTTTTGGGGACCCGGGGAACAGAGGAAGAACAAAACTTATTCAGCAGTGAAGTTTGTTTCTGATTGTGTGCACGTGAAACAGTGAGAGAGTGAAGTGTAAGTAATGGCATTTTTGTGTTACATATCTTGCACAGTGATCTTTTAAAATGAGTGAAAGTGTCCCAGCAAGAAAGAAAAGTAAATACTCCCAGAATATTATAAATCAGAGTGGGAAAATGATGAACAATTTAAAGGGTAGTTATGCAAAAGCAGGAAAGGAGATAATTTTTCATCCGTTATAGTCGCAGTTAATGCAGTACTGTATTTAATATCACCTTTAAAATAAATCTCGTCGTATTGAAAATCTTTTGTAAATACACGAAAAATTCCTGATTAATACATTTTAATGCGAAACATTGTCAGTAAGACATTGCTGTGTAAAAACAAAATTGAATAGTCAGAAGCAAAGGGATACAAGTGACATTTCTAAAAACATGAGTTAAGTGCATCCAGGGCAAGCTAAAATATTTACAATTTTAGTGGCAAAGAGATATATGTTTTAATCACATCACACACTAAAATTGAAATAAAAAATTTCACGGAATTTACGAAATCTTAAGTACTTTCAACCACATTTTCTCACAAATAACTTAAGTGCACTTATATTCCTTTGCTTCTGACCCCCTCATTTAGCAAAATTGTCCATTTCATTGGTTAGGGATGTGCTATATAGTAATACAACAGAATCATCTTTCTTACAGTACAATGTTTTGTAATTAATATAATACAAAGACGAAATTCATGTTTATTTAATCTACTGTAATCTCCTGTTTTTTTCGGTGATTTTCTCCTGATTTTTGTGAGTAGGTCGTGGCAACACTGCATACAAGTATTTGGCTTATTTATTTTTCATCTAGTTTAATTTGACACAACCTTTTAGATATACTTTTTCTGGCATAGGCTACAACTACTTTGTTTCATTTGTATATTCGCATATCATATTTTGACATACTCTACTGTATGTGCATATTGTTAATAGTTCCTGTTACAGTTTCTAAGGTTACTTGTTTTTGCTTAAAAATTATAGAGGTTTCGGATGTATAAAAATTATGTAGGGTGAATTTCTAGAAACAACAAGAGGGAAGCGACATTCATCTTTTAGTGCAGGGATTCTCAAACTGTGCGTCGCGACGCCCTGGTGCATCGTCGGTCTATGTTTTGGGCGTCGCAGCTATAAGACAAAACTAATAGTACATTATGCAACGAGCCTATAATGGTAGGAATTAAGACGCGAGTATGTTTATGAAATGAGCGCAAGCGAGTTTTATAATTTTCATACGAGCGTTTTCTGACTTTACAGCACTGACAGCTCGTGGCATCATCACATTATCAGTAGAAGTAATTGCGCTGTCAGTTTTTTTAAAGTCCTCATTTTCTCATTCACTGCAATGAACATATATTTTTTATATTTACAATCAATTAAATTGAACTTATATAATTACAAATTGTATGAATAAGTAAATTATCTATTGTATAATTTATATAATCATTTCAAGTAACACAGCGGGGTAGGTTAAACACCGTAACAATCTGCCCCCTAACAACTGTGCCAACTTGCCACTGGTGTAGATATTTGATTTGGGTTAAAAATTACGAATTAGAATAATGAATGATCGAAATGAAATTAGCACGAAACAGAACCAATTAAAAGTACTTTCCAACGATGTATTTAAAGTTCACCTAATATTACATTTGTAACCTGTAAAAAAATAATCACGAGATGGTGAAAATTTATTTATCTTGCTGAAAAAACAACTTTACAGCTTCCTTCTTCTACCGCTTGCCACAAAAGTCTGACGCTTCCGTGGAATGTGCTTTATAAAGCAGGGATCATATTGCCTGCGTGGTGCTGCAATCCATTGCATAACTACCTAAATAAACTGTTGTGCCAACGTGCCTCGACGATAGCCAATCTGCCTCCATATCCCCTACCTAACGTACTGTAAATTCAATCTTCACTTCTGCCCGATCAGAAAAGATAACATTACTCAGACATACTATTTACTGTCCGTCCAAATGGTGTTGTCGCAGGGTCGTAGTAAGGAGGGAAATCACGTGACAGTTAATTAATTAACGAGGCCCTTTTATTTAAGTTATTTTAAATAGTTGTACAATATTGCGTAGACGTCCAATTCCTAACAGAAATTAATGTTTTCAGAAAATAGCTAAGACAGCCCAGCCACTAGTCTCTACAGAGGGGCGAGCAGAAGTGGGTGGGGGAAACCGGGATGCGACGTAGGCAAACGGACGACAGTACCTGTGCGAAAATATGATTCAATATTGAAAGCTCTTTCGTCACTGGAAAACGCGAACATATTTCTGGAACGTACTATACTCACTAACTCAGTACTGTTTGTGTTTACTATGACCGTAAAGCGACTTTGATTGTATGCGCTTGGTTCTATGTTGATAACGGTTGGAAGTTTACTAATAGACGGGGTGGGAGTGAAGTACATTAAAAAACTCAGCTACAATAAAAATTGAAGTAAAAATAAAATTATGTTCCTGTATGATGCTGTAATGATATGATATATTTCTGTAGTGAGTTGTAGCGAAGCAACTCTCTGCCGCTCTGACGTCGGCCGAGCGCACAGATGAAGTGTCAGAAGTCTACTCCCCTTCTTCGTGACGTGAGTCAGCATTTTAAATTATGCACGCAGTTTTGTTATGCAAGAACATGTTGAATTGCAGTTTGCCTTTATTTTTAGCTGTTTATTGTTATGTTATTTAATATTTTTAAATTTGCGGTCATTAGCGCAGAGAACCGGTTGTTAAAAAATTAGAATGACGCCACTGGATATATCAACGTATCTGCACGTGTGATTACTGGAGTTGCGATGTGTTAAGCTTATGACGTTGACTACGAAGCTGAACAAGCATGTCCATAAGCAAAAGTTTTAATATTGTAATTTCAAGTTATCATAATGCACACTTATTATTAGGAATTTTATACAGTTCAGACCACTATGCATCGCAGAAAGAGAGAAGGCCTGACTTTATTATAGGTCTATGAAGATAAATTAGTGGAACAACCTCAAGTAGTGTATTCATATTATGAAGTAATGTTATTTAATTATTCTGTCTATTTACAATCCCCTAGTTATTTTCTTCTCACTAGTTATGGGAGGAAATTTGGCGTGATGTTCTACCTCCTTTGCTCGCAAATATCTTCAGTGCATGTAAAGGCGACAACTTTACATTTGTGGCGTGTCGTTTCAAATAGTATTAAATACATCCTCGGTCGAAATTTAGTTAGAAGTGGTTTCGCATAGCTGAGACGGTATTCTTTAAGACCTTGATCTCATATTGGAGCAATTCGTATTCTTTCCCGGCTTTTTTCTATGATGAAAATTATGTGTTGGATCAAATCGTATTATGTACAACTCCAAGGATGTGTCGGATCAAATCGTATTATGTACAACTTCCATTAGTTAAAATCTTAAATGGACAGCGTTGGCCAGCATGCTGTATCTTCCTACCATTATCGAGTTTCCCACTGTTTTATAACATTGTGATTATCAAGGTATGTACACTAGCAATATCTATTAAGAGCAGTAAGGGAATCAGAGAGAGGAGAGGTAGTACCCGAAAGAGAGCACTATATGTAGCTAAGAAGAGGGAAGTAGTGTAATTTATCTCTAAATTAAGAGCAAGTGGTCCACACTTGTGGAGTAACGGTGAGCACGTCTGGCCGCGAAACCAGGTGGCCCGGGTTTGATTCCCGTTCGGGGCAAGTTACTTAGTTGAGGTTTTTTTCCGGGGTTTTCCCTCAACCCCATATGAGCAAATGCTGGATAACTATCGGTGCTGGACCTCGGACTCATTTCACCGGCATTATCACCTTTACTTCATTCAGACGCTAAATAACCTCAGAAGTTGATAGAGCGTCGTAAAATAACCTACTATAAGAAAGAGCAAGGGATTCACATTACAATAGAAGTAAAAGTCAGAGACTTTATTTGGCTTCCAAATTAAATATTACACAGCTCTTCAAAATGTACAATTAAAGTGTTAATACCAGACTTAAGAGTAAAAAGATTTTTTTTTTGTTTTTTTTTTTTTTTTGTGTTTTGTTTTTTTTTTTGTTTGTTTGTTTTTTTTTTTTTTTGTTTTTTCCAAATATTTCTCGGAACAGAATTCAATAGGCTATAGGATTTTGTACACCGGCCAATGGTGAATGCAGTTATTGCGCACCCATGCTGTTCCCAATAAGAAACTGCGATGATACACTGAAAAAGAGTAGTCGATTTAGGCGCACATAAGCTTCGTGCCAATACGTTCCATAAAATTATGAGAACAGAACCTAATGAGACACAGTCATTTTGTTTCGACTTACAGCAACAGCAACCGCTCTCGAAACTCAGCATAAGTGAAGTTTATTATTCAACCCAATCAGCTTTCTATATCCTATGTGTAACTGAAAAAGCTTCACAGAGGCTAAGTTTCTTTACATGAAATGAAGCACAGGCTGGATGGGCGCTATTGAAGTGGAATCTTGTGCCACTACATTTAACAGTGAATTTAATTTCGACAGTTCACCAAATGTATTAGGCTGTTCGCCGATGAATGTGGTGGACAAAATAGCATGCATGTTGTACATGCTCTTGGTCTTTGGCTCCAAAGAAAACCACGTCCTCAGGTTTCTGAAAATCTGTTAGTTTTTCCGGTAAGAGGCCATTCTTTTCTATCAGCTAACAGAGTCTTTGGGCTACTAGAAAAGATTTTGCGTAAGAAGAATGAAATTCTTACTCCTGAGGATTATAAGGTGATATATGAAGCAGTGGGGACAGTAAAATATTTAGGCACAGATTGGCATGTCAGGGATTTCAAGCTCTTGGCAAATGAATTTCATAACTTCAGTGGCATAAAAGAAGTGAAAAGAATAATGCTAAAGAAATGCGAGAAGAATGGGAAAGTGAATGTCACTTTCAAAATGGAACCTACATACCGATGTGACGATCCATCTAAATCATGTGCTTGTGTGATGAAACGTGGTATGTTCATGGATCATGTCAAAGTACCTCCGAAAGTCACCACCTTGAGATCAATCAGTAATGCCAAAAAATCTGATTTGCGAAACCAACTCAATAGTACAATCAGAGAAAATTGGAAAGAGGTTGATTCAGTGAAATTGTATGATATTTTTAGTAATACAAATCAGATTAGTGAAAGTTAAAACAATGAGAATGAAAAATCTGATTGTTTGCATGAAGAATCACGTATAGGTAGAATTTAAAATGTTAATGAAGTTGTGTGTGCAATCTAAAGCATTGATTAATACATTTTCCAGTGTTCACGCCACATTTCATAATTTTGTTACAAAGCTTACTTACTTTAAATATTGTAATACTGTATTTTAATACAAATCTTTACAACATATTTTTTATAATTTTATTATAAAGCTTACAAAAATATGTAATATTGTAATTTTGATATTAAAGCTTACTTAGATATTGCAGTAATTAATACAAGTGTTCACACCATATTTCATAATTTTGTTATAGAACTTAATAAAATACTGATATACCGGTATAAGGATTGAAGAATAAAGTATACAGAATGGGCAAAAAGTCCCATTCCTCCATATTATTTTATGTCATGAGAATAATGGGGAACATACTGACTCTTTAGATACTTAGGTATACACAGCTAGTGTACAGTGGTTATTTTGTTTGCATGTTTGAATTATGACCAGAATTACATCAATAGTGTGCATATTTGAGGTATTTCAGATATTTAAGGGGGTAACGGAACTTTGTGCTCACCCTGTAGATGCCATAATTATTTAAAATTTATATTCAATGTGAGTTAGACATCGACCTGGGTGGCCGCACGTACCAAAGTATGTCTCTTTAGACAGCTTCGTTCGAAAGGTTGCAAGTAAGAAACTCGCCGTTCCTTATCATTATTTTCCAGCAGAAAGCAATAAAAACTATTGATGTATCGACCTACGTAGTATGCTGCTGTAAGAACCACAGAAAAAACTGACAAATGACAGGGCACAATTCAGCGTGGTTTTATAGATGGAAATCGTATTATGTGTCAAAATCGCTTCAAAACGTATTAAATACACAGTGTCGGTGCAAAACGTATTAAGTGCAAACTTAAATTGGCAATATCATGCATTAGATTAAACAATCAGTGTCAGTGTTTATTACATTTGGTGTCATTTCACAATGTATAAAATGTGACATTAAGATATTAAAAATTTTTCCATTATCTTAGCCGTGAAACATTTTTTACGTTTCCTGTAAAATTTGTTTTTCTGCATTTAATACGATTTGAAACGACACTCCACATTTATACTTTACTCCAAAACATGACGGCCTTCCCTCACTCTCTTCACCATTTAACTGCAAGAATGAGTAAGGGATAAACACTTAGCTCAATTGCAAATTCTTAAAGTCACTGTTATATTGTATTTCTGCCACATGCCTAAGGGTTTAGGAGAAGATGGGAGTTTATAAGGGTTTACCAATTCCAGAAAGAAATGCAGTCATGTTTTGGAGCAAGGCTTAACCTCACCATTATTACGATCTAAAAAGCGCCACATTCCAGTACAGTGTACCGAAATTTTCGCGTGTGAATACTGGATGAAAGATCTAGTGACGAGTGACTTGGCTCAAACAGTAGTATTTAAGACTCGTATTCGGAAGATCTCGGGTTCAAACCCGTGGTCTGCCAATGTGATTGAGGTTTTTCATGGTATCCTTCAGTCAAGAAAGCACATGCTGCATTGAAAATTTACATACCATGATTCATGAACTCCTTAGTCACCAATACCATAAACATTGGAACAAAATCGAAATCAGTTACATTAGCATAAGCCATCTATAACACATGACAATAAAACAGAGTCAGAACAAAAGTCCACGGCCTACTGATATATCCTAAGAACCTACACACAGGGGCGGCTCGTCCATAAAGCTGCGGAGCTGCAGCACTCCCTGCTTTGACAGGAAAATAAAAATAATATTTATTTTAATTTTTAGAAGAATTGTTACAGATTTTATTGGTAAATTGCTTTATGTTTCATCTGACCGGGAATATGTACTATTATCTTATGCATAATCTTTTTGCGCGTTGACTGTATTGGAATTGACACTGCATTCAAAGTCGTCCTGGGATCTGCAGGGTGGTTAGCTCATAGAGAGTGTGTCATGCTTGGTCATGGGGTAGAGAGATGAAGGGAGGTGAGGCAGAGGGAAACTGCCGCTGTTTAAACCCCATATTTCGCTGCAGTGTTTGCAGAGCCAGGCAACAAGGGATCTTTCCTCTCCTCCCACACCGCTATTGTAATGCTGTGTCAAATGGATTCTCTGTTCCCTTGAAACTTAATGACAAAATTATTATTTTCTTTTCACATACTTATTTTTGTAGAATATTATCGAGTTAATATAACGAAATTAATGTTCTCTTTTACCTTATTATTACGTATATATCCAGCCTCCAGCAGAACCTAATATTTGCCTTAACTCAAAATGATTGCACGAGTAGAATCCTTTTGATATAGCACGTAAAATACGAAAGAGACTGCTTTTCCAGTTTTAGAAAATTGTTGACCATCAGTATATCTGAGTGTTGCTTTGGTGTGACGTCTTAATACCGCTCGTTAACCAGTGCAAATGTGCAAGCATGAGTGTGTGTGACTTACAGAATATTAATTTTATTTTTCCCTTGCGGAGAATATTGATGTAACGAAGTGAAATTAAAGGGTCGTCCGTTACCCGACTTAAATCTTACTTAAGCTTCATCCAGCCGAAATAGTGCATATATGTTAGGATGTATAACAATGAAATCTACGCTAAGCATTTGTGGTTACGTGGATGTGAACAAAAAAAACCTGTATTTTGTTTTCCTTGCCTCCTCTTCGATGGTGATACTGCATGGACTAGGAGTGGTGTGACAGATTTAGGACATTTGCCCCTAAAAAGCAAAATGCACGAATCTTCGCAGTCTCACCTGAAAAATGTTGTTTCATTGGCTATGTTACGCAACTCATACTGCTGTGTATTAAATGAATCGAACAGACCAAACATTTTCAAACATAATCAAGAAGTGATAAAAAATCGTGAAATTATTTAAAAAAATTGATTGTATCAAATTTTGTGCCCAATATGAACTTCCCCTTAGGGGACATGATGAAAAAAAACCATTCGAAGAACCCTGATGTGTTTCGTGGGTTGCTACAATTCGTGAGTAATCTAAACGAGCCTCTCAAAAATCATTTGGAACATGCCACTGTTTAAGGTTATTCTAAGACAATTCAGAATGAACTGGTAGATTGTAAGTCGAGTGTCTGCCGATCTGAAATTCAGACTGAAATCGATGGTATTAGTTTTTCTTAGGGATTAGCAAATGGTCCCACAGACATCTCTCAACTAAGTCAGGAAGTTTTGGTTTTTCGATATGTAGTGCATTTATTTTTGTCCTATACTTATTAGTAATGGTATCAAGAAGTGAAATTTGTATGTACCGAAATCTACTGCAGCTCTCCCAATCCACAAGTTCACGAGCCGCCACTGCCTACACATGTGATGTGACCAGATTAAAGTGTTTATAAATAAACTTCACAAAAAAAATGCCAACTGAGAATAAGTGAAACAGAGAAAAGATGGTTATGAGATTTTTAAGTCAGGTAGGACAGATTAAATTTAAGTTAAAATTAATAATAGAACCTCAGAATGGCTCTAAATTAACACAGGATTTAAACAGGGTTGCGGTCTCTCCTTTCTTCTCTTTGTAATGCATATGAATGAAATTCTTCAGGAATGGAGACAAATGCAACATGGCCAGTTGTAGATAAACAGAAATTTAAAAATAGGTTCATTGATATTTGCAGATGAACTAGTTTTAATAGCACCTATAGAAAATGATTTAACCTACAATACCCAGTACATAATTTAAATATCGTTGCAAAAATATATAACATGAAAATAAATGCAGGAATAAAAACAAAGTTAGGACCTTCTGGAAAAAATACTCTGTCCCTAATAAAATATGCTTAGAATGCAAAATTTTAGAAAGAGTTAATTATTTTACATATCTTAGCTACAAATTGTTATTTGATAATGATTTGGATATAATGAGCAAAATTGTAAAATTTTCTAAAACTATGAGAATAATAAAATGGGTAATTAAATCTTCCCTGATACAGAAATGTGTTAGAATATGACTTTCACAAACCTTGTACTCTGTTATGGTAGGAGGAGTGCGGCATGGACATTAAGGCAAATGGATGAAAGCAGAATAAGAGCCAACTAAATGAGTTTATGCGAAGAACAGCATGATAATAATAATAATAATAATAATAATAATAATATAATTATTATTATTATAGTTTATCTAATGCTCGCAACTGCAGAGGTTATATCAGCGTCGCCTATGTGCCAGAATTTTGTCCCACAGGAGTTCTTTTACATGCCAGTAAATTGCATTTAAACAAACTTAAATGCCATCGACGTGGGCCGGGATCGAACCCGCAACCTCGAGCATAGAAGGCCAGCGCTATACGAACTACGTTACCGAGGGCGAAGAACAGCATTATGTACAAAATGGGACCATAAACGCAACGATAAAGTAATGAAAGAACTCGGTGTGGAATCAGTATTCCATTTCAAACAGAAATATCAGGACAACTGGATGAGTTATTTGTGATGTATGAGATCCCACAGAATCTCAAACGCCATGCTTCAGTATCAACTCCATGGGGAGAGATCTTTGGGACGTTCTGGAAAGAGTTAGGGAGAAAATTCCTCTTTATTATGAGATCGTAGTGGGCTACATGGCCTAATACTTGTATGGCAAATTTAAAAATTTAAAATTATGGTTTATTTAACGACGCTCGCAACTGCCGAGGTTATATCAGAGTCGCCGGTGTGCCGGAATTTTGTCCCGCAGAAGTTCTTTTACATGCCACTAAATCTAGTGACATGAGCCTGTCGCATTTAAACACGCTTAAATGCCATCAACCTGGGCTGAGACCGAACACGCAACCTCGGGCACAGAAGGCCAGCGCTATACCAACTGCGCCACTCAGGGATGTATGGATGATGATGATGATCAATGATCAGAGGGCGGATCAGAGTGAACAGGTTCCGTGACTTCACGTTACTGATGCAGAGCAGAAAGTCTCGGCACTTGTTCCGTAGGTACAGACAGTGGGTAAAGAATTATACAGTATGTAGTAGGAACATCACGTTCCGCTTTGCAAACAGGTGGCGTATGATACTACTAGTAAAAGCAAATGCGGAGTTATTATTTGGAAATACGACGTATCTGATGAACTACGCATAGTAGTGGGCCTATAGTTAAACAGAGCAGTTAGAAACAAGTGTGTGGTATTGGTGTTGTTATGTATAAACTGTCAGAATGCCTAAGGAATAATATACGTAAAGTGAAAAAAGTGAACATCTTGTACACCAGTTCGGAGATAATATCTTCAGCAGTGAAGGAGAAATAATTACGTGTAATATATGTAAAGTGATGTTAAGAGCTACGAAAAATGGCAATTAGAAAGGCACTGCAACAGCAGATATCGCAGGGAATATATGCAAGAGAATCCATCGACATCGGATGCAAATTTAAATGCGACATTTTGCAACGACTTGTATGCTATGATGATCGGTGCAAATATTCCATTGCAAAATTAGACAATCCACATTATTTTAGACTTTCTACGTAAATATACAAAGCAACATATCGTCGCTTTGGTGGTGAAGGGGCCTAACCCACAAAATTTTTATTTTCGACTTAAAACCATTTATGGAGTCTAAGAAGTCTAAATTTTACATTTGTTAAAGGTAATATATGATTAATTTAAAAAATAAGGAGATATTTGAATTTTGTGAAAAGCCCTATACCACAATTACTTAGTTGTGAATAGACTTAAGTGTCTTAATCCATTCACAGTTCCATTGGAACTGGAATGTTTGTACGGTTGTGAAGGGTCTTAATCCACCTGCAAGTGTCTTACATCCATTCACAATTTCATTTGAACAGGGATGCTCGAAAGTTTGTGAATTGTGAAGAGGCTTAAACCACATAAAATGCTTAAATTATCTTGTTTTTAATTTCTGGAAGCTTAGGAATTTAGACTTGTGGCACCATTGTTTGATTATTTTTTGTGTACTGAGCCATCAAAATCAACTTCTAGTAAAACTGACATAAATCCAGACTTTGAAAACAGTAGTGATGAATTATTTGGGGATATAAGTGACAATGATCGGCCATACCATCCAGAAGGGGATGATGAAGAGACAACTTCTGAAGATAATTTAGAATCACCAGCACACTCTGATGGACAGAAGATAACAGAACAAGTTGAGAAAAATCAGATAAGCGAGAGGAATGAAGATGTAACAGAGGACAGCAATTTAACTAAGAAAAGGAAACGAAATTCGACAAAATGGAAATGTAATGTTCAAAATAAATTACAAATACTGGTACAGTAGAGACAGATAAAGGGGCAAGAAACGCCTACCATACAAGAAAATAGAGAGTGCGAAAAACATAATAAGGTCTCACAATATAGCCATTACCAGTAGTATCATTCACATTACTGTCGAAGTTCTACTAAAATGAAGTACCTTGCTTCTGGCTTATCCGAAAACAGGCTATACAGTGACTATAAAGAATACTGTGCAGAACTTGGCATAACTCCTGAGAAGGCCAGTTATTATAAAAAAAATCACCACTGTATTCAATTATGGTTTCCACAAGCCGAAAAAGGATCAATGTGATTTCTGTATGCTTTAATAACAAAGATGAGGCAGGATAACAAGAACTTCAAGAATAATATGGATCTGGATGTGGCTAGGAAACAGGAAGCAAGTGTATATAAAACAGCTAATAAAAGAAGAGTTAAATCTGAAAATTAATTTCCTGTTTCACAATGTATGTGTAAGAAATTCTTGTCACACCACCAGCGTTGAATATTGGAAAACTATATTACATACAGAAATTGAAGCTTTTAATTTCACTACATATAATTTGGGCAACTCTGAGGCTGTAAATTTTTTGTGGCATGAAGGTCCTAAGAAATAGCAATGTGTCTTTGGGAAACTTTAATAAGAAATCTTCATCCAGCAGTACAAGAAGCGACTATCTATTTGGACACAGCATCAGGACAGAACCGTAGCCATATAAATGTGACTATGTTTCTGCTTGCTGTAATAATGTTACCTATCAACGTGATTAACCAATAATTTATGGAGTCTGTCATTCTGAAATGGAATGTGATAGTATCTATTCTGCCATTGAAGGTAGAGACAAGACTGTTACTTTTACCCCAGATAGATGGTACGAACAGCCAAAATATGAAACCCTTTCTATAAGGTAGTTGAAATGGACTTCGCTGATTTCTTTGATTTTAAGAGCTTCTCTGCTGGACTGATAACTAATAAGAACAAGTATGAGGATGGAGATACACTAAACTGGTTGAAGGTAAAATAGTTGCAATGCAGAAAAGGAAATTCAACCCGCATATTTTTCTAGAAAGATTGAGTGACCTAGAATTTCGAACCATCACAGTGACAAAAGATACCTAAACGAAGAGAAACAGATTTTCTTACTAGTGATAACAGTATACTCTGCTCAGATACAGTGACGTCATCAGAAGAAGATGACTTATATATAATTAATGCTTTGTATCATTTGTTCAATGTAGTATTAACCCTTTCACGCCTGTGTACATCACTTTTTCAAAAGCAGTTTATCCGAATTTAAAAAATATAGTATGTAGGCCTATAGTGTAAGTGTAAATTCTTAATTTGGAAACATTTCTGAAGTTATTTGACATTAATTTATTTTTGGGCCTTAAATGAGGTTGAGGATCCCTTAAATAATAACACTTAGAACGGTTTTTTGCATTGTGCTGCAAATAAAAATTGATGCTAGAAAGGATTAAATACACTGATTTTTCCGTAATTGATAATATTTTAAATAAGATACATGTCTTTAGCATCATCTACAATACTTTTGTCTCATATTATCAGATTTGGGTTATGTCATTTCATCAATTTAAGTTAGATAATCCCTCATTAATAAATATGGTGAAAGATTCTAAGCCACATTATAAAATATAAGTTTGATATTAAAATATTTTAATTAAATGAAACATAGTATAGCATTTTTCTTAATTGTATGAGAACATAAAATCCATTTCAATTTCAAATTTACTCTCACAATGTTAAATAATGTAGTTTTTCTGATTGCACAAAAATTTCAAATCACTTTATCTCGAAACTTGCTCTCTGTGGAATAGAACCATTCACTACCAAAGCGACTATATTCCCAGCGAGTCAACATTACGGAAAAATTATTTCCCTCTTTGTACAAGGATGTTATGAACAAAATTAGAAACAAAATATACGTTAGTATGGATCAAATAACAGATGTGACAGGGAGGTTCGTCGTGAATGTAATTGTAAGAACACTTATACCTAACTCTACTGGAAAGAAATACAGTATTTACTAACATGTGAGACGATGGAAAAGATGAACCACACAACAATGATAACTATATTTTCTAATGCCATGGATATTTTGTGGCCTACTGATATCAGGTATAATAATGTACTTCTTTTAGTCACAGATGCTGCGCCCTATATGATAAAGGCGACCAAGGACATTTGGTTCACCTAACATGCATAGCACATGGACTCCATAGGGTGGTGGAAGTAATTGCTCTTATAGTGATGTCGATAGCTTTATAGGCAATGTCAACTAAATGTTTCTGAAAACACCTTCCCGTTTCACCAAACCCCATAATACCAAGATGGGGTATTGGCCGCATGCTGCCTTCTATTATGCCACATAATATGTTCAAATTGTGAAAGTGATCAATAGTTTAGATTCTACAGAGGCACATGCAATTGAAATAGCAAAATCTCTCATTTCAGTCGATCTTGCGAGCAGTTTAGATTTCATACAGAATAGCTTTTTTCACTTGAGGCATTCAGAAGTCAACATGATTAACTCCTTTTCCAAAGATTTTGAGATATTCAAGGTTAAAGTTGAATACACACAATTGATTCTGTGTTGTAGTCAAGAAGAATATTGCATTCTGTGGGCTTTTTACTGAAATATGGAGTTAATCACTTTGACCACTGAAAATATGGTCAATTTAATACATTGCCAACTTAGAAACTCTGAAATAACCAAAAGTGGAGTTAATCATGTTGACTTCTGAATGCCTCACTTATCGAAAACCATAACTTTGTTCTGATTTACACATGCCAAAGGCTATAAAAATAGTGGAAGAAGTATCTATCGAAGTTAAGGAAACCAAAGCCGGAGAAGTTACGAAAAAAGTGAACGAGAATCTTCAGAATTTGTTAGCAAAAAATCATGGTTTGTCAATCATGTGTGGTGAGCGAGATGTGTTGCTGTAAAAACGAACAGTCCTCCAGGTCAAACAGTGAAAGAAATATATCAGACACTGATATTGATATTCCTGATATAATATATTATTCGTATGCACCTATTAGTCTTGCGATGTCGAAAGGAGTTTTTCACGATATAATTTTTGTTTAAGTGAGAGACGCGGAACGTTCACTTTCGACAATCTCCGCATATGTCCACTGCAATGCACAGACTACGTTGTATTTACTTTACACGTAAGTACAATGCAGTATTTTATAAGAGTACAAATTCACAGCCGTCATGTACACCACAGTGTACGCATTCTTTTGATACAACTGTACGGACATTGCAGATACGCGCCAGTTGTGTACTTCTGGAGGCACCGTTTCTGCTTCAACATAAACAGACTATAGTAAATAGTAAGTAAACGTTTAAGAACAGTCACTCTGCTCCGTCCTTTGATTTTATTTTTATTTTATTGGGTTATTTTACGACCCTGTATCAACATCTAGGTTGTTTAGCGTCTGAATGAAATGAAAGGTGGTAATGCCAGTGAAATGAGTCGGGGGTCCATCACCGAAAGTTGCCCAGCATTTGCTCGAATTAGATTGAGGGAAATCTCCGGCAAAAACCTCAACCAGGTAACTTGTCCCGACCGGGATTCGAACCTGGGCCACCTGGTCAGACGCGCTGATTTTTACCCCACAGGTGTAGACTCCTTTGATGATCATGATGATGAAGAAGTAAGGCAGGTAGAGATGTTTGGGAATGCTTCTTGTTGTGCAGTTTGTGCAGTGGCATAATTTTTTTTATTTTAGTAGGTTATTTTACGAAGCTTTATCAACATCTTAGGTTATTTAGCGTCTGAATGAGATTAAGGTGATAATGCCGGTGAAATGAGTCCGGGGTCCAACACCGAAAGTTACCCAGCATTTGCTCATATTGGGTTGAGGGAGAACCCCGGAAAAACCTCAACCAGGTAACTTGCCCCGACCGGGAATCGAACCTGGGCCACCTGGTTTCGCGGCTAGACGTGCTTACCGACAGTGGCATAATGGAACAAAAGCATAGTGTGGTTATTTTGGTTTCCCACACCCACACTGCATATGCAAGAAATTTTCTACCAAACAGTACAATTAAGAGAAAAAATTATGTGCTGAGAAACAATTTAGAATATTATTGTTTTTACAAAATATGCTAATTTGGCCCGTTATGCCATAAAATACTGAAAATATGCTACATTACATGCTCAATAGTCGATTATGTACAGGAACGTCTGAAATCTATACAATTAATTTTAAATATTCGTCATTACAGTCATTCAATGCAGGTAGGCCTTTACAATGGTTTTCTACGACTTGTAAATGGACAGTAAAAATATACAGTTGCATAAGAATCCTCACCCTATTAATATGCCATTCACAGAAATCCTATGAATGCAATGGCACATGCTTAACGATCAAGTTTATTTTGTTTCTCGCAGAGTTCGAAGAAATCTGCAGGGCATTGCCACCTATCCTACCGCTCCAGTCAGAAACGGACTCCGATATCAGTTCCGGTATCTTCGATGCTGTCTCCGATGGCAGCTTCGCAGCCTGCACTGGTGCCACTGGCGATGTCGGATTTGAAGCCTTCTCCAGTGCAAACCTCCATACCAGTTTACATGACAGCTCCCATGCCAGATCCGATGTGAGAGCCGATGTGAACTCTCATGCCACATCTCAAACTAGCTCCCATACTAGATCCGATGCCATGCCCCATGCCACATCTCATATTAGCTCCCAGGCGATATCCGAAGCCAGATTCCATGCCACATCTCATATCTGCTCCCATGGGAAATCCGAACCCAGCTCCGATGACAGATTCCATGCCACCTCTCACACCAGGTCCAAGCCCATCTCCAATGGCAGATCCGATCCCAGCTTCCATCCCACCCCTCATGCCAGCGCCCATGATAGGTCCGATGTCAATTTCAATGCGAGATCCAATGCCATCTCCCATACCACATCTTATATCAGTTCCCACGGGAGATCCGAACCCTGCTCCCATGATAGATCCGATGCCACCTCTCATACCAGCTCTGATTCCATCTCCTATGGCAGATCCGATCCCAGCTCCCATGCCACCTTTAATGCCAGCTCCCTTGCTAGATCTGATGCCAGATTCCATGCCACCTCTCACACCAGGTTCAAGTCCATCTCCAATGTCGGATTCTATCCCACCTTCCATCCCCCCCGTCATGCCAGCGCCCATGCTAGGTCCGATGTCAATTTCCATGCGAGGTCCAATGCCATCTCCCATGCCACATCTCATATAAGCTCCCACGGGAGATTCGAACCCAGCTCCCGTGATAGATCCGATGCCAACTCTCATACCAATTCCGATTCCATCTCCTATGCCAGATCCGATCCTAGCTACCATGCCACGTCTCCTGCCAGCTCCTTTGCTAAATCCGATGTCAGTTTTCATACCAGATCCAATGCCATCTCCCATGCCACATATCATATCAGTTCCCACGCGAGATCCGAACCCTGCTCCCATGATAGATCCGATGCCACCTCTCATACCAGCTCCGATTCCATCTCCTATGGCAGATCCGATCCCAGCTCCCATGCCACCTCTAATGCCAGCTCCCTTGCTAGATCTGATGCCAGATTCCATGCCTCCTCTCACACCAGGTTCAAGCCCATCTCCAATGTCGGATTCTATCCCACCTTCCATCCCCCCCGTCATGCCAGCGCCCATGCTAGGTCCGAAGTCAGTTTCCATGCGAGATCCAATGCCATCACCCATGCCACATCTCATATCAGCTCCCACGGGAGATCCGAACTCGACTCCCATGATAGATCCGATGCCACCTCTCATACTAGCTCCGATCCCATCTCCTATGGCAGATCCGATCCCAGCTCCCATACCACCGCTCCTGCCAGCTCCCTTGCTAAATCTGATGTCGATTTCCATACCAGATCCAATGTCATCTCCCATGCCTCATCTCATATCAGCTCCCATGGGAAATCCGAACCCAGCTCTGATGATAGATCAGATGCCGTATTCCATGCCACCTCTCACACCAGATCCAAGCCCATCTCCAATGGCAGATCCGATCCCAGCTCCCATGCCACCTCTCCTGCCAGCTCCCTTGAAAGATCCGATGTCATTTCCCATACCAGATCCAATGCCATCTCCCATGCCACATCTCATACCAACTCCGATCCCACCTCCAATGGCAGATCTGATCCCAACTCCCATGCCACCTCTCATACCAACTCCGATCCCACCTCCAATGGCAGGTCCGATCCCACTTCCCATGCCATCTCCCATTCCACATCTCATATCAGCTCCCACGGGAAATCCGAACCCAGCTCCAATGATAGATCCGATGCCAGATTCCGTGCCACCTCTCACATCAGGTCCGAGCCTATCTCCAATGGCAGATCCGATCCCAGCTTCCATCCCACCTCTCATGCCAGCGCCCATGCTAGTTCGGATGTCACTTTCCATACCATTTCCAATGCCATCTCCCATGTCACATCTCATATCAGCTCCCACGGGAAATCCGAAACCAGCACCGATGATAGACCCGATGCCAGATTCAATGCTACCTCTCACACCAGGTCCGAACCCATCTCCAATGGCAGATCCGATCACAGCTTCCATCCCACCTCTCATGCCAGCGCCCATGCTAGATCAGATGTCACTTTCCATATCATTTCCAATGCCATCTCCCATGTCACATCTCATATCAGCTCCCACGGGAAATCCGAACCCAGCTCCGATGATAGACCCGATGCCAGATTCCATGCCACCTCTCACACGAGGTCCAAGCCCATCTCCAATGGCAGATCCGATCCCATCTCCCATTCCACTTCTCATACCAACTCCGGTCCCACATCCAATGGCAGATCCGATCCCAGCTCCCATGCCACCTCTCATACCAACATCGATCCCACCTCCAATGGCAGATCCGATCCCAGCTCCCATGCCACCTCTCATACCAACTCCGATCCCACCTCCAATGTCAGGGCGGATCCCATTTCCCATGCCATCTCCCATTCCACATCTCATATCAGCTCCCACGGGAAATTAAAACCCAGCTCCGATGATAGATCCGATGCCAGATTCCATGACACCTCTCCTGCCAGCTCCCTTGCTAGATCCGATGTTAGCTGCCATATAAACTCTCATACGAGCTCCCATGCTAGCTCTGATGACAGATTTGATCCCACGTTCTTGACATCTTCCATGCAAACTGTCAAACCACACCCCATGCCAGATTACATGTTAGCTCCCATGCCACTACTCACACAAGGTCCCATGCCAGATCCCATCCAAGGTCCCATGCTAGATTCGATGTCAGATCCCAGGAAAGATCCCATACTAGATCCCGTGCAAAAGTCCGTGCCTGTTCCCATGCCACTACCATCATTGGAGCACCTAGCAACAGAAAAAAAAGGTAAGAGAAGAAAGAAGCGTGGCTTCTTGTCATGTTTTAGATTCTTATTGCGTCTTTTTAGGCGTAAGTAGTTATACATTTTGTTGTCTAAGAGCCATTTTTAGATAGATCGCCCTTAGTGTGTTTCTGTTTCCCTCATCTTGTTCACAGTTAACCCTTTCCAGCCCAAATTAAATTGAAAATTAAAAAAATATATATTTTGACATGAAGGAGAAACACTGCCCGATAGTGTTTTGTTTCGGGATTTCAGGGATGCCAGCTATTTTAAATAATAACTAAGAATATGGCTATGATAAGATATGGAGTCATTTGGCATTTTACATGCATTCTCAGAGCAGGTAAAGTGTATGATGCCATATGGAATCATTGGGCTGGAAAGATTTAAGCAATTCTGTTACAGTATTAGTACATTATGTACATTCCTTAATGTTATCAACCATTAAAACTTTCATTTTGTTTGGCGGCCTTTTTCTTTTTGCACTAAAATAATGTCTGAATCTCACGCTCTATCCCTTGGTTCCAATAAATGCGGTGACAATTTTATTAAGCACGTGTGGTCGCGTAGAATTCCTCATTTAAATCTTTTAATTTCAATTTTTTATAAATGTTGAAAGGGTAAGGTAATAAAATATCAGAAATCATAATGTGGTACAAAACCAGTAATTTTTACAAGGAAAAATGCTTGCTAAAATAATCTTTGAAATGTTAAAATTTCATCACACAACATTTAATGCACATTTATAGCCCTTTTAGCTGTCATTTTTAAAGGTCTGGTGCACAGGGTTTTTAAATGACAATAAAGTTGGATTGCAATTTCTGGTAACCTTAATTTTTTTGCTTTATTCTCACAGAAGAGTTAATATCTTTATAACTTCGGAAATATTAATGCTACAAGCATGATATTTGGAGCACAGATTCTTAGGCGAACAGGAAACTTTTCTGTATAACAGAGATTTGTTATTTTGTTGCATTTGAAAAATATCCTCCCATGTTTCTATAAAAGTATCTCTAAAATTGATTCTTAAGATGTATTCTATAAAAGTATCTCTAAAACTGATTAAGATGTATTCTTTATTTTAACATTATGAAAGCGAATATCAAAATAATGCTACAGACATTTTAAACAGTGTGTTTTTAGGAGTAAAATAACTAAGAGCTTCTGAATTCATCTTAAAAATGGCTGAGATACTGTATATATTTTCATTTTTTATTTTATTGCTTCCTCGCATTTTGAGGTTGGTCGTAGACAAGGCATACCAGATAATAATGAATTTATGTAATGCATTAAATACAGTGTTCAATTAAAGAAAATACAAGTTTACAACAGTGAAAATCCTGAAAAGCTCAATAATTAAGGTGGATAATAGAAAGTTTTTTTTTTTTTTAACTTGTAGGGAACCCCTGATAGTGGCAATAGTTATTTCTTTTAAGATAGATGTTGGCAGGAGAAGATATTTCCAAAATGTTGCTAGAAAGCCTGGAATTGTTCCTCTAGCACCAACGAGTAGACCAAGTACCTCCATATCGTCGAGTTCGTATTTTTCTTTATAATATGAAATGATGCGTGTGTATAAATGCTCTGCTTTTCTTGATGAACTTCTAAAGGCTGGGACTGATGGCTTTCAAATCTGATGGTTGAGTCAATAATGTAACCTTCACCTTTGTTTTTAAAGGCAATTACAATGATTCTTCTGCGGCTTCCATTTTCTGCTAGGCCGTGGATTTCTTTCGAAAACCTTGAAGTCATTATCTCTTAGTGCTCCAGCTATAATGGAGCAAATGTTATGAGAACGCGTATTCCTTAATAAATCACTGTGAGAGCAGGATCCCTAAACATGCGCAAGGGTTTCTACCTCTGCGGCAGTGCCTACAAAGATAATCGGTTTGAGATCGTCCCAGTACAGATCTAACTGCAGAAACAATTTTCTGTCATCTTGATAGTCTCTCGCCATTTACTGCTTGACAAGCCACGATGGTCTCACATTCATGACTTAGTGGGTGTATTCTCCTTGTATAGACATACGCCTTTCCCTTTAGGTCTATGCTGCAAATTACTCTACTCTTGGAGGGCCCTTGTTCTTAGCTTCGTTATCACTTTCCTTGCATCGATAATATGGAAGTGAGAATTTTAAGATCATCGTGATTGTAGTGATAGAGATATTTATTTTTCCAGGTTTTTTTGTGGCGTATATATAATCATTACTTGAGACGGTTAACACTTTACATATGAGGCGTTTAGTTGCAAAATCAGATACATCACTAAAACATAATTTTCAGTATGAAGGAAAAGTGTTTGCAAGGAACCAAGGATTTACAACCAATACTATTCTTTCATCATACAAATCCATGTGATGTATCTGGTTTTGGAGCATAATAGTGCTATAGCAGTTGTAGAATTATATGAAGTTATAAAATACAGTATGTATCAAAAGGTCAAGTCAATCCTTAAGGAGGTGATTCAGGACCTTATTTGCATAAAAAAATCCTAATATACTTTTTTCAATATTCATCCCCGTTTCCGAGTTACACGAATATCATGTACCGTATCTAATCTCCATTTGATTCCACACCTAATTGACCTGTCTGCTTGAGAGAAGGTAGGCTAATTGTTAGTTGTCTAGAGTAGATGCTCAAAATTTCCCTCTCTCGCACGAACACATGCTTCAGCACGCCGTCTGACCTCTCGCTGCACATTATCCTTTCCATGCTGGTGTATCTCCATTGCAGCCGTGTTAATCTTTGCAACGAGCTCTTCCCTGCTTACTATCTCCGTTTAGTACACTTTCTCCTTCATGCAACCCCAGAGAAAGAAGTCCAATAGTGTTAGGTCTGGGGACCGGGCTGGTCAGACAACTATGGTATCAACTAAACTGTGCTCCAGCATATTTTAGACTTCCAGTACGCCAATGGTTAGTTCACCATTTTCCAGGTAGATGGATTGGAAGGAGTGGTCCAATTGCGTGGCCAATTCGGTCCCCAGATCTAACACCATTGAACTTCTTTCTTTGGGCCTGCATGAAGGAGAAAGAGTACCAAACTGAGATAGTAAGTAGGGAAGAGCTCGTTGCAAAGATTAACACGGATGCAATGGAGATACACCAGCCCGGATTGGATAATGGGCAGCGAGAGTTCAGACGGCGTGCTGTCGTGCGAGAATGGGACATTTTGAGCATCTGCTCTAGACAACTGACAATTAGCCTACCTTCTCTCAATCAGACAGGTTCATTAGGTGTGGAATTAAATGGGGATAGATACGGTACGTGATATTCGTGTAACTCGGAAACGGGGATGAATATTGAAAAAGTGTATTAGGCTTTTTTGTTGCAAGTAAGGTCCTGAATCACCTCCTTAAGGACTGACCTGATCTCTTGATATACCCTGCATAACATTAACTCATTAAAAAAAAAAAAAGTGATGTATCTGATTTTGCAACTACACGCTTCATATTTTAATATGTTGGAGATACGCTTCCCATTTAGCACAGAAGAGTCCCAAACTTTTATTCTTTCTTTCCGCATACACCATTGCATTAGGAATGTCTGCAGGTATCTGAATTATTTCTTTAAGGGCACTTCTTATCAAAATATCAGTATCAGTTAAGAATTTTTTAGGAATTTTTTGTAGCTTGGTGGTTTGGAATGGATAAGTTAGTCCAGGACAAATGACGGTATTAATTACAATGAATTTTTGGTCTGTCTGTAATAATGGAGAAGAAGCAAGTTTTTCTATTTTATTTTGCAGTCCTTGAACTGGTTTAAAAGTAATTTCATTGGAAAAATTTACACCCAAGTAACAAATTGCTTCTCCATGTAGCAAAGTTGTAATTTCAATATTCCGAAATACAAAAGGGTCTTCATTCAATTTCCTCTGCTCAATATAAATTGCTGTGGATTTGTTCGGATTTATAGAAAATCCTATTTGCTGGAATCTTTTTGTGATGATTTTTTAGAGTTCCAGAGCTAACTTTTGATTATTCTCTATTAAAACCAGATAGTCAACAAATCCAATTATTGTTAAAGGCGCCAGATTGGGTACCAGAGAAAACATGTAGTGAGAAGTTATTGCATCTTCAGTTAGTTCATCTAAAATATGATCTGTTGACAAATTATACAGAATAGGTGAAAGGGGCGAGTCTTGCATAACAGTTCTTCTGATATATAAATCAGCAGTTTTCTCACTGCTTGTTTCTATTCGAGTAAGTTATCAGTCTGTAGATTTATTATTAATTCCGTCGGTTTTTTTCAGGAATTCCTGCTGTTTTTAAAGTTTCACCTAGATGATTATGTCCAATGCTGTCAAAAGCTTTTCTGACATCTAGGAATATTACAGTAACATCTGATTTCTGTATTCTAGCAGACTGTAATGCTGAGGCAAGGGTAGAAGTATTTGTATTTGCAATTGCAGATGATGTAAATCCCTGTTGCTGAGGATTAAAGGTTACGTATTCTCTAAGGAGTTATCCAAAACCCTTTCGATTCCCTCCGAAAAACAGAATAGATCGTAATAGATCACCAATTAGCAATGTCATCTCTAGCATCACCCTTGAATATAAGTACTGCTCTTAATTTCTTAAGACATACTGGTATTATTCCTGTTTGTAACATGCGAGTAGCAATCAGTCCTATTATTATCTGAAGCGATATCACTCTTTATGGTGCATACAATGACATGTTCTGAACCCGGTGAAGTGTCAACTGCAATTTTTTGTGTGGCCTGTTGTACTTCTTCTTAGTAACAATGGGATTAAAGATATCATTTTCAACAGCTGATTTAACTTCCTATGTTGCAGTGGAATAATGGTCTCTTTCTAAATTGTTCAGTTGCCCTAGAAGGTCGTCAAAATATCTAAAAATTTTCTGCGAATATATCTGACATCTGTCACTCTTATCGTTAAGAACTGTTCTAATAGCTTTTCTACGCTGATTATAAAATTGGTATTTCGTTAGTTGATGAAAGTATTTACCTTTCCTTTTCTCTCTATTTCTTTTAGTTTCTCTTTGAGGATTGCATTATGTGCATATGATCTCTCTGTACTAACGTTAATTTTCCTTTGACGTGCCTCAAAATTTTTCGTTGGATGTTTAGATGCAGACAGAAAATCAATGGCTTTAAATTAATTATATTGGGTTAATGTTCGGTTCAAACTTATCACTTTTACACAATGAATTATACCATTGAATGTAAATATATTTTATTTTATTATATGACGAGCGCTTTCGCCTTATGGCATCACCAGGTTTCATGATCATAACAGAAATACATTATAAAGCATCTGGTTAACAACATATAATATGCATGAATTATAACATTGTGATGAAGACTAGAAATACCGGTGATTTCCTTAGGATCATGTCAGAATGCATATATAATTTATGAGGCAGTGCATATTATTGTTCAATATGGAAGAACCAGAAATATACAATATTATGCACATTAGACATGTGTTATATGTATCTGACATCTGTCACTCTTATCGTTAAGAACTGTTCTAATAGCTTTTCTACGCTGATTATAAAATTGGTATTTCGTTAGTTGATAAAAGTATTTATCTCTCCTTTTCTCTCTATTTCTTTTAGTTGCTTTTTGAGGATTTGAATTATGTGCATATGATCTCTCTGTAATAACGTTAATTTTCCTTTGATGTGCCTCAAATTTTTTCACTGGATGTTTAGATGCAGGCAGAAAATCAATGGCTTTAAATTGATTATATTGGGTTACTGTTCAGTTAAAACTTATCACTTTTACACAATGAATTATATCATTGTATGTAAATATATTTTATTTTATTATATGACGAGCGCTTTCGCCTTACAGCATCACCAGGTTTCATGATCATAACAGAAACACATTATAAAGCATCTGGTTAACAACATATAATATGCATGAATTACAACATTGCGATGAAGACTAGAAATACCGGTGATTTGCTTAGGATCATGTCAGAATGCATATAATATAATGGTTAAATCCACCTTTAGGTTGCCGAGGCGAAGTGTCATGGCGGACGCGCGCAAGGTTACTACGTAAATCGAATTAAGCATGTATGCATGGCAGCCAATACTACACTGCTTAGCGATTAGAGAAGAGCTGCTATCATGTATTTCCATACCCAATATGTTGTAACTGTATGAAATCATGGACGTAGTTTACAGACAGAACACCAGAGTCGCATTGACACGATGCTTCCAGCTCAGGAAAACCGTACGGCAAAGAAACTGTTGACCAAACAAATTATTACCCGGGTTCGATCCCCGTATAAATGTAATTCCATTAAACATGTAGCCTATAAGTACCACAGATATGCAAATAATCGTAATACTAGGACATATAATGCCCCAATGACAGGAAAGGTAATGCACTGAGGTCATAGAGTGAACTACGAGGACAGACAATGGACTGGTAGGACGGACAGTGTAGTTACAGCACAGAGATAAGACTGAGAGGCAAAAGACTGAACTGCTAGGACAGAGAGTGTAGTGACAGGACAAAGATTGGACTGATAGCACACAGAGTGGACTGAGAGGACATAGAGTGGACATAGAGGATATAGAGTGGACTGAGAGGACACAGAGAGGACTGAGAGGACAGAGATTGGACTGACAGCAGACATGCTGGACTGAGAGGAGATAGACTGGACTGAGAGGATATAGAGTGGACTGAGGGGATATAGAGTGGCCTGAGAGGAGATAGAGTGGACTGAGAGGACATAGAGTGGACTGAGAGGACATAGAGTGGACTGAGGGGACATAGGGTGGACTGAGAGGAGATAGAGTAGACTCACAGGAGGTAGAGTGGACTGAGAGGAGATAGACAGGAGTGAGAGGACATAGAGTGGACTGAGAGGACATAGAGTGGACTCAGATGAGATACACTGGACTGAGAATAGATAGACTCGACTGAGAGGACATAGATTCGCCTGAGAGGACATAGAGTGGACTGAGAGGAGATAGAGAGGACTGAGAGGACATAGAGTGGACTGAGATGACATAGAGTTGACTGAGAGGACATAGAGTAGACTGAGAAGACAGGGAGTTGACTCAGATGACATTGAGTGTACTGACAGGAGATAGAGTGGACTGAGAGGACATAGAGTAGAATGAGAGGAAATAGAGTGGACTGAGAGCACAGAGTGGTCTGAGACGACATAGAGTAGACTGAGAAGACAGGGAGTGGACTCTGATGACATACAGTGTACTGAGAGGAGATAGAGTGGACTGAGAGGACATAGAGTGGACTGAGAGGACTTAGAGTGGACTGAGACGATTTGAGAGGACAGAGAGGACATAGAGTGTACTCAAATTAGATAGACTGGACTGAGAATAGACTGGACTGAGAGGACATAGATTCGACTGAGAGGACATAGAGTGGACTGAGAGGAGATAGAGTGGACTGAGAGGACATAGAGTGGACTGAGAGGACATAGAGTGGACTGAGAGGACTTAGAGTGGACTGTGATGACATAGAGTGGACTGAGATGACATAGAGTTGGCTGAGAGGACATAGAGTGGACTGAGAATAGATAGAATGGACTGAGAGGACATACATTCGACCGAGAGGACATAGAGAGGGCTGAGAGGAGATAGAGTGGACTGAGAGGACATAGAGTAGATTTAGAGTACATAGAGTGGACTGAGAGGAGATAGAGTGGACTGAGAGATGATAGTGTAGACTCTGTCATCTGAGTCCACTCTATGTCCTCTCAGTCCAATTTCTATTCTCTCAGTCAACTCTATGTACTCTCAGTACACTGTGTCCTCTCAGTCCAATTTTTATTCTCTCACTCAACTCTATGTTCTCTCAATCCACTCTATATCTTCTCAGTCCACTTTATGTCCTCTCAGTCCACTCTATGTCCTCTCAGTACACTCTGTCCTCTCAGTCCACTTTTTGTCCTCTCAGTCCACTGTATGTCCTCTCAGTCCACTTTCTACTCTCAGTCCAATCTGAGACCTCTCAGTCCACTCTATGTCCTCTCAGTTCACTCTGTGTCCTCTCAGTCCATTTTCTGTTTTCTCAGTCCACTCTATCTCCTCACAGTACACTCTGTGTCCTCTCAGTCCACTTTTTGTCCTCTCAGGCCACTGTATGTACTCTCAGTCCACTTGCTATTCTCTCAGTCCACTCTATGTCCTCTCAGTACACTCTGTTTCCTCTCAGTCCACTTTCTGTCCTCTCAGTCCACTCTGTCTCCTCTCTGCGCTCTCAGTTCACTCTATGTCCTCTCAGTACTCTCTGTGTCCTGTGAGTCCACTTTCTGTCCTCTCAGTCCACTCTATGTTCTCTCAGTCCACCCTACGTGCTCTCAGTACACTCTGTGTCCTCTCAGTCCACTTTCTGTCCTCTCAGTCCACTCTATCTCCTTTCAGTCCATTCTATGTCTTCTCAGTACACTCTGTGTCCTCTCAGTCCACTTTCTGTCCTCTCAGTCCACTCTATCTCCTCTCAGTCCACTCTATGTCCTCTCAGTACACTCTGTAGCCTCTCAGTCCACCTTCTGTCCTCTCAGTCCACTCTACATCCTCTCAGTCCACTCTATGTTCTCTCAGTCCACTCTATATCTTCTCAGTCCACTTTAAGTCCTCTCAGTCCACTCTATATCTTCTCCGTCCACTCTATGTCCTCTCAGTACTCTTTGTGTCCTCTCAGTCCACTTTCTGTCCTCTTAGTCCACTCTATGTTCTCTCAGTCCACACTATGTCCTCTCAGGACACTGTGTCCTCTCAGTCCACTTTCTTTCCTCTCAGTCCACTCTATCTCCTCTCAGTCCATTCTACGTCCTCTCAGTACACTCTATGTCCCCTCAGTCCACTTTCTTTACTCTCAGTCCACTCTATCTCCTCTCAATCCACTCAATGTCCTCTCAATACATTCTGTATTCTCTCAGTCCACCTTCTCTCCACTCAGTCCACTCTATGTCCTCTCAGTCCACTCTACTTCCACTCAGTCCACTCTATGTTCTCTCAGTCCACTCTATATCTTCTCAGTCCACTTTATGTCGTCTCAGTCCACTCTATATTCTCTCATTCCACTCTATATCTTCTCAGTCCACTTGATGTCCTCTCAGTCCACTCTATGTCCTCTCAGTCCACTCTACATCCTCTCAATCCACTCTATGTTCTCTCAGTCCACTCTATATCTTCTCAGTCCACTCTCTGTCCTCTCAGTCCACTCTATGTTCTCTCAGTCCACTCTATGTCCTCTCAGTACACTCTTGTGTCCTCTCAGCCTACGTTCTGTCCTCTCAGTCCACTCTATCTGCTCTCAGTCCATTCTACGTCCTCTCAGTACACTCTTTGTCCTCTCAGTTCACTTTCTGTCCTCTCAGTCCACTCTATCTCCTCTCATTCCATTCTACGTCCTGTCAGTACACTCTGTGTCCTCTCAGTCCACTTTCTGTCTTCTCATTCCACTCTATGTCCTCTCAGTCCACTCTACATCCTCTCAATCCACTCTATGTTCTCTCAGTCCACTCTATATCTTCTCAGTCCACTTTATGTTCTCTCAGTCCACTCTATGTCTTCTCAGTCCACTCTATGTCCTCTCAGTCCACTCTATACTTCTCAGTCCACTCTATGTCCTTTCATTCCTCTCTATGTTCTCTCAGTCCACTCTCTATCTTCTCAGGCCACTCTATGTCCTCTCAGTCCACTCTACTTCTGTTCAGTCCACTCTATGTACTTTCAGTCCACTCTATTTCCTGTCAGTCCTCTCTATATATTCTCAGTCCACTCTATGTCCTCTCAGTCCACTCTATGTTCTTTCAGTCCACTCTATATACCTTCTCAATCCACTCTATATCCTCTCAGTCCACTCTATGTCCACTCAGTCCACTCTATATCCTCTCAGTCCACTGTATCTCCTCTCAATCTACTCTATATCTTCTCAGTCCACTCTATGTCCTCTCTGTCCACTCTACGTACTCTCAGTCCACTCTAAGTCCTCTCAGTCTACTCTATATCTTCTCAGTCCACTCTATGTCCTCTCAGTCCACACTATGTCCTCTCAGTCCACTCTATGTCCTCTCACTCTTCTCTATATCTTCTCAGTCCACTCTATGTCCTGTCAGTCCACTCTATGTCCTCTCAGTCCACTCTTTGTCCTCTCAGTCCACTCTATGTCCACTCAGTCCACTCTATGTCCTCTCAGTCAACTCTATCTCCTCTCAGTCTACTCTATATCTTCTCAGTCCACTCTATGTCCTCTCAGTACACTCTATGTACTCTCAATGCACTCTATATGTCTTCAGTCCAATCTATGTCCTTTCACTCTACTCTATCTCCTCTCAGTCTACTCTATATCTTCTCATTACACTCTATGTGTTCTCTGTGCACTCTATATGTTTTCAGCCCAATCTATGTCCTTTCAGTCCACTCTATCTCCTCTCAGTCTACTCTATATCTTCCCAGTGCGCTCTATGTGCTCTCAGTCCAGTCTCCGTCTTGTCAGTCCTTTCCCTGTCCTCTCATTGGATGTATAAGTTCCTAATTTTACGATAATTTGCAATTCACTCATACATTTCCCAAAGTATTACTTCTATACTGGAATCGATCCCGGGTATTAATGTGTTGGATCAACACTTGCTGTACCGCACGGGTTTACTGTGCTGGATGCATCGTATCAATGCGACTCTGGTGTTGTGTCTATAAACTACGTCCACGATTTCATAGTCACAACTTTTCAAATACATGATTGCAGGCTTTCTCTTATCGCTAAATAGTGTAGTGTTGGCTACAATGCATACGTGCATAATTTTGAATGACGTAGTAGCACTGCCATCGTGATCTAGACCAGGCCGTAATGCAGGTTGTGTGACGTCACTCGATGAGTCGGGCTTTTCTATTTGAGTATACGGAGCTGAGTGAAATATATTACTTTATAGCGTGTCGGCGCTCAATTTTATTTAGTGTAATGTGTGTATAAGACCCCTTCACACTTCTTATTGCATAATATGTTGCAGAAATAATTACAAAACTGTGTTATTTCAATGTGAACGGAGTTTTACATGGTAACATAACCTGGTTGCATCAACATTTTAAGTTTGGAATGGAAGCTATTTTGAGATTTAATAAAGAAGAATTATTTATATTGTGATTTTAATTTAGCACATCTACCTTCCTTACTTGTAGGTACAAAATTTACCACAGTCCCGCCTATGAAATTAGTGTATGTACAGTTGTGTTAATCTGTTAGGTTAGATAAATTCAATTCATTACAACCCAGTATAGTAGGGAACAAATAAATAATACAATTAAATTTTTATTCAATGTAATATGTGCATAAGTTCCATTTGTGTGTTGCATAATGTGGCAGGAATAATAAATAAAACTGTGTTATTTTTATGTGAAGAGAATTTACCATGTTAACATAAGCTATCTGCGTCAACATTTTAGGCTTAAGTTGAGAACGAAAACGGTTATGAGATTTAATAAAGAAGAATATATTTTTAGGATAAACTTCAGAACACGGTTACCGTCCTTACTTATAGGTAGAAAATTCACCACAGTCCCTCCTATGAAATGTACATACGTTATATTACTTAGTAGCGCTGAGGTATAGTTCCGGTAATTTCTGAACTGAAAACAGTTGAATTTATTTTTTGTGGAGATGCATTTGATCCTATAAGCAAGGCATATTAAAATCCTGAACGAACCGAACTAATTTGTATATGCAAGATGTATGAATACGAAGGGAACTACCTCAGCGCTAGTTTAGCCCTAGTAACATATTAAACTAATCAGACTTCAGACTGGAGTACCGTCTGAAACGAATAAATACAATTGAAGTGTAGACAAATTGCATTTATAAGTTATACGTAGCATTATGCTTAATTATAATGCATAATTGCGAATATGGAAATAAGGCAAGTACTGATAGAATAAACATAACATATAACTTCAACACATTAAAATATGCGTGCGATGCAACTGAAAATTGTTGAAACGTGCATAAATGAATGTGCAAGAATTTCGTAATGAAGCATGAGTGCTTTATTTCAACTAATTACAATTCTAGATACTGTAACAGTAATGAAAACTATAGATTTTTCGTAATATACTAGCTATATGTATCTCGTTTTTAGTTCAAATTGTGTATATTATCAAACGTCGTATTATTTACTCGTATAATGTAGGTTATTCACAAATAAAAAGGGCGCAATGATTTAAATTTAATAAGACAAATACGGTAAACTAACAATAATGGATTAGACAAGAGTAACATCGGTAACGCTGCACTTAGGCCTAATCACAACGTACTTTACATGCCAGTCAATGTTTCACTTTCACGTATATATTATTACACATATTTAGCCTACTGTTTATAAGACCAAAATTTCACTTAGCCACATAAGGGCGCAATATTTAATCGAAATAAAGGCAGGTTTTACACATACGAACTTTGCCTGCAACAACGTAATTTTCACACCAAAAATAATATTATACCTTAAATTGCAAGTAAATTGTGTCTCAAGTGTCTCACAATTACTGTTTAAAATTTTACTGACGCAATTACACTGCATTTCAGAGAAATATATGTTATTCTTCATTCACTGCAACTAATTCATATGGTTGAAAGACCGCCTTTCGCGATCAGCTGTTAAGCGAGTCACGTGGTCTGCCTTACGGCCTGTATTAGATCACGATGGCAGTGGTAGTAGCCTTGCGCTCGTCCGCCATGACACTTGGCAACCTATCATTGGATTTAACCAGGATTTGAATTATGTGCATATGATCTCTCTGTAGTAACGTTAATTTTCCTTTGACGTGCCTCAAATTTTTTCACTGGATGTTTAGATGCAGGCAGAAAATCAATGGCTTTAATTTGATTATATTGGGTTACTGTTCAGTTAAAACTTATCACTTTTACACAATGAATTATATCATTGTATGTAAATATATTTTATTTTATTATATGACGAGCGCTGTCGCCTTACAGCATCACCAGGTTTCATGATCATAACAGAAACACATTATAAAGCATCTGGTTAACAACATATAATATGCATGAATTACAACATTGCGATGAAGACTAGAAATACCGGTGATTTGCTTAGGAGCATGTCATGATGCATATATAATTTATGAGGCATTTGCATATTATTGTTCAATATGGAAGAACCAGAAATATACAATATTATGCACATGATATATGTCTTATATGCCAGGTAAAATAATTAAAATACAATGATAGTTGTAGGTGGATATTGGATAGTGGTAAGTTTAGACTGAACAGTAACCCAATACAATTAATTTATTAGTAACTTATCTGAAAAAAGTGTGTCAATGACTTTGGCTAAGAAGAGCTACAAACTCGTCTACTAATGAGAAAAACGTATTATCATCGATATCATTATTTAATTTACTTCTCTACATTACCATTTGCTTATATTCTGAATTTTGTTGTTGACTATTATTGTTAGACTTAACTCCATTACTGGCTTCCTGTTCAAGGGGTAACAATAAAGTCACTTGTGATTTAGAAATAACAGAATTATTAGATGGGTCATTTATCTGTCTGTTCACTAACCATGTACGATGTAGCTCTGGATGCACTTTTGTGACATGAATATTAACATCTTTAGCGAATTTCAATAATTTTCCACAGTGAATGCACGCAGTCTGAGAATGAGAGTCACAGTTATTAAGGGGAGAGACGGTATTTGTTAAAAGTTTTTCTCTATTTGGTGTAAAATATTGTTTTCTGTTTGTAGAGAGCTCATGGCTATAGAAACTCAACCAAATATAAATATTTAAAAAAATATATATATATATTTTGGGACTCAGATTTGAAAAAAAAAAGTACTCAATGTAGGATTTTACTAAAACCGATATATCTAAGCCATTTTTAAAGATAAATTCAACAGTTTTTTTTTTTCCATTTCACTTGTAAAAGCATGCTGTACAAACTGTCTGTCACAGAATGTTGATATTAGTCTTTACATTTGTAAAATAAACAATTAAAATTGAATAACCCTTTTTTGATTTCCTTTTTTGCAAACAGACAGACATATTTATAAAATGAAAACAATTACCAAAATTCTGTTACAGAAAAAAGTTTCCTAATAGTCTAGTGAATATGTGTTCTACTTTATGCACGTATCTTTAATAGTTTAGAAATTATATCCATTTTTGTCTATCAATGTAGCAAAAAAAATGAAGTTGGCGGAAACACGAATCAAAGGGGGCATGTGATTTAAAAATCCAGAGTGCAGGAAGTTTAAAAATGGCATCTCAACATCCAATAAGGGCAAAAATACCCACAAAATTTATGCAATGTATTCCACACATATAACAGAGTATTTTAAAGATTTTTTTTTTTATTTATTAATTTTTACAAAAAATACGATCTCCTCCCCTTAAATTAATCATTACAAATACTGATTCAACGATGTCAATATCATTTTCTGAGTACTGTTGTTTATCCGTAACTAGGGACGTATCAGAAGACATCACAAAAATCTTGAATTACACACAAAATTCATAATGCACATCCGAATATTCACAGAAAATATTGAAACAGTTATCGTCAATTATAATACAAAAATGAAGTATCTACCGCGAAATCAGGTGGCCTGGGTTCGAATCCCGGTCGGGACAAGTTACGTGGTTGATGTTTTTCCGGGGTTTTCCCTCAACCCAATATGAGGAAATGCTGAGTAATTATCGGTGCTGGACCCCGAACTCATTTCACCGACATTTTGACCTTCATCTCATTCAGACGCTAAATAACCTAAGATGTTGATACAGCCTCGTAAAATAAACTACTAAAAAATAAAACAAAATAAATCGCTGATACCTACAGATTTCTTGTAGGCCTAATAAACAACAGAACAAACAACTGTTTGATAATTCATAGCTCCCTCAAACTCTCGAATTTCTGTGGTGAACTGAAGTGCCCTGATACTTTTTTTGCAAGATTTCTGACGCAATTACTAATCTTAAATTTAAATTGTTGCAGCAATGATATTTCTTACTTACATACTTACAAATGGCTTTTAAGGAACCAGCAGGTTCATTGCCGCCCTCTCATAAGCACCCCTTCAGTCCCTATCCTGTACAAGATTACTCCAGTCTCTATCATCATGTCCCACCTCCCTCAAATCCATTTTAATATTAATCTCCCATCTACGTCTCGGCCTCGTCAAATGTCTTTTTTCCTCCCGTCTCCCAACTACCACTATATGCATTTCTGGATTCGCCCATATGTGCTACTTGCCCTGCCTATCCCAAACGTCTGGATTTAATGTTCCTAATTATGTCAGGTGAAGAATACAATGCGTGCAGTTCTGTGTTGTTTAACTTTCTCCATTCTCCTGTAACTTCATCCCTCTTATCCCCAAACATTTTGCTAAGAACAGTATTCTCAAACAGCTTCAATCTCTGTTTTTTCCTCAAAGTGAGAGTCCAAACAAAAAATTAAAAATGACCATCAAATAGGAAAAAGTTCAAATTATACAATCCATACCCTTAAGAATAAGGTTTACATGTATCTTAAATAGTACAAGCAGGTCACTGACAGATTGTGTATCTGTGTATGCCTTGTGTAGAGATGGGGAAGGGTGTGTATCGGTTTATGTGTAGGTCATAAAGAAATGCCGTTCCATTTAGTGAATTAAATTATTAAATATTCAGGCCAGTATAACTGATTCTGTGACAATAGGGCTGTGATTTCGTTCCAGGGGGGGGAGATGAGAGTCACTACTCAAAAGTAGAAATTAAAAATATATATATTATTAAACACACAGTTGGTTGTGCAAAATTTTCGGATATCAAAGCGCACTTAAACGTTAATATGAGTATAGGAAAATGTATTATTTTAATAACAATTATTTTATATTTATTTTCGAAAATTGAAAAAGGTCATCTATCTGATTATGGCTCCTAAGTCGTTTCATTGTAAAAACTAATAGAAAGCAACAGGAATTTACAGTAGCAGCAGCAGTGATGGTAGTGGCAGTACTCCTCTATCTTCCCTCTACTGCAGCAATACTTGTATACATTGCTCTTGTTTAAAACATTCTCGGCTACAATCTAACTAATCCTCCTCTACTATTTATTGCTACATTTCATTACTATTGTCCCTAATTTTCTGTCTATATTCAAGCTTTTATATCTCTGACTAATATTCACTACCGTCAACTGGGGTTACTTTACACACTTTTTTTGCTTATTCGTTAAAATAATTGAAGATTATAAAGTTAGATACACAAATTAATTTTTATGTGAATGTTCCTGGTTAATTGGAGTAAATTTGAAAATCTAGTGGTTGTACATATGCATTATGACACACTTGTAAATAAATAATCACGTGTGTAAAGATGCCCCGTTTACAGGGTTACTTTACACACATATTTACTTTGCCTTATAATCGAGTATTCTGTCCTATATGGTCCATCATTGCACTGTTTTAAGTACTGGGATTGGAAAGGTAAAACATTTCTGAACATGACGTGTTTCGCAATTTATTAGCCCACTACAGTTAGCACAGTGGGAACAAAATGTATAGGTAAATTCCTGAAAATGAAATATTTTATATAAAAGTAAAGAAATGTAATAACAGTACAATAAATGGTTATATGCGGTTCATGAATGCGCTGCTACATTGTGATTTTCCTGGGAAGGTGCTGTAGGAAGCCTTTCAGAACCTGGTGACGGTCCAACGGTTGAGGGATAGCGTCATGCTAACCACATGACTATACTGCTACCTACTAGATGCAGTAACCGATCCAACTGGCATTGATCCTTCAGAGCTGACGTGCCACGGATTATGTAAAATAATAATAATGATAATAGTAATGATAATAATAATCTACAAGTAACAACCTTGTCTGTTTTGAAAGTCATTTATTTTCCCCTGTCATTGACGAGAATCGATCCTACTACCGTTAATAGTGACATTATATATCATATTAAAAAGAATTTTTATTTTTAATAAGTGTCCATAAACACTTCACATCTGTGTAAAGTTGCCCCGTTCAGAGGTACATTAGGTTATTATCATTCTTGTTTTCCCTCTCGCAGGATAGCACATGTAACGAAAAACTGGTCAGGCAGTCCGAAAGCTTCATAATTTCATACAATACTAGTCAACATTGAATGTGTGAACTGAACTGTTCAGTGCAACACAAAGTTTTTACACATAAAAAAAGAGTAAAAATACTTGCCTCGTGAAATTCACCAGCAACAATGGTGTATAACAGCTTTAATAATGGCACACACTTCAGACTACTACACACATGTGCTGTTGTCACACAGAATCAGTTCCACGGAGTGCTACACATTGTCTGTAATTTGCTGCCATCTAAACATTTTTTCTAGAAATGTGTAAAGTTACCCCCCTTGTGTAAAGTATACCCGGTTGACGGTAATTATCTATATTCCACTTTTTCATTTACATTGCAATATTACATTATTTGCTCTACTTTTTACTGACCTTTTCTCAGAATTTTACTCTTGCATTCATTCAGTGTTCAGTATTCAATACTCCAATGTTTCTATAATATGATATGGTATGGTATGGTATGGTATAGTATGGTATGGTAAGGTATAGTATGGTATGGTATGATATGGTATTATATGATGATACGATATGGCATGGCATGGTATGGTATGGTATGGTAGGTTAGGGTAAGGTACAGTACAATATGATAATTGTATTTATTGATTGATTTCTTTATTTACTGATTTCTTTGTTTGTTTGTTTCATTGTTTGTTCGATAATTAGTTTACTAGCATATTAGTTTATTAATTTATTTATTCGTTTATTAATTAATTTATTAATTTATACATTTATTTATTAATTTATTAATTACTAATTAGGTAATTAAAGTATTTACTTATTTATCTACTTATTTATTTATTTAACAATTTACTAATTTATTAACTAATTTATTAATTTAATTATTAATTAATTAATATATTTAATTATTTATTAACTTATTAATTACTTTTATAATTTATTAATTTAATTAATTAATATATTTATTTCCTTATTTATTTATTTCTTAATATATTAATTTATTACTTTATTTATTTATTTCTTAATTTAATCATTTATTAATTTATACAATTATTAATTAATTAAGTTACTAATTTTATATTTATTTACTTATTACTTATTTATTTATTAATTTCTTCACTTATTAATTTATTCATTAATTTATTTACTAATTTATTTATTTATTTATTTATTTATATTTAAGTTAATATTTATATATTTATTTACTTATTAATAATAATAATAATAGAATAAATGCGCACAAGTCGTGCATAAGGTAGTTAAGCTACATAAGATGCAGATTGAACTTAGCACTCTGTTGCTCACATTGTTTGTGCTCAATGTTCTACCGAGGATTTCCCTCTAACTGTTCACCTTGTTCATTATTCACAGAATTCTACCAGGGATTTCATTCGTTTTTTGCATTTGGTTACGTGGTATCGGTCACATGGTTGCTCGCGCAGTTCACACACACAGTTGTTCCCAGGTTCGTGGAAGCACTTAGTCTTGCATATTTTGTGGTGGTATCCATGCACCGCTATTGAGTTCACTAGGTGTCGGAGATCTTGATTTGCTTCGGTCCAGGATCTGTTTGTCATGGCTTCTGTTGTATAAAAATCCAACCATATGTCCCTTCTCTTTTTCTCCCTTTCGTGTAGAAGTTTCTTTGAGTTGTCGGTAGATGGGAGCCTCATACGTAGGTCTTCTATGAAGAAGGGTTCCCTGGCGAGTTCGTATGCTAGCCTCGACTTTGTGTATTTGGAGGTACCCAAGGTGGCTTTCAGAAATCGTGACTTCACTGCTTCCAGAGTCATTAAGTCTTTTAGGCTCAGCTTTTCCCAGATGAGGTCTATTCCGTAGGTTGCGATGGGAACTATTTTTGCGTTGAACAAGGCCATGGCGGTTTTGAGTGATATTCTGGATATCGCCTGGATGTCAAACATGGCTTTTGTGGCTGCTGCTGCTCGGGATTTTATGTGTATTCTAAATGACCTGGCGGTGGTTTGCAGAGTTAGACCCAGGTATTTGAAGCTGTTAACTGTCCTGAGAGGTTCTGATCCTATGTAGATTCTGTCCTCCTTAGCTTCTCGGCCTCCGTTGCGGAATGTCATCTGTACCGTTTTCTCCATGTTAATTTCCATTTTGTTTTCCCATGCCCACTTCTCAAGTTGGTTGGTTGCTCTTTGCAGGGTGTGTGTGGAGTTCGATCCGATGACCATGTCATCTGCGTATATGTAGACTTTGACTTCCTCCGTCTCTTGTTTAATCATCTGAACAACATCCTATGTGGCAATGTTAAAGAGTAGGGGGCTTAATGGGTCCCCCTGCAATACGCCGTTGGTTTGCCTTATTGTTTTCGATGTGGTTACGTCGTCTGTGATCTGGATGACGTTGGCTGTCAGCATATTATGGATCAGCACTGTGAGTTTATCTTTTCCTTTTATTTGTTCCAGCTTCGATACTAGAAGGCGTCTGTTTAATTCATCAAAGGCCTTCGTATAATCTACGAAGACTGCGTGGAATTTTCTTCAGGGGTGTCTTAGTGCGTCCTCTATATCATCTAGCAGGTTCTTGATGGCATGTAGTGTGCTCCGGCCTTTTCGGAATCCGAATTGCTCTTCCGGTATCTTGTATTCTACTTCCTTGGAGATGCGTTTTGTGATTATGATTGTGAGTATTTTCAGTATGCTTTTCTCCAGGGCGATGCCTCTGTAGGAATTCGGGTCCATTTGGTCGCCTCTCCCTTTGAATAACATTTTTATTGTCGAGAGCCTCCATATATCTGGTATGTTGCCCTTTTTTAGGCATAGATTTAACATGTCTGTGATTGCTTGTGGTATTAGGTTTGAGTCTTTGATATGCTCGTTACATATCCGATCTGGGTCTGGAGTCTATTTCTTTTTCAGAGACATTATTGTCTCGTGCACCTCTTCCATCGTGAAGGGGTTCGTTCCGCTAGGTGTATCCCCGCAGTGATCGGTTCATATGCTGAGGTGGTTTTTTCTATGTTGAGAATGCTGCTAAAGTGTTCTTCCCAGATTCTTATGTCCATTTTTCCGCTGCTCTGAGCTCTTCGCGGCCTCAATGCTATGTACGGGTCCTTTTTGGCTTCCTCCACCATCTTAGTTTCTTCCTGTTCCATGTACTTGCGTTTGGCCTTCAGGAGGTCTTTGTATTCTTTCCTGTTTTGGCTGTAGTATCTGAGGTCTTCTGGGCTTCTACTGGATCTTGCCGTATGCAGCACCTGGAGGGTGGGTTCTTCTTTTTCCATAGCATTTTTTGTCGAACCATTTCTGTGCTCTTCTTTCGGGGTTGTATACCATAGCAGACTGAATGGTTTTTTCCAGTGTGATGGCTGCCAATTCAATATCGTTTTCTTTTATGTGGTTTTCAAATTCTCTCCATTCACTTGTCTTCTGGCTTAGTAGTTGGTTATTTAGCTGTCGTGAGGTTTTGGTAGCTGGGATTTTTACTCTGTTCTCCACTTTTGGGATGCGGAAGTTGGCCACGACTGGGCAGTGCTTCTTTAGGGGTGTTTCATCTGCTGTGTAACAAACTTTGTAATTATTGAGCGAGATGTTGGGTCCTTTGAAGAAGATTAGGTCTATGGTGCTACATCCGGAGTGTGCGAAGTATGTTCGTTCGTCTGCTTTGTTGGCAAGGGTGAAACCTTCTTCTGTCATCATGTCTAGCAGTTCGTTTGCTCTGTGACGGGCGACGTCTAGTCTGCAGTTCAGGTCCCTGGCTATGATGATGTTTTGCCCTGGCGCAACGTGCCTTAAGGCGGTCATGATGGTTTCTATTATGTCTTCTATTGGGGTTAGTGGCTCTGTGTATATGGCTATTACGGAGAGGTTTTCGAAATTCATCACTAGTGTGTCTTGATCCTGATGCGTGCTTGGTAATTTTCCCATTTGAGGTTTGAAGAAACAGGAGGTTCCTCGCTTTGGCCGTCGTCTTGGACCTTGCGTTGCAGGCATGTGTTGTGAATAGAATCCGTTTATTTCTAATGTTTTAGTTGCCAGAGGTTCTACGAGGACTATTATGTCATGTGTGTGCAGAAAGTTATTAGTGTTAGTGCTAGGGCGCTCTTTATCCCTTCTACATTCCACAGAAGTAGACTAAACTGGTAGTCTGGCTCCTGCTCCCTGTGGCCGAAAAAGCCAATAGCGTCTTATGACGACTCCCTCTGGCCACGCCTCCGGTGTGTTGACTTTTGTTACATCTGTCAGAGGGATCACCACTTTGTATGCCTTAAGTGTGCCTGTTGATTGGAGTTCTTCGCATTCCATTACGTTGGTTACATGTAAATTTGTGAGATGTCTTTTAACTGCTTCCTCGGTTGTATTGTGGTGTAGTTTGCCTATGTATAACCAGGCTCTGCGTTCTGCGGCTTGCAGTTGTCCTGGTTGCGATTGTTGGTTATCATTCTCATTTTCGGGTTTTCTTGTACCCACGATTGTTGTGGCCTTCATTTTCGCGCTGTTTTCCTTGGGCGTTAAGGGTTTAGTGACTACAGTTGTCCATAGTTCTTTGTCTCTCTGTGGTTGCTCTTGAGGTGTTTGCATCTGAACGATTTTTTTTATCAGCCGTCAGTTTTGGGTTTGTTTTGTTTGTAACTTCTTCTCTTATCACGTTTCAGATATTACTCGTGAAGCTATCCATCATGTTTTTTTAGCATCTGTGTTACGTTTTTAGTGATTTGTGTTCCATTTCGGTGACTGAGTATGCTATGTGGGTCTGTTCTATAGGTGTCGTCTGGTGGGGGAAGTCCTTTTCATCCCCAGTCTCCTGGCTGACGTGATTACGTTGCTGTCCGGTAGGCGTCGGTAGTGACTGGTTTCCGCTGGCAGCTTCCTGCGCAGGGGCCGGCAGATGTCGCTATTTGTCCCTTAGGTCGATTCTCGTCTCCCTCCGTATTTGTTGCTTTATCTATTCCAACCTCATTGTGAGGCCTCTTCTGAGCCTTAGTTCTATCATCTAGGGCGAATTGTAATTCATTAAAACTGTTTCTAATGTCACATCTTTGTGCATGGCTTCCTTTGCTCATTTCTTCATATATCCGCCTTCATCAGCGATATTCTCTAGGTGTATTAGTGCACTTTCGAGACGCGTGTTAGCCCCGTCCGCCATCTTGCACATCCATATTTATTTTATATTTATTGCATTATTTATTTATTAATATATTAATTAATTTAATTATTTATTTCTTAATTTAATAATTTATTAATTTATATACTTCTTAATTAATTCATTCATTAAATTATTTATTTATTTACTTCTTTAAGTATTTATTTATTTACTAATTAATTACTGAATTTATTTAATTCTTTATTTATTTATTCATTTATGTATATATTTATTTCATTATTTATTTATATATATATATCTTCAAGTATTTAATTAATTGATTAATTTGTTAACTATTTATTTACTGACTTATTTATTTCCTTCTTTATTAAGTTATTCATTTATTTATTTATTTATGAATGAATGAATTGATTAATTATTTAATTTATTTATTTACATATTTGTTTATTTATTTATTATTCATTTTGTTATTTATTTATTTAATTATTTATTTCCTTATTTATTAATTTATTTATTCACTTAATATTTTATTAAGTAATTTATATACTAATTTATTTATATATCTATTTATTAAGTTATTAATTAATTAATTCATTTATTTATTCAATTTATATATTTATTTAATACGTATTTGTTTACTTATTTATTTATATGTATTAATTTATTACTTCTTTAATTTAATTATTGATTTCGTAAATAATTAATAAATTTATTTATTTATGTATTTATTCATTTATAGTTTATTTACTTACTTCCTTATTTATTTATTTAATTTTTAATATATCAATTAAGTAATTTAATTATCTATTTATTAATTTCTTAATGTGTTTATTAGTTTATTACTTTATTAATTTCTTAATGAATTAATTAAAATATTTATTTATTTACATATTTACATATATATATATTTAATTAATTACTTATTTATATACTTATTTATTTATTTAGGTTCTTAATTTATTTATTTACTTCGTTATTTATTTATTTACCAACTTATTTATTTATTATTTATTTATATACTAAATCACATATTTATGTGTTTTTTTTCTTTATTGTGCTAAAACAGCATGTTCCATTGCATACAATATTTGCAATACTACATGCTACGTTTATGTTACATATCCAAATTTAAAATAAATAAAAATTATCTGCTCTACACAATATATGATCAACTAGCAATTATAAATCTTATGTGTTTATTTATATGTTCATTTATTAAATTAATTCCTTATTTGTTTATTTCTTTTTTTATTTATTTACATATTTATTTATTTCAATATTTATTTATTTATTAAATAATTAACTAATCTTTATTTATTTACTAAATTAATAGTTTATTTACGTAGTTTATTAATTTATTTATGTGTTATTTATGAATTAATTTCATTATTTATTATTAAGTAATTTATATATTTATTATTTATTTATTTACTCATTAATTTATTAATGAATTGATTAATTAGATTTATTTATTTATTATACACTTACTTCCTTGTTTATTTATTTATTCACTTGTTAATTTATTAATTTATTTGTTTACTTATTTATTTATTTATTTATATATATATATTTATGAAGTCATTAATTAATTTATTTATCACTTTATTAATTTATTCATTAATTTATTTTTATATTTACATATTAATAGATATATTTATTTAATATTTATTTATTTACTTATTTATTTGTATACATTTATTTATTTAATCTTTAATTTACTTAATAATTTCGTAATTAAATAATTATTTTTTTTAATTAATTAATAAATGTATTTACTTCCTTATTTATTTATCTATTTATTTACTTCTTAATGAAATTATTTATTTATTTATTTATTTATTTATTTATTTATTTATTTATTTATTTAAAATTTATTACTTTATTAAGTTATTAATTAATTACATAATTAAATAATTAATTTAGTTATTTATTTATATATATACTTATTCACATATTTATATACATACATATTTATTTTGATTTATTTACTCATTTATGTATTTATTTATTTAATTATTTATTTATTTTTTTATTTTATTGTGCTAAAACAGCATGTTCTATTGCATACAATAATTTGCAATACTACATGCTATGATATTTTTATTTATTTATTTATTTATTATTATCAATTATTTGCTTACTATTATCAATTTATTAATTAATTTTTATTAATTAATTAATTTATTTTTTAATTAATTTATTTACTTCCTTATTTATTTATCTACTAACTTATTTATTTGTTTATTTACTAATTTATATACTTATTTATTTATATGTTTATTTATTTATTAAATTAATGCTTTATTTACTTAGTTTTCATTTATTTATTTATTTACTTATTCATTTATATATATGGGTATTTATTTCTTTATTCATTTATTCATTTTTTTTCCTTTATTGTGCTAAAACAGCATGTTCCATTGCATACAAGCTTTGCAATACTCATGCTATGCTTATGTTACATATTTGATAGTTCGAAGTTGATATTTATATAGCAGTACACTATTGAAATATTCAGAGTCGGACTATGGGCACAAATAACACTCCAAGCGAATCCTATCTACTTAACCTCCATTGGTCACTTCGAAATTGTGTGAGGCTATTTATTATAGTGGGAGACTCTCCTCAATTAGAACTATTATCTCACAATGCTCCAGATATTACAATATCACAATGCACAGATTAATTAATAAGTACTTACACGCATCAGAAAATATGTGTATCTATTTCAGTCAGGCACTTCTACTGCGTCCATATCCATATTTATTTTATATTTATTGCCTTATTTATTTATTAATATATTAATTAATTAATTTCTTAATTTAATAATTTATTAATTTATATACTTCTTAATTAATTAATTAAATTATTTATTTACTTCTTTATGTATTTATTTATTTACTAATTAATTACTTAATTTATTTAATTCTTTATTTATTTTTTTATTTATACATTTATGTATATATTTATTTCATTATTTATTTACATATATATATATATATATATATATATATATTTCTTCAAGTATTTAATTAATTGATTAATTTTTTAACTATTTATTTACTGACTTATTTATTTCTTTCTTTATTAAGTTATTCATTTATTTATTTATGTGTGACTGAATGAATTGATTAATTAATTAATTTATTTATTTACATATTTGTTTATTTATTTATTTATTCATTTTGTTATTTATTTATTTACTTACTTAATTATTTATTTAATTATTTATTTATTTATTCGCTTAATAATTTATTAAATAATTTATATACTAATTTATTTATCTATCTATTTATTAAGTTATTAATTAATTCATTCATTTATTTATATAATTTATATATATATTTAATAATTATTTATTTACTTCTTTATTTATATGTATTAATTTATTAATTCTTTAATTTAATTATTAATTACGTAATTAATTAATAAATTTATTAATTTATGTATTTATTCATTTTTACTTTATTTCTTTACTTCCTTATTTAATTATTTAATTCTTAATATATCAATTAATTAATTAATTTAATTATCTATGTATTAATTTATTAATGTATTTATTAGTTTATTACTTTATTAATTTCTTAATGAATTAATTAAACTATTTTTTATATATTTACATATATATATATATATATATATTTAATTAATTATTTATTTATATACTTATTTATTTATTTAGGTTCTTAATTTATTTATTTACTTCATTATTTATTTACCAACTTATTTATTTATTATTTATTTATATACTAAATCACATATTTATATGTTTATTTATATATTCATTTATTAAATTAATTCTTTATTTGTTTACTTCTTTTTTTATTTATTTACTTATTTATTTATTTAAATATTTGTTTATTTATTAAATAATTAATCTTTATATAATTACTAAATTAATTATTTATTTACGTACTTATTTATTAATTGATTTATGTGTTAATTATGAATTAATTTAATTATTTATTATTAATTAATTAATTTATTATATCATTATTTACTCATTATTTGATTAATGAATTGATTAATTAGATTTATTTATTTATTAAACACTTCCTTATTTATTTATTTATTTATTTATTCACTTGTTAATTTATTAATTTATTTATTTACTAATTTATTTATGTATTTATTTATTTCTTTATTTATATTTATGAAGTCATTAATTAATTTATTTATCACTTTATTTATTAATTTATTCATTAATTTATTTATATATTTACATATTAATAGATATATTTATTTAATTATTTATTTACTTATTGATTTATATACATTTATTCCTTTATTCTTAAATTCATTTATTAATTTCGTAATTAATTAATTAATTTCTTAACTAATTAAGCAATTTATTTACTTCCTTATTTATTTATCTATTTATTTACTTCATAATGAATGAATGAATTTATTTATTTATTTATTTATTTAAAATGTATTACTTTATTAAGTTATTAATTAATTAAATAATTAATTAATTAATTTAATTATTTATTTATATATATGTACTTATTTACATATTTATATATGTTCATTTTGATTTATTTATTTACTCATAGGTATTTATTTATTTAATTATCTATTAATTTTTTTTTATTTTATTGTGCTAAATCAGCATGTTCTATTGCATACCATAATTTGCAATATTACATGCTGTGATATTTATATTTATTTATTTATTATTATCAGTTTATTTATTAACTTTTATTAATTAATTTATTAGTTAATTTATACATTTATGTTTTTTAATTAATTTATTTACTTCCTTATTTATTTATATACTAACTTATTTATTTATTTATTTATATACTAACTTATTTTTTATTTATCCATTTCCTAATTTGTATATTAATGTATTTATATTTATATATAAAATTTTTTTTATTAAATTAGTTCTTTATTTATTTACTTACTTTTTTATTGTATTTACTTATTTATTTTCTTATGTTTTTATTTACTTAATTTATTTATTTATTTACATATTTATATATATTTATTTAGTTTTTGATTTAAATATTTATTTATTTTATATTTATTTTTTTTATTTCTTAATTTAATAATTTATTAATTTATATAATTATTAATTGATTTATTTATTTGATTTTTTAGTTACTTATTATATTTATTTATTTATTGATTTACTTATTTAACTATGTATGTATTTATTTATTTAATAATTTGTTTACATATTTATTTCTTTATTTATTCATATATATATATATATATATATATTTCTGTATTTTATTTATATTTTATCTACATATTTACTTAATTATATATTTAATAATTTATTCACTTATTAATTTATTAATTAATTTATTTACTCATTTATGTATTTATTTATCTATGTATTTAGTTATCAATTTATATATTATTTGATTAATTAATTAATTAATTATATATATTTATTTAATATTCATTTATTTATTTACTTATTTGTTTATATACATCTATATATTAATATTTACATGTATTTTTAATTTATTTATAATGTCTTAATTGATTAATTTCTTATTTATTTATTTATTTATTTATTTATTTATGTATTTATTCATTTTTTCATTTATTTATTTACTTGATTATTTATTTCTTAATGTATTAAGAAATAATTAATTAATTAATTACTTAATTACCTAATTAAATTATTTATTCCAATATTTATTTACTGATATATTTATTTATCTATTTATTTTATTTACATATTTATTTTTCTATTATATATATTTATTCATTAGTTTTTTATTTATTTCTTTACTTATGTCTTTATTCATTTCTTAATTTAAACATTTATTAATTTATATAATTATTAATTAATTAATTTATTTATTTCATTTTTTTTCTTTACTTATTACTTATTTATTTATTTACTTACTCATTATGTATTTATTTATGACTTTAATTCTTTACTAATTTATTTATTTATTTATTTAGTTTCATATTAATTAATTAATTATTTTATTTGAGTATATATTTATTTATTTTTTTACATATGGATTTCTTTATTTATATATATTTACTCAGGTATTTTACTTATTTATTTATTTTCTACCTACTTATTTACTTATTAATTTCTTAATTTATTCACTTCTTAATTTCTTATTTTATTTACTAAATAATGTATTTATTTATCTATTTATTAAGTTATCAATTTTTTTATTATTAATTTATTTATTAATTGATTAATTAATTAATTTATATAATTATATGTTTATATATATTTATTTAATATTTATTTATTTAATTGTTCATTTTTGTGTATATAAATATATTTATGTTTACTTATTTATTTTTTTAATTTCTTTGTTTATTAGTTTATTTATTTACTTATGTATTTATTTATTTATTTATGTATTTATACATCTTCTCATTTATTTATTCACTTGATTAATTATTTATTTACTTCTTAATGGATTAATTAATTTATTTATTAATTAATTTATTTATCTATTTATTAACTTATTAATGTATTTATTGATTTATTACTATATTAATTTATTACTTAATTAAATTATTTATTTATATATATATTGATTTTGATATATTTATTTATTTTCATATATTTAATTATTTATTAATTTATAATTTATATATCTATTTATTAACTTTTTATTAATAATTTTATTTATGAATTTAATTAACTTATTTACTTCCTTATTTATTTATTTAGTTATTCATTTATTTATTTAATAATTTATATATTTATGTATTTATTTGTATATTTATTTGTTTATTTATTTATTTGTCAAATTATTTCTTATTTATTTACTTATTTTTGTATTTATTTACTTATATATGTATTTTATTTATTTATTTTTTATCTATTTATTTATTTACTTATTTCCTTCTTTATTAATTAATTAATTAATTAATTTATGAGTGAATGAATTAATTAATTTAATTGTTATATATTTATTTATTTTATTATGTTTATTTATTTATTTATTCATTTTTTATCTATTCACTTATTTATTTATTTATTAATGTATTCACTTATTCATTTATTAATTTATTTACTAATTTATTTATTTATTTATTTGTTTATTTATTTATGTATCTATATATTTATTATGTTATTAATTTTTTTATTAAATTATTAATTAATTAATTTATTTATATATGTATATTTATATATTTGTTAATATTTACCTATTTATTTATGTATATTTATGGATTTATTTATATATTTATTTATTCCTTAATTTATTTACTAATTTCTTAATTAATTAATTAATTTTTTATTTATGTACTTATTCATTTTTTTACTTATTTATTTACTATTTATTTATTTATTTACTTCTTACTATATTATTAATTGATTTATTAATTTATTTATTTACTTATTTATCTATGTATTTATTAATGTTTAATGCATTTATTAATTTGTTACTTTATTAATTAATTAATTAAATTATTTATTTATTTATTTATTTACTTATTTATATAATCATGTATCTGTATATTTATTTATTTTCATTTCTTTATTTACTTATTTATTTTTCCCTTTATTGTGCTAAAACAGCATGTTCCATTGCATACAAGATTTTCTATACTACATGCTATGTTTATGTTACATATTTTATAGTTCATAGTTGATACTCATATAGCAGTACATTATTGCAATATACAGAGTCGGTTAAAATAGATATTACAATACAAAAATTAAAATAAATAAAAGTTATCTACTCTACACAATATATGATCAACTAGCCAATTATAAATCTTATGTTTAACTACATTACAAATCCAAAATTAATTAATACATTACAAATACACATTAGAAATCGACAATTAAATTATCTATGTACTATATAGAGTCAATCCGCTCGCCATTTACAAAGCTTATGCCTAAATGCATTATAAGAAAAATTTTGTACCAGTGTTGCAATATTACATACTATGTTTATATTATTAATCGAATTTGATATATGTAGAATAGTTCATAGTTATCTAGCAATACACTATTGTAATCTTACTTATTTATTTATTTACTTATTTATTTATATATGTATTCATTTATTAAGTTTTTAATTAAATTATTTATTTATTTATTTATTTTAATTTATTTATTCACTTCCTTATTTATTTATTTAGTAACTTATTTATTTATTTATCTATTTACTAAATTATATATTTTTATATTTATTTATATATATATTTTTTTTAATATATTTATTTATTTATTAACTTATTTCTTTATATTTACTTATTTTTTATTTACTGATTTATTTACTCATTTATTTATAGATATATATTTGTTTATTTATTTATTTATTTTATATTTATTTATTACTTTACTTATGCATTTATTTATTAATATATTAATGAATATCTTTCTTTCTTTCTTAATTTAATAATTTATTAATTTATATAATTATTAATTAATTAATTAGATTTTTTATTTACTTATTTCTTATTTATTTATTTACTTAATTATTTATGTATTTATTTATTTCTTTATTTATTTACTAATTAATTAGTTTACTTATTTAATTAGTTATATATTAATTATTTAATTATTTTATTTATGTATTTATTTATTTCTTTATGTATTTGTTAATTTATTTACATATTAATTTCTTTATTTATTCATATATATATATATACTTATGTATTTTATTTATTTTTATCTACTTATTTACTTAATTGATTAATTAATTTATATAATTATATATTTATATATATATTTATTTAATATTTATTTACTTACATATATATTTATATTTACATATTTTTTTTAATTTATTGATAAATGTCTTAATTAATTTATTTTTTATTTATTTATTTACTTATTTATTTATTTATTTATTTATTTATTTATTTATTTATTTATTTATTTATTTATTTATTTATTCCTTTATTGATATATGTACCTTATTATTTACACTTCCGTATATATTTCGTGTGTAGTATTCTTCATAGAATATAGACAGATAGAACCAAACACTAAACATTTCTTGGGGCTCCACGAGAAACTTTTACTTCAAAAATGGCTCCGCGGCTGAAAAAGTTTGGGAACCGCTGGTCTATATCAACATAATAGTTAGAAAGTAACTGCCAGTCATAAGTAGCATTTGAGGGGGTCAGTGGAAAAATAGCCCATTCCACAAAAACTACTTTTTGTAGGAGAAGTATTTTTTTTTATTTAGTCCAATAATTCAATATATTTCTTCTATATGGCATGAAACGAATTTTTGTTGTAAAATAATTTATCAGCATATCAATAACAATCTCATATTATTACTTACAAAAAACACTCCCAAAAATAATATACATTTATGAAAAAAAATTATGTATTTATTCATTGTTTTCATTTATTTATTTACTTGATTATTTATTTATTTACTTCTTAATGTATTATTTAATTAATTAATTCACATATTTATATATTTATTAATTTATTAATGTATTTATTAATTTATTACTTCATTAATTTATTACTTTATTTATTTATTTATTTACTTATATATTTATATAATATTTTTATTTTGATATATTTATTTATTTTCATATATATTTACTTACTTATTTATTTATAAATTTATACATGTTTCTTTAACATATCATGAATTTATTCATTTATTTATGTTTTTAATTAATTTATTTAATTCCATGTTTATTTATTTAGTTATTTATTTATTCACTAATTTATATATTTATGTTTTTATTTATATATTTATTTATTAAATTATTTCTTTATTTATTTACTATTTATTTACTTATTTTTATATTTATTTATTTATTTATTTATGTATTTTATTTACTTATTTTGTATCTATTTATTTATTTCCTTATTAATTAATTAATGTATTAATTAATTAATTTAATTGTTTATATATATATTTAATTGTCTATTTTTTATTTTTATTTATTTACTGATTTATTTATTTATTTATGTATTCACTTATTCATTTATTAATTCATTTATGTACTAATTTATTTACTTATTTATTTGTCTATCTATTTATCAAATTATTAATTAATTAATTAATTTATTTATTTATTTATATATTTATATTTATTTATTTTGGTATTCATTTATTTATTTACCTATTTATTTATATATATTTATTGATTTATTGATTTATTTATTCCTTAATTTATTTATTAATTCTTTAATTTATTATTAATTTTTTATTTATGTACTTATTCATTTTTTATTTATTTACTTCCTTATTTGTTTATTTATTCTTAGTGTATTAATTAATTAATTTATTTTTTCTTTTCTTTTGCTAAAACAGGATGTTCCATTGCATACAATATTTGCAATACTACATGCTATGTTTAAGTTACATATTTCATAGTTCATTATTGCAATATACAGAGTCGGTTTAAATAGATATTACAATCCAAAAATTAAAATAAATAAAAATTATCTTCTCTACACAATATATGATCAACTAGCCAATTATAAGTCTTATGCTTAAGTACATTACAAATCCACAATTAATTAATACATTACAAATACACATTACAAATCCACAATTAAATTATCCATGTACTATATAGAATCAATCCGCTCGCCATTTACAAAGCTTATGCCTAAATGCATTATAAGAAAAATTTTGTACCAGTGTTGCAATATTACATACTATGTTTATATTATTAATCGAATTTGATATACGTAGAATAGTTCATAGTTATCTAGCAATACACTATTGTAATAGATAGAGTCAAATTTAAATTATACCTTACAAATCCAAAAATTAACATATGTATTACAAATCCACAATTTAAATTGTACCTTACAAATTCACAATTTAAAATATTATACATTACAAATCCACAAATTTAAAATATGCATTACAAATCCACAATTTAATTTATACATTACAAATCAACTAATTTAAAAATATGTATTACAAATCCACAATTTAAATTGTACCTTAGAATTTCACAATTTAAATATTATACATTACAAATCCACAATTTAAATTGTACCCTACAATTCATAATTTAAAATATACATTACAAATCCAAAATTTAAAAATATGCATTACAAATCCACAATTGAAATTCTACCTTACAAATTCACAATTTAAAATATTATTCATTACAAATCCAAAATTTCAAAATATGCATTACAAATCCACAATTTAAATTGTACCTTACAAATTCACAATTTAAAATATTATACATTACAAATCCACAATTTAAATTGCACCTTACAAATTCACAATTAAAATATTATACATTACAAATCACAAATTTAAATAAAATTTTCTACTCTGTACAATGGATGATAAGCTAGCCAAATATAAGGCTTATGCTTACATACATTACAAGACAATGTTGTACATGTGTTTTAATATATTTATATGCTATTTTTACGTTACATACATGTTCACAGTCATTTAACAATACACTATTGCAATAGACGGAGTCATATTTGAATTGTACATCACAGATCCACAATTTAAAATCTTATAATTGTATGCTTGTTTGGATTCATGTTTACAATGTGTTGTACTTATTTGTATTCGTGTTTATAATGTGTTAAAGTCTATTGATTGTATGAATGTTTTGAATTGTTTGTAGTGTTTCAAAATGAGTTGATCTTGATTAATTGATTTATTTACTTATTTATCTATTTATTCATGTATTAATGCATTTATTAATTTATTACTTAATGAATTAATTAAATTATTTATTTATTTACTTATATATTTACTTATTTATATATTCATTTATATATATACTCATTTATTTATTTACTTAATTATTTATTTTCTTATTTGTTTATATATTTAATAAGTTATTAACTTTTTCTTAATTTACTTATTTATTTATTATTTTTTTTAATTTATTTATTTTCTTCCTTATTTATTTATTTACTAACTTATTTATTTTTATTTACTAATTTATATATTTTTATATATGTTTATATATTTATTTATTTATTAACTGATTTCTTGTTCTATTTACTAATTCTTTATTTACTGATTTATTTACTTATTTATTTATTTATAGCAATAAATTAATTAATTAATTTATTTTATATTTATTTATTGCTTTACTTATGTATTTATTTATTAATATATTTATGAATTTATTTATTTTTTTCTTAATTCAATAATTTATTAATTTATATAAATATTAATTAATTAATTAATTTTTTTGATTTCTTTATTTACTTATTACTTATTTATTTATTTACGTACTTATTTATGTACTTATTTACTTCTTTATTTATTTACAAATTAATTAATTTATTTAGTTATATATTAATTACATAATTATTTTATTATGTGTTTAAGTATTTATTAATTTATATAATAATTTATTTACACATTTGTTTCTTTATTTATTCAAATATACGTATTTACTTATGTATTTTATTTCTTTTTGATCTACTTTTTTACTTATTTTATTACTTAATTATTTTGTATAATTATATATTTATTTATTTATTTTATATTTATTTATTTACTTATATATATTTGTTTATAATTTTTTAATTTTATTTACAAATGTCTTAAATTATTTATTTGTTATTTATTTATTTATTTAAGTATTTATTCACTGTTATCATTTATTTATTCACTTGATTATTTATGTATTTACTTCTTAATGTATTAATTAATTTATTTATTAATTAATTTATATTCTTATCTATTCATTAATTTATTAATGTATTTATTAATTTATTATTTTATTAATTTATTGCTTAATTAATGAATTTATTTACTTATTCATTTATATTTATTTATTTTCATATATTTATTATTTATTTACACATTTATATATATATTTATCAATTTTTATTACATTATTAATCAATTTATTTATTTATATTTTTAAATAATGTAATTACTTCCTTATTTTTTTAGTTATTTATTTACTAATTTAAATGTATATATGTATTTATTTATATACTTATTCATTAAATTATTTTTTATTCCTTTACAATTTATTTACTTATTTATGTATTTCATTTATTTATTTATTTTTGTCTATTTATTTATTTACTTATTTGTTTCCTTATTTTTTCCTTATTTATTAATTAATTAATTTATTTATGAATCAATTGATTAGTTTATTTATTGATATAGTTATTTATTTATTTGTTTATTTATTTATTTATTTTTATTTATTAACATTTTCATAATTCACTTACTTATTTATTAGTTAATTTATTCATTTATTCATTTATTTATTTACTAATATATTTACCTATTTATTTATTTATAAATTTATCCATGTATGTATTAAGTTATTAATTAATTTATTAATTAAATTATTAATTAATTTATTTATTTGTTTATATATTTATATTTATATACTTATTTAATATTTATTTATTTATTTAATTATCTATTTATTTATTTTCTTATTTATTTCCTTATTTATTTATTTTACTTACATATTGATTTTTAATTTATTTGTTTATTAAGTTATTAATTAATTTATTTACAAATTCTGTATTTATTTATTTATCTATTTATTAAGTTATCAATATATTAACTAATTTATTAGTTATTTAAGTTATATAATTATATATTTATATTTATTTATATATATATATTTATATTTACTTATTTATTTTTTAAATTTCTTTATTAATTTCTTTATTTATTTATTTGTGCATTTATTCATTTATTTATTTACTTGATTATTTATATACTTCTCAATATATTAATTAAAAAATTTATTAATTTATTTACTTAACTATTTAATAGTTTATTATTGTATTTATTAATTTATTATTTTATTAATTGATTACTTAATTCAATTGTTTATTTATTTATATATTTCTTTATTTATTTTGATATATTTATTTATTTTCATATATTTCCTTATTTATTTATTTATTTATTTATTTATGTATTTATTAACATTTAATTAATTAATTAATTAATTAATTTATTTATTTATTTATTTATGTTTTAATTAATTTATTTACTACCTTATTTATTTATTTAATTATTTATTTATTGATTTACTACTTTATATATTTATGAATTTATATATGTATTTATTTATTAAATTATTTCTTTATTTATTTACTTATTTTCATATTAATTTACTTATTTATTTATTTATTTTTTATCTCTTTATCTTTTTACTTAATTATATCCTTATTAATTTATGAATTAATTTATTTATGAATTAATTAATTAATTAATTTTTTTATGTATTTATTTATTTAGATATTTGTTTCTTTATCTATTTATTTACTTATTTATTTATTTACTTATTTATTTATTAATGTATTCACTTATTCATTTATTAATTTATTTATTTACTAATTTACGTATTTATAAATTTATCTATCTATTTATTAATTTATTAAATAATTTATTAATTTATTAATTTATTTACTGATTCATATATTTATATTTATATATTTTTTAATATTTATTTATTTCCTTATTTATTTATGTATATTTAATGATTGATTTCTTCATTTATTCCTTAATTTATTTATTTATTTCTTAATTTATATTTTATTTATATACTTATTAATTTCTTATTTATTTATTTACTTTCTTATTTATTTACTTCTTAATGTATTAATTAATTAATTTATTTATTTATTAATAGATTTATTTACTTATTTATCTATTTATTAATGTATTAATGCATTTATTAATTTTTTACTCTATTAATTAATTAAATTATTTATTTATTTATTCACTTATTTATATATTTATTTATATACATATGTATTTATTTATATACTTTCATTTATTTATTTACTTATTTATTTATTTATTTACTTATTTATTTATTTACATATTTATTCATTTATTAACGTTTTGTTAATTAATTTATTAATTATTTTTTTAGTTATTTATATTTTATAATTTATTTATTTACATCCTTATTTATTTATTTACTAACTTATTTATTTATCTATTTACTAATATATATATTTATTAATATTTATAAGAATTTATTAAATTATTTCTTTATTTATTTACTTATGTTTTTATTTACTTACTTATTTACTTATTATTTGCATATTGATTTACCTATATATTTATATATTTTATTAATTAGTTACTTATTTAATTAATCTTTTATTTATTTATTTACTTACGGAATTATTTATTTACAAATTGAATAATTTATTAATTTATTTATGTATTGATTTATGAATTAATTAATATATTTCTTTACACACATATATATATATATATATATATATATATATATATATATATATTTGATTTATTTATTTGTTTATTAATTAATTAATTATTTAATTTGCTTATTTATTTATTTATTTAATGATATTATTAGATTTATTTATATATATATATATTAATTTATTTAGCTATTTATTAATTTGTTTATGAATTTGTTTGTTTACTTATTTATTAACTTATTACTTTATTAATCTATTTATTTATTTAGTAATTTATAAATTTATTAATGAATATATTTATTTATTTTATTTATTTATTTACTTTATATTTTTTAGTTATTAATTTACTTATTAATTAATTTATTAATTTATTAAATTATTTATTTATTTAATTATACATTTCGAAATTTTTTAATTAATAATTTCATTTATTAATTTACTTTTTTATTAATTTATTTATTTACTAATATCTATATATTTATATTATTTATTTATTTATTTATTTATTTATTATTTGATTATTTTTTAATTTATTAATTCATTTATTAAATTATTAATTTATTAATATACATACTGATTAATTCATTAATTCATTAATTTATTTATTTATATTAATTTAATAATTTATTAATTTATGTATTATTAAATTAATTAATTTATATATTAATCTATTTATTAATTTGTTTGTTTGGTTTTTTGTGTGTTTATTTATTTTTTATTTATGTACTTATTCATTTTTTATTTATTTATTTACTTGCTTATTTATTTATTTATTTACTTCTTAATGTATTAATTAATCAATTTATTAATAGACTTATGTACTTATTTATCTATTTATTAATGTATTAATACATTTATTAATTTATTACTTTATTAATTAATTAAATTATTTATTTATTTATTTATTCACTTATTTATATATTTATATATATTTACATATATGTATTTATTTATTTATTTACTTTTTTATTTATTTATTTATTTACTTACATATTTATTCATTTATTATCTTTTTATTAATTATTTAATTAATTAATTTTTTATTTATTTATATTTTATAATTTATTTATTTACTTCCTTATGTATTTATTTACTAACTTATTTATTTATTTATCTATTTACTAAGTTATATATTTATATTTTTATTTATATTTATATTTATTTATTAAATTATGTCTTTATTTATTTACTTATTTTTATTTACTGCTTTATTTACTTATTTATTTACATATTGATTTACCTATATATTTATATATTTTATTAATTAATTACTTGTTTAATTAATTTTTTATTTATTCATTTACTTACCAAATTATTTATTTACTTACTTATTGAGTAATTTATTAATTAATTTATGTATTGATTTATGAATTAATTAATGTATATATATATTTGTTTACTTAATTATTTACTTATTTATTTATTTATTACTTTATTAACCTATTTATTTATTTAGTAATTTATTAATTTATTAATGAATATATTTATTTATTTATTTTATTTATTTATTCACTTATTTATTTATTTACTTTATATTTTTTTTAGTTATTAATTTACTTATTAATGTATTTATTAATTTATTAAATTATTTATTTATTTATCCATGTAGAAATTTTTCAATTAATTATTTCATTTATTAATTTACTTTTTTATTAATGTATTTACTTGCTAATATGTATATACTTATATTAATTAATTAACTAATTAATGAATTTATCTATTAATTTATTTATTTATTACTTGATTAATTTTGTTTAATTTTTTAACCCATTTATTAAATTATTAATTTATTAATTTACATATTGAAAAATTAATTAATTAATTTATTTATTTATTTATATTTATTTATTTATTATTTAATTAATTAATTTATTTATTAATCTATTTATTAATTTGTTTGTGTGTTTGTTTGTTTGTTCGCTTCTTTATTTATTTATTTATCATGGTGATGTGATGCGATGTGATATGATATTTATTTGTCAGCCAACTGTTCAATTCATAGTTATGGTGGATTATTTCATTTCTACCTTTCGATCGACACTTCAGACTAATTCATCATGTAAAATCATCACTGACATTTCATGTTATTCTTAAGCTTCTAACACTTTTTGCGACGTCGAAAGAAGTGTCTTGCAATGTAAGTTTGTTTAAGTGACCACTTGACTTCAATTTTGGCTAATTTCGTATGTACAGCATTGTTCATTTCAACGCTAGTGTGGCATAGCTACCAGGTGATCCATCGGCGCCGTCTTTTGTTGAGCTACACTTCCCTTCGGGTATTAAACGCTAAATAGTTGCCTAGAGGCTTAGAGAACGGATCCCAAAACAAATGCAAGTGTTTGACTCGAGTGTCCACTGTTTCAAACATCAAGCACAACTACAGTAATAATAGGGTTATGAAACCGCTTCATTTACTTCGTTCCTGTTTTGCTACTAATGAATGATAACTGCAGTATTCCTGGTACACAGACATTGTTTTACTCTTTGGTGAAACACTGCAAAATGCAGCTGTAGCTCGTAGGCTTTACTGGCAGTGATTTGAAAGTGATGTTAATAATAATAATAATAATAATAATAATAATAATAATAATAATAATAATAATAATAATAATCATCATCATCATCATCACAATAATTACAAGCTATAAATCCCTTTCAGTATATTTAGCCATGGATAGAAACCAGCGACAATCGCCATCACATTGATTTCATGAAGACATTGCTCCTGTAATGCAAAACTCGTTTCGTGCTCTTCTGTTTGATGGGTTTTCAATAATAGTTTTTAAAACGGCGCAGATGGGCCACCTGGTATAATACTCTCGGAATATCTTGACAGATAGAGATCGTTAGATTAGAAGTAGTTGGTACCTATTACGCATGCGTTACATTTACATCTATATTAGCTACATTTCTATTTCTACTGTTGTAATTATATTTCTGTATTCTGTATATATATTCAAATTTAATACTTCACTTGTAGTATGTACTATTTAATTTTACCATATGTACTTAATGATAAGATGTTATTAAATTAAAATTAAATCGTCGAATTCGGTATAGTCTGTAGTTTCTTTGGATGCGACTGTATTATCGATAAAGGAAATAATCTAATCCTTTCATTTTCACATGGATAATCCATAGTAAAATGCACAGCTAACTTCAAATAATGGTCTACAACTTGGTTCTTTAAATTATTTCACCGAATAGTAGAACATCTGTCACTACAATTTTATAATATAAAACATTTGTTTCTCTAAATTTTGAGCAATGATTTGAAGAAATCTCATTACATATTATACAAATTTAATAATCTCGTATTCGAGAGCATTTATTTTACTGAAGAAATATTATATGGATGTAATAACGGAAATTAAAGTATGAAACAGAATTAAAATTGTACCCTACAAAGACGTACACTTCACAATATATACAACGTTGAAAATAGTTCATAATTTCTTGGCTTACACCATCGCAAAGAAAACTTTAAACTTTGATATTGCAACACCATGATGAAGGATAAAATCGTAATTTTTAAAATAACAATAAATTTTATTATACCGTCTACAATATTCAATAACCTTTTACATTACAACAATGTAAAAATTTTACATACAAAATATACATCAGAATATTAATTTTCGAAAATTTGCATCATTCCAGTTATTTAAGAAAGAACATCTATCACTGAATAATCGTTCGAATTTTTATGTTTGCAATTGAAAATTGCGATTCTTGTGCTGAAACAAAAAATTCACAATACTTTATTAAACGTGTAACAAAACCGAAGTTGGACTACACTGCAATGATGTGCTACTAAAATGTGACTTAACAGAGAGGGCAAGTGAACTCTGGATGGAAGTTAGTAATAAAACAAGAAGAGACGCAGTCGCCGTATTAATATTCTCAAATAGTGAGAACAGCATGGAAAGACATCTTCATCGCCTCAATATAACAGACTCTGAAAATAACTCCAGATATTATTATGATGAGGGCCATCTTGTACAGTACGAAGACCTGGATCAGTAATAAGAACAACAGTGGTGTGAAAAAGGACAATAAAGTGTATTAAGACAATGTCCGAGAACATTAAATAACGTAAAGCTTACTTTAAATGAAAGAAAATATCATGTTTGAAATGTAACAAAAATAATTAGTAAAAATGTACACCTCTAAGGCAGACGGAAGAAATCTATAAAATTATATATCATATAAATGTAATAACTTCAGCATATGAAGGGAAGCATATATTTTGGGAAGTCTTCACAATTCAGATAGTTAAGACACATGCCGAGAAAAGAATTTGCTGAAAAATTCGCAGAAAATGTGGAGGTGCTTCAACGTCTCTTCAGGTGTGGTGGAAAATTCACCATTTCGAAATAATACTTTACTTTACGTTTAACGGCGTCCTACTTTCAGCAGTTGCCTTCGATGGGGAAGGTATAGATCCTAGTCCAGGAGGCGGATCGTTGGCAAAGGAATTTGAGAGACTTGCTGCTGGCAACCATTGATCCTCTCCTACCCGGATACACACTTGACGTCCTATGAGAATAAATCGTTATTGTAATGGAAAAAAAATTGCTAGAAATATTGACAGTGGATACTGACATGTTTGTTTCCATATTTCTTTACAATTTCCAATTAAAATGTTATTTATTTACAGTATTTCAAGAGCAGAAAGAGAGAAACTTCAATACGTATAAAAAAATTGAGAAGAAATGGAAGAAAGAGAGAAAGCCATAAAATAGAGAAACAAGAAATAGAAGTTACTAAATTCTTGTCACAAAATATTATTCATCATACCGAAAGTTAGCCTACACTTTAGCTAAAAGGGAAAAAAATGACAGACGACAAGAATGACATCGAGCATTTTTTCATATATCTTGTTGCACTGATATGCAGTAATTGATTATGTTGTACTGGAATATCTTAATAATGTGATTTTCATAAATTGAGACAAAAAAGATATGAAGTGGAAATCTAAATACTGATTCAAGTCGAAGAGTATGAACATAATTGAAAGAACAAAGAATGAATAATGAAATGGACTTGCCCACAAGGTAGGGAGGTTGGGATGGGCAGGGCGGAACTCGACATGCAGCCACCTCCACGTGGTGAGTTCTGGGTTGTTTCAGTTCAAGAATGAAACAAGCAAAGAGCTGCATCTCTTCTTTCGCCATTTCTTTCTTTTTATTTAGTAATAAATCGATTTAACACAGAGAACATAGATCTAGGATTATCTCACCATAATGCAGTCCTGTTACATGTAACTATACCAAAACAAACAAAAATAATCTAAATGAAAACATTTGCGTATGGAAAAGATTTATAATGCTGAAAATATTGAACGATTTAACTTCTTATTATCTAAGGATAATTGGAATGAAGTATTAAACGAAAGTGACATTGAGAAAAAGGCAGACACAGTTATAATCATTGTTACATATATTTTTGACCGGGCTTTTCCATTGAAAAGAATTAACAAATCAACTATTAATAAAATGGGCAAGGGATGCTCATAAAAACACCTCATTGAAAAAAAGAAATAGTTTTATATTCGAATGCCAGTTCACAAAGTGCAGTCGTAGAGAGCGGTCGAGTGGTAAACAGTGTCTATAAGTAGGTTAGCGTGTGTGAAGAAGTTATGGGTGACGACCTAGTTTCCTACAGAGCGCGGATGAGAGGCTATAATGCAGGGCATTACCACAGGCATACAAAATGTGAAAACGCTGTAGTGATAGATAGATACAATATATTTCTGACCGCGTCTGTTTTATCAATCCTATTAATCATTGGAAATGTGGAGTTAAACCCTGGGCCAGGCTCTAGGGAAGGAAGAGACAACAGTGATGAAGTGTTTCAAAGAGGATGGATAAACTACATGAAAGAAACGAGAGAAGACAGACAGAAAGCAAGTGTTCTACTAAAAAAAGTTTCAAATGACTTAGATACACTAGTTAATAGGTATAATGAAGTGGAAAATAAGTTAAAAGAGGTTATTCAAGAGCAGGTTGTGTTACAAGCAATAGTGAAAAGATGGGACATTGAAAGCAGAAGAAATAAAATTGTTTTCTATGGTGTGGAAGAGGAAAATTATGAAAATGGAAGTGGCACTTGTTTCGTTGTGTTAGACTTATTAACTAAATATTTCAGACTTAACTTGGACGTAAGCGCAATAAATAATTTCAAAGGCATATTGGTTCCGTTAAGTTCAATGTTAATTGATAAATGAGTTCTATTCAGTCAATACTTAACATGAAAACACAATAAAACATGTTATAATAACATTTACACAGATTTAAAAACAAACGTTTTCGCCAATTTTGATTGGCATCTTCAGGTCGTGTAGGTCGAATAGAACATGTTATAATAAGTGAACACTTGGCATATAAAGTTAAAAACAGAAGTTAAAACTATAATATAACTTAAAAACAGAGAATAGAACTTAGCAAAAAGCCACAGTGTATATAGAAGCACTATGTTGAAAGAGGCGTGTGTGACCCAAGGGAACGGCAAAACTCTTCCGTCATTGCAGGTACAGTTTTCGAGACGGATTTGACGATGCTACAAACAGGTCGGTCGTGTGTCCGATTATGGAAAGCAATTTACAGGATTTTTTGCCGGTGAACAAAACACATAGGCTACCAGAGCAACGAACGGTGTTTCAAATCCCCACAGAATTTTGTTCTAACAAGCAGTGTAAGCATTGTGGGCGAGAAGAGTGTTGAAATGCCTTAATTCGGTGTGCTTGGTGCATGATTAATTTGTGTTTCAACCACTCCGTGATTTACCAACCACAATACAAGTGTAACAACGTTATACGATAACTGCAGGGGTACAGTCAGGGTACGATGAAGCTCCGCCCCGGTACTTTTCTCTGCAACCTGTGAGCGCCCTGTTTCTTTATTTTTACTTCTTAAAATAGTAATTGAAAGAAGTGAAATAGGGAGAGGAGTACGTCAAGGATGCTCTTTATCACCTACCCTGTTCAACATATACTGGAGGATTTAGGGAAGAACTGTTTTCAGAACATGGGAGGAGTGATAGTAGGAGGAAGATGAATAAAGTGCGTAAGATTTACTGATGATACAGCATTTTTAGCAGAAGAGGAGCTGATACTAAGGGATATGCTACTGAAGGTAAATGACAGCTGTGAGCAGAATGGAATGAAGATTAATGCAAATAAGACGAAGAGCATGGTCATTGGAAGAAAAATAAAGAAGGTAATCTTGCGAATTCTAAATGAGGCAGTAGAGCAAGTGGGCAGCTTCAAATACTTGGGGTGTACTATAAACAGCAACATGAGCTGCCAGGAAGTGAAAACGAGAACAGCAATGGCAAAGGAAGCTTTTAATAGAAAAAGGACCATCTTCTGCAGACCTCTGGAAAAAGAACTAAGGAAGAGATTAGTGAAGTGCTTTGTATGAAGTGTGGCATTGTATGAGGCAGAAGCATGGACATTACGAGGAAGTGAAAAGAACCGACTAGAAACACTTGAAATTTGGATATGGAGAGAATAGAGCGTATGAAATGGACAGACAGACTAAGAAATAAAGCTGTGTTGGAAAGAGTGAGTGAAGAAAAAATGATGCTGAAACTGATCAGGAAGAGAAAAAGGAATTGACTAGGTCACTGGCTGAAAAGAAACTGACTACTGAAGGATGTACTGGAAGGAATGGTGAACGGGAGAAAATTTCGGGGCAGAAGAAGATATCAGATGATAGACGACATTAAGATATTATGTGGATCATATGCGGAGAGAAGAGGAAGGCAGAAAATAGGAAAGACTGAAGGAAGCTGGATTTGGAGTGAAAGACCTGTCTTTGCGCAGAAAACTATGAAAGGCTGAATGAATGAAAATAATGAATTGTCTTACTCGACTTAGTGTAAGTATGGATTAGTAAATCACTAACAAATAATAATAGTAATAATAATAATAATAATAATAATAATAATAATATTTATTTATTTATTATATTCATAATACACTTTTCGTGAAGAGGCTTAGTATTAATTTTTTTACGACTACATCTCTCACAATAACAAATTTGCAGCTGGTTTAACTTCAAGCTGTACGAGGGTCGAGACGAACAGAAGGCGGAGCTGGAGTGGAGTCGTAGCCCTGGAAAGAAGGCTCCTCAACTTCAATCAGCGATATTTTACACAACTTGTTTCCGTAAGTATTTCAGTTGAAATTTGTAGATAATATTTACAGGTTATCTTTATTTTTTTATGTATCTCAGCATCTCCAAAATTTCAGGTAGAGTGTGCTCCCTTGTCAATCGCCGCGCCTACGCCGCCAGCGGACTGGTCTTCCATCCTAGCGACCTGTGTTCGACCCCCGGGAGATCATGATAGAATTTGTGGTGGACAAAGCAGACGTTGCAGAGGGGTTTTCTCGAGGTACTCCCGTTCCTTCTAAGTAAAAATGATTAATTTAACTACAATTGCTTTATTATGACAACGACAACAACAACAATGGCATTAGATAGAAATACATGAACACGATCGTTCTTAGTTTGTGAATTAGCAAGGCAAAAGCAAGAGATGTAATCAATTTACTATACTGACAGAGCGAACAACAGAAGAAGGCAATCTTTCTGAGTTACTGAATTTAAAACAAAAGTATGTTATTTAACGACGTTCGCAACTGCCGAGATTATATCAGCGTCGTCGGTGTGCCGGAATTTTGTCCCGGGGGAGTTCTTTTACATGCAAGTAAATCTACTAACATAAGCCATCGATCTGGGCCGGGATCGAACCCGCAACCTAAAGCACATAAGGCCAGCGCTATACCAACTGCGCTACCGAGACCGACTTACTGAATTAAATAAAAGCATTTCACGTAATATATATATATATATATATATATATATATATATATATATATATCCCATGAAAACCCACCATACATTTTTTCAGACTGTATTAAGCTTATCCACATACTGCACATATGTATAATAGTTGGGAGATTTGTGAAAATTTTAAGAAATATAACTTTAACAATTTCTGGAAAAACGAGATGGAGTCTTCTAGGCTCTCAAAGTTTGTGACTCATTTCTGTAAATAGTAATTTTTGAATATTTAATTCTTTCAAACATGATATCTCAGCCAAATATGGTGATACCAAGAAGATATTGGTGTCATTTGCAAGCTTGAAATGTCCCCTAGTGCCTGACAATGAGTAAAATAACATTAATATAATTAATAATTATCTATGGATTTTTACATGATTTATGGAACATAAAATATTATTGTAAATTACATATATGGTAATATTTAATTAATGTAAATAAAAATAAAAAATAGCTCTATGTCAGGCACTAAAGAATAGTTTTAGCTATAAAACAGTGAAGAAACTGTGGCTCTATCTTAAAAACTGCATGAGCTATCATGTTTCAAGTTGCATGTCAAAAGCATAAACAAAATAATGTTTAAAAACAATTTAGACATAATTTCAAGGGATCTGTTCACTTCATTCTCTTTCTGGTACCATTCTCAATTGTATAAAAATTTTACAGAGCAAAAGTTTACAAAACATAAATGTTTGTATGTAAAGGTGTACATATACCTTATATTAGAGACAAGACGTAGAGAACAAGTGTTGAATTAGTAAAAAGCAGAAACAGAAAATGTGATTTTCAGTCATCCTTCAAGAAAGTAAAGACTGAATTGGGGTTGGAAAATAAAATTCGCAATGTAAGAAAATGAAGCTAGATGGACCTGCACATGGAAAGAGAAATCTGTTCTTGTCTATCTTTCTCACGCTCGCTGCACCACATACACGTGTGTGTGTGCGTGCGTGCGTTGACAATCGGGAAGCGTCTTGTGTGTTCATCTGCTAACATTGCATTTCGTGGAGTCGCCTGTATGTTTTTCTGCGTCAGTTTCGTTGTCTTTAAACTGTGTGTGACTTTACAATATTAGTATTGAACAAAACGTTAGTGTTAATATGATAGAAAGCGAGTGGATTTCTCAAGGGGGCATAAATAAAGTTTGAATTCATTGTACATATATATAGTCCACACCTGTGGAGTAACGGTTAGCGCGTTTGGCCGCGAAACCAGGTTGCCCGGGTTCGATTCCCGGTCGGAGCAAGTTACCTGGTTGAGGTTTTTTCAACCAAATATGAGCAAATGCTAGGTAACTTTCAGTGCTGGACCCCTGAACCCCGGACTCATTTCACCGGCATTCTCATCTTCATCTCATTCAGAAGTTAAATAACCTAAGATGTTGATAAAGCGTCGTAAAATAACATACTAAAAGTAATAATATAGCTTCAATTAATGCTTCTCTAACCGTGTCATTCCACCCAAAATGTTTATATCGCCAAGCAGTTGTCTTCCTCCTCTTCGTCTACTGTTTCAATCTGTCTTGAGGATCCACTTTCACAGTCTTTATCGCCACTTTGATACACAATACTCGTTCCTATGCGGTCAATAACATTATCTGGTAACTTAATTATATGTGTAACAATTGCTGTCACTTCTTTTTAATCCATACCGTGTTGAGAGAAATGGAAATAGCAAAGGAAGATGCATTCTATTTCTTGGTTTGTTTTTCGCTACATTCAATACACTAAATATCGGTTCTATCTCCCTACTTCAGTGAGGAAGTGTGAGAATGGACTGACAGCGAACTAATAAATTTAATTAAATAATCGCACGACCAAAAGCGAAGTACAAAAGTCTAGATCTAGCCCGAAAAGGGCTAAATTGGCAACGCTGTTGATGCTTAGCGTTGTGACGTTTTCTCATAACCTATAAACCTCCTAGATTCTACAAGCTGTATTGAAGGTTGTACTTCCATTTTCCACCAACAGAGTTTATATTAAAACGTTGCAATAGGATATAAAAATGTCTTTTGCAACATTTTACCGCTGACAAGCAAACGTTCTGATGGGGGCAGATAAAAAAATTATTTTTTTTTTTTCATCAGCCATGTTAATAATGTCAAAAGAAGTGCTTATACAAATTTTGGCCACTAGACCGCAATTACGAGGGCCGTAAAAAATAAGTTCACCAGGGGTCGTTAACAGAAAAAAATACAATTTCATGGACAAATTTATTGAAACAGACACAGCAGTTGTTGAGCTATTTTTCAACATATTTTCCATCGGAATTGAGACATTTCTTATATCATGGGATCGATAGAGAGAGGTGCAGACGCAGTCAAACGCTGGTTCCGATCTGAGGCGGCTGACTTCTACAATACAAAAATTGATCCCATGGTATCACAAATGTCTCAATTCCAGTGGGGGATATGTTAACAAATAGCGCAACAATTGCTCTATCTGTTTTAATAAATATTTCTATGCAATTGTACTTTTTTTCTATAAACGGCCCCAGGGAAAATCACTTTCTGGACGGACTCGTAATTGCGGTCGAGTGCCCAAATTTTGTATAAGCACTTCTTTTGACATTGTTAACATGGTGGAAGAAAAACATTACTTTTTTATCTGCCCACATCAGAACGTTTGCTTGTGAGCTATCCAATTGTATATTACACTTGTACGTTAAAAGCATTATTAAATATAGAACTGGCAGCTTCTGTAACTGTCACAAGGGTGGAACTAATCCTATCCTCATTTCTAACAGAAATGTGTAGAATTGTTATGTGAATAGGAGAGACTTTGGAAGAAAGCGGTCGTGTTCTATTTTAAAGTTATATCCAAGCATTTATTTACCTTGTAGAAATGAAGACAATGTGAATCTCTGGCAGGATAGCGGACTTCAGTGTTCGAACGCCGGACCTCCAAGTGGTGGGAGTGTGATGTTGACAATTTGCTTTCGTCTGAAACTGAGATTAACAGTGCATACTTTCTCAGTTTTCATTCACATCGACTTGAGTTTCGTTTATTTTTATAATTGTGTACATCTATGAGCTGGGAATGGCTATGTCCATCAAGTGTGGCCACAAGCACCCCAACTTCCTTCTCTGGACCGTGGAAATGTACCATTCGGTGAGTAAATTTAATTAATGTCACAACATGGGATACCTCAGTTCGACGACACACCTTTCATTGTACATATGACCATCAACTTATTTTTATTTCCATGTGTACATTTTTTATTGAATTATCGGCTTCTGTTTTTATGTGATTCGTATTTGATTGTAACAACATTAATATGTATTCCACTATGTTTATTTTTATTTTATGAGGTAAATTTTTATGTAACTATCTCTTTTGATCTCATTATGTACCCAAATTGTATCAGTATGTAATTACTTAATTCTGATCCAGTTTTATGTTCAACTATGTAAGCAAGTTTTAATCCTGGTTGAGTGTAAGAGAAGGCCTTACGGCCTTAACTCTGCCAGATTAAATAAATCCATTATTATTATTATTATTATTATTATTATTATTATTATTATTGTTGTTGTTGTTGTTGTATAGGCCTATTGAGAAACGTTAGCACTAACATAAGAGCTAAAGTTCAATAACACTACTGATAAAACATCTTTAGTAATAGACAATAGCTGGCTTACCTAGGACACTGCCATTGTCGTAGATCTGGACATTTCATCTACATGCTATAAACTGTAAAGTTTGTAGTTAGTAACCAGTTTTATTACTTAGTTATTAGTTTGTGAATTAATAGTTATTTCATCAGTTCTGCAGTGCTCGGGAAAAGTGACATAAGTCAGTTTCCACAAACCTTTTCTGATACTTTATTGACAAGTTACACTGGTTTATGTCGATTTGATTTTTTTCTGTATGAATTATTATAATGGGAGAAATACTTATATATTTTTTTTCCAAGCTAGCAGATGTTCCGTAAGTTGTCAATAAATTATCAAAGGTTTGTGAAAACTGACTTGTGTCACTTTTCCCGAGCACTGCAGAGTTACGGTGCATAACCAATTAGTTGGTACTTAATTCTTACTCAGTGTTACAGAAAAACATTTATCAAACATCCTTTTTAAGATTACGGTACAATAATAAACATATGTTCACTTTTTGTTTGCTAATGCCACGTTTAATTTAAATAAACGTACCAATTAAACAAGATGTGTGTAGGAAAATATGAACAGTTTATTACTGCTCCAATACGCAGTGATGAAACATCGATTGTGAAACTAGAAATAAAGAAATTAAACAATTTAATATACACTATTTAATCAATACACTTTGATTTTAAAAAGTTAATGTAGTATAATTTGTATAAACCCTAACTTCTTATATTTAACAATTTATATAATTTCACAGTAATAAAGTTTCTAAATTTTCACAATGGCGTCAAGTTTGAACTGTATTTTTTATGTGTGGCAATGTCTCAATCCGCTGTAGACCTAAAGACTACTTATAAAATAATCCGCTTTTATAGTTAATAATTATAAGTATTATATGATTTTCTTATTGAATTTGGTATTCCCAAGAAACTAGTTCGATTAATTAAAATGTGTCTCAGTGAAACATACAGCAGAGTCCATATAGGTCAGTTTCTATCTGATGCTTTTCCAATTCACTGCGGGCTAAAGCAGGGAGATGCACTATCTCCTTTACTTTTTAACTTCGCTCTAGAATATGCCATTAGGAAAGTTCAGGATAACAGGCAGGGTTTGGAATTGAACGGGTTACATCAGCTTCTTGTCTATGCGGATGACGTGAATATGTTAGGAGAAAATACACAAACGATTACGGAAAACACGGAAATTTTACTTGAAGCAAGTAAAGCGATCGGTTTGGAAGTAAGTCCCGAAAAGACTAAGTATATGATTATGTCTCGTAACCAGAATATTGTACGAAATGGAAATATAAAAATTGGAGATTTATCCTTCGAAGGGGTGGAAAAATTCAAATATCTTGGAGCAACAGCAACAAATATAAATGACACTCGGGAGGAAATTAAACGCAGAATAAATATGGGAAATGCCTGTTATTATTCGGTTGAGAAGCTCTTTTCATCCAGTCTGCTGTCCAAAAATCTGAAAGTTAGAATTTATAAAACAGTTATATTACCGGTTGTTCTGTATGGTTGTGAAACTTGGACTCTCACTTTGAGAGAGGAACATAGGTTAAGGGTGTTTGAGAATAAGGTGCTTAGGGAAATATTTGGGGCTAAGAGGGATGAAGTTACAGGAGAATGGAGAAAGTTACACAACACAGAACTGCACGCATTGTATTGTTCACCTGACATAATTAGGAACATTAAATCCAGACGTTTGAGATGGGCAGGGCATGTAGCACGTATGGGCGAATCCAGAAATGCATATAGAGTGTTAGTTGGGAGACCGGAGGGAAAAAGACCTTTAGGGAGGCCGAGACGTAGATGGGAGGATAATATTAAAATGGATTTGAGGGAGGTGCTCAACTTTGAGATATACGAAAAGCGTTAATGCTTCTAGTCGTGTCGGTTTGTCTGCCAGTAACTACATAAGAATCATTGATTATAGTTCACGTTAACACTTTGTTTGTTAAAAACATAAAATTGTTTAGTCACATGTTAAAAAGTGTTAAAATTTTTAAAAAAGGTATATACCTTGGTCAGACGGCCCATTTCGACGTGATGTTACGTCTTCATCAGTGTCTCCTGAACTACTGGTGATCTTGAATTCTACGATGGTATAGGTAATTGCCCATTCCGGCTTCAAAGGTCGCTCCATCTTTTCATCGGTCGTCCCTGATCTCTTCGTCCTTTTGGTTTATAACTTATTGCTTTTTTAGGAAGTCTGTAGTCGTCCATTCTCTCTACATGTAATTTCCATCTTGTCTGTAATTGTCTATTTTATTAATAAGTGAGTATACTCCTAGTTCCTGCCTAATATCTTCATTTCTAATTCTATTTAATCTCGTGCATCCTTTTACTTTCCGCAAGAATCTCATCTCTGCCGCTTGTATTTTACTAACTTCAGGTTTTGTTGTAACCCAGCTTCAATATATCATCTCGTCCAAGCATTAATGGTATTTGTGAATTTAAAAATGATGTCGTTCTAATAATCTTATTCTTAATGTAGATAGAACATCATGTTTATTTTTTACTAATAATTAAACTGCGGGAGTGCGGGCCCTTTACCGTCAAGTTAAGTATGACTGGAGCGTTCCATGGCGAGTGTACTGAACTCTCAGGTAAGCAACTCACTGTGCGTGCTTCAGACGTAGTCTTGAGTATATGAATTGCATACATACAATAATCACACATTTCGTACTTATCTAATTGATGTGATGTCGACGGAATAGTTTTCTTTACAATAAGGAATTACAATATACTCCTACAACTATGTACATACGTAGATTGTCAAAGGAGAAACTACTGCGTGTATCAGTTAGAATATGTTTGTACTGCGAAAATCTTCTTCTGACATCACATGAGGTTAATGGAAAGTAAGTGAAAAGGTTTACATTGTCATTTAGTTTTTGTCCTGTTTTTTTCACCAAACTGTTCAACACTGTATAGCCATTATTTTTTATTACACTACTGTATGTAATTTGTCATTTACCTTATCAGGATACCTTGTTAATTGTTTCCGATACTTTCTTAATTAATTTAATATTTTGGCAATCATATTCTGGTACGAAATTGGTAAATATTCTTTACGTATTGTTGCTGCTCCTGGAATATGTTGATTTGTGTATTTTTCCAGAAATGATCTAAAGTGGGGGTTGTCCAAAATTCTGAATGGAATGTTTGTGTGTACCAATATGTCACATAAGTCTATATTGAATTATGACCGACTATTTGAACTCGATTGGTTCTTGTTTGAATTGCGTTCAACATTTTCCTTGTGTGCTTTACTATTACAGTGTCTTTCAAAATAGTACTTCTTAGTTCGTAATAATCTGAAATTATACACGACACAGACAACATTTTCTCCTTAGGTTAAATATATCGCTTCCGAATTGTTCCATCAAATTATTTAGTATCGCATTTCGTGAGCGAGTTGTTTTAGGCATTGTAATATCGTTGGCTGAGATCCAGACTGTTCTAAGTCCAACTTTTTATAAGAAAGAAATCTGTGTTTCATTGTGTTTCAGTTTTTGTCTGCATATATGAATCGAACAAAATTGTAAATATTCCTCTCCATAAGGTTGCTATGAAGCTATTCCAAATTGTCTCATGAAGCTTTCAATGTCAGGAGCTTAAAATAACTCTTCTGAAAAAAAAATAGTAAAATGGACTTGGAACAGTCTGGTTCTGGGCCATCAATATGTGTCATTTCACACAAGCAATTCTTTAGTATGACAGCTAAACACACTCGGAATGTTTCGGATTCGATGCACGGAACAGTACGACGAAAGGCGAGAGAGACTTACCTACGTCATACTCTATACCCGTCTGCATAGTCAACTGTAATTGCCGTTTTAGGGCCCGCACTCCCGCAGTCTACTAATAATGTTGTTGTTGTTATCAAATGCTTGGCTTTGACAATGAAGCCATTAGTTCTCTCATTCTCCTATAACGTTAATTTTACATATGTAGTATTTTAATGACAACTTTAATCTTAAATCATCCTGGAAGACTAACTTTCTTGTGTCATGCTCGTTAAGTATCTTAGTTATCTTTTTACATTGATGACTTTTATAATGCTTTAGACTCAGTAAGGGGGGCAAAGGCTAATTGGGATTTCCCAGTCTCTGATCGGGTCAAAAACCCTGATGAAACTGATATTTAACCCTTGTGGTGAATTTCGGTGAAGTCCGGTGGGCCTAATTAGTCAAATCCACTCTCCTCACCGCCACGCTGGGGCCCCCTGGGATCTTTTAAGATGCGAAAGAGAGAGTGGTGTGCGGAAAGCAATGGGAAGCTTCCGCATTTTCTACATCCCAAGAAGAATAAGATAAAAGAATTGCATGATGAGACCTTGTCTGGTAAAAAATTCCGGACGTAAACTATCCCCCCAATCGGATGTCCGGGTGGGGGATACTGGGCAAGGTCATGTCATGACGTATCACAACACAGAGAAGAAAGGAAGAATGAAGAGCGCACCGTTGGAAAGAAGATCGACGACTGCAACGTGGGAGAGAAGACCGAATACTGCACCGAGTTATCTGGATACTACACCGCTGCCAGGTAAGTTGGAAAACATGAAGGAAGCAATGAGAAAAAACAGAGTGGATGTGATGGGAATATCAGAAGTGAGGTGGGAAAATAGTGGTGAGTTGATGAGTGATAAATAGGGCTCAGAAATTGATGAAATATATTTTTTCTGAGACATCACAGACAATGAAGGATGCAATATAAATTCATTTCACTCCAACACAAACCAATATAGCATAATTTTATTTTGAGTTTATTTGCATTTTTTTGGTATATTATTGTTTATAGGTCATTTTATAGGAAATGTTCTACTTTTTGTTATATTTCTTCTTTTGAACGGACTTTTTTTTACGATGTAATCATAGCCTACATTCCAAAACCTAATGCAGATTGCACCATGCAGGAAAAATCTTAACTCCTGATGGTATGTGTAACGTGATTGCCCCCATTCAACGCAACAGTACAAGTACTGCAGCTGCAGTGCTCGCAGTCAGCATTTTGTATCTTACAAGTGAAGACAGCATTGATAGAGAAAGTGCTGTTTCTATACAAGTTTCTCAAGACTTGCTGGCTGATCCTCAAATTAAGGGATGTGTCATATATCAATGGTAACTTTTCAATTTTAGCAAAAACATTACCATGGGTAGAGAAAAGAGATGGGAGCATTCATTCAGCTGTTAAAAAGATTAAAGGCTTTGAAGAACACTTGCAACAGTGAGTAAGAAAAATTTGACAAGAAGTTAGAGAGAAAATGAAAAAAAAGTATTGGAAAACAACATTGGATACCAGTCAATGTCTAAAGTCGAGAAAGTTCTGCAAGGTAAAAACATTGACTTCAGTGTTTTTGATGAATATTTTTCACCAGCGGACTTTGGTCACTTCAAGTATATGCCCATGACGTCAGTTGAAGTAGAGAGGAGTTTTTTAATTTTCAAGAAAACCGGCGATCCTTCAAACCCTAGATTCTACGAATCATTATTATTGTTATTATTATTGTTATTATTATTATTATTATTATTACTATTATTTCTATCATTAAAATCTTGGTCGTTTTCTTAAATTTTGATGTCACATTTTCACTAAGTTAAAGTCATTTTATAAGCCATTTTCCTGTGATTTTTAGGCCATTAACTTCTGAGCCCTAATTATAAATACCATATTTACTCGCGTAATTTCTCCCTTTTTTTTTTTCAAGGCTTAGGAGTGAAAATTCGGGGGGAGGGGGGAGTTATGCGATGACTATAAAAATATTAGGGGTAAACTGGTCATAAATAACATCAAACAAATAGTGCACTGTTGAAAGTCTAATGCAAGCCTGCACAACGTTTGGGCTCTCCGAGCCGGCTCACAGCTAATGAGTGGAATGCAGATATTAGCTGCGCTCTGTGTAAGAGTGGACTGGAAGAAGTGGTGATCTCGTACAAGATATACAGAAAAGGAAGTACTGTTACCAGTGCTTATGAAATGAATTCCCGTTCAGTGTTTGCAAAACTATCTTGGACTATTGTAATTAATAAAGAAATATTTATTTTACAGAAATAATAGAAATTTTATAGCTACTTAAATGTACAATATCATTTTGTTATATTTTTATTTATCAGTACATCAAAACGAGGTTTTATGCTATTGGCAGCTGAAAGGAATAGTAGCCTACTGATCGTAATGAAACATCAGTTGCAGATGTTCGATGTCTGCCTTGATTAAAGTTGATTATAGAAAACAGTTGCTCACAAATATAAATATTGAGCCAAACATAGCAATCATTTTCACAGCCAGCCTGTGTAGTCGTGGATATTATTGCTAATGTTTAGTCTTGTAAAATCAAAAGGCTAGTAATATTATTCAAACGATCTTTAGCCCTTAGGTCACATTGAAGATCAATAAGTTCGAGCTGTAAATCGATAAATGTTAAATGGTACGTTCCGTCTTTTAGATTCCTCCATACTGTACTGTAGAAGTAGGTAAGCAACATGAAACAGTTACTGAGAATAGGCCTACACACTGTACTCCACAAGATAACTGAGTGGCCGTTTCCCTCTCGTCTACCTGTATCAAGTCTATGTCATTCTGACGTAGCCTATCTTCCTCTCCGTTTCGGCGAGCGGTAAACACGACTCTCCCGCTCCGAAGGAGCGCGTGCGCTCGTTGAGCGCTGTTTGTGCAGGCCTGGTCTAATGTAATAAGCTTAAATAATTTTAGTACTAAATAACTGTAATCAGTGACAATTTTGGTAATTAATGAAACGAATTATTAAAGTTTAGCGATTTTTTCGTCCTGTAAGCTGTGTCTTGGTTACATTGCCGGCATCTTGTGGCCGACTTCGGACTCATCCCTGACAACTTTCTCCCCATAGTTGAGATTAACTACACTGGCGCTGTGACACAATAACATTGTAACCTATGCACAATGATACCTAACCGTAGTCTGACTGACTGACCAAATATCGACAGATGCGCAGGTGACGGAGGTTGAGGTACCATTAGGGGTCTGTAAAAGGAGATGGATTCGACCATGGGTTTTCCACGAATTCCGTTGTGCTGTATCTGAAATCTTCATAAGAGTGTCCAAAAATTGTAGGCCTAGGTAATTCACATTGTATCAGAGGGGAAAATTGCGCGAGAAATATATTTTATCTTATAATATTATATATGAAAAATCTAGAGGGGGGGGAATTACGAGGGGAGGAAATTATATGAGTAAATACGGTAATTATAAAAAATATATCCTCCATCACAATGCACTGATTTGTAAGTCAATTAAATAAACATTCATGATTTATATAGGCTTGGCTACTGGCTACGGGTGGATTTGAAAATGTCTTATAAGGTCAAAGTAATACGAACAAAGTAAGATGTTTGAGAAAACAAACTTCAAAGTGTGCAATTTAGTTATGTTGTTCAATGTTTGCATTGCTTGACAGGAATTATGCCGAACAAGAGCCAGCTTGACATCAAGATGGCTCTGGAGAGGGCGAAGATCATGTACAGGAACGCCGTCATAGATGCTCGTAGAGATGATGAAGGTAATATTCCGAATAATGATGAAGAGTTGCGCTCTGTTCACAGTGACTATAGTAAGTCAACTATATTTATCGTAAACATTCAGTTACGGCTAACAATAGTACCTTCAGGGCAAAATTTTAATATTTTTATTTCAAATTTCCTATTCATTAAACCGAAATACCGGTACTCTCTCCCACATTTTCTAAGTAAATTCAGATGAAAATGAAGTGTATGAAAGGAAGGAAGAATGAGCTTTTTTTTGTATTTAAATTCATGGTTTAAAACAATAAACAAAGCTCGAAACTTAGGAACTTGCACGTGGCTAAGCGACCCGATTTCAGTGTCAACAAATTCCGCTTTCAGTACAGAGGTACCGTACTGTCAGATCTGCTAGATCTGGCTGGAACAACATGTTGATAATATTATGGTAGATTGAAACACGTAATTTTATAGCATATATACAGAGCGTTTCCGAAGTGGTGTTACAAACTTTCAGGGATGATGGCGAAGGGCACATGTATCAATTTGAGATAAGGAACCCTGGTCCGTAAGTGACCGAGTCGAAAGTTACAAGCAAAAATAGTTGTGTGAAAATGAAATAATTCTATTCCTCTGTACACCTTATTTATATGTATTTATCTGTACATCTTACACATACAACGTTGTTTATGATATGATATGATATATTTCGTCACAGCACTTCTTTACATGTAATGGTGTACCTCACATTTCTGTATCCGGTGTCATCATTAACATATTACAGAAACACATTATTTGCAGTACGCGTCTACACAAATTCTCCCAATTACACAATGTATCTTTTTCATTACTTGTTCAATCTCCCCTTCAGTATTTCCCCTACATTTCATTTGCTATTCTCTTTTTGTTCATTAATCCTAATATATCCAATATTATATACGTCTTACAAACCCCCTTTTTCTCTAACTACTATTCACTAAAATCTCAATTTCAGTTTTTCTCTGTAAATTATCACATTGAATTATTTATCCTATTTGTTCTTTGGCCTTTTCTCCCATCTTTCTCTCATATTCATTTACTGTTCTAACGTTCAAAAGTTAGTACTAATTTCATGTTGTCACTTGTTCACTTCTCTTAACCCTTTTTCACTATACAACGTTGTTTACGTTGTCTACTTACAGTATTTCATTCAGTGCCCTGTCTGAGCGAATGGGGACAGGAAACTACACTAAAGCAATGCAGATAGCATAATGTGTAACGGACATGGTCAGTCCTGATATGCACGTCTGTAGACGGCAGTGTATGTGTACAAGATGCAGTGTCCAGTCGATCAGTCCTAGTGAAATGGAGGAGTACACGAGAGCGGAATAAGCAGACCTGATTTTCGAATACGATGAGCCTATGAGAACAGTAGACAAGCTCACAGATTGTATCGGGACAAGTACCCACGTAGGAGACATCCTGCCCATACCATCTTTCCACGATTGTTCCATAGGTGAAGGGCAGGAGGACACGTGGTGCCAAATTACAATTCCATTTCCACACAACTATTTTTGCTTATAACTTTCGACTCAGTCATTTCCGGACCACGGTTCCTTATCTCAAATTGATACATGTGCCCTTCGCAACAAAGTTTGTAACACCACCTCGGAAACATTCTATCAGTGGCGGCCCGTCCTTATGTGCTACAGTGCTACAGCACAATGATAATTTTTGCTCAAATAATGTATTTACAATACCATAGTTTTTGATCTGCCATTTGACAATTTCCAGTGGTTGTGTTCACGACGCGTTACAGAGTGTTTAGTCTTCACTCTTCGCTCTTTGGTGCCTCAGGGGGTACGTTGTGCTACTCAAAGGTCTGCATGAGAATGTAGACAACTAATGCGCATGTGCGAAGCTGAAATCACTGCACTTATTGGCTATTTTTACGCGGGGAAGTGCTGTAGTCAGCTTCAGCACAACACAGCTTGGAGATTACAAAAGTAAAGCGTAACGAAAGAATGCTTGAATAATTTCAAGGGAAAAATTGTTCCGGGGCCGGGTATCGATCCCGGGACCTCTGGTTGAACGTACCAGCGCTCTACCACTGAGCTACCCGGGAACTCTACCCGACACCGTCTCAACCTTTCCCTTTATATCCACACAACTCGCGTGGGCTGACGAAACGCCAGAGACCCACAACGAGTGCACACAATCTCTGTGTGACTTGGAATTGTGGTTTTCTGTTAACGTACACAGTAACGTATAGTCTTTCAGGTGAAGCTCCCTGTAAAGCAGATTTGAATAATTTCAAGGGAAAAATTGTTCTGGAGCTTCACCTGAAAGACTGGATTTGCATGAAAGAATGCTTGTTTGTGGAAGAACTCGGAACTATGTACAATGTGTTTGGCAATTCAAGTGTCCGACCGCTGCTGCCATCTACCTGGTTTTTGAGGTTCCTCCTGAATCAGTCGATCCAGAAAATTGAAGCCAAGGAATTATGTGACAATATAATTCAGGAAACTACTTATCGTTTCAGTCTTTAAGCTACCTAGACGCAACAAAATTGTTAAACAGCAAATTTTTTGACAATTTTTCGCATAATTTTCCTGAACGCGAACTTGAAGTTGCTGTCAATAGCTATACTGTACTGAACAAAAGAGTGTTAAAGATACAACTTGGAGTTCTATATGGAAGATCCGACTTCCGAAATATAGATGCAGCTGTTCAATTGTTACAATACATAACATAGCCTCCAACAATTCACAGGATCCATTCTGTGAAGTAACGAAGTTGTTAACTCTGCCAGTTAAAATAAACCACTATTATTATTATTATTATTATTATTATTATTATTATTATTATTATTATTATTAAATATTTTGGTTACAAAACCAATGACCACTGCTGAGCCACAAAGATGTTTTTCTGGCTTAAATCGCATAAAAACATTTTTAAGGAACACTATGCCCCAGGATCGCCTCACTGCTCTTGCAATAGTGTCAATAGAAAAGAGTATGATATCCAAGATGGAGGGATTTAACTCCAGGGTAATTGACAAGTTCTGCAGTAGGAAGGATCGTCGTATGGACTTCATATTTCGTCACTAGGCGAGTCTCAAATTGAGAAAAATACATATAAGTGTGTGCAGTAGGCCAATATAGAGATTGTAGCACACTCATTATTTTGACCACCAGCCGCTACTGCATCCTATACAATAATAATAAACATGAGCAACATATAAAACTTACTGTTCTCCTCTGTACATTTTATGTTGTTGTTGTTTTCTAATGCCAAATGTTTGACAATAACGTCATTTGACCTCATGCACTCCAATATTTTTCAAAGATATTATCATGGCCAGCCACTGAAGCACAGATTTTGAGGTGTTCCGAATCCATTTCTTGGTTTGAGTTGCACAATGGGCAGTTAGGGGACTGATATATTCCAATTCTATGCAGGTGTTTGGCCAAACAATCATGGCCTATTGCCAATCTAAATGCAGCTACAGACGATTTTCGTGGTAAATCGGGAATTAACTGTGGGTTTTGATGCAGGGAGTTCCATTTTTTCCCTTGGGTTTGAGTTATCAAATTTTGTTTGTTGAAGTCTAAGTATGTAGGTTTAATAAATCTCTTCACAGAGCAATACGTAGATTTAGTAACAGGTCTGTAAGTAGCAGTGCTGCCCTTCTTTGCTAAAGCATCCGCATTCTCGTTCCCCAGGATTCCACAATGGGATGGTATCCATTGGAATACAGTTCTTTTATTGAGTGATATTAATTAGAGAGCATTTTAGTTATATCTGCTGTTTGAGATGAAGGTGTGTGTTTAGAGACGATTGATAGAATAGCTGCTTTGGAGTCTGACAATATAACTGCATTCCTAAATTTATTAATGTGACATGGAAGGTTCCTGAGACATTCACTTACTGCAATGATTTCACCATCAAAACTTGTTGTTCCATATCCAAGAGATCTTTAAAGTGAGAAGAGACAGCACGTAACACCTGCACTGGCACCTTGTTCTCTGGAGATCAAGGATCCGTCGGTATATAAATGAAGCCAGTTTTGTGGAGGGTACCTAATATTAATTGTCTCTAAAGACGATTGTTTTAGTATTTCAATGTTTACTTCTGATTTCAGTACTTCTTCTGTTAAATTTAGATTATATTCTATATTTAATAGAGTTAAAGGGTTTGGTTTAATTTGTAGGTTTTCTTTTAAATTCGGGATATTGATTTTCTGCTTTAATTCTTGAACAATGGATATGAAACTTTTTTGAGTTTTCAATCTACAGAGAGGACTGTATGAATGCCAATTGTTTCCTGGTAATCTGATAAGTTTTTCATATTGAATCAGTGCTTTTTCTTCTATTGTCATTTTGATGCTGTTAATATTAGTGAGGAATCTCATAGAATCTATTGGAGTTGTTTTGATTCCAACAGTAATGAGTGTGAGAGCTTGGTTTTCAACATATTCTAAGTCTCTGTACATTTTATTACAGTGTATGACTAGGAACATTCGAAGATTTTTCCAATGACGTGACGGGAACAAACTTAAAATACCGAATGTTTTCACTGTCACTGTTTTCTGTTCGATTTTCAGCAGCTGCTAGCTGATCTCGTATCTGAGAAAGATAAGAATATTCTAAATTTTTCTCCAGAATAGTTTTCAATATGTGTGTCACTACTAGGGCAGGTCCCTTATTGACTTGATCCATGGTTATGGACAAATCTCCCACCAATTTAAGAGACTTATTGAATTTAAAATTTGTTCTAATAAACATAACAAGCGCCTTTTGAATACTTCCTCCAATGAAGTACCTATTCTATTTAAGTAAACATACAAACGTGACCAACATGCTTTCAATGTTAGCAATGACATCATTACACTGTAATAATTATTATGGAATAATTTACATACTTCAGAAGAATTTTCTAAAATTGGGACCACATTTCTGTTTTCATGTTTGCAGTTACCGAATCTGTGATGCAGTGAATATAATTTTGATTATTTACACACAATAATTGCACAGAATGTTGTTTATTATAACATTTGTCGGAATATATTGTTGTCTTCAATATGATTTTAGATTTTTTAAAACAATATTATCTAAAAACATATCAAACTGTCTTATACAAAATAAAATTTAATACAATTTTGAAATTTAAATTAAACAATAAAACTGAGTAAGGGGCAAACTAGAAATTAGCAACAAAACTAAAGGATATATAGATGTTTTCATATAGGCCTATTTTAATAGTCTTAAAATGAACAAACAAAAAGTACACAAACATTGCATTGACATTAATAATCCACTTGCTATATTTTTTAAAGTATCTATGTTACACGGGTCATCAAACGAATTAATTTTGTCCATTTGCAACCACTTAATTTGTTGCTGCTCATATCTCTGAACTCTGTACTTCTGCCACCTATTAGTAGGGTCCATTTTCGTTGAGGAATAAAATTATCTAGAACCATTCCGATAAACCTGGAAATATTCTTGTTTTAAGAGAGATCTATTTCGGGGCTATTCTTGCACATTTCCTCCTCTGTCTCTAGAAACATGTGTCAGATACAAATCGTTTACTTCAAAGTGTTTAATAGACACAACTGAATGCTTTGTTGGCGTGAAGACATTTCTTGGTATACGAGTAGCTTCCACCCACATAACATCCTTTTCAGTTGGAAATTTGAGAACTGTAACATAAGTCCAGACATCGAGATTTTGGACCTGATAGAACAAGTTTACTAAGTCCATACTATAGGCAGCTTTGTCACTGTGTTAGAGTGGGATGGGAGTCGGGAGAAGGAGAGATATGTGTACATGAAACCAAGTTCAGTCCAGTCTTCTGGTGCTGTACAGTGACGTTCCAAAGAAAGACAACTAATTTATCAAACATTAAAATAAAATAATTGTAAGAGGAGAAAAATTCTGTAGGACCAAAAACAAATCTATACGTAGATTAAAATACAAACCTATAATGCGAAATTTTCAAAATAAATTAATATACATTTCTTTTCGGCTTCTTCCATAAGCACATGTGCAATACTTACACAACATACATAAGAATCATACACAATATACACAACTTATAATGTGCAATCCATGATATCCCCACAATATAGCCTATATAATATATTTACAATATAATGTAATGAGAATTTATGTTCTGTTCAACTTGTTTATTTTCCAGCTTTATCTTCCAGAATACTATTTGAACTGTTACAATGTACTACAACACACATTCTCAAGGTCTCAAAACTAAATTTTCTTCGGTTGTCGGCAAGACAAAATTTGTATTGGGAGAAGCTCCGTTCTACATCACATGATGTAATGGGTGCAAAACAATAAAACACTAAATCATTGAAATCTGTCTTCGCTACCTCAGCAGTGTCCGTAGACTTCTTCCCTGCTAGCATGTCTTTTATGTCACAGAATATGGCATATCCACTGTTTTTACACAAAACTGAACTTAATTTCTGTTTAACACGATTACTAGCTGGTGTAGCGGATTCTTGATGAATTACTTTTGTTATCTCCTCAATTAATCTTAGAGCTTCAGCAGACGAATAATTGACCATTTCTATAACCTCACTGGTTAGTAGAATTTTTTTTCCTGAACTGTCAGTCACGAGGGTTCCGACTATGAGTGGCTTCATCTATCGACACCCAGATTTTATTATTTGCTGTTTGTTGTCTAATGTTACTTAATGTTCTATCGTATCACTTTCTCAATTAAGTCTGCCGAAACGTCGAGTCAGTAGGGACTACTCTCTTGGTATAATTTTCCATGAAAGCTTTGAAATTAGGGTTATTTATTTTATTAAATGATATGTTTACAGCCACCATCATTTCACATAGAACTAGGAAGAACTAGGATTCTTTATTTATATGTTAGTCTGTCACAGGTGGAATTTCTTCTGTGTTAAGTGACAAAATGTTTATATGTGAAATGTGTTTTTGAGAGTTACAGTGGGTCCCAATGTATCGTTTGTGTCTCCCCTTAGTCTGACATGACACAGTTTATTGTAACATGGTCCCCATTAACTTCAAAATAATCACTTCCGGACTCCTGCACAAATAAATGCGTCTTAGAGTATTTCACTTTTGGCATACTTACTGTTAATTATATTCTTCGACTAATCAGATAGATAACCACATGCACACATCAAAACTATAGACTGCTATCTCCTGTCCTCTCTTCTGACAACGTGAACTAGGTGTACGGGACTGTTTTTATTATCAGAACAGTACCTGCCTTATGAGTAGGCCTGTGGCATTGGAGCATGTGTACAGTGAAAGAAAGCCAACTCACTCCAGGATATGCACAGAGTACACAGCACCGTACGGTACAGTCTGCAGAAGAGAATAATACACACATCCCACTGAAGTATCTTTATTTAATTTCATCTCAACTATTAGAAAATTCCATTCAACACATGTTGGGTTAGATTTATTGTCTATTGCGTGTTTAGTTTGTAATTACAGTGAACAACAAGATGCATTCTCAAAGTTTCGAAAGCGAATGAGTGTCTACTACTGTCTAGTATGGATTTGAATGCAGAAAACTGCGAAACGACAGTTGCATATGTGAAATATTTGACATCTAAATTATCTGCAGTGTGTTTATCATCCGGCAGAATATTAGCTACCTGACAGGGTAAACTGTGATGCTTACCATCTTTCTGTATGTTGTTTTTAATGTAGTTACTGCCTTTAACACTTAGGATGCAGCAACGGTAACAATCAGAAGTCCTTTGTCATCTTCTATACCTACCTAATGGCCATAATAATTGCATTGCATATTGAAAATCCCCCACATATTGTAGAATTGTTCACAGCATTTATCACATTACCGGACAATAGATATGATCCAGCAGGGCCTTCCGGATCCAGACCCCCAACAATCACATTAACTACATGCCGCCCAACAGCATCCGTCGTCTCGTCAATTGACACCCATATGTGTTGGTTTGTTAGTTTATCTCTGACCTCAGTAATGCATGTGTTGTAAATTTTCTCGACATAGTACTATACATGCCTTACACATGTCTTCATAAAATGTTGAATTTGACAAAGAGTCCTTCTGTACATTTCCTTGTTCCAGCCGTTTATGTTTCATTGTACTTACGTGCCTTTGAACATTATATTCCTTGTTTTTAGCAGATGTAATTCTGACATTTCAAAGTTTACAATACAGATTGCTATTTAGAATGCACCATACTGTGCAACTAAATATTCTAGTTTCCAAAACGTGTTTCTTTCTTTCTGAGCCATACTGCAGAGCGCACTACACTTAACGACAGTTTGTATTATACTTGAATGAACTGTACCGCGGCGGTTGTGTCGTCTCCGTACACACCTACACTTGCGTACTCTGTGTCTATCTTGTAGTGAATTGGTTTCCTTTCACTGTAAACATGCTCCAATGTCACAGGCCTACTTATGAGTATCTGAGTAAATAAAGCACATGGGGTGACAGGTAGGTCGCTACCATCACTGCCCCCTCCCACTATCGTCCTGCTTTCCAACTTGAAACCGCACTGTTTTCGTCTATCGGGTCTAAAGTCTCTAAGCCTGAACATAACATACTCACTTATAGCTCTCTAATAATTGCTGGTGCACACTGCCACTCAGCATTTAGGAGCCATCTGTAAATAAAAGAATACGGATAAATTAATTTCATTTTTTAATAAAAGTCTAAACTTCTTTTATTTCAATTCCCTGAATTTATTTTTACATTAGAAGTAATCGTTACTATGTGCTTCATCGTTTTGCTTCCTTTTCAGACTTCACTTTTATGATTCAGTTAATGTTAATAGTTTGGTGACATATGTGTTGTCATGCTACTGTCCGTCGGAGTGGTTATGTCACACGGTCGTCAAAACGGGGGAAATCACATGACAGTTACCTACTTAAGGGGGCAATTTTCTTTAAATTATTCTAAACAGTTTTAGAATACTACGTAAACTTTCAATTTCATACAGCAAATAATTGCAGAGAAGACCTAACAGCTCATCCACTAGCCCTTACAGAGAGGACATGAGGAACAGTGGGGCAAACCGGGATGCGACATAACCATTCGACTGGATAGCATTTATTTATCCTCTTCATAGTTATGATTCTTAGAGGAGAAAAATTTGCTCCGGCGCCGGGGATCAAACCCAGGTCCTTGGTTCTAGGTACCAAGCGCTCTAACCAGTGAGCTACGCCGAATTTCAATCCACAGCACCGGATCGAATCTCCCTCTTCTATTTTTTTTTCCTATGTGACCGTACTCTATGTTCGACATATGTTGACATATACTAATTCAACTGTCATGATTAAAGAGAGGGATTTGTGCGGTTTGTCGTCAGGTTGCGTGTGCATAGACGTTACACAGCTCTATGCCCAGTGCCTGTGTTGACTTCCGACGTAAACAAACCACGCGAAGTGTACAGTCTAAAAATGAGAAATGCAACACTCCGTTAATGTCTAGCAGATGACAATTTACAAAATATATGAGGAATATGTAGAAACATTAGTATAGTTAGGAGAAGAAACTTGCCTTTATGATTCATGCATATCTTCAGAGCAATCACAAGCCGAATTGCACTAACTACAGACTCTTAAATTATCAAATGTCAAACGTCGTCGTTGATCACTCAAACAGTTTTTGAACTGCGAAAAGCTTCTTTCAACGTCACAGGACGTTAAGTATACTGTCCTATTGTCTGATGATTTTGCATTATTCAGCCTGTTACAAATTGTTAAATAGCTCTTATTATTCTGTTATTTATTCTTTATTCGCTGTGTGCAAGGTCCTGCATGTCCTTTCTTGATTTTTTCTGCCACCTCTTTTATTATTGCTATGCCCTATAGTTTCCGTCATTGTAGGTAACTACTGCTCACTACGTCCGTTCACTACTGCAGTGCATTGGACTATGAAGGCCTGTGTTCGTCTCGTGTTGTTATGATAAGACGGTAAGTAGGCAAATGGATAGCGTGTAGTTGCATTTCTTTTGATTGCACTGGTCGTAGTCGTTCACCTGTCTGTCCACCTATGCTCCCTGTCGAGTCAACGTGTTTTTCGTGCTGCGCACAAACCCCTCATCTTTAGTCATGATACAAGGAGCGCACTCAATTCAGTGATTTGGTGGCCGGGATCCCAGAGTATGTATATGCACTCTTGGGATAAGAATCTACATAAAGATTTTTTTTTTTTGGTTCTACAGAATTTATCTGTTATGATGACAGTGGTTAGAGTACTTGATATGTAGAACCAAGGACAAGGATTCGATCCCCGACGCCAGAGCAAATTTTTCTCCTCTAGCAATCATTGTTATCATAACAGATAAATTCTGTAGGACCAAAAAATTAATCTTGACGTAACTCTTCATAGTTAGCAATCAGTGTATTACGAAAATTTCAACTCAGAATTTCACTACCTTTCAGTGCGACGAAATAGAAATCCGAATCTGGTAGACGCTGCCTCTCAGACCACAAAGAGCTACTACTTCAAGAAAACCAGCAGACGGTTCGCCAAGTGGGAAGAAGAGTTAGTCCGCACGGAGGAGTGGAGGAAGCTGTTGTTCCTGGAGACTTACCTGTTTCATTGCTTCCTAGACAGAGAATTCACTGACAGTGGTAAGTAATTGTTTACATTCTGAACTAGTGGCGCTTTCAGCTATGCACAAGCAGAGTCCGTGGATATCCAGAGTAGCGCAATCAACTATTCGGCCGCAATTGGTATTCCATTTCAACACGCTTGAGATAGGAACATTTAAAGTAAAACTCAATTTAGGTCAGTGTTCATGGCACTTAAAATTAAAAGAATTTCATTACGATTTAAGCTACATTCATTCCCTATATATCTGTATACGGCAAATAGCATGCGCTGGAATAAAAATAGCTGATTTGTCGGCATTTCCGGCGTAAAGGATTGCAGTACTCTGGATATCCACAGACACTGTGCACAAGTTCGGAGACTTGAATTCTTATTGGTAGCGAATATCCAGTGGTGTCATTCGGTTCCGGGTGGATTGACATACTGCACTTCACCTACTTTTATTTGACATAAAGTAATTTGACACAAAACCTATTTTACATACAAGCAGTGTTGCCATACCTACTGATTTAGCAGGAGATTTCCTGTTTTTCATTGAATCTACTGCTCTACTGATTTTTTTGTCAAAAGTCCGAATTTCTCCTGCCTTTTGGCATGCTGCAGTCACCTAGTTCTACGCCCAGATTTTCAACTCATTACTTTAGTACACATATATTGTCATCATGTCTTATTTTTGCATCTTATACACAAGTCAATGTTTTCGTCTCCCTCGCCTGGAGTCCAGCGACGGATTATGAAAGCAGCACACAGCAGATAAAGACCATGTTCTATGCACATGGCTCAGAGTTATGGGTCTCTCCATAATATTACAGAATCATAGAGAACGAATGTTTGAAACCTTACCACGAAAGGATGCACGCACGCACACAAACACAAGTATATAATCTTCATGCAACGTAAGCATGTGATAACTGTCGTCAATTCGCAAAATGAGACATGTCGAAAATAACAAAGTGTTGGAAAATCGCAAAAACTATAAGTTAAGTTATATAATATTTTTTTTTTCTAATTAGATCACTATGGATACATACATTCAGGATCCATGAACATTTTAATATTTTAAGTGTGTTATGATTTTTTAGTTGAGATTTTCCAGCACTTTGTTATTTTGGACGTATCCCCTTTTGCAAAGCGACGACAGAATTAAGTTATTTCATTATTGTTTTGGGGACCCGGGGAACAGAGGAAGAACAAAACTTATTCAGCAGTGAAGTTTGTTTCTGATTGTGTGCACGTGAAACAGTGAGAGAGCGAAGTGTAGGTAATGGCATTTTTGTGTTACATATCTTGCACAGTGATCTTTTAAAATGAGTGAAAGTGTCCCAGCAAGAAAGAAAAGTAAATACTCCCAGAATATTATAAATCAGAGTGGGAAAATGATGAACAATTTAAAGGGTAGTTATGCAAAAGCAGGAAAGGGGATAATTTTTCATCTGTTATAGTCGCAGCTAATGCAGTACTGTATTTAATATCACCTTTAAAATAAATCTCGTCGTATTGAAAATCTTTTGTAAATACACGAAAAATTCCTGATTAATACATTTTAATGCGAAACATTGTCAGTAAGACATTGCTGTGTAAAAACAAAATTGAATAGTCAGAAGCAAAGGGATACAAGTGGCATTTCTAAAAACATGAGTTAAGTGCATCCAGGGCAAGCTAAAATATTTACAATTTTAGTGGCAAAGAGATATATGTTTTAATCACATCACACACTAAAATTGAAATAAAAAATTTCACGGAATTTACGAAATCTTAAGTACTTTCAACCACATTTTCTCACAAATAACTTATATTCCTTTGCTTCTGACCCCCTCATTTAGCAAAATTGTTCCATTTCATTGGTTAGGGATGTGCTATATAGTAATACAACAGAATCATCTTTCTTACAGTACACTGTTTTGTAATTAATATAATACAAAGACGAAATTCATGTTTATTTAATCTACTGTAATCTCCTGTTTTTTTCGGTGATTTTCTCCTGATTTTTGTGAGTAGGTCGTGGCAACACTGCATACAAGTATTTGGCTTATTTATTTTTCATCTAGTTTAATTTGACACAACCTTTTAGATATACTTTTTCTGGCATAGGCTACAACTACTTTGTTTCATTTGTATATTCGCATATCATATTTTGACATACTCTACTGTATGTGCATATTGTTAATAGTTCCTGTTACAGTTTCTAAGGTTACTTGTTTTTGCTTAAAAATTATAGAGGTTTCGGATGTATAAAAATTATGTAGGGTGAATTTCTGGAAACAACAAGAGGGAAGCGACATTTATCTTTTAGGGCAGGGATTCTCAAACTGTGCGTCGCGACGCCCTGGTGCATCATCGGTCTATGTTTTGGGCGTCGCAGCTATAAGACAAAACTAATAGTACATTATGCAACGAGCCTATAATGGTAGTAATTAAGACGCGAGTATGTTTATGAAATGAGCGCAAGCGAGTTTTATAATTTTCATACGAGCGTTTTCTGACTTTACAGCACTGACAGCTCGTGGCATCATCACATTATCAGTAGAAGTAATTGCGCTGTCAGTTTTTTTAAAGTCCTCATTTTCTCATTCACTGCAATGAACATATATTTTTTATATTTACAATCAATTAAATTGAACTTATATAATTACAAATTGTATGAATAAGTAAATTATCTATTGTATAATTTATATAATCATTTCAAGTAACACAGCGGGGTAGGTTAAACACCGTAACAATCTGCCCCCTAACAACTGTGCCAACTTGCCACTGGTGTAGATATTTGATTTGGGTTAAAAATTACGAATTAGAATAATGAATGATCGAAATGAAATTAGCACGAAACAGAACCAATTAAAAGTACTTTCCAACGATGTATTTAAAGTTCACCTAATATTACATTTGTTACCTGTAAAAAAAATAATCACGAGATGGTGAAAATTTATTTATCTTTGCTGAAAAAACAACTTTACAGCTTCCTTCATCTACCGCTTGCCACAAAAGTCTGACGCTTCCGTGGAATGTGCTTTATAAAGCAGGGATCATATTGCCTGCGTGGTGCTGCAATCCATTGCATAACTACCTAAATAAACTGTTGTGCCAACGTGCCTCGACGATAGCCAACCTGCCTCCATCTCCCCTACCTAAAGTACTGTAAATTCAATCTTCACTTCTGCCCGATCAGAAAAGATAACATTACTCAGACATACTATTTACTGTCCGTCCAAATGGTGTTGTCGCAGGGTCGTAGTAAGGAGGGAAATCACGTGACAGTTAATTAATTAACGAGGCCCTTTTATTTAAGTTATTTTAAATAGTTGTACAATATTGCGTAGACGTCCAATTCCTAACAGAAATTAATGTTTTCAGAAAATAGCTAAGACAGCCCAGCCACTAGTCTCTACAGAGGGGCGAGCAGAAGTGGGTGGGGGAAACCGGGATGCGACGTAGGCAAACGGACGACAGTACCTGTGCGAAAATATGATTCAATATTGAAAGCTCTTTCGTCACTGGAAAACGCGAACATATTTCTGGAACGTACTATACTCACTAACTCAGTACTGTTTGTGTTTACTATGACCGCAAAGCGACTTTGTTTGTATGCGCTTGGTTCTATATTGATAATGGTTGGAAGTTTACTAATAGACGGGGTGGGAGTGAAGTACATTAAAAAACTCAGGTACAATAAAAATTGAAGTAAAAATAAAATTATGTTCCTGTATGATGCTGTAATGATATGATATATTTCTGTAGTGAGTTGTAGCGAGGCAACTCTCTGCCGCTCTGACGTCGGCCAAGCGCACAGATGAAGTGTCAGAAGTCTACTCCCCTTCTTCGTGACGTGAGTCAGCATTTTAAATTATGCACGTAGTTTTGTTATTCAAGAACATGTTGAATTGCAGTTTGCCTTTATTATTAGCTATTTATTGTTATGTTATTTAATATTTTTAAATTTGCGGTCATTAGCGCAGAGAACCGGTTGTTAAAAAATTAGAATGACGCCACTGGATATATCAACGTATCTGCACGTGTGATTACTGGAGTTGCGATGTGTTAACCTTATGACGTTGACTACGAAGCTGAACAAGCATGTCCATAAGCAAAAGTTTTAATATTGTAATTTCAAGTTATCATAATGCACACTTATTATTAGGAATTTTATACAGTACAGACCACTATGCATCGCAGAAAGAGAGAAGGCCTGACTTTATTATAGGTCTATGAAGATAAATTAGTGGAACAACCTCAAGTAGTGTATTCATATTATGAAGTAATGTTATTTAATTATTCTGTCTATTTACAATCCCCTAGTTATTTTCTTCTCACTAGTTATGGGAGGAAATTTGGCGTGATGTTCTACCTCCTTTGCTCTCAAATATCTTCAGTGCATGTAAAGGCGACAACTTTACATTTGTGGCGTGTCATTTCAAATAGTATTAAATACATCCTCGGTCGAAATTTAGTTTGAAGTGGTTTCGCATAGCTGAGACGGTATTCTTTAAGACCCTGATCTCATATTGGAGCAATTCGTATTCTTTCCCGGCTTTTTTCTATGATGAAAATTATGTGTTGGATCAAATCGTATTATGTACAACTTCCATTAGTTAAAATCTTAAATGGACAGCGTTGGCCAGCGTGCTGTATCTTCCTACCATTATCGAGTTTCCCACTGTTTTATAACATTGTGATTATCAAGGTATGTACACTAGCAAAATCTATTAAGAGCAGTAAGGGAATCAGAGAGAGGAGAGGTGGTGCCCGAAAGAGAGCACTATATGTAGCTAAGAAGAGGGAAGTAGTGTAATTTATCTCTAAATTAAGAGCAAGTGGTCCACACCTGTGGAGTAATGGTGAGCACGTCTGGCCGCGAAACCAGGTGGCCCGGGTTTGATTCCCGTTCGGGGCAAGTTACTTAGTTGAGGTTTTTTTTCCGGGGTTTTCCCTCAACCCCATATGAGCAAATGCTGGATAACTATCGGTGCTGGACCTCGGACTCATTTCACCGGCATTATCACCTTTACTTCATTCAGACGCTAAATAACCTCAGAAGTTGATAGAGCGTCGTAAAATAACCTACTATACGAAAGAGCAAGGGATTCACATTACAATAGAAGTAAAAGTCAGAGACTTTATTTGGCTTCCGAATTAAATATTACACAGCTCTTCAAAATGTACAATTAAAGTGTTAATACCCGACTTAAGAGTAAAAAGATTGTTTTTTTTCCAATAGAATTCAATAGGCTATAGGATTTTGTACACCGGCCAATGATGAATGCAGTTATTGCGCACCCATGCTGTTCCCAATAAGAAACTGCGATGATACACTGAAAAAGACTAGGCTCTTAGTCGATTTAGGCGCACATAAGCTTCGTGCCAATACGTTCCATAAAATTATGAGAACAGAACCTAATGAGACACAGTCATTTTGTTTCGACTTACGGCAACAGCAACCGCTCTCGAAACTCAGCATAAGTGAAGTTTATTATTCAAGACAATCAGCTTTCTATATCCTATGTGTAACTGAAAAAGCTTCACAGAGGCTAAGTTTCTTTACATGAAATGAAGCACAGGCTGGGTGGGCGCTATGGAAGTGGAATCTTGTGCCACTACATTTAACAGTGAATTTAATTTCGACAGTTCACCAAATGTATTAGGCTGTTCGCCGATGAATGTGGTGGACAAAATAGCATGCATGTTGTACATGCTCTTGGTCTTTGGCTCCAAAGAAAACCACGTCCTCAGGTTTCTGAAAATCTGTTAGTTTTTCCGGTAAGAGGCCATTCTTTTCTATCAGCTAACAGAGTCTTTGGGCTACTAGAAAAGATTTTGCGTAAGAAGAATGAAATTCTTACTCCTGAGGAGTATAAGGTGATATATGAAGCAGTGGGGACAGTAAAATATTTAGGCACAGATTGGCATGTCAGGGATTTCAAGCTCTTGGCAAATGAATTTCATAACTTCAGTGGCATAAAAGAAGTGAAAAGAATAATGCTAAAGAAATGCGAGAAGAATGGGAAAGTGAATGTCACTTTCAAAATGGAACCTACATACCGATGTGACGATCCATCTAAATCATGTGCTTGTGTGATGAAACGTGGTATGTTCATGGATCATGTCAAAGTACCTCCGAAAGTCACCACCTTGAGATCAATCAGTAATGCCAAAAAATCTGATTTGCGAAACCAACTCAATAGTACAATCAGAGAAAATTGGAAAGAGGTTGATTCAGTGAAATTGTATGATATTTTTAGTAATACAAATCAGATTAGTGAAAGTTAAAACAATGATAATGAAAAATCTGATTGTTTGCATGAAGAATCACGTATAGGTAGAATTTAAAATGTTAATGAAATTGTGTGTGCAATCTAAAGCATTGATTAATACATTTTCCAGTGTTCACGCCACATTTCATAATTTTGTTACAAAGCTTACTTACTTTAAATATTGTAATACTGTATTTTAACACAAATCTTTACAACATATTTTTTATAATTTTATTATAAAGCTTACAAAAATATGTAATATTGTAATTTAGATATTAAAGCTTACTTAGATATTGCAGTAATTAATACAAGTGTTCACACCATATTTCATAATTTTGTTATAGAGCTTAATAAAATACTGATATACCGGTATAAGGATTGAAGAATAAAGTATACAGGATTGGCAAACAGTCCCATTACTCCATATTATTTTATGTCATGAGAATAATGGGGAACATACTGACTCTTTAGGTACTTAGGTATACACAGATAGTGTGCAGTGGTTATTTTGTTTGCATGTTTGAATTATGACCAGAATTACATCAATAGTGTGCATATTTGAGGTATTTCAGATATTTAAGGGGGTAACGGAACTTTGTGCTCACCCTGTAGATGCCATAATTATTTAAAATTTATATTCAATGTGAGTTAGAGATCGACCTGGGTGGCCGCACGAACCAAAGTATGACTCTTTAGACAGCTTCGTTCGAAAGCTGCAAGTAAGAAACTCGCTGTTCCTTATCATTATTTTCCAGCAGAAAGCAATAAAAACTATTGATGTATCGACCTACGTAGTATGCTGCTGTAAGAACCACAGAAAAAACTGACAAATGACAGGGCACAATTCAGCGTGGTTTTATAGATGCAAATCGTATTATGTGTCAAAATCGCTTCAAAACGTATTAAATACACAGTGTCGGTGCAAAACGTATTAAGTGCAAACTTAAATTGGCAATATCATGCATTAGATTAAACAATCAGTGTCAGTGTTTATTACATTTGGTGTCATTTCACAATGTATAAAATGTGACATTAAGATATAAAAAATTTTCCCATTATCTTAGCCATGAAACATTTTTTACGTTTCCTGTAAAATTTGTTTTTCTGCATTTAATACGATTTGAAACGACACTCCACATTTATATTTTACTCCAAAACATGACGGCCTTCCCTCACTCTCTTCACCATTTAACTGCAAGAACGAGTAAGGGATAAACACTTGGCTCAATTGCAAATTCTTAAAGTCACTGTTATATTGTATTTCTGCCACATGCCTAAGGGTTGAGGAGAAATGGGAATTTATAAGGGTTTACCTATTCCAGAAAGAAATGCAGTCATGTTTTGGAGCAAGGCTTAACCTCACCATTATTACGATCTAAAAAGCGCCACATTCCAGTACAGTGTACCGAAATTTTCGCGTGTGAATACTGGATGAAAGATTTAGTGACGAGTGACTTGGCTCAAACAGTAGTATTTAAGACTCGTATTCGGAAGATCTTGGGTTCAAACACGTGGTCTGCCAATGTGATTGAGGTTTTTCATGGTATCCTTCAGTCAAGAAAGCACATGCTGCATTGGAAATTTACATACCATGATTCATGAACTCCTTAGTCACCAATACCATAAACATTGGAACAAAATCGAAATCAGTTACATTAGCATAAGCCATCTATAACACATGACAATAAAACAGAGTCAGAACAAAAGTCCACGGCCTACTGATATATCCTAAGAACCTACACACAGGGGCGGCTCGTCCATAAAGCTGCGGAGCTGCAGCACTCCCTGCTTTGACAGGAAAATAAAAATAATATTTATTTTAATTTTTAGAAGAATTGTTACAGATTTTATTGGTAAATTGCTTTATGTTTCATCTGACCGGGAATATGTACTATTATCTTATGCATAATCTTTTTGCGCGTTGACTGTATTGGAATTGACACTGCATTCAAAGTCGTCCTGGGATCTGCAGGGTGGTTAGCTCATAGAGAGTGTGTCATGCTTGTGGGGGGCAGAGAGGTGAAGGGAGGTGAGGCAGAGGGAAACTGCCGCTGTTTAAACCCCATATTTAGCTGCAGTGTTTGCAGAGCCAGGCAACAAGGGATCTTTCCTCTCCTCCCACACCGCTATTGTAATGCTGCGTCAAATGGATTCTCTGTTCCCTTGAAACTTAATGACAAAATTATTATTTTCTTTTCACATACTTATTTTTGTAGAATCTTATCGAGTTAATATAACGAAATTAATGTTCTCTTTTACCTTATTATTACGTATATATCCAGCCTCCAGCAGAACCTAATATTTGCCTTAACTCAAAATGATTGCACGAGTAGAATCCTTTTGATATAGCACGTAAAATACGAAAGAGACTGCTTTTCCAGTTTTAGAAAATTGTTGACCATCAGTATATCTGAGTGTTGCTTTGGTGTGACGTCTTAATACCGCTCGTTAACCAGTGCAAATGTGCAAGCATGAGTGTGTGTGACTTACAGAATATTAATTTTATTTTTCCCTTGCGGAGAATATTGATGTAACGAAGTGAAATTAAAGGGTCGTCCGTTACCCGACTTAAATCTTACTTAAGCTTCATCCAGCCGAAATAGTGCATATATGTAAGGAAGTATAACAATGAAATCTACGCTAAGCATTTGTGGTTACGTAGATGTGAACAAAAAAAAAAAACCTGTATTTTGTTTTCCTTGCCTCCTCTTCGGTGGTGATACTGCATGGACTAGGAGTGGTGTGACAGATTTAGGACATTTGCCCCTAAAAAGCAAAATGCACGAATCTTCGCAGTCTGACCTGAAAAATGTTGTTTCATTGGCTATGTTACGCAACTCATACTGCTGTGCATTGAATGAAACGAACAGAACAAACATTTTCAAACATAATCAAGAAGTGATAAAAATCGTGAAATTATTTAAAAAAATTGGTTGTATCAAATTTTGTGGCCAATATGAACTTCCCCTTAGGGGACATGATGAAAAAAACCATTCGAAGAACCCTGATGTGTTTCGTGGGTTGCTACAATTCGTGAGTAATCTAAACGAGCCTCTCAAAAATCATTTGGAACATGCCACTGTTTAAGGTTATTCTAAGACAATTCAGAATGAACTGGTAGATTGTAAGTCGAGTGTCTGCCGATCTGAAATTCAGACTGAAATCAATGGTATTAGTTTTTCTTAGGGATTAGCAAATGATCCCACAGACATCTCTCAACTAAGTCAGGAAGTTTTGGTTTTTCGATATGTAGTGCATTTATTTTTGTCCTATACTTATTAGTAATGGTCTCGAAGTGAAATTTGTATGTACCGAAATCTACTGCAGCTCTCCCAATCCACAAGTTCACTTCACTTCATCAATTTAAGTTAGATAATCCCTCATTAATAAATATGGTGAAAAATTCTAAGCCACATTATAAAATATAAGTTTGATATTAAAATATTTTAATTAAATGAAACATAGTATAGCATTTTTCTTAATTGTATGAGAACATAAAATCCATTTCAATTTCAAATTTACTCTCACAATGTTAAATAATGTAGTTTTTCTGATTGCACAAAAATTTCAAATCACTTTATCTCGAAACTTGCTCTCTGTGGAATAGAACCATTCACTACCAAAGCGACTATATTCCCAGCGAGTCAACATTACGGAAAAATTATTTCCCTCTTTGTACAAGGATGTTATGAACAAAATTAGAAACAAAATATACGTTAGTATGGATCAAATAACAGATGTGACAGGGAGGTTCGTCGTGAATGTAATTGTAAGAACACTTATACCTAACTCTACTGGAAAGAAATACAGTATTTACTAACATGTGAGACGATGGAAAAGATGAACCACACAACAATGATAACTATATTTTCTAATGCCATGGATATTTTGTGGCCTACTGATATCAGGTATAATAATGTACTTCTTTTAGTCACAGATGCTGCGCCCTATATGATAAAGGCGACCAAGGACATTTGGTTCACCTAACATGCATAGCACATGGACTCCATAGGGTGGTGGAAGTAATTGCTCTTATAGTGATGTCGATAGCTTTATAGGCAATGTCAACTAAATGTTTCTGAAAACACCTTCCCGTTTCACCAAACCCCATAATACCAAGATGGGGTATTGGCCGCATGCTGCCTTCTATTATGCCACATAATATGTTCAAATTGTGAAAGTGATCAATAGTTTAGATTCTACAGAGGCACATGCAATTGAAATAGCAAAATCTCTCATTTCAGTCGATCTTGCGAGCAGTTTAGATTTCATACAGAATAGCTTTTTTCACTTGAGGCATTCAGAAGTCAACATGATTAACTCCTTTTCCAAAGATTTTGAGATATTCAAGGTTAAAGTTGAATACACACAATTGATTCTGTGTTGTAGTCAAGAAGAATATTGCATTCTGTGGGCTTTTTACTGAAATATGGAGTTAATCACTTTGACCACTGAAAATATGGTCAATTTAATACATTGCCAACTTAGAAACTCTGAAATAACCAAAAGTGGAGTTAATCATGTTGACTTCTGAATGCCTCACTTATCGAAAACCATAACTTTGTTCTGATTTACACATGCCAAAGGCTATAAAAATAGTGGAAGAAGTATCTATCGAAGTTAAGGAAACCAAAGCCGGAGAAGTTACGAAAAAAGTGAACGAGAATCTTCAGAATTTGTTAGCAAAAAATCATGGTTTGTCAATCATGTGTGGTGAGCGAGATGTGTTGCTGTAAAAACGAACAGTCCTCCAGATCAAACAGTGAAAGAAATATATCAGACACTGATATTGATATTCCTGATATAATATATTATTCGTATGCACCTATTAGTCTTGCGATGTCGAAAGGAGTTTTTCACGATATAATTTTTGTTTAAGTGAGAGACGCGGAACGTTCACTTTCGACAATCTCCGCATATGTCCACTGCAATGCGCAGACTACGTTGTATTTACTTTACACGTAAGTACAATGCAGTATTTTATAAGAGTACAAATTCACAGCCGTCATGTACACCACAGTGCACGCATTCTTTTGATACAACTGTACGGACATTGCAGATAAGCGCCAGTTGTGTACTTCTGGAGGCACCGTTTCTGTTTCAACATAAACAGACTATAGTAAATAGTAAGTAAACTTTTAAGAACAGTCACTCTGCTCCGTCCTTTGATTTTATTTTTATTTTATTGGGTTATTTCACGACCCTGTATCAACATCTAGGTTGTTTAGCGTCTGAATGAAATGAAAGGTGGTAATGCCAGTGAAATGAGTCGGGGGTCCAGCACCGAAAGTTGCCCAGCATTTGCCCGAATTAGATTGAGGGAAATCCCCGGCAAAAACCTCAACCAGGTAACTTGTCCCGACCGGGATTCGAACCTGGGCCACCTGGTCAGACGCGCTGATTTTTACTCCACAGGTGTAGACTCCTTTGATGATCATGATGATGAAGAAGTAAGGCAGGTAGAGATGTTTGGGAATGCTTCTTGTTGTGCAGTTTGTGCAGTGGCATATTTTTTTTTTATTTTAGTAGGTTATTTTACGAAGCTTTATCAACATCTTAGGTTATTTAGCGTCTGAATGAGATTAAGGTGATAATGCCGGTGAAATGAGTCCGGGGTCCAACACCGAAAGTTACCCAGCATTTGCTCATATTGGGTTGAGGGAGAACCCCGGAAAAACCTCAACCAGGTAACTTGCCCCGACCGGGAATCGAACCTGGGCCACCTGGTTTCGCGGCTAGACGTGCTTACCGACAGTGGCATAATGGAACAAAAGCATAGTGTGGTTATTTTGGTTTCCCACACCCACACTGCATATGCAAGAAATTTTCTACCAAACAGTACAATTAAGAGAAAAAATTATGTGCTGAGAAACAATTTAGAATATTATTGTTTTTACAAAATATGCTAATTTGGCCCGTTATGCCATAAAATACTGAAAATATGCTACATTACATGCTCAATAGTCGATTATGTACAGGAACGTCTGAAATCTATACAATTAATTTTAAATATTCGTCATTACAGTCATTCAATGCAGGTAGGCCTTTACAATGGTTTTCTACGACTTGTAAATGGACAGTAAAAATATACAGTTGCATAAGAATCCTCACCCTATTAATATGCCATTCACAGAAATCCTATGAATGCAATGGCACATGCTTAACGATCAAGTTTATTTTGTTTCTCGCAGAGTTCGAAGAAATCTGCAGGGCATTGCCACCTATCCTACCGCTCCAGTCAGAAACGGACTCCGATATCAGTTCCGGTATCTTCGATGCTGTCTCCGATGGCAGCTTCGCAGCCTGCACTGGTGCCACTGGCGATGTCGGATTTGAAGCCTTCTCCAGTGCAAACCTCCATACCAGTTTACATGACAGCTCCCATGCCAGATCCGATGTGAGAGCCGATGTGAACTCTCATGCCACATCTCAAACTAGCTCCCATACTAGATCCGATGCCATGCCCCATGCCACATCTCATATTAGCTCCCAGGCGATATCCGAAGCCAGATTCCATGCCACATCTCATATCTGCTCCCATGGGAAATCCGAACCCAGCTCCGATGACAGATTCCATGCCACCTCTCACACCAGGTCCAAGCCTATCTCCAATGGCAGATCCGATCCCAGCTTCCATCCCACCCCTCATGCCAGCGCCCATGATAGGTCCGATGTCAATTTCAATGCGAGATCCAATGCCATCTCCCATACCACATCTTATATCAGTTCCCACGGGAGATCCGAACCCTGCTCCCATGATAGATTCGATGCCACCTCTCATACCAGCTCTGATTCCATCTCCTACGGCAGATCCGATCCCAGCTCCCATGCCACCTTTAATGCCAGCTCCCTTGCTAGATCTGATGCCAGATTCCATGCCACCTCTCACACCAGCTTCAAGTCCATCTCCAATGTCGGATTCTATCCCACCTTCCATCCCCCCCGTCATGCCAGCGCCCATGCTAGGTCCGATGTCAATTTCCATGCGAGGTCCAATGGCATCTCCCATGCCACATCTCATTTAAGCTCCCACGGGAGATTCGAACCCAGCTCCCGTGATAGATCCGATGCCAACTCTCATACCAATTCCGATTCCATCTCCTATGGCAGATCCGATCCTAGCTACCATGCCACGTCTCCTGCCAGCTCCCTTGCTAAATCCGATGTCAGTTTTCATACCAGATCCAATGCCATCTCCCATGCCACATATCATATCAGTTCCCACGCGAGATCCGAACCCTGCTCCCATGATAGATCCGATGCCACCTCTCATACCAGCTCCGATCCCATCTCCTATGGCAGATCCGATCCCAGCTCCCATGCCACCTCTAATGCCAGCTCCCTTGCTAGATCTGATGCCAGATTCCATGCCTCCTCTCACACCAGGTTCAAGCCCATCTCCAATGTCGGATTCTATCCCACCTTCCATCCCCCCCGTCATGCCAGCGCCCATGCTAGGTCCGAAGTCAGTTTCCATGCGAGATCCAATGCCATCACCCATGCCACATCTCATATCAGCTCCCACGGGAGATCCGAACTCGACTCCCATGATAGATCCGATGCCACCTCTCATACCAGCTCCGACCCCATCTCCTATGGCAGATCCGATCCCAGCTCCCATACCACCGCTCCTGCCAGCTCCCTTGAAAGATCTGATGTCATTTCCCATACCAGATCCAATGCCATCTCCCATGCCACATCTCATACCAACTCCGATCCCACCTCCAATGGCAGATCTGATCCCAACTCCCATGCCACCTCTCATACCAACTCCGATCTCACCTCCAATGGCAGGTCCGATCCCACTTCCCATGCCATCTCCCATTCCACATCTCATATCAGCTCCCACGGGAAATCCGAACCCAGCTCCAATGATAGATCCGATGCCAGATTCCGTTCCACCTCTCACATCAGGTCCGAGCCTATCTCCAATGGCAGATCCGATCCCAGCTTCCATCCCACCTCTCATGCCAGCGCCCATGCTAGGTCGGATGTCACTTTCCATACCATTTCCAATGCCATCTCCCATGTCACATCTCATATCAGCTCCCACGGGAAATCCGAACCCAGCTTCGATGATAGACCCGATGCCAGATTCCATGTCACCTCTCACACGAGGTCCAAGCCCATCTCCAATGGCAGATCCGATCCCATCTCCCATTCCACTTCCCATACCAACTCCGGTCCCACATCCAATGGCAGATCTGATCCCAGCTCCCATGCCACCTCTCATACCAACATCGATCCCACCTCCAATGGCAGATCCGATCCCAGCTCCCATGCCACCTCTCATACCAACTCCGATCCCATCTCCAATGTCAGGGCGGATCCCATTTCCCATGCCATCTCCCATTCCACATCTCATATCAGCTCCCACGGGAAATTAAAACCCAGATCCGATGATAGATCCGATGCCAGATTCCATGACACCTCTCCTGCCAGCTCCCTTGCTAGATCCGATGTTAGCTGCCATATAAACTCTCATACGAGCTCCCATGCTAGCTCTCATGACAGATTTGATCCCACGTTCTTGGCAGCTTCCATGCAAACTGTCACACCACACCCCATGCCAGATTACATGTTAGCTCCCATGCCACTTCTCACACAAGGTCCCATGCCAGATCCCATGCAAGGTCCCATGCTAGATTCGATGTCAGATCCCAGGAAAGATCCCATACTAGATCCCATGCAAAAGTCCGTGCCTGTTCCCATGCCACTACCATCATTGGAGCACATAGCAACAGAAACAAGAGGTAAGAGAAGAAAGAAGCGTGGCTTCTTGTCATGTTTTAGATTCTTATTGCGTCTTTTTAGGCGTAAGTAGTTATAAAATTTTTTGTCTAAGAGCCATTTTTAGATAGATCGCCCTTAGTGTGTTTCTGTTTCCCTCATCTTGTTCACAGTTAACCCTTTCCAGCCCAAATTAAATTGAAAATTAAAAAAAAAATATATTTTGACATGAAGGAGAAACGCTGGCCGATAGTGTTTTGTTTCGGGTTTTCAGGGATGCCAGCTATTTTAAATAATAACTAAGAATATGGCTATGATAAGATATGGAGTCATTTGGCATTTTACATGCATTCTCAGAGCAGGTAAAGTGTATGATGCCATATGAAATCATTGGGCCGGAAAAGGTTAAGCAATTCTGTTACAGTATTGGTACATTATGTACATTCCTTAATGTTATCAACCATTAAAACTTTCATTTTGTTTGGCGGCCTTTTTCTTTTTGCACTAAAATAATGTCTGAATCTCACGCTCCATCCCTTGGTTCCAATAAATGCGGTGACAATTTTATTAAGCACGTGTGGTCGCGTAGAATTCCTCATTTAAATCTTTTAATTTCAATTTTTTATAAATGTTGAAAGGGTAAGGTAATAAAATATCAGAAATCATAATGTGGTACAAAACCAGTACTTTTTACAAGGAAAAATGCTTGCTAAAATAATCTTTGAAATGTTAAAATTTCATCACACAACATTTAATGCACATTTATAGCCCTTTTAGCTGTCATTTTTAAAGCTCTGGTGCACAGGGTTTTTAAATGACAATAAAGTTGGATCGCATTTTCTGGTAACTTTAATTTTTTTGCTTTATTCTCACAGAAGAGTTAATATCTTTATAACTTCGGAAATATTAATGCTACAAGCATGATATTTGGAGCACAGATTCTTAGGCGATCAGGAAACTTTTCTGTATAACAGAGATTTGTTATTTTGTTGCATTTGAAAAATATCCTCCCATGTTTCTATAAAAGTATCTCTAAAATTGATTCTTAAGATGTATTCTATAAAAGTATCTCTAAAACTGATTAAGATGTATTCTTTATTTTAACATTATGAAAGCGAATATCAAAATAATGCTACAGACATTTTAAACAGTGTGTTTTTAGGAGTAAAGTAACTAAGAGCTTCTGAATTCATCTTAAAAATGGCTGAGATACTGTATATATTTTCATTTTTTATTTTATTGCTTCCTCATATTTTGAGGTTGGTCGTAGACAAGGCATACCAGATAATAATGAATTTATGTAATGCATTAAATACAGTGTTCAATTAAAGAAAATACAAGTTTACAACAGTGAAAATCCTGAAAAGCTCAATAATTAAGGTGGATAATAGAAAGTTTTTTTTTTTTTTAACTTGTAGGGAACCCCTGATAGTGGCAATAGTTATTTCTTTTAAGATAGATGTTGGCAGGAGAAGAGATTTCCAAAATGTTGCTAGAAAGCCTGGAATTGTTCCTCTAGCACCAACGAGTAGACCAAGTACCTCCATATCGTCGAGTTCGTATTTTTCTTTATAATATGAAATGATGCGTGTGTATAAATGCTCTGCTTTTCTTGATGAACTTCTAAAGGCTGGGACTGATGGCTTTCAAATCTGATGGTTGAGTCAATAATGTAACCTTCACTTTTGTTTTTAAAGGCAATTGCAATGATTCTTCTGCGGCTTCTATTTTCTGCTAGGCCGTGGACTTCTTTCGAAAACCTTGAAGTCATTATCTCTTAGTGCTCCAGCTATAATGGAGCAAATGTTATGAGAACGCGTATTCCTTAATAAATCACTGTGAGAGCAGGATCCCTAAACACGCGCAAGGGTTTCTACCTCTGCGGCAGTGCCTACAAAGATAATCGGTTTGAGATCGTCCCAGTACAGATCTAACTGCAGAAACAATTTTCTGTCATCTTGATAGTCTCTCGCCATTTACTGCTTGACAAGCCACGATGGTCTCACATTCATGACTTAGTGGGTGTATTCTCCTTGTATAGACATACGCCTTTCCCTTTAGGTCTATGCTGCAAATTACTCTACTCTTGGAGGGCCCTTGTTCTTAGCTTCGTTATCACTTTCCTTGCATCGATAATATGGAAGTGAGAATTTTAAGATCATCGTGATTGTAGTGATAGAGATATTTATTTTTCCAGGTTTTTTGTGGCGTATATATAATCATTACTTGAGACGGTTAACACTTTACATACGAGGCGTTTAGTTGCAAAATCAGATACATCACTAAAACATAATTTTCAGTATGAAGGAAAAGTGTTTGCAAGGAACCAAGGATTTACAACCAATACTATTCTTTCATCATACAAATCCATGTGATGTATCTGGTTTTGGAGCATAATAGTGCTATAGCAGTTGTAGAATTATATGAAGTTATAAAATACAGTATGTATCAAAAGGTCAAGTCAATCCTTAAGGAGGTGATTCAGGACCTTATTTGCATAAAAAAATCCTAATATACTTTTTTCAATATTCATCCCCGTTTCCGAGTTACACGAATATCATGTACCGTATCTAATCTCCATTTGATTCCACACCTAATTGACCTGTCTGCTTGAGAGAAGGTAGGCTAATTGTTAGTTGTCTAGAGTAGATGCTCAAAATTTCCCTCTCTCGCACGAACACATGCTTCAGCACGCCGTCTGACCTCTCGCTGCACATTATCCTTTCCATGCTGGTGTATCTCCATTGCAGCCGTGTTAATCTTTGCAACGAGCTCTTCCCTGCTTACTATCTCCGTTTAGTACACTTTCTCCTTCATGCAACCCCAGAGAAAGAAGTCCAATAGTGTTAGGTCTGGGGACCGGGCTGGTCAGACAACTATGGTATCAACTAAACTGTGCTCCAGCATATTTTAGACTTCCAGTACGCCAATGGTTAGTTCACCATTTTCCAGGTAGATGGATTGGAAGGAGTGGTCCAATTGCGTGGCCAATTCGGTCCCCAGACCTAACACCATTGAACTTCTTTCTCTGGGCCTGCATGAAGGAGAAAGAGTACCAAACTGAGATAGTAAGTAGGGAAGAGCTCGTTGCAAAGATTAACACGGATGCAATGGAGATACACCAGCCCGGATTGGATAATGGGCAGCGAGAGTTCAGACGGCGTGCTGTCGTGCGAGAATGGGATATTTGGAGCATCTGCTCTAGACAACTGACAATTAGCCTACCTTCTCTCAATCAGACAGGTTCATTAGGTGTGGAATCAAATGGGGATAGATACGGTACATGATATTCGTGTAACTCGGAAACGGGGATGAATATTGAAAAAGTGTATTAGGATTTTTTGTTGCAAGTAAGGTCCTGAATCACCTCCTTAAGGACTGACCTGATCTCTTGATATACCCTGTATAACATTAACTCATTAAAAAAAAAAGTGATGTATCTGATTTTGCAACTACACGCTTCATATTTTAATATGTTGGAGATACGCTTCCCATTTAGCACAGAAGAGTCCCAAACTTTTATTCTTTCTTTCCGCATACACCATTCCATTAGGAATGTCTGCAGGTATCTGAATTATTTCTTTAAGGGCACTTCTTATCAAAATATCAGTATCAGTTAAGAATTTTTTAGGAATTTTTTGTAGCTTGGTGGTTTGGAATGGATAAGTTAGTCCAGGACAAATGACGGTATTAATTACAATGAATTTTTGGTCTGTCTGTAATAATGGAGAAGAAGCAAGTTTTTCTATTTTATTTTGCAGTCCTTGAACTGGTTTAAAAGTAATTTCATTGGAAAAATTTACACCCAAGTAACAAATTGCTTCTCCATGTAGCAAAGTTGTAATTTCAATATTCCGAAATACAAAAGGGTCTTCATTCAATTTCCTCTGCTCAATATAAATTGCTGTGGATTTGTTCGGATTTATAGAAAATCCTATTTGCTGGAATCTTTTTGTGATGATTTTTTAGAGTTCCAGAGCTAACTTTTGATTATTCTCTATTAAAACCAGATAGTCAACAAATCCAATTATTGTTAAAGGCGCCAGATTGGGTACCAGAGAAAACATGTAGTGAGAAGTTATTGCATCTTCAGTTAGTTCATCTAAAATATGATCTGTTGACAAATTATACAGAATAGGTGAAAGGGGCGAGTCTTGCATAACAGTTCTTCTGATATATAAATCAGCAGTTTTCTCACTGCTTGTTTCTATTCGAGTAAGTTATCAGTCTGTAGATTTATTATTAATTCCGTCAGTTTTTTTTTAGGAATTCCTGCTGTTTTTAAAGTTTCACCTAGATGATTATGTCCAATGCTGTCAAAAGCTTTTCTGACATCTAGGAATATTACAGTAACATCTGATTTCTGTATTCTAGCAGACTGTAATGCTGAGACAAGGGTAGAAGTATTTATGTTTGCAATTGCAGATGATGTAAATCCCTGTTGCTGAGGATTAAAGGTTACGTATTCTCTAAGGAGTTATCCAAAACCCTTTCGATTCCCTCCGAAAAACAGAATAGATCGTAATAGATCACCAATTAGCAATGTCATCTCTAGCATCACCCTTGAATATAAGTACTGCTCTTAATTTCTTAAGACATACTATTATTATCTGAAGCGATATCACTCTTTATGGTGCATACAATGACATGTTCTGAACCCGGTGAAGTGTCAACTGCAATTTTTTGTGTGGCCTGTTGTACTTCTTGCTTAGTAACAATGGGATTAAAGATATCATTTTCAACAGCTGATTTAACTTCCCATGTTGCAGTGGAATAATGGTCTCTTTCTAAATTGTTCAGTTGCCCTAGAAGGTCGTCAAAATATCTAAAAATTTTCTGCGAATGTATCTGACATCTGTCACTCTTATCGTTAAGAACTGTTCTAATAGCTTTTCTACGCTGATTATAAAATTGGTATTTCGTTAGTTGATGAAAGTATTTACCTCTCCTTTTCTCTCTATTTCTTTTAGTTTCTCTTTGAGGATTTGAATTATGTGCATATGATCTCTCTGTACTAACGTTAATTTTCCTTTGACGTGCCTCAAAATTTTTCGTTGGATGTTTAGATGCAGACAGAAAATCAATGGCTTTAAATTAATTATATTGGGTTAATGTTCGGTTCAAATTTATCACTTTTACACAATGAATTATACCATTGAATGTAAATACATTGTATTTTATTATATGACGAGCGCTTTCGCCTTATGGCATCACCAGGTTTCATGATCATAACAGAAATACATTATAAAGCATCTGGTTAACAACATATAATATGCATGAATTATAACATTGTGATGAAGACTAGAAATACCGGTGATTTGCTTAGGATCATGTCAGAATGCGAATATAATTTATGAGGCAGTGCATATTATTGTTCAATATGGAAGAACCAGAAATGTACAATATTATGCACATTAGACATGTCTTATATGTATCTGACATCTGTCACTCTTATCGTTAGGAACTGTTCTAATAGCTTTTCTACGCTGATTATAAAATTGGTATTTCGTTAGTTGATAAAAGTATTTATCTCTCCTTTTCTCTATATTTCTTTTAGTTGCTTTTTGAGGATTTCAATTATGTGCATATGATCTCTCTGTAGTAACGTTAATTTTCCTTTGACGTGCCTCAAATTTTTTCACTGGATGTTTAGATGCAGGTAGAAAATCAATGGCTTTAAATTGATTATATTGGGTTACTGTTCAGTTAAAACTTATCACTTTTACACAATGAATTATATTATTGTATGTAAATATATTTTATTTTATTATATGACGAGCGCTTTCGCCTTACAGCATCACCAGGTTTCATGATCATAACAGAAACACATTATAAAGCATCTGGTTAACAACATATAATATGCATGAATTACAACATTGTGATGAAGACTAGAATTACCGGTGATTTGCTTAGGAGCATGTCAGAATGCATATGTAATTTATGAGGCATTTGCATATTATTGTTCAATATGGAAGAACCAGAAATATACAATATTATGCACATTATATATGTCTTATATGCCAGGTAAAATAATTAAAATACAATGATAGTTGTAGGTGGATATTGGATAGTGGTAAGTTTAGACTGAACAGTAACCCAATACAATTAATTTATTAGTAACTTATCTGAAAAAAGTCTGTCAATGACTTTAGCTAAGAAAAGCTACAAACTCGTCTACTAATGAGAAAAACATATTAACATCGATATCATTATTTAATTTACTTCTCTACATTACCATTTGCTTATATTCTGAATTTTGTTGTGGACTATTATTGTTAGACTTAACTCCATTACTGGCTTCCTGTTCAAGGGGTAACAATAAAGTCACTTGTGATTTAGAAATAACAGAATTATTAGATGGGTCATTTATCTGTCTGTTCACTAACCATGTACGATGTAGCTCTGGATGCACTTTTGTGACATGAATATTAACACCTTTAGCGAATTTGAATAATTTTCCACAGTGAATGCACGCAGTCTGAGAATGAGAGTCACAGTTATTAAGGGGAGAGACGGTATTTGTTAAAACATTTTCTCTATTTGGTGTAAAATATTGTTTTTTGGATGTAGAGAGCTCATGGCTACAGAAACTCAACCAAATATAAATATTTTGAAAAAAAAAAAATATATTTTGGGACTCAGATTGGAAAAAAAAATGTACTCAATGTAGGATTTTACTAAAACCGATAATTCTAAGCCATTTTTTAAGATAAATTCAACAGTTTTTTTTCCATTTCACTTGTAAAAGCATGCTGTACAAACTGTCTGTCACAGAATGTTGATATTAGTCTTTACATTTGTAAAATAAACAATTAAAATTGAATAACCCTTTTTTGATTTCCTTTTTTGCAAACAGACAGACATATTTTTGAAATGAAAACAATTACCAAAATTCTGTTACAGAAAAAAGTTTCCTAATAGTCTAGGGAATATGTGTTCTATTTTATGCACGTATCTTTAATAGTTTAGAAATTATATCCATTTTTGTCTGGCAATGTAGCAAAAAAAATGAAGTTGGCGGAAACAACAATCAAAGGGGGCATGTGATTTAAAAATCCAGAGTGCAGGAAGTTTAAAAATGGCATCTCAACATCCAATAAGGGCAAAAATACCCACAAAATTTATGCAATGTATTCCACACATATAACAGAGTATTTTAAAGATTTTTTTTTTATTTATTCATTTTTACAAAAAATACGATCTCCTCCCCTTAAATTAATCATTACAAATACTGATTCAACGATGTCAATATCATTTTCTGAGTACTGTTGTTTATCCGTAACTAGGGACGTATCAGAAGACATCACAAAAAACTTGAATTACACACAAAATTCATAATGCACATCCGAATATTCACAGAAAATATTGAAACAGTTATCGTCAATTATAATACAAAAAATGAAGTATCTACCGCGAAATCAGGTGGCCTGGGTTCGAATCCCGGTCGGGACAAGTTACGTGGTTGAGGTTTTTCCGGGGTTTTCCCTCAACCCAATATGAGGAAATGCTGAGTAATTATCGGTGCTGGACCCCGAACTCATTTCACCGACATTATGACCTTCATCTCATTCAGACGCTAAGTAACCTAAGATGTTGATACAGCGTCGTAAAATAAACTACTAAAAAATAAAACAAAATAAATCGCTGATACCTATAGATTTCTTGTAGGCCTAATAAACAACAGAACAAACAACCGTTTGATAAGTCATAGCTCCCTCAAACTCTCGAATTTCTGTGGTGAACTGAAGTGCCCTGATACTTTTTTCCAAGATTTCTGACCCATTTCTTTTACTAATCTTAAATTTAAATTGTTGCAGCAACTATATTTCTTACTTACATACTTACAAATGGCTTTTAAGGAACCAGCAGGTTCATTGCCGCCCTCACATAAGCACCCCATCAGTCCCTATCCTGTACAAGATTACTCCAGTCTCTATCATCATGTCCCACCTCCCTCAAATCCATTTTAATATTAATCTCCCATCTACATCTCGTCCTCGTCAAATGTCTTTTTTCCTCCCGTCTCCCAACTAACACTGTATGCATTTCTGGATTCGCCCATATGTGCTACTTGCCCTGCCTATCCAAAACGTCTGGATTTAATGTTCCTAATTATGTCAGGTGAAGAATACAATGCGTGCAGTTCTGTGTTGTTTAACTTTCTCCATTCTCCTGTAACTTCATCCCTCTTATCCCCAAACATTTTGCTAAGAACAGTATTCTCAAACAGCTTCAATCTCTGTTTTTTCCTCAAAGTGAGAGTCCAAACAAAAAATTAAAAATGACCGTCAAATAGGAAAAAGTTCAAATTATACAATCCATACCCTTAAGAATAAGGTTTACATGTATCTTAAATAGTATAAGCAGGTCACTGACAGATTGTGTATCTGTGTATGCCTTGTGTAGGGATGGGGAAAGGGTGTGTATCGGTTTATGTGTAGGTCATAAAGAAATGCCGTTCCATTTAGTGAATTAAATTATTAAATATTCAGGCCAGTATAACTGATTCTGTGACAATAGGGCTGTGATTTCGTTCCAGAGGGGGGGGGGGAGATGAGAGTCACCACTCAAAAGTAGAAATTAAAAAAATATATATATATATATATATATATTATTAAACACACACTTGGTTGTGCAAACTTTTCGGATATCAAAGCGCACTTAAACGTTAATATGAGTATAGGAAAATGTATTATTTTAATAACAATTATTTTATATTTATTTTCGAGAATTGAAAAGGGTCAACTATCTGATTATGGCTCCTAAGTCGTTTCATTGTAAAAACTAATAGAAAGCAACAAGAATTTACAGTAGCAGCAGCAGTGATGGTAGTGGCAGTACTCCTCTATCTTCCCTCTACTGCAGCAATACTTGTATACATTGCTCTTGTTTAAAACATTCTCGGCTACAATCTAACTAATCCTCCTCTACTATTTATTGCTACATTTCATTACTATTGTCTCTAATTTTCTGTCTATATTCAAGCTTTTATATCTCTGACTAATATTCACTACCGTCAACTGGGGTTACTTTACGCACTTTTTTTGCTTATTCGTTAAAATAATTGAAGATTATAAAGTTAGATACACAAATTAATTTTTATGTGAATGTTCCTGGTTAATTTGAGTAAATTTGAAAATCTAGTGGTTGTACATATGCATTATGACACACTTGTAAATAAATAATCACGTGTGTAAAGATGCCCCGTTTACAGGGTTACTTTACACACATATTTACTTTGCCTTATAATCGAGTATTCTGTCCCATATGGTCCATCATTGCACTGTTTTAAGTACTGGGATTGGAAAGGTAAAACATTTCTGAACATGACGTGTTTCGCAATTTATTAGCCCACTACAGTTAGCACAGTGGGAACAAAATGTATAGGTAAATTCCTGAAAATGAAATATTTTATATAAAAGTAAAGAAATGTAATAACAGTACAATAAATGGTTATATGCGGTTCATGAATGCGCTGCTACATTGTGATTTTCCTGGGAAGGTGCTGTAGGAAGCCTTTCAGAACCTGGTGACGGTCCAACGGTTGAGGGATAGCGTCATGCTAACCACATGACTATACTGCTACCTACTAGATGCAGTAACCGATCCAACTGGCATTGATCCTTCAGAGCTGACGTGCCACGGATTATGTAAAATAATAATAATGATAATAGTAATGATAATAATAATCTACAAGTAACAACCTTGTCTGTTTTGAAAGTCATTTATTTTCCCCTATCATTGACGGGAATCGATCCTACTACCATTAATAGTGACATTATATATCATATTAAAAAGAATTTTTATTTTTAATAAGTGTCCATAAACACTTCACATCTGTGTAAAGTTGCCCCGTTCAGAGGTACATTAAGTTATTATCATTCTTGTTTTCCCTCTCGCAGGATAGCACATGTAACGAAAAACTGGTCAGGCAGTCCGAAAGCTTCATAATTTCATACAATACTATTCAACATTGAATGTGTGAACTGAACTGTTCAGTGCAACACAAAGTTTTTACACATAAAAAAAAGAGTAAAAATACTTGCCTCGTGAAATTCACCAGCAACAATGGTGTATAACAGCTTTAATAATGGCACACACTTCTGACTACTACACACATGTGCTGTTGTCACACAGAATCAGTTCCACGGAGTTGCTACACATTGTCTGTAATTTGCTGCCATCTAAACATTTTTTCTAGAAATGTGTAAAGTTACCCCCCTTGTGTAAAGTATACCCGGTTGACGGTAATTATCTATATTCCACTTTTTCATTCACATTGCAATATTACATTATTTGCTCTACTTTTTACTGACCTTTTCTCATTATTTTACTCTTGCATTTATTAAGTGTTCAGTATTCAATACTCCAATGTTTCTATAATATGATATGGTATGGTATGGTATAGTATGGTATGGTAAGGTATGGTATGGTATGGTAAGGTATGGTATTATATGATGATACGATATGGCATGGCATGGTATGGTATGTTATGTGGGTTAGGGTAAGGTACAGTACAATATGATAATTGTATTTATTGATTGATTTCTTTATTTATTGATTTGTTTGTTTGTTTGTTTCATTGTTTGTTTGATAATTAGTTTACTAGCATATCAGTTTATTAATTAATTTATTCGTTTATTAATTTATTTATTAATTTATACATTTATTTATTAATTTATTAATTACTAATTAGATAATTAAAGTATTTACTTATTTATCTACTTATTTATTTATTTAACAATTTACTAATTTATTAACTAATTTATTAATTTAATTATTAATTAATTAATTAATATATTTAATTATTTATTAACTTATTAATCACTTTTATAATTTATTAATTTAATTAATTAATATATTTATTTATTTTATATTTATTTCCTTACTTATTTATTTATTTCTTAATATTAATTTATTACTTTATTTATTTATTTCTTAATTTAATCATTTATTAATTTATATAATTATTAATTAATTAAGTTACTAATTTTATATTTATTTGCTTATTACTTATTTATTTATTTCATTATTTATTTACATATTTATTTATGTATATATATTTATGTATTTAATTAATTCGTTTGTTTTTTATCTATTTATTTATTTATTTATTTGTTAATTTCTTCACTTATTAATTTATTCATTAATTTATTTACTAATTTATTTATTTATTTATATATATTAAAGTTAATATTTATATATTTATTTACTTATTAATAATAATAATAGAATAAATGCGCACAAGTCGTGCATAAGGTAGTTAAGCTACATAAGATACAGATTGAACTTAGCACTCTGTTGCTCACATTGTTTGTGCTCAATGTTCTACCGAGGATTTCCCTCTAACTGTTCACCTTGTTCATTATTCACAGAATTCTACCAGGGATTTCATTCGTTTTTTGCATTTGGTTACGTGGTATCGGTCACATGGTTGCTCGAGCAGTTCACACACACAGTTGTTCCCAGGTTCGTGGAAGCACTTAGTCTTGCATATTTTGTGGTGGTATCCATGCACCGCTATTGAGTTCACTAGGTGTCGGAGATCTTGATTTGCTTCGGTCCAGGATCTGTTTGTCATGGCTTCTGTTGTATAAAAATCCAACCATATGTCCCTTCTCTTTTTCTCCCTTTCGTGTAGAAGTTTCTTTGAGTTGTCGGTAGATGGGAGCCTCATACGTAGGTCTTCTATGAAGAAGGGTTCCCTGGCGAGTTCGTATGCTAGCCTCGACTTTGTGTATTTGGAGGTACCCAAGGTGGCTTTCAGAAATCGTGACTTCACTGCTTGCAGAGTCATTAAGTCTTTTAGGCTCAGCTTTTCCCAGATGAGGTCTATTCCGTAGGTTGCGATGGGAACTATTTTTGCGTTGAACAAGGCCATGGCGGTTTTGAGTGATATTCTGGATATCGCCTGGATGTCAAACATGGCTTTTGTGGCTGCTGCTGCTCGGGATTTTATGTGTATTCTAAATGACCTGGCGGTGGTTTGCAGAGTTAGAACCAGGTATTTGAAGCTGTTAACTGTCCTGAGAGGTTCTGATCCTATGTAGATTCTGTCCTCCTTAGCTTCTCGGCCTCCGTTGCGGAATGTCATCTGTACCGTTTTCTCCATGTTAATTTCCATTTTGTTTTCCCATGCCCACTTCTCAAGTTGGTTGGTTGCTCTTTGCAGGGTGTGTGTGGAGTTCGATCCGATGACCATGTCATCTGCGTATATGTAGACTTTGACTTCCTCCGTCTCTTGTTTAATCATCTGAACAACATCCTATGTGGCAATGTTAAAGAGTAGGGGGCTTAATGGGTCCCCCTGCAATACGCCGTTGGTTTGCCTTATTGTTTTCGATGTGGTTACGTCGTCTGTGATCTGGATGACGTTGGCTGTCAGCATATTATGGATCAGCACTGTGAGTTTATCTTTTCCTTTTATTTGTTCCAGCTTCGATACTAGAAGGCGTCTGTTTAATTCATCAAAGGCCTTCGTATAATCTACGAAGACTGCGTGGAATTTTCTTCAGGGGTGTCTTAGTGTCATCTAGCAGGTTCTTGATGGCATGTAGTGTGCTCCGGCCTTTTCGGAATCCGAATTGCTCTTCCGGTATCTTGTGTTCTACTTCCTTGGAGATGCGTTTTGTGATTATGCTTGTGAGTATTTTCAGTATGCTTTTCTCCAGGGCGATGCCTCTGTAGGAATTCGGGTCCATTTGGTCGCCTCTCCCTTTGAATAACATTTTTATTGTCGAGAGCCTCCATATATCTGGTATGTTGCCCTTTTTTAGGCATAGATTTAACATGTCTGTGATTGCTTGTGGTATTAGGTTTGAGTCTTTGATATGCTCGTTACATATCCGATCTGGGTCTGGAGTCTTTTTCTTTTTCAGAGACATTATTGTCTCGTGCACCTCTTCCATCGTGAAGGGGTTCGTTCCGCTAGGTGTATCCCCGCAGTGATCGGTTCATATGCTGAGGTGGTTTTTCTATGTTGAGAATGCTGCTAAAGTGTTCTTCCCAGATTCTTATGTCCATTTTTCCGCTGCTCTGAGCTCTTCGCGGCCTCAATGCTATGTACGGGTCCTTTTTGGCTTCCTCCACCATCTTAGTTTCTTCCTGTTCCATGTACTTGCGTTTGGCCTTCACGAGGTCTTTGTATTCTTTCCTGTTTTGGCTGTAGTATCTGAGGTCTTCTGGGCTTCTACTGGATCTTGCCGTATGCAGCACCTGGAGGGTGGTTCTTTTTCCATAGCATTCTTTGTCGAACCATTTCTGTGCTCTTCTTTCGGGGTTGTATACCATAGCAGACTGAATGGTTTTTTCCAGTGTGATGGCAGCCAATTCAATATCGTTTTCTTTTATGTGGTTTTCAAATTCTCTCCATTCACTTGTCTTCTGGCTTAGTAGTTGGTTATTTAGCTGTCGTGAGGTTTTGGTAGCTGGGATTTTTACTCTGTTCTCCACTTTTGGGATGCGGAAGTTGGCTACGACCGGGCAGTGTTTCTTTAGGGGTGTTTCATCTGCTGTGTAACAAACTTTGTAATTATTGAGCGAGATGTTGGGTCCTTTGAAGAAGATTAGGTCTATGGTGCTACATCCGGAGTGTGCGAAGTATGTTCGTTCGTCTGCTTTGTTGGCAAGGGTGAAACCTTCTTCCGTCATCATGTCTAGCAGTTCGTTTGCTCTGTGACTGGCGACGTCTAGTCTGCAGTTCAGGTCCCTGGCTATGATGATGTTTTGCCCTGGCGCAACGTGCCTTAAGGCGGTCAAGATGGTTTCTATTATGTCTTCTATTGGGGTTAGTGGCTCTGTGTATATGGCTATTACGGAGAGGTTTTCGAAATTCATCACTAGTGTGTCTTGATCCTGATGCGTGTTTAGTAATTTTCCCATTTGAGGTTTGAAGAAACAGGAGGTTCCTCGCTTTGGCCGTCGTCTTGGACCTTGCGTTGCAGGTATGTGTTGTGAGTAGAATCCGTTTATTTCTAATGTTTTAGTTGCCAGAGTTTCTACGAGGACTATTATGTCATGTGTGTGCAGAAAGTTATTAGTGTTAGTGCTAGGGCGCTCTTTATCCCTTCTACATTCCACAGAAGTAGACTAAACTGGTAGTCTGGCTCCTGCTCCCTGTGGCCGAAAAAGCCAATAGCGTCTTATGACGACTCCCTCTGGCCACGCCTCCGGTGTGTTGACTTTTGTTAGATCTGTCAGAGGGATCACCACTTTGTATGCCTTAAGTGTGCCTGTTGATTGGAGTTCTTCGCATTCCATTACGTTGGTTACATGTAAATTTGTGAGATGTCTTTTAACTGCTTCCTCGGTTGTATTGTGGTGTAGTTTGCCTATGTATAACCAGGCTCTGCGTTCTGCGGCTTGCAGTTGTCCTGGTTGCGATTGTTGGTTATCATTCTCATTTTCGGGTTTTCTTGTACCCACGGTTGTTGTGGCCTTCATTTTCGCGCTGTTTTCCTTGGGCGTTAAGGGTTTAGTGACTACAGTTGTCCATAGTTCTTTGTCTCTCTGTGGTTGCTCTTGAGGTGTTTGCATCTGAACGATTTTTTTTATCAGCCGTCAGTTTTGGGTTTGTTTTGTTTGTAACTTCTTCTCTTATCACGTTTCAGATATTACTCGTGAAGCTATCCATCATGTTTTTTTAGCATCTGTGTTACGTTTTTAGTGATTTGTGTTCCATTTCGGTGACTGAGTATGCTATGTGGGTCTGTTCTATAGGTGTCGTCTGGTGGGGGAAGTCCTTTTCATCCCCAGTCTCCTGGCTGACGTGATTACGTTGCTGTCCGGTAGGCGTCGGTAGTGACTGGTTTCCGCTGGCAGCTTCCTGCGCAGGGGCCGGCAGATGTCGCTATTTGTCCCTTAGGTCGATTCTCGTCTCCCTCCGTATTTGTTGCTTTATCTATTCCAACCTCATTGTGAGGCCTCTTCTGAGCCTTAGTTCTATCATCTAGGGCGAATTGTAATTCATTAAAACTGTTTCTAATGTCACATCTTTGTGCATGGCTTCCTTTGCTCATTTCTTCATATATCCGCCTTCATCAGCGATATTCTCTAGGTGTATTAGTGCACTTTCGAGACGCGTGTTAGCCCCGTCCGCCATCTTGCACATCCATATTTATTTTATATTTATTGCATTATTTATTTATTAATATTTAATTAATTTAAATATTTATTTCTTAATTTAATAATTTATTAATTTATATACTTCTTAATTAATTAATTCATTAAGTTATTTATTTATTTACTTCTTTAAGTATTTATTTATTTACTAATTAATTACTTAATTTATTTAATTCTTTATTTATTTATTCATTTATGTATATATTTATTTCATTATTTATATATATATGTATATATATTTATTTATTTACTTCTTTATGTATTTATTTATTTACTAATTAATTACTTAATTTATATATATATATATATTTCTTCAAGTATTTAATTAATTGATTAATTTTTTAACTATTTATTTACTGACTTATTTATTTCCTTCTTTATTAAGTTATTCATTTATTTATGAATGAATGAATGAATTGATTAATTATTTAATTAATTTATTTACATAATTGTTTATTTATTTATTATTCATTTTGTTATTTATTTATTTACTTAATTATTTATTTCCTTATTTACTTATTTATTTATTTATTTATTCACTTAATATTTTATTAAATAATTTATATACTAATTTAATTATCTATCTATTTATTAAGTTATTAATTAATTCATTCATTTATTTATTCAATTTATATACTTATTTAATACGTATTTGTTTACTTATATATATATATATATATATTTATTAATTTATTACTTCTTTAATTTAATTATTGATTTCGTAATTAATTAATAAATTTATTTATTTATGTATTTATTCATTTATACTTTATTTACTTACTTCCTTATTTATTTATTTAATTTTTAATATATCAATTAATTAAGTAATTTAATTATCTATTTATTAATTTCTTAATGTATTTATTAGTTTATTACTTTATTAATTTCTTAATGAATTAATTAAAATATTTATTTATTTACATATTTACATATATATATATATTTAATTAATTACTTATTTATATACTTATTTATTTATTTATGTTCTTAATTTATTTATTTACTTCGTTATTTATTTATTTACCAACTTATTTATTTATTATTTATTTATATACTAAATAAATAAAGTGTTTATTTATATATTCATTTATTAAATTAATTCCTTATTTGTTTATTTCTTTTTTTTATTTATTTACATATTTATTTATTTTAATATTTATTTATTTATTAAATATTTAACTAATCTTTATTTATTTACTAAATTAATAGTTTATTTACGTAGTTTATTAATTTATTTATGTGTTATTTATGAATTAATTTCATTATTTATTATTAATTAATTAATTTATATATTTATTATTTACTTATTTACTCATTAATTGATTAATGAATTGATTAATTAGATTTATTTATTTATTATACACTTACTTCCTTATTTATTTATTTATTTATTTATTCACTTGTTAATTTATTAATTTATTTGTTTACTTATTTATTTATTTATATATATTTATGAAGTCATTAATTCATTTATTTATCACTTTATTTATTAATTTATTCATTAATTTATTTTTATATTTACATATTAATAGATATATTTATTTAATATTTATTTATTTACTTATTTATTTGTATACATTTATTTATTTGATCTTTAATTTACTTAATAATTTCGTAATTAATTAATTAATTTTTTTAATTAATTAATAAATTTATTTACTTCCTTATTTATTTATCTATTTATTTACTTCTTAATGAATGAATTTATTTATTTATTTATTTATTTATTTATTTAAAATTTATTACTTTATTAAGTTATTAATTAATTACATAATTAAATAATTAATTTAGTTATTTATTTATATATATACTTATTTACATATTTATATACATATATATTTATTTTGATTTATTTATTTACTCATTTATGTATTTATTTATTTAATTATTTATTTATTTTTTTATTTTATTGTGCTAAAACAGCATGTTCTATTGCATACAATAATTTGCAATACTACATGCTATGATAATTTTATTTATTTATTTATTATTATCAATTATTTGCTTACTATTATCAATTTATTTATTAACTTTTATTAATTAATTAATTTATTTATTTTTTAATTAATTTATTTACTTCCTTATTTATTTATCTACTAACTTATTTATTTGTTTATTTACTAATTTATATACTTATTTATTTATATGTTTATTTATTTATTAAATTAATGCTTTATTTACTTAGTTTTCATTTATTTATTTATTTACTTATTCATTTATATATATGGGTATTTATTTCTTTATTCATTTATTCATTTTTTTTCCTTTATTGTGCTAAAACAGCATGTTCCATTGCATACAAGCTTTGCAATACTCATGCTATGCTTATGTTACATATTTGATAGTTCGAAGTTGATATTTATATAGCAGTACACTATTGCAATATACAGAGTCGGACTATGGGCACAAATAACACTCCAAGCGAATCCTATCTACTTAGCCTCCATTGGTCACTTCGAAATTGTGTGAGGCTATTTATTATAGTGGGAGACTCTCCTCAATTGGAACTATTATCTCACAATGCTCCAGATATTACAATATCACAATGCAAAGATTAATTAATAAGTCCTTACACGCATCGGAAAATATGTGTATCTATTTCAGTCAGGCACTTCTACTGCGTTCCATATCCATATTTATTTTATATTTATTGCCTTATTTATTTATTAATATATTAATTAATTAATTTCTTAATTTAATAATTTATTAATTTATATACTTCTTAATTAATTAATTAAATTATTTATTTACTTTTTTATGTATTTATTTATTTACTAATTAATTACTTAATTTATTTAATTCTTTATTTATTTATTTATTTATTTATTCATTTATGTATATACTTATTTCATTATTTATTTACATATATATATATATTTCTTCAAGTATTTAATTAATTGATTAATTTTTTAACTATTTATTTACTGACTTATTTATTTCTTTCTTTATTAAGTTATTCATTTATTTATTTATGTGTGACTGAATGAATTGATTAATTAATTTATTTATTTATTTACATATTTGTGTATTTATTTATTTATTCATTTTGTTATTTATTTATTTACTTACTTAATTATTTATTTACTTATTATTTATTTATTTATTCGCTTAATAATTTATTAAATAATTTATATACTAATTTATTTATCTATCTATTTATTAAGTTATTAATTAATTAATTCATTTATTTATTTAATTTATATATTTATTTAATAATTATTTATTTACTTCTTTATTTATATGTATTAATTTATTAATTCTTTAATTTAATTATTAATTACGTAATTAATTAATAAATTTATTAATTTATGTATTTATTCATTTTTACTTTATTTATTTACTTCCTTATTTAATTATTTAATTCTTAATATATCAATTAATTAATTAATTAAATTATCTATGTATTAATTTATTAATGTATTTATTAGTTTATTACTTTATTAATTTCTTAATGAATTAATTAAATTATTTTTTATATATTTACATATATATATTTAATTAATTATTTATTTATATACATATTTATTTATTTAGGTTCTTAATTTATTTATTTACTTCATTATTTATTTACCAACTTATTTATTTATCATTTATTTATATACTAAATCACATATTTATGTGTTTATTTATATATTCATTTATTAAATTAATTCTCTGTTTGTTTACTTCTTTTTTTATTTATTTACTTATTTATTTATTTAAATATTTATTTATTTATTAAATAACTAATTAATCTTTATATAATTACTAAATTAATTATTTATTTACGTACTTATTTATTAATTTATTTATGTGTTAATTATGAATTAATTTAATTATTTATTATTAATTAATTAATTTATTATTTCATTATTTACTCATTATTTGATTAATGAATTGATTAATTAGATTTATTTATTTATTTATTAAACACTTCCTTATTTATTTATTTATTTATTTATTTATTTATTTATTCACTTGTTAATTTATTAATTTATTTATTTACTAATTTATTTATGTATTTATTTATTTATTTCTTTATTTATATTTATGAAGTCATTAATTAATTTATTTATCACTTTATTTATTAATTTATTCATTAATTTATTTAAATATTTACATATTAATAGATATATTTATTTAATTATTTATTTACTTATTGATTTATATACATTTATTCCTTTATTCTTCAATTCATTTATTAATTTCGTAATTAATTAATTAATTTCTTAACTAATTATGCAATTTATTTACTTCCTTATTTATTTATCTATTTATTTACTTCATAATGAATGAATGAATTTATTTATTTATTTATTTATTTAAAATTTATTACTTTATTAAGTTATTAATTAATTAAATAATTAATTAATTAATTTAATTATTTATTTATATATGTACTTATTTATATATTTATATATGTTCATTTTGATTTATTTATTTACTCATATGTATTTATTTATTTAATTATCTATTAATTTTTTTTTATTTTATTGTGCTAAATCAGCATGTTCTATTGCATACAATAATTTGCAATATTACATGCTGTGATATTTATATTTATTTATTTATTATTATCAGTTTATTTATTAACTTTTATTAATTAATTTATATATTTATGTTTTTTAATTTATTTATTTACTTCCTTATTTATTTATATACTAACTTATTTATTTATTTATTTATATACTAACTTATTTATTTATTTATCCATTTCCTAATTTGTATATTAATGTATTTATATTTATATATAAAATTTTTTTTATTAAATTAGTTCTTTATTTATTTACTTACTTTTATATTTATTTTCTTATTTATTTTCTTATGTTTTTATTTACTTAATTTATTTATTTATTTACATATTTATATATATTTATTTAGTTTTTGATTTAAATATTTATTTATTTTATATTTATTTTTTATTTCTTAATTTAATAATTTATTAATTTATATAATTATTAATTGATTTATGTATGTATTTATTTATTTAATAATTTGTTTACATATTTATGTCTTTATTTATTCATATATATATTTATTTCTGTATTTTATTTATCTTTTACCTACATATTTACTTAATTATATACTTAATAATTTATTCACTTATTAATTTATTAATTAATTTATTTACTCATTTATGTATTTATTTATCTATTTATTTAGTTATCAATTTATATATTATCTGACTAATTAATTAATTATATAATTATATATATATATTTATTTAATATTCATTTGTTTATTTACTTATTTGTTTATATACATCTATATATTAATATTTACATATTTTTTAAATTTATTTATAATGTCTTAATTGATTAATTTCTTATTTATTTATTTATGTATTTATTAATTTTTTCATTTATATATTTACTTATTATTTATTTCTTAATGTATTAAGAAATAATTAATTAATTAATTACTTAATTACCTAATTTAATTATTTATTCCAATATTTATTTACTGATATATTTATTTATATATTTATTTTATTTGCATATTTATTTTTCTATTATATATATATTTATTCATTAGTTATTTATTTATTTCTTTACTTATGTCTTTATTCATTTCTTAATTTAAACATTTATTAATTTATATAATTATTAATTAATTTATTTCATTTTTTTCTTTACTTATTACTTATTTATTTATTTACTTACTCATTATGTATTTATTTATGTCCTTAATTCTTTACTAATTTATTTATTTATTTGGTTTCATATTAATTAATTAATTAATTATTTTATTTGAGTATATATTTATTTATTTTTTTACATATGGATTTCTTTATTTATATATATTTACTCAGGTATTTTATTTATTTATTTTCTACCTACTTATTTACTTATTAATTTCTTAATTTATTCACTTCTTAATTTCTTAATTTATTTACTAAATTATGTATTTATTTATCTATTTATTAAGTTATCAATTTAGTTATTAATTTATTTATTAATTGATTAATTAATTTATTTATATAATTATATGTTTATATATAATTATTTAATATTTATTTATTTAATTGTTCATTTTTGTGTATATAAATATATTTATATTTACTTATTTATTTTTTAAATTTCTTTGTTTATTAGTTAATTTATTTATTTACTTATGTATTTATTTATTTATGTATTTATACATCTTCTCATTTATTTATTCACTTGATTAATTATTTATTTACTTAAGGGATTAATTAATTTATTTATTAATTAATTTATTTATCTATTTATTAACTTATTAATGTATTTATTGATTTATTACTTTATTAATTTATTACTTAATTAAATTATTTATATATATATATATATATATATATATATATATATATATATATTGATTTTGATATATTTATTTATTTTCATATATTTAATTATTTATTAATTTATAAATTTATATATGTATTTATTAACTTTTTATTAATTATTTTATTTATGTATTTAATTATCTTATTTACTTCCTTATTTATTTATTTAGTTATTCATTTATTTATTTAATAATTTATATATTTATGTATTTATTTGTATATTTATTTATTTGTTTATTTGTCAAATTATTTCTTATTTATTTATTTATTTTTTATTTCTTTACTTATATATGTATTTTATTTATTTATTTTTTATCTATTTATTTATTTACTTATTTCCTTCTTAATTAATTAATTAATTAATTTATTTATTTATTTATGAATGAATGAATTAATTTAATTGTTATGTATTTATTTATTTTATTATGTTTATTTATTTATTTATTCATTTTTTATCTATTCACTTATTTATTTATTTATTTATTTATTTATTTATTTATGTATTCACTTATTCATTTATTAATTTATTTACTAATTTATTTATTTATTTATTTGCTTATTTATTTATTTATCTATATATTTATTATGTTATTAATTTTTTTATTAAATTATTAATCAATTTATTTATTTATATATGTATATTTATATATTTGTTAATATTTACCTATTTATTTATGTATATTTATGGATTTATTTATATATTTATTTATTCCTTAATTTATTTACTAATTTCTTAATTAATTAATTAATTTTTTATTTATGTACTTATTCATTTTTTATTTATTTATTTACTATTTATTTATTTATTTACTTCTTACTATATTATTAATTAATTTGTTAATTGATTTATTTACTTATTTATCTATGTATTTATTAATGTTTTAATGCATTTATTAATTTGTTACTTTATTAATTAATTATTTAAATTATTTATTTATTTATTTACTTATTTATATAATCATGTACCTGTATATTTATTTATTTTCATTTCTTTATTTACTTATTTATTTTTCCCTTTATTGTGCTAAAACAGCATGTTCCATTGCATACAAGATTTTCTATACTACATGCTATGTTTATGTTACATATTTTATAGTTCATAGTTGATACTCATATAGCAGTACATTATTGCAATATACAGAGTCGGTTAAAATAGATATTACAATACAAAAATTAAAATAAATAAAAGTTATCTACTCTACACAATATATGATCAACTAGCCAATTATAAATCTTATGTTTAACTACATTACAAATCCAAAATTAATTAATACATTACAAATACACATTAGAAATCCACAAATAAATTATCTATGTACTATATAGAATCAATCCGCTCGCCATTTACAAAGCTTATGCCTAAATGCATTATAAGAAAAATTTTGTACCAGTGTTGCAATATTACATACTATGTTTATATTATTAATCGAATTTGATATATGTAGAATAGTTCATAGTTATCTAGCAATACACTATTGTAATCTTACTTATTTATTTATTTACTTATTTATTTATATATGTATTCATTTATTAAGTTTTTAATTAAATAATTTATTTATTTATTTATTTTAATTTATTTATTCACTTATTTATTTATTTAGTAACTTATTTATTTATCTATTTACTAAATTATATATTTTTATATTTATTTATATATTTATTTATTTATTTATTAACTTATTTCTTTATATTTACTTATTTTTTATTTACTGATTTATTTACTTATTTATTTAAAGATATATATATTTGTTTATTTATTTATTTTATATTTATTTATTACTTTACTTATGCATTTATTTATTAATATATTAATGAATATCTTTCTTTCATTCTTAATTTAATAATTTATTAATTTATATAATTATTAATTAATTAATTAATTAGATTTTTTATTTACTTATTACTTATTTATTTATTTACTTAATTATTTATGTATTTATTTATTTCTTTATTTATTTACTAATTAATTAGTTTACTTATTTAATTAGTTATATATTAATTATTTAATTATTTTATTTATGTATTTATTTATTTCTTTATGTATTTATTAATTTATTTAATAATTTATTTACATATTAATTTCTTTATTTATTCATATATATATTTACTTATGTATTTTATTTATTTTTATCTACTTATTTACTTAATTGATTAATTAATTTATATAATTATACATTTATATATATATTTATTTAATATTTATTTACTTACATATATATTTATATTTACATATTTTTTTAAATTTATTGATAAATGTCTTAATTAATTTATTTTTTATTTATTTATTTATTTACTTATTTATTTATTTATTTATTTATTTATTTATTTATTTATTTATTTATTTATTTATTTATTCCTTTATTGATATATGTACCTTATTATTTACACTTCCGTATACATTTCGTGTGTAGTATTCTTCATAGAATATAGACAGATAGAACCAAACACTAAACATTTCTTGGGGCTCCACGAGAAACTTTTACTTCAAAAATGGCTCCGCGGCTGAAAAAGTTTGGGAACCGCTGGTCTATATCAACATAATAGTTAGAAAGTAACTGCCAGTCATAAGTAGCATTTGAGGGGGTCAGTGGAAAAATAGCCCATTCCACAAAAACTACTTTTTGTAGGAGAAGTATTTTTTTTTATTTAGTCCAATAATTCAATATATTTCTTCTATATGGCATGAAACTAAATTTTGTTGTAAAATAATTTATCAGCATATCAATAACAATCTCATATTATTACTTACAAAAAACACTCCCAAAAATAATATACATTTATGAAAAAAAATTATGTATTTATTCATTGTTTTCATTTATTATTTACTTGATTATTTATTTATTTACTTCTTAATGTATTATTTAATTAATTAATTCACATATTTATATATTTATTAATTTATTAATGTATTTATTAATTTATTACTTCATTTATTTATTTACTTATATATTTATATAATTTTTTATTTTGATATATTTATTTATTATCATATATATTTACTTATTTATTTATTTATAAATTTATACATGTTTTATTAACATTTTATGAATTTATTCATTTATTTATGTTTTTAATTAATTCATTTAATTCCATGTTTATTTATTTAGTTATTTATTTATTCACTAATTTATATATTTATGTTTTTACTTATATATTTATTTATTAAATTATTTCTTTATTTATTTACTATTTATTTACATATTTTTATATTTATTTACTTATTTATGTATTTTATTTACTTATTTTGTATCTATTTATTTATTTCCTTATTAATTAATTAATTAATGTACTAATTAATTAATTTAATTGTTTATATATTTATATATATATATATATATATATATATATATATATATATATATATATATATATATTTAATTGTTTATTTTTTATTTTTATTTATTTACTGATTTATTTATTTATTAATGTACTCACTTATTCATTTATTAATTCATTTATGTACTAATTTATTTACTTATTTATTTGTCTATCTATTTATCAAATTATTAATTTATTTATTTATTTATTTATTTATTTATATATTTATATTTATTTATTTTGGTATTCATTTATTTATTTACCTATTTATTTATATATATTTATTGATTTATTGATTTATTTATTTCTTAATTTATTTATTAATTCTTTAATTTATTATTAATTTTTTATTTATGTACTTATTGATTTTTTATTTATTTACTTCCTTATTTGTTTATTTATTCTTAGTGTATTAATTAATTAATTTATTTTTTCCTTTATTGTGCTAAAACAGGATGTTCCATTGCATACAATATTTGCAATACTACATGCTATGTTTAAGTTACATATTTCATAGTTCATTATTGCAATATACAGAGTCGGTTTAAATAGATATTACAATCCAAAAATTAAAATAAATAAAAATTATCTTCTCTACACAATATATGATCAACTAGCCAATTATAAGTCTTATGCTTAAGTACATTACAAATCCACAATTAATTAATACATTACAAATACACATTACAAATCCACAATTAAATTATCCATGTACTATATAGAATCAATCCGCTCGCCATTTACAAAGCTTATGCCTAAATGCATTATAAGAAAAATTTTGTACCAGTGTTGCAATATTACATACTATGTTTATATTATTAATCGAATTTGATATACGTAGAATAGTTCATAGTTATCTAGCAATACACTATTGTAATAGATAGAGTCAAATTTAAATTATACCTTACAAATCCAAAAATTAACATATGTATTACAAATCCACAATTTAAATTGTACCTTACAAATTCACAATTTAAAATATTATACATTACAAATCCACAAATTTAAAATATGCATTACAAATCCACAATTTAATTTATACATTACAAATCAACTAATTTAGAAATATGTATTACAAATCCACAATTTAAAATGTACCTTAGAATTTCACAATTTAAATATTATACATTACAAATCCACAATTTAAATTGTACCCTACAATTCATAATTTAAAATATACATTACAAATCCAAAATTTAAAAATATGCATTACAAATCCACAATTTAAATTGTACCTTACAAATTCACAATTTAAAATATTATTCATTACAAATCCAAAATTTCAAAATATGCATTACAAATCCACAATTTAAATTGTATCTTACAAATTCACAATTTAAAATATTATACATTACAAATCCACAATTTAAATTGCACCTTACAAATTCACAATTAAAATATTATACATTACAAATCACAAATTTAAATAAAATTTTCTACTCTGTACAATGGATGATAAGCTAGCCAAATATAAGGCTTATGCTTATATACATTACAAGACAATGTTGCACATGTGTTTTAATATATTTATATGCTATTTTTACGTTACATACATGTTCACAGTCATTTAACAATACACTATTGCAATAGACGGAGTCATATTTGAATTGTACATCACAGATCCACAATTTAAAATCTTATAATTGTATGCTTGTTTGGATTCATGTTTACAATGTGTTGTACTTATTTGTATTCGTGTTTATAATGTGTTAAAGTCTATTGATTGTATGAATGTTTTGAATTGTTTGTAGTGTTTCAAAATGAGTTGATCTTGATTAATTGATTTATTTACTTATTTATCTATTTATTCATGTATTAATGCATTTATTAATTTATTACTTAATGAATTAATTAAATTATTTATTTATTTACTTATATATTTACTTATTTATATATTCATTTATATATATACTCATTTATTTATTTACTTAATTATTTATTTTCTTATTTGTTTATATATTTAATAATTTATTAACTTTTTCTTAATTTACTTATTTATTTATTATGTTTTTTAATTTATTTATTTTCTTCCTTATTTATTTATTTACTAACTTATTTATTTTTATTTACTAATTTATATATTTTTATATATGTTTATATATTTATTTATTTATTAACTGATTTCTTGTTCTATTTACTAATTCTTTATTTACTGATTTATTTACTTATTTATTTATTTATAGCAATAAATTAATTAATTTATTTATTTTATATTTATTTATTGCTTTACTTATGTATTTATTTATTAATATATTTATGAATTTATTTATTTATTTCTTAATTCAATAATGTATTAATTTATATAAATATTAATTAATTTATTTATTTTTTAATTTCTTTATTTACTTATTACTTATTTATTTATTTACATACTTATTTATGTACTTATTTACTTCTTTATTTATTTACAAATTAATTTATTTATTTAGTTATATATTAATTACATAATTATTTTATTATGTGTTTAAGTACTTATTAATTTATATAATAATTTATTTACACATTTGTTTCTTTATTTATTCATATATACGTATTTACTTATGTATTTTATTTCTTTTTGATCTACTTTTTTACTTATTTGATTACTTAATTATTTTGTATAATTATGTATTTATTTATTTATTTTATATTTATTTATTTACTTATATATATATTTGTTTATACTTTTTAATTTTATTTACAAATGTCTTAATTTATTTATTTGTTATTTATTTATTTATGTATTTATTCACTGTTATCATTTATTTATTCACTTGATTATTTATGTATTTACTTCTTAATGTATTAATTAATTTATTTATTAATTAATTTATATTCTCATCTATTCATTAATTTATTAATGTATTTATTAATTTGTTATTTTATTAATTTATTGCTTAATTAATGAATTTATTTACTTATTCATTTATATTTATTTATTTTCATATATTTATTATTTATTTACAAATTTATATATCTATTTATCAATTTTTATTACATTATTAATCAAATTATTTATTTATATTTTTAAATAATTTAATTACTTCCTTATTTATTTAGTTATTTATTTACTAATTTAAATATATATGTATTTATTTATATACTTATTCATTAAATTATTTTTTATTTCTTTACAATTTATTTAGTTATTTATGTATTTCATTTATTTATTTATTTTTGTCTATTTATTTATTTACTTATTTGTTTCCTTATTTTTTTCTTATTTATTAATTAATTTATTTATTTATGAATCAATTGATTAGTTTATTTATTGATATATTTATTTATTTATGTGTTTATTTATTTATTTTTATTTATTAACATTTTCATTATTCACTAACTTATTTATTAGTTAATTTATTCATTTATTTATTTACTAATATATTTACCTATTTATTTATTTATAAATTTATCCATGTATTTATTAAGATATTAATTAATTTATTAATTAAATTATTAATTAATTAATTTATTTGTTTATATATTTATATTTATATACTTATTTAATATTTATTTATTTATTTATTTTCTTATTTATTTCCTTATTTATTTATTTTACTTACATATTGATTTATTAATTTATTCATTTATTAAGTTATTAATTAATTTATTTACAAATTTTGTATTTATTTATTTATCTATTTATTTAGTTATCAATATATTAACTAATTTATTAGTTAATTAATTTATATAATTATATATTTATATTTATTTATATATATATTTATATTTACTTATTTATTTTTTAAATTTCTTTATTAATTTCTTTATTTATTTATTTGTGCATTTATTCATTTATTTATTTACTTGATTACTTATATACTTCTCAATATATTATTTAAAAAATTTATTAATTTATTTACTTAACTATTTAATAGTTTATTATTGTATTTATTAATTTATTATTTTATTAATTGATTACTTAATTAAATTGTTTATTTATTTATATATTTCTTTATTTATTTTGATATATTTATTTATTTTCATATATTTCCTTATTTATTTATTTATTTATTTATGTATTTATTAACATTTAATTAATTAATTAATTTATTTATTTATGTTTTAATTAATTTATTTACTACCTTATTTATTTATTTAATTATTTATTTATTGATTTACTACTTTATATATTTATGAATTTATATATTTATTTATTTATTAAATTATTTCTTTATTTATTTACTTATTTTCATATTAATTTACTTATTTATTTATTTATTTATTTATGTATTTATTTTTTATCTCTTTATCTTTTTACTTAATTATATCCTTATTAATTTATGAATTAATTTATTTATGAATTAATTAATTAATTAATTTTTTATGTATGTATTTATTTAGATATTTCTTTCTTTATCTATTTATTTATTTACTTATTTATTTATTTACTTATTTATTTATTAATGTATTCACTTATTCATTTATTAATTTATTTATTTACTAATTTATGTATTTATAAATTTATCTAACTATTTATTTACTTATTAACTTATTTATTAATTTATTAATTTATTTATTGATTCATATATTTATATTTATATATTTTTTAATATTTATTTATTTCCTTATTTATTTATGTATATTTAATGATTGATTTCTTCATTTATTCCTTAATTTATTTATTTGTTTCTTGATTTATATTTTATTTATATACTTATTAATTTCTTATTTATTTATTTACTTTCTTATTTATTTATTTACTTCTTAATGTATTAATTAATTAATTAATTTATTTATTAATAGATTTATTTACTTATTTATCTATTTATTAATGTATTAATGCATTTATTAATTTTTTACTCTATTAATTAATTAAATTATTTATTTATTTATTCACTTATTTATATATTTATTTATATACATATGTATTTATTTATATACTTTCATCTATTTATTTAATTATTTATTTATTTACTTATTTATTTATTTACATATTTATTCATTTATTAACGTTCTGTTAATTAATTTATTAATTATTTTTTTAGTTATTTATATTTTATAATTTATTTATTTACATCCTTATATATTTATTTACTAACTTATTTATTTATCTATTTACTAATATATATATTTATTAATATTTATAAGAATTTATTAAATTATTTCTTTATTTATTTACTTATGTTTTTATTTACTGCTTTATTTACTTATTTATTTACATATTGATTTACCTATATATTTATATATTTTATTAATTAATTACTTGTTTAATTAATTTTTTATTTATTTATTTACTTACCAAATTATTTATTTACTTACTTATTGAGTAATTTATTAATTTATTTATGTATTGATTTATGAATTAATTAATGTATATATATATTTGTTTACTTAATTATTTACTTATTTATTTATTTATTACATTATTAACCTATTTATTTATTTAGTAATTTATGAATTTATTAATGAATATATTTATTTATTTTATTTATTTATTCACTTATTTATTTATTTACTTTATATTTTTGTTAGTTATTAATTTACTTATTAATGTATTTATTAATTTATTAAATTATTTATTTATTTATTTATCCATGTAGAAATTTTTCAATTAATTATTTCATTTATTAATTTACTTTTTTATTAATTTATTTACTTGCTAATATCTATATACTTATATTAATTAATTAACTAATTAATGAATTTATCTATTCATTTATTTATTTATTACTTGATTAATTTTGTTTAATTTTTTAACCCATTTATTAAATTATTAATTTATTAATTTACATATTGATTAATTTGTTTAATTAATTCATTTATTTATTTATTATTTTTATTAATTTATTTATTATTTAATTTATTTATTTATTTATTAATCTATTTATTAATTTGTTTGTTTGGTTTTTTGTGTGTTTGTTTGTTTGTTCGCTTCTTTATTTATTTATTTATCATGGTGATGTGATGCGATGTGATGTGATATTTATTTGTCAGCGAACTGTACAATTCATAGTTATGGTCGATGATCTCATTTCTACCTTTCGATCGACACTTCAGACTAATTCATCATGTAAAATCATCACTGACATTTCATGTTTTTCTTAAGCTTCTAACACTTTTTGCGACGTCGAAAGAAGTGTCTTGCAATGTAAATGTTGTTTAAGTGACCACTTGACTTCAATTTTGGCTAATTTCGTATGTATTGCATTGTTCATTGCAACGCTAGTGTGGCATAGCTACTAGGTGAACCATCTGCGCCGTCTTTTGTTGAGCTACACTTCCCTTCGCGTATTAAACGCTAAATAGTTGCCTAGAGGTTTAGAGAACGGATCCCAAAACAAATGCAAGTGTGTGACTCGAGTGTCCACTGTTTGAAACATCAAGCACAACTACAGTAATAACAGAGTTATGAAACCGCTTCATTTACTTCGTTCCTGTTTTGTTACTAATAAAGGATTACTGCAGTGTTCCTGGTACACAGACATTGTTCTACTCTTTGGTGAAACACTGCAAAATGCAGCTGCAGCTCTTAGGCTTTACTGGCAGTGATTTGAAAGTGATGTTAATAAATAAAAATAATAATAATAATAATAATAATAATAATAATAATAATAATAATAATAATAATAATAATAATAATAATAATAATCACAATAATTTACAAGCTACAAATCCCTTTCAGTATATTTAGCCATGGATATAAACCAGCGACAATCGCCATCAGATTGATTTCATGAAGACGTTGCTCCTGTAACGTAAAACTCGTTTCGTGGTCTTCTGTTTGTTGGGTTTTCAATAATAGTTTTTAAAATGGCGCAGATGCGCCATCTGGTATAATACTCCCGGTATATCTTGACCGATAGAGATCGTTAGATTGGAAGTAGTTGGTACCTATTACGCATACGTTACATTTACATCTATATTAGCTACATTTCTATTTCTATTGTTGTAATTATATTTCTGTATTCTGTATATATATATAATTAAATTTAATACATCAGTTGTAGTATGTACTATTTAATTTTACCAGATGTACTTGATGATAAGATGTTATTAAATTTTAAACCCGTCGAATTCGGTATAGTCTGTAGTTTCTTTGGATGCGACTGTATTATCGATAAAGAAAATAATATAATCCTTTCATTTTCACATGGATGATCAATAGTAAAATGCACAGCTAACTTCAAATAATGGTCTACAATTTGTTTCTATAAATTATTTCACCGAATAGTAGAACATCTGTCACTACAATTTTATAACATAAAAAATTTGTTTCTCTAAATTTTGAGCAATGACTTGAAGAAATCTCATTACATATTATACAAATTTAATAATCTCGTATTCGAGAGCATTTATTTTACTGAAGAAATATTATATGGATGTAATAACGGAAATTAAAGTAGGAAACAGAATTAAAATTGTAGCCTACAAAGACATGCACTTCACAATATATACAACGTTGAAAATAGTTGATAATTTCTTGGCTTACACCATCGCAAAGAAAACTTTAAACTTTGATATTGCAACACCATGATGAAGGATAAAATCGTAATTTTTAAAATAACAATAAATTTGATTATTGTCTACAGTATTCAATAACCTTTTACATTACAATAATGTAAAAAATTTTTAATACAAAATATACATAAGAAAATTTGCATCATTCCAGTTATTTAAGAAAGAACATCAAACACTAAAGAATCGTTCGAATTTTTATGTTTGCAATTGAAATGTGACTTAACAGAGGGCAAGTGAACTCTGGATGGAAGTTAGTCATAAAACAAGAAGAGACGCTATCGCCTTATTAATATTCTCAAATAGTGAGAACAGCGTGGAAAGACATCTTCATCGCCTCAATATAACAGACTGAAAATAACTCCTGATATTATTACGATGAGGACCATCTTGTACAGAACGAAGACCTGGATCAGTAATAAGAACAACGGTGGTGTGAAAAAGGACAATAGAATGTATGAAGATAATGTCCGAGAACATTAAATAACGTAAAGCTTACTTTAAAGGAAAGAAAATATGTTTGAAATGTAACAAAAGTAATTAGTAAAAATGTACACCTGTACGGCAGACGGAAGAAATCTATAAAATTATATATTATATAAATGTAATAAATGTAATATATTTTGGGAAGTCTTCACAATTCAGATGGTTAAGACACATGCCGAGAAAAGAATTTGCTGAAAAATTCGCAGAAAATGTGGAGGTGCTTCAACGTCTCTTCAGGTGTGGTGGAAAATTCACCATTTCGAAATAATACTTTACTTTACGTTTAACGGCGTCCTACTTTCAGCAATTGCCTTTGATGGGAAAGGTATAGATCCTAGTCCAGTAGGCGGATCGTTGGCAAAGGAATTTGAGAGTCTTGCTGCTGGCAACCATTGATCCTCTCCTACCCGGATACACACTTGACGTCCTATGAGAATAAATCGTTATTGAAATGGAAAAAAAAATTGCTAGAAATATTGACAGTGGATACTGACAAGTTTGTTTCCATATTTCTTTACAATTACCAATTCAAATGTTATTTATTTACAGTATTTCAAGAGCAGAAAGAGAGAAACTGCAATACGTATAAAAAAATTGAGAAGAAATGGAAGAAAGAGAGAAAGCCATAAAATAGAGAAACAAGAAATAGAAGTTACTAAATTCTTGTCACAAAATATTATTCATCATACCGAAAGTTATCCTACACTTTAGCTAAAAGGAAAGAAAATGACAGACGGCAAGAATGACATCGAGCATTTTTTCATATACCTTGTTGCACTGATATGCAGTAATTGATTATATTGTACTGGAATATCTTAATAATGTGACTTTCATAAATTGAGACAAAAAAGATATGAAATGGAAATCTAAATACTGATTCAAGTCGAAGAGTATGAACATAATTGAAAGAACAAAGAATGAATAATGAAATGGACTTGCCCACAAGGTAGGGAGGTTGGGATGGGCAGGGCGGAACTCGACATGCAGCCACCTCCACGTGGTGAGTTCTGGGTTGTTTCAGTTCAAGAATGAAACAAGCAAAGAGCTGCATCTCTTTTTTCTCCATTTCTTTCTTTTTATTTAGTAATAAATCGATTTAACACAGATAACATAGATCTAGGATTATCTGACCATAATGCAGTCCTGTTACATGTAACTATACCAAAACAAACAAAAATAATCTAAATGAAAACATTTGCATATGGAAAAGATTTATCATGTTGAAAATACTGAACAATTTAACTTCTTAATATCTAAGGATAATTGGAATGAAGTATTAAACGAAAGTGACATTGAGAAAAAGGCAGACACATTTATAAACATTGTTACATATATTTTTGACCGGGCTTTTCCATTGAAAATAATTAACAAATCAACTATTAATAAAATGGGCAAGGGATGCTCATAAAAACACCTCATTGAAAAAAAGAAATAGTTTTATATTCGAATGCCAGTTCACAAAGTGCAGTCGTAGAGAGCGGTCGAGTGGTAAACAGTGCCTATAAGTAGGTTAGAGTGTGTGAAGAAGTTATGGGTGACGACCTAGTTTCCTGCAGAGCGCGGATGGGAGGCTATAGGCTAATGCAGGGCATTACCACAGGCATACAAAATGTGAAAACGCTTTAGTGATAGAAAGATACAATATATTTCTGACCGCGGCTGTTTTATCAATCCTATTAATTATTGGAAATGTGGAGTTAAACCCTGGGCCAGACTCTAGGGAAGGAAGAGACAACAGTGATAAAGTGTTTCAAAGAGGATGGATAAACTACATGAAAGAAACGAGAGAAGACAGACAGAAAGCAAGTGTTCTACTAAAAAAAGTTTCAAATGACTTAGATACACTAGTTAATAGGTATAATGAAGTGGAAAATAAGTTAAAAGAGGTTATTCAAGAGCAGGTTGTGTTAAAAGCAATAGTGAAAAGATGAGAAATTGAAAGCAGAAGAAATAACATTGTTTTCTATGGTGTAGAAGAGGAAAATTATGAAAAAGGAAGTGACACTTGTTTCGTTGTGTTACACTTATTAACTAAATATTTCAGACTTAACTTGGACGTAAGCGCAATAAATAATTTTAAAGGCATATTGGTTCCGTTAAGTTCAATATTAATTAATAAATGAGTTCTATTCAGTCAATACTTAACATAAAAACACAATAAAACATGTTATAACAACATTTAAACAGATTTAAAAACAAACGTTTTCGCCAATTTTGATTGGCATCTTCAGGTCGTGTAGGTCGAATAGAACATGTTATAATAAGTGAACACTTGGTATATAAAGTTAAAAACAGAAGTTAAAACTATAATATAACTAAAAAACAGAGAATAGAACTTAGCAAAAAGCCACAATGTATATATAAGCACTATGTTGAAAGAGGCGTGTGTGACCCAAGGGAACGGCAAAACTCTTCCGTCATTGCAGGTACAGTTTTCGAGACGGATTTGACGATGCTACAAACAGGTCGGTCGTGTGTCCGATTATGGAAAGCGATTTACAGGATTTTTGCCGGTGAACAAAACACATAGGCTACCAGAGCAACGAACGGTGTTTCAAATCCCCACAGAATTTTGTTCTAACAAGCAGTGTAAGCATTGTGGGCGAGAAGAGTGTTAAAATGCCTTAATCCGGTGTGCTTGGTGCATGATTAATTTGTGTTTCAACCACTCCGTGATTTACAAACCACAATACAAGTGCAACAACGTTATACAATAACTGCAGGGGTGCAGTCAAGGTGCGATGAAGCGCCGCCCGGCACTTTTCTCTGCAACCTGTGAGCACCCTGTTTCTTTATTTTTACTTCTTAAAATAGTAATCGAAAGAAGTGAAATAGGGAGAGGAGTACGTCAAGGATGCTCTTTATCACCTACCCTGTTCAACATATACTGGAGGATTTAGTGAAGAACTGTTTTCAGAACATGGGAGGAGTGATAGTAGGAGGAAGAAGAATAAAGTGCATAAGATTTACTGATGATACAGCATTTTTAGCAGAAGAGGAGATGATACTAAGGGATATGCTACTGAAGGTAAATGACAGCTGTGAGCAGAATGGAATGAAGATTAATGCAAATAAGACGAAGAGCATGGTCATTGGAAGAAAAATAAAGAAGGTAATCTTGCGAATTCTAAATGAGGCAGTAGAGCAAGTGGGCAGCTTGAAATACTTGGGGTGTACTATAAACAGCAACATGAGCTGCCAGGAAGTGAAAACGAGAACAGCAATGGCAAAGGAAGCTTTTAATAGAAAAAGGACCATCTTCTGCAGACCTCTGGAAGAAGAACTAAGGAAGAGATTAGTGAAGTGCTTTGTATGAACTGTGGCATTGTATGAGGCAGAAGCATGGACATTACGAGGAAGTGAAGAGAACCGACTAGAAACACTTGAAATTTGGATATGGAGAGAATAGAGCGTATGAAATGGACAGACAGAATAAGAAATAAAGCTGTGTTGGAAAGAGTGAGTGAAGAAAAAATGATGCTGAAACTGATCAGGAAGAGAAAAAGGAATTGACTGGGTCACTGGCTGAAAAGAAACTGACTACTGAAGGATGTACTGGAAGGAATGGTGAACGGGAGAAAATTTCGGGGCAGAAGAAGATATCAGATGATAGACGACATTAAGATATTATGTGGATCATATGCGGAGAGAAGAGGAAGGCAGAATTAGGAAAGACTGAAGGAAGCTGGATTTGGAGTGAAAGACCTGTCTTTGCGCAGAAAACTATGAAAGACTGAATGAATGAAAATAATAAATTGTCTTACTTGCGTTTTACTCGACTTAGTGTAAGTATGGATTAGTAAATTACTAACAAATAATAATAATACTAATAATAATAATAATAATAATAATATATTTATTTATTTATTTATTTATTTATTTATTATATTCATAATACACTTTTCGTGAAGAGGCTTAGTATTAATTTTTTTACGACTACATCCCTCACAATAACAAATTTGCAGCTGGTTTAACTTCAAGCTGTACGAGGGTCGAGACGAACAGAAGGCGGAGCTAGAGTGGAGTCGTAGCCCTGGAAAGAAGGCTCCTCAACTTCAATCAGCAATATTTTACACAACTTGTTTCCGTAAGTATTTCAGTTGAAATTTGTAGATAATATTTACAGGTTATCTTTATTTTTTATGTATCTCAGCATCTCCAAAATTTCAGGTAGAGTGTGCTCCCTTGTCAATCGCCGCGCCTATGCCGCCAGCGCACTGGTCTTCCATCCTAGCGACCTGTGTTCGACCCCCGGGGAGATCATGATAGAATTTGTGGTGGACAAAGCAGACGTTGCAGAGGTGTTTTCTCGAGGTACTCCCGTTCCTTCTAAGTAAAAATGATTAATTTAACTACAATGGCTTTATTATGACGGCAACAACAACAACAATGGCATTAGATAGAAATACATGAACACGATCTTTTTTAGTTTGTGAATTAACAAGGGAAAAAGCAAGAGAAGTAATCAATTTACTATAAAGACAATAATGACAAAGCAAAAAAATAGAAGAAGGCAATCTTTCTGAGTTACTGAATTTAAAACAAAAGTATGTTATTTAACGACGTTCGCAACTGCCGAGATTATATCAGCGTCGTCGGTGTGCCGGAATTTTGTCCCGGGGGAGTTCTTTTACATGCAAGTAAATCTACTAACATAAGCCATCGATCTGGGCCGGGATCGAACCCGGAACCTCAAGCACATAAGGCCAGCGCTATACCAACTGCGCTACCGAGACCGACTTACTGAATTAAATAAAAGCATTTCACGTAATATATATATATATATATATATATATATATATATTAGAGTAATCCCATGAAACCCCACCATACATTTTTGCAGACTGTATTAAGCTTATCCACATACTGCACATATGTATAATAGTTGGGAGATTTGTGAATATTTTAAGAAATATAACTTAAACAATTTCTGGAAAAACGAGATGGAGTCTTCTAGGCTCTCAAAGTTTGTGACTCATTTCCTGTAAATAGTAATTTTAGAATATTTAATTCTTTCAAACATGATATCTCAGCCAAATATGGTGATACCAAGAAGATATTGGTGTCATTTTCAAGCTTGAAATGTCCCCTAGTGCCTGACAATGAGTAAAATAACATTAATATAATTAATAATTATCTATGGATTTTTACATGATTTATGCAACATAAAATATTATTGTAAATTACATATATGGTAATATTTAATTAATGTAAATAAAAATAAAAAATAGCTCTATGTCAGGCACTAAAGATAGTTTTAGCTATAAAACAGTGAAAAAAAACTGTGGCTCTATCTTAAAAACTGCATGAGCTATCATGTTTCAAGTTGCATGTCAAAAGCATAAACAAAATAATTTTGATAAAGAATTTAGACATAATTTCAAGGGATCTGTTCACTTCATTCTCTTTCTGGTACCATTCTCAATTGTATAAAAAATTTACAGAGCAAAAGTTTACAAAACAAAAATGTTTGTATGTAAAGGTGTACATATACCTTATATTAGAGACAAGACGTAGAGAACAAGTGTTGAATTAGTAAAAGGCAGAAACAGAAAATGTGATTTTCAGTCATCCTTCAAGAAAGTAAAGACTGAATTGGGGTTGGAAAATAAAATTCGCAATGTAAGAAAATGAAGCTAGATAGACCTGCAGATGGACAGAAAAATCTGTTCTTGTCTATCTTTCTCACGCTCGCTGCACCACATACACGTGTGTGTGTGCGTGCGTTGACCAATCGGGAAGCGTCTTGTGTGTTCATCTGCTAACTTTGCATTTCGTGGAGTCGCCTGTATGTTTTTCTGCGTCAGTTTCGTTGCCTTTAAACTGTGTGTGACTTCACAATATTACTATTGAACAAGACGCTCGTATTAATATGATAGAAAGGACATTTAAAGCTTGAAAATGACACCAATATCTTCTTGGTATCACCATATTTGGCTGAGATATCATGTTTGAAAGAATTAAATATATCTTCTTGGTATCACCATATTTGGCTGAGATATCATGTTTGAAAGAATTAAATATTCTAAAATTACTATTTACAGGAAATGAGTCACAAACTTTGAGAGCCTAGAAGACTCCATCTCGTTTTTTCCAGAAATTGTTAAAGTTATATTTCTTAAAATATTCACAAATCTCCCAACTATTATACATATGTGCAGTATGTGGATAAGCTTAATACAGTCTGCAAAAATGTATGGTGGGGTTTCATGGGATTACTCTAATATATATATATATATATATATATATATATATATATATATATATATATATATATTACGTGAAATGCTTTTATTTAATTCAGTAAGTCGGTCTCGGTAGCGCAGTTGGTATAGCGCTGGCCTTATGTGCTTGAGGTTCCGGGTTCGATCCCGGCCCAGATCGATGGCTTATGTTAGTAGATTTACTTGCATGTAAAAGAACTCCCCCGGGACAAAATTCCGGCACACCGACGACGCTGATATAATCTCGGCAGTTGCGAACGTCGTTAAATAACATACTTTTGTTTTAAATTCAGTAACTCAGAAAGATTGCCTTCTTCTATTTTTTTGCTTTGTCATTATTGTCTTTATAGTAAATTGATTACTTCTCTTGCTTTTTCCCTTGTTAATTCACAAACTAAAAAAGATCGTGTTCATGTATTTCTATCTAATGCCATTGTTGTTGTTGTTGCCGTCATAATAAAGCCATTGTAGTTAAATTAATCATTTTTACTTAGAAGGAACGGGAGTACCTCGAGAAAACACCTCTGCAACGTCTGCTTTGTCCACCACAAATTCTATCATGATCTCCCCGGGGGTCGAACACAGGTCGCTAGGATGGAAGACCAGTGCGCTGGCGGCATAGGCGCGGCGATTGACAAGGGAGCACACTCTACCTGAAATTTTGGAGATGCTGAGATACATAAAAAATAAAGATAACCTGTAAATATTATCTACAAATTTCAACTGAAATACTTACGGAAACAAGTTGTGTAAAATATTGCTGATTGAAGTTGAGGAGCCTTCTTTCCAGGGCTACGACTCCACTCTAGCTCCGCCTTCTGTTCGTCTCGACCCTCGTACAGCTTGAAGTTAAACCAGCTGCAAATTTGTTATTGTGAGGGATGTAGTCGTAAAAAAATTAATACTAAGCCTCTTCACGAAAAGTGTATTATGAATATAATAAATAAATAAATAAATAAATATATTATTATTATTATTATTATTAGTATTATTATTATTTGTTAGTAATTTACTAATCCATACTTACACTAAGTCGAGTAAAACGCAAGTAAGACAATTTATTATTTTCATTCATTCAGTCTTTCATAGTTTTCTGCGCAAAGACAGGTCTTTCACTCCAAATCCAGCTTCCTTCAGTCTTTCCTAATTCTGCCTTCCTCTTCTCTCCGCATATGATCCACATAATATCTTAATGTCGTCTATCATCTGATATCTTCTTCTGCCCCGAAATTTTCTCCCGTTCACCATTCCTTCCAGTACATCCTTCAGTAGTCAGTTTCTTTTCAGCCAGTGACCCAGTCAATTCCTTTTTCTCTTCCTGATCAGTTTCAGCATCATTTTTTCTTCACTCACTCTTTCCAACACAGTTTTATTTCTTATTCTGTCTGTCCATTTCATACGCTCTATTCCCTCCATATCCAAATTTCAAGTGTTTCTAGTCGGTTCTCTTCACTTCCTCGTAATGTCCATGCTTCTGCCTCATACAATGCCACACTTCATGCAAAGCACTTCACTAATCTCTTCCTTAGTTCTTCTTCCAGAGGTCTGCAGAAGATGGTCCTTTTTCTATTAAAAGCTTCCTTTGCCATTGCTGTTCTCGTTTTCACTTCCTGGCAGCTCATGTTGCTGTTTATAGTACACCCCAAGTATTTCAAGCTGCCCACTTGCTCTACTGCCTCATTTAGAATTCGCAAGATTACCTTCTTTATTTTTCTTCCAATGACCATGCTCTTCGTCTTATTTGCATTAATCTTCATTCCATTCTGCTCACAGCTGTCATTTACCTTCAGTAGCATATCCCTTAGTATCATCTCCTCTTCTGCTAAAAATGCTGTATCATCAGTAAATCTTATGCACTTTATTCCTCTTCCTCCTACTATCACTCCTCCCATGTTCTGAAAACAGTTCTTCACTAAATCCTCCAGTATATGTTGAACAGGGTAGGTGATAAAGAGCATCCTTGACGTACTCCTCTCCCTATTTCACTTCTTTCGATTACTATTTTAAGAAGTAAAAATGGATTATGCATGTTTTGTCTTCCTCCACGCACCACAGCCTGGCTTCAATCAGCAGATAATGGTCTGTTTGGTCCTCTGAAGAAGCTTACAACAGTAGTGCTACAGCTTTCTTCAGGCAACAGGAGACATTTTACGAAGGTCGAGTTTGCTTCCATTGTCAAAGAAGCATGGAACAGATGTGTCAATGTATGTCTGCTGTAAATGCCTTCCGAGCTTCAAGCCCTTTTTACTGCACATGAGTGTCATTCCTGATTATGCTTTACATTGGCACTGCAGCATCAGGTGACAAACCTACAATTCATACAATTCCTTCAACTGATTCAAATGTATTAGAATCTCCAAACGTCATTCATCGCCAAAGAGTCACGTCATCTGCCAAAGGCGTTACGCAATAACCATCACAAATTGCATATACAATATATAATATAGTTAATATAGTTATATTTTCAAGTATTTTAAGTGTTTTTCACTTCAGTCAGTTGAATATGATTCACAACATTAATGCCCATTTTACCCCCACACTCGGGGGAATATGGGCAAAACACATTAACTTGCATTTTCCAGTTTTACTTGTATACAATTAGGAGTAAGCAGTTAGGATTCTTATATAATATAGCTAAATAGTTAAGAAACATATCCCAGCTGTAAAATTATTTATTAGAAAAACCCGAGAGATATTGCACCCGAAATAATACTAAGGTTCCCATATTCCCCCGATTTCCCTTATTTTGAGATTTCTGTCGTCTGTTTCATGAAATAAGTTTATCAATTTCTGTATTATATCGGAATTATTTGAATTTTCAACTGCAGTTGTGTCTTCTGTGATATGAAAGATTTTATGTTTAAGTGTATATGTAACTTTCTGCATTTTTTTGTTTCGGATATTTTTTTTAGATAATTTTGCCTTCTTTATTGGCGATTCTCAGTCATCACTAAGCTCTCACACATCTTCAATATATTCGAAAGCAACCTGAAATCAGCGTAGTTCTAATAATAAATATAATAGATTATACTTTCTTCTTGCATTTTTAAAGTGCCGATATGGTGTTATAAAAATAACTGTTTCAAAAGTGACCCTCTAAAATAACCCCATCAATAAATCAATTAATATAATATTCCATTTGTTCCCATTTCAAATGACACCAACACTCAACGTCTATATTGCATAGAATCTTAACAATGAGCATTTTCATACTGCGTTGTGCATGAGTTTGTCATATAATTAAAAGAGTATAAATAGTAAAATATTAAAGTATTATCCCAGAAAATACCACAGACCTCTTATTTTGATCTGCGCAACATACTTTAGAAGATTTAAGCAAATACTAAATGGTCACGTTTCGTATACAGGTGTTTGATTTGACAAGCACACACACAACACAACACGATAGTTACTTCGAAAGACTTAGGATTTATTGTTAGATAAATTAAAGGGAAACTGCTAAGTGTTGAAGGGACATTACGTGCTTTTAGAACTAGAGGTTATCTGTTTATATACGTAAAGTAACACCGCACCACTGATAATTTATTACTGACTCTCATTGTGGCTATCGCAGCTGCATGTTCCGGCGCGCGGTCTCACTCAATCCGAGCCTTCCGACCCGAACACACCATCAGTAAATTATTTGCACAGCGACTTCTTATTCGAATAGCCTTCTAAAACCAACGCAGTTCTACGTAAAGCATTTCAAAGAATATAATGATATATTTCCCTTTTTAGAAGTTTGTCCCTGATATATAAAAACGTATTTTAAAAATAGAACCCTCTAAAAGAGGCCCATTTTATATTTTGATTGAACACTAAAAATTAGTATATAATACTGCAATTACTGCACTTTAAAATGATATCAATACGAAATTTCTACGATTTATAGAATCTTCAGTATAACCATTTTCATAATACGTTGCGTCCTAACTTACGGAAAAAGTAACATTTAATAAATGACTAAATAATTGTGTCAGTCCGAAAAAATTACACATGGGTTATTTAATTTCATCAATAGAATATATAAAAAAAAGTTGGAGCAAATATTAAATTGTCATGTTTCGTAGGTGTTCGATTTGACATGGAATGACTCATATCTCGTATTAGTTTCCGTAATTAATTGTTACGTATTTTTTTCTTTGGTTTAGTGAGACAAAATCAATACAGAATGAATTTACAATAATGCTTTATATACGCATTGCTGACAACTGAAAATATAAAATTGATAGTAACCTGATTCTTGTAATAATTAGTAAAGCCATGTGGACAACAATAAAATTGAATTTGATAAAATCTTAAAATTTCCAATACATTGTAACTTCTAATCATTTATTAGGTCTAAATAAAAAAGCTAATTTATATTTTTCTATCAACACAAAGACGAAGGAATTAGGCCTACTAAAGAATGTTAACTCACGTTTTATGATCCCTCGGAAATCGAAAGTACGATTTGGAGCAATTTGTAATGCTGTAATTTTGTAGCAATTATAAACAGCACATATACACCCTGACATTTTACACTGCACTAATTAATAAAACTATTAACTAACCCATCAACAATATACATTGCAGTTGATTACAACTTGTTTCGCGAGTTTCGCCACACCGGCCGCCTAGATAGCAGCACCAGCATCGTTCGCGAGCAGAACTGCTAGCTGTCCGGTATTATTATAGTAAGGTATTTGGAATTATGTTTTAACCACTGCCTACTTGAACGCATCTGATGGCTGCTTATACTGCCTGCTCATAAGACCATTCTAAAAATCTCATTTTCACAAAAAACTGACTTAAGACCTTTCTCCTCCCGCCCACAGAATTATTGTGGTCGGAAAAACTTTCATCATTTTTTCCGTGAGCACGAGTTTGTTGTATTCCGCCACATGGTTACAGACGAGTCACGGAGAAGTCATTCAACGCCGGTGGATTGTGGAAGGGAAACCAACGCTTTCCTCATGCTTCTTCCCCTATATCTTTGAGTTCTGCATCCTACTGTATAATATGTATGTCTGGATTCACCCATACATTCCCTGCCCAACTCAAACGTCTGGATTTAATGTTTCAATTATGTCAGGTGAAGAATGCAATGCGTGCAGTTCTGCGTTGTATAACTTCCTCCAGTCTCCTGTAACTTCATTCCCCTCAGCCACAAATATTTTCGTAAGCACCTTATTCTAGAACACACTTAAACTCTGTTCCTTTCTCAAAGTGAAAGTCCAATTTTCACAACCGGTAATATAGCTGTTTTATAAAATCTTACTTTCCTGGTTGGCGCAGTTGGTATAGCGCTGGCCTTCTATGCCCGAGGTTCCGGGTTCGATCCCGGGCCAGGTCGATAGCATTTAAGTGTGCTTAAATGCGACAGGCTCATTTCAATAAATTTAGTGGCATGTAAAAGAACTCCTGTGGGACAAAATTCCTGCACACTGGCGACGCTGATATATAACCTCGGCAGTTGAGAGCGTCATTAAATAAAATATAACATTTAACATTTCTAACTTTCAGTTTTTTGAAAGCAGACTTGATGACAAAAGATTCTCAACCGAATAATAGCAGGCATTTCCGTTATTTATTCTGTGTTTAATTTCTTCTCGGGTATCATTTGTTATTGCTGCTCGAAGATATTTGAAATTGTTCACCTTGTCAAAGGATAAATTTACAATTGTTACATTTCCATTTCGTGCTATGTTCTGGTCACTCTACTTTGTCTTCTCGGGATTTACTTCCAAATCATTACTTGATTTGAAAACCATGTTGGGTGCGATAAGCTGTGCAATAATATTAAAAATTTATGTGAGAACCGTCAAGTCCACCGTTGTGGGGTTAGCGAGTCTAACTCTGAACCCAGCGGGCCAGGATTCGATCTCCGGTCGGGACGAGTTGCCTAGGTGAGATTCTTCGGGGGTTTTTCCCTCACTACTATTGATGAATATTAGGTAACATTATCAGGCGATTGGAACCCCACTCATCTTCGCCACTTCCTTTACTCCCCTATCATCCTTACATTCATCATTCCGTTACTTCTTCTGGTTTTCAAATCGCTCTACAGGCGGCTCTCCGAAGCTGCTGGCTCTCTCGACCGGTCTCCGTGGATTGTATTCAAGTGATGATGGGTAGCTTCTGCAACGGAAACCGGGGGAGACCTTCTCGGGGTAGGACTTCCGCCTCGGATCGTTAAGGGAGCCTTGGGTGGGGGTTGCCGAAGCAGTAGTGGTATATGGACTCTGTTGGCTTGTAAGGATCGGCCGTTAAGAGATCGGTGCGCGTAGAGGATCGGTGTACAATAGACCCATATCGGGGGGTGTACAATAGACCTCAGGCCGTAGTGCGTGGGATGTTCCCTCCCTCCCACCTAACAAGGAAAACAAACAACCGTCAAACTTATCAGTATACAAATGTGTTTGAACATACAGATGCTATTTTTACATATTGAAAGATAAGTGATTAACGTTTTCGGTTCGAAGGAACCATCTTCAGATCAATTAATAAACCTACAGAGTACATTATATTGCGAACAAATAGTGAAGTATATATGAAGTGAAAAGGAGAACATAATGGCAAACAATGGTGCATGTGAATGTCATTGCTTAAAATAGGTTAAAATAGAATAAAACGAACATTAAAATAGTATCTATGTATAAGGTAGTAAAATTACATATTCACAAGACGTAATGTAATTGATCATTGGGAAATTATATGAGAGGCAAGAGTGTGAGATGAGCAAGAGCAGAGGCGACGCTACATAAGGCGAAACGGACAGTCGCCTACGGCAGCTCCGGGCATGAGAGCGGCTCCGTATAGCTGGCCAGAGCTGCTCTCGCTCCGCAAGGCACTTCAATTCCAAGCCGGAGCAGAACGCTCATGCATGGCGGATTCACATTACAGCTACCTTCCCTGCATTAATATAACAAGAGACACGGTTGTTCTATTCATTCTCTCACTACATAATAGTTTATAAGGATATTACATCAATCCATTGTACAGTACAGATTTTATAACACTCTTATTAATTTAATGAAATAAACTTCGCTCTACACACACATACACACTCGCACGCAAACACAGAAATCATTAGGCTTATTTACACAGTCCATATGCACAGTGCTTTAACAATTACATAATGGTATTAATAATATAAACATATGAAATAAAGGCTTTCAATCAGTAACACAAGAAGAAAATTATTAATAAACATTCCCTTACACTTTTCTTTTGCATTAATAAACTATTGAAACAAAATCTTACTTCTATCGATCTGAAATCAATAAATTTTTCAATTCAAACAAAATTATTTGAAACTCAATAACCAAAATAACTATGTGGTTGTTTTCCGGGACTTATGAGGTCGTTTCATTTGCAGAAGCCGTGAAATGTTTGGAAAAAATGAATTAGCCATGTTCAATCTCTAAATATAATTTAGATATTGGTCTGACATACAGCTTCTCAGGCGGATGCAATTTCAAAGTTCGCCTTCCTACTGCAGAGTCAACCACTGCAATGACAGCGAGTGACGTACAGTATACAAGCGTCACAGCGCTCGGAAGATTTGCTCTTCAAAGTAAGCAGCGCTCATTTCTCAGAATCACGTAATGTTCCCAGCCCTGGCCTAGGGTCTCTCGCCTGAAAAGGCCGCGCGACTGCAAGTATTTAAAATTTGATTTTTCATTCAGATACCTATATTTCCCTTTATTTACGTATTATTTCTTCTTATATTTCCAGATTCTTATTTATTTTCATCATTAACCCTTTGAAGCGCAGTGGTTACAGTACATAACCACCTTTTAAATTTGAGTTTCCTGCCTACTTACAGTGTGATTTTTATTTCAAAACTACTGCATTGCGTTCACTGATCCCTAGTAACTGTAGAAGAATTTTATTTTCCCTATATTTGTGTTGCTCCACTAAGATGACCGATGTTGTTGTGTATAGTTGGGGTGTGGAAGACTCGCTACATGTTTTTATTTCAGTTTGTGCTAAAATATCACAGTTACGTAAGTTTCTATTTAGTAATATTTGTCTTTCGATCTTTTAGAACATATTTCAGTAACAAGATTGTAATTTCTCCGACACATGTGGTGTCAATATAGAAATAATGTGGTGACTTCAAAACTTAACCACTACGCAACAGGGTAGTTATGCTTACTATATCCAACAAAATGTTCCATTTTTGTGTCAGCTTATTCATCAAGGCTACAAGGAAGAGATGGTTGATGACAATCACAAAGTGTTTTGACAACTTTTTCACAAGTTTGAATCTGATGATCTCTAAGGCAGCAAAATATCTATGAATGTGGTACAGTTAGACATGGGCGTATTGGTTTACCACACGACGAAAGAAGAGACCGCGACATGAAACGTACTGAGAGTGATAACCGTACGTCGTATGCTGGAGTGTCCTGGCTCAAGTGGAAGGATAGAAGGTCCATTCTTTTCCTTTCTAATTACCACGCAACACATGTGAAGTGGCATTTTGCCTTAATGAAACCAGAAACTGTTTCCTTTTGTATCATTCGCAATAAGTCTGTGTTCTGCAGTATTGCATAGTGGTATTACCATGAAACCACCCATTTTCTGTGTAAAAAATTAAAATTTTTAAGATTTTTAAAATTTGAGGCACTTCTCTTAGACAAATAAAAGTTTAATTTCATTGCAAACACAATTTTTTATTTCCTTTCCAAATGCGTGCATCAAAGGGTTAATGAAATACAATAATAATTGACACCAGAGTCTAGATTTCAAAGTGCATTCATTCATTAAACCCTGCAACTAACCCAGCCGAACATGTGGCTACATCAGGATACCAGACAAAAGGAATGAAATACCAAACGAAATTAATGGTGGTGTATTAAGCGTTTCGCAGCTTGCATCTTTCATCTTCTTTTTTTAGTTCACATAATTGAATTAGCATGAACTATTACTCCAACAGTATTCGTGGTCTGCATTACAGTAGTAAGAAACTGAGGGTTTAAAATCATTTACCTTTAGAAATATAAGGCTTTTGCTTTGAGAATGTTCATGTTAAAGTATTGTATTTTCTTGAAGTCGTGAACGGGCAATTCTCCTTAATTTTTGAAATTAGTGTGAACCGATTTTTTGTTAGCTTGCATGGTCGAATGTGTGAAAATATGTAGATTTTAACGACAATAAAACAGTATGTTTTTACCTATAGGGTTGTGTCTTTTGGGGTTTAGGCAACACAGCAGTTCCAAACGGCGAACAAAATATCAAACACAGAACTACGAGAATATACAGACTTAGAAAAAAAAAATCACTTCATCTTGTTCCTGTTCAGCGTCTAGACAATGTGTAAACTGAAAATTAATTAATGGTATTTGTGAAATTAAAATGGTGTCGTTGTCATTATTAATGAAGACACATCATGTTACCTTTTAGTAATAATATTAATTTTACATATCTAGTATTTCAATGACATAACATTAACCTTAAATCATCCTTGAAGACTAACTTTATTGGTGTCATGTCAGATAAGGATCTCAATCGGTCTTTTTCATACTGATGATCTTTATAACGCTTTAGACTTAATAAGGGGGGGGGCAAAGGCTAATTGGGATTTCCCGGTCTCTTACCGGGTCAAAAACCCTGATGGAATTGATATTTAACTCTTGCTGTGAATTTCGGTGAAGTGTGGAGGGCCTGATTAGTCAAATCCACTTTCCTCACCTCCACGCTGGGGGCCCCCTGGGATCTTTTAAGATGCGAAAGAGAGATTGGTGTGCGGAAAGCAATGGGAAGCTTCCGCATTTTTCTACATCCCAAGAAGAAATAGAGAAAATAATGCATGATGAGTCTTTCCCTGGTAAAAGATTCCGGACGTAAACTATCCCCCCATTCGGATGTCCGGGAGGGGGATACTGGGGAAGGACACATCATGACGGAAAGCAACGGAGAGAAGAAAAGAAGATCAACGAATGTGATTGGGCGGGTGGGTCCGTGGGCGGGTGGGTTGGTGGGTGGGTGGGCGGGTGGATTGGTGGGCAGGTAGGTTGGTGGGTGGGTGGGTGTATGGGTGGGTGGTTTGGTGTGTGGGTGGGTTGGTGGGTTGGTGGGTGGGTGGGTGCGTACCTGGGTGGGTTGGTGGTTAGGTGGGTGGGTAGGTGGATGGGTGTGTGGGTGGGTGGGTTGGTGGGTGGGTGTGTGGGTGAGTGGGTGTGTATGTGTGTGTGTTTGGGTGGGTGTGGGTAGGTGGGTGGGTGTGGGTATGTGGGTGGGTGTGGGTAGGTGGGTGTGTGGATGGGTGGGTGAGTGGGTGTCTGTGTGGGTGGGTGGGCGAATGGGTGGGTGGGCGGGCGGGTAGGTGGACGTGCGTGTGGATGGGCGGGTGGGTGGGTGGGTGTGTGGGCGGGTGGGTTGGTGGGCGGGTGGGTTGGTGGGCGGGCGGGTGGGCAGGTGGGTGGATAGGTGGGTATGTTTTTTTATTTCATGCACTTACGTGTCTTAGTGTTTAAAAATTTTGATGTTGTAACATATTGTATTAATCTCAGTAATATTGTTTTGAAGAAAGGATAAATTTTGATAATCCGCAAGGAATAATGTTTTAGACGTAGTAGGCTATAATCAATGCACTTACATGTCCTCGTGTTTTACAAATATGATTTTGTAACAAATTGAATTAATAAATTGTTTTTTATTTTTCTTCAGTAAATCTATTTTAGGTGGTGCCCAAGTTCCGCCAGCTATTCTTATTTGTATTTTTAAATTATATCTCTCTTTGTCTAACAGTGCATTCAAATAGTAAGTGGTCAACAGTTTGTTCCATTTCGTTGCAGATACACATGGGATCGTCATTTATTTTAAATCTATGGTAGTACGATCTTGCTCTTTCATGACCTGTTAGAAATGTGGTAGATCCAGTGTTAATGTAAACTTTCCTCGCAATCTGTCGTAAAGAGAAGGAATAAAAGGCTTTGTCATTTTGGCATTTGATGTCGATTGCCATTCTGTTTCCCATTTCCCGTAACTTGAATTTCTCAGTTGGCTGGATATTTCGCTTTTAGGGATTTTATTGCAGCACACTTCAAGATCTTTGTCACTCGCCGCCTTCTTAGCCAGTTGATCTGTCACCTCGTTGCCATAGTGACCCACGTGTGCCTTTGTCCATCTGAATTGGATTCTCCAGTTGTCGTGTTGTAAGATCCTCATCTGTTTACGAATATTTTCAATTAATGTGTTGTGATTCTTTGGGTTTCTAATGGATTCTAGAGCTATTCGGCTGTCTGTGTATAAGATTGCGGTACGTTTTTCTTTTTCTATAACTTCTATTGCTCGTATCTTTTCTAGGGCTTTGATTGTGGCGAGTTGCTCTGCCTGGTTATTGGAGCACTTGTTGTCCAGTCTAAAGTCGTTTTCTCCTACTAATTGCATAAGATTTTCTGTAGCCAATCTAGAATGTTTTACATTAATTTGCATACATTTAAGTTGTAACCATGCGGGATATCGAGTTGACATAGTTGCCATGTTCAGTAATCGGTATTTTGTTTATATTTCCTTATTAACGCAAGAAGGCACGGGCAGTCTTTCTGCAGTGATGAGTGATTTTCGTTTACATTCTCACTTCTATCGAATTTGTTGTGGCTGACACAATTGATACATTTGAATCCTGACTCTCGGACTTGGCATTCTTTTAATGTATGATTTTCTGCACAAAGGGGACATTTTTGTTCTCCTTTACACACTTGGGCTATGTGACCAAACTTACAACATTTGAAGCACCTGATGATTTTCATGTAGTTCTTCACTTTGCAGATCTGCCATCCGATCTTAATCTGCCGATGTACCATTTTCCTCCATGCTTCAGCAGTGACTTCCGCTACTATATTTCTCACCTGTTTCTTATTTTTGTAAACGAATTTTGGTGTTATTGCTGCTTCGTCTAAGTGGAGATCTTCATTTTGTGCTGTTGTTATATCCGTAAAATTTTCAACAGAAACATCGTGTGGAATATTACACACAACTATATTTGGGTTTCTCAGTTTAGGGGTATTCACTTCCAGGTGTTAGTTGCACTGTGCTATTTCTTTGCTTAATACATCAATATCCTCTTTGTTTTCTGATTCTACCAATAGCTTTCCATTTCTTAGTGTTTTTAGGTTGCTTATACCAACCTTCAATATCGTTGGATTTATATTGCGTTTGAGTAATATTTTCATTGCATCGGTCGTCTCATTCTGTTTCGATGAGATAATTATTTTATATTTCTTCTCGCTGGGACCATTCTGAGAATCACTCCGCAACGTACGCGGTAAGTCCTCCATTCTGCCAGTAGACTGAGAATTCATTTGCATAGTACTCACACTCGGTAGCTCCACGCTCCGTCAAAAGGTAAAATGGCTACAAGCGGTTGCATACTGCACTTCCACACGACTCCTGTATGTTTCTTAACTTCTTCTTCCAGGTCACTTATTTTCTCTTTTTTCTTTTCCAGCTCTCACTTAAGCCAACAAAAGATCTCCCACTGCTTGATGAATATCAGTCTTCAAATCTTTCTTAAATTTACACTTTTCTCAGTAATACTTAATAATAGGCCTACTCCCAGAGCGTTTTCTACAAATGACTCAACTGTGTGTGTGTGTTTTTTTAATTTAGTACACATAATCGGCATGCTCGTGTTTAACAATACATACCTATCTAAACATTTAACAATCATTATTAAATACTTCGCCTAGCCTAACATGTCCTTTCGTTATCTATATATGATTCAGTTTCTCAAAGTCTATTGAATTTACAAATTGTAGGAAACTATTTCTGTAGTTCTTTATTAACCTATTTTTCGATACTGGCCAGTTTTCTCGTTTTAGAACACTATTCACTAGTTTCTCTCTTTCACTCGATATCACTTGGCATTCGTAGAGGATGTGATCCACTGTCTAGGTCCCTCTGTTGCAGGGGCACATCGGAGAATTTACTATCTTCAAACGGTGGAGATATGAGATATTTATTACTTTATTTTCATTTATTAATTATATAATTCATTAATTAATTTATTCATTTATACTATTATTTATTTACTTAATAATTAATTAATTTATTTATATATTTACTTATTTATTCATTCATTTATCATTTAATTAATTTATTTATTCTTATTTATTTACTTACTTATATATTTATTTACTTACTTATTTATTTGTTTTTTATTTACTTATTTATTTATATATTTATTTATTTACTTATTTTCTATTTTTTTATTTACTTATTTATTAATTAATTAATGAATTTATTTATTAATTTATTTATTTACTAATTTTTTTATTTACTAATATTTTAATTATTTAATTAATTTATTTATTTATACATTTATTAATTGGTTTATTAATTTGTTGATAAATTTATTTATATATTTATGAATTTATTAATTTATTTATACATTTATTTATTAATTTATTTCTTTAATTATTTATTTAGTATTTACATATTCACTTATACATTTTATATAAGAATTCATTTAATTAATTAATTTATTTATGTGATCTATTTATTTACTGACTTATATATGAATTTATTAATTTCTTTATTTATGAATTAATTAATTGATTTATTTGTATATTTTTTATTTAATTATATATATATTTTTTTTCATTTATTTGTTAACTTATTTATTAGTTTTTAATTATTTATACCTATAATTATATATATATATTTATTTATTTAATTTTAATTAATTATTAAATTTATTTATTATTTATTTATTTATTAACTTATTAAATTATTTATATATTTCTTCATTTATATATATATATATATATTTAATTATTAAATTACATTTTTATAATTTTTTTATTTATTTAATTATTTATTTACCAATTCTTAATAATTAATTAATTTATTTATTTATATATTGATATAATTATATTTTTATATATTAATTTATTGATGAATTAAATAATTAATTATTTTTTAAATAACTTATTTCATTTTTTATTTATTTACATATTTATTTATTTATCTATTTATTTATATATTTATTTATAATTATTTATTTATTCACGTCCTTATTTATTTATTAATTAATTAATTTTGTATTTATTCATATCTTTATTTTTATTTATTTATTTACTTATGGATTTATTAATTAATTAGTTCATTTATTTATTTGCCTATTCATTAATTTATTATTTTTTTCTTTATTAACCCATTTATTAATTTATTAATTGATTAATTTATCTATTTATCTATTTATTAATTTATTAATGTAATTATTAATTTATTAAGTCATTTATTAATTAATGGAATGCTTTATTTACCTATTTAAATATATTTAATTATATATTTATGTAATTTATACATTTATTTATTCATTTTTGTTTATTGGCTTAATAATTTAATACTTATTCACTAATTTCTTAATTAATCAATTTTTATATATTTATTGATATATAATTAATTAATCAATTGATTTATATATACATTTATTCATTAATTTATTTATTTATTTAGTAATTTATATCTTTAATCATTTATTTATATCTTTACAAATGTATTTATTTATTTACTTATACATCTAATTAATTTATTTATTTATTAATTTCATCCATTTATTTACTTACTTATACATTAGTTTATTAATTTATTTATGAATTAATTAATCTATTTATTTACATGTTTCTTTATTAATATGTTTATATATATGTTAATTTATGTAATTAATGTCTTATTTATTTATTTATTTATGTACCTACTTATTTGTTAATTTATTAATTAACTTATTTGCTAATTTATTTATTTATTTATCTATATATTAATTAAATAATAAATTTATTTATTAATAAATTTATTTTTTGATATATTTATTTATTTAATGTTTATTCATTAATTAATTTATGTATAGATGTATTAATTTATTAATTAATTCTTTTATAAATTTATTTATTTATTTATATATTTATTCTTTTTTTGTTTATTTATTATTTAGTTATAAACTTACTTATTAATTTATAAATAAATATATTAATTAATTAATTTATTTATTTATCTATCTATTTATATATATATTTATTTATTTTCATGTATTTATTTAATTATTTATGTAATTACTTTTTTATGTATTTATTTATTTATATTTTTTATTTACTTATTTAATTATTTATTTATTTCTTTAACTTTCATTAATTAATTCATTCATTTATTATTTATTTATTTATTTACTAACTTATTTATTCATTTATATATTCATACATATTTTTTATTAAATTTTGATATATTTATTTACTTATTATTTATTTATTTATTATTTATTTATTTACTAATTTTTAATTTATTAATTAATTTATATAGTTACATATTCATTTATTTACTTATTTATTTATTATTTTATTTATTTAATTTATTTATTTACCTAATTATATATTTATTTATTGATAAATTAATTAATTAATTATTATTTATTTATTTACTTCCTTATTTATTTATTTACGTAATTATTTATTTATTCATTTATTAATTAATATATTTTTATATTCATTTATTTATTTATCTATTTATTAATTTATAAATTAATTAATTTATTTATTAATTTACTTATTTATGTATTTTTTCCTTTATTTATTTATTTACTTATTTATGTATTTTTTCCTTTATTTATTTATTTACTTATTTCTTTATTTATTTATTAACTGATGAATTAATTTATTTGTTAATATATTAATATTAAATAAATATGTTAGTAAAGAAATAAATAAGTAAATAAATAAAAAATAAATAAATTAGTAGGTAAATAAATATATAAAAATTAAATTTAATGTTTATTTATTTATTTACTTACTTATTCATTTGTTTGCTAACCTATTTATTTAGTTATTTATTTACTAATTTCTTAAATTTTTTCTATTTATTTATTTATTTATATATTGATATATTTTATTAATTAATGTACTGATTTATTAATTAATTTGTTTATATATGTATGAAATTATTAATTTATGAATTCATTTTTTTATTTATATTTTTAATTATTTATTTCTTTATGAATTTATTTATTTATTTATGAATTTAATTATTTTATTTATTTTATCTATTTACTTACTTATTTATTTACGTATACATTAATTTATTAATTAATTTATTTATGAATTAATTAACTTATTTGTCTATGTACATATATATATATATATATATATATTTACTTGTTTATATATTTTCTTATTTTTTTAATTTATTGATTAAGTTATTTACTAATTTATTTATATATCTATGTATTAATTTCTTCATTTATTTATTTATTTATAAATTTATTTATTGATATATTTATTTATTTATTTATGTATTAATTAATTTATTTATTTAGTTATTAATATATTTTTGTTTTTATGTATTTATTAATTTTTCTTATTTATTTACTTATTCATTTATTTATTTACATCTTTATTAAATTATAAATTAATTTATTAATTCATTTATTTTTTTTAATTTATTAATGTATGTATTAATTGATTAATTTACTTATTTATTAAATGATTTATTTTTTTATTCATTTATATTTATTTGTTTGCATTTATTTATTTACTTATTTATTTATTTACTTTGATATTTATTGATTGATTTATTTATTAACTTATTAATTAATTTATTTATTTATTTATCTATTTATTTATTTACTTATTTATTTATTCACCAATTTTTTTCTTTACTATTTTATTTATGTATTTATTTATTTATTTACTAATTTACTAATTTATTTATTTATATATATATTTGTATAATTATATATTTATTAATTAATTAATTTATTTTTTATATATACATATTTATTTATTTAATTATGTTTTTATTTATTTACATATTTATTTATTTACATACCTATTTATTTATTTATTTATTCGTTTTGTATTTATTTACTTTCTTATTTATTAATTCATTTATTATTAATTCCTTAATTAATTATTTGTTTGTTTTATTTATTTATTTAGCAGTTAATTAAATTATTATTGATTAATTTATTTATTTACTTATTTAGTTACTTAGTTCCTTATTTATTTATTTATTTATTTATTTATTCATTTATTTATTTATTTATTTATTGCTTTATTTGGTCATTTATTTATTTATTTTTTATTTAAATATTGATATATATATATATATATTTATTAATTTATTTATTGATTCATTTATTTATTTATTAATTATTAATGAATTTATTTATTTATTAATATGTTTTATTTATTGACTAATTTATTTGTTTACTTATTAATTAACTTAATTTATTTACCGTATCTATGTATTTATTTATTTTTTAATTTATTAATATATTTATTAATTTACTGATTTATTAATTAATTAATTTATTTACTTATATATTTATATATTTATATTTATTTATTTAATTATTAATTACTTAATTAATTAATTAATTAATTTATTCATATATTTATATATTTACATGTATTTATTTATTTATTTTTTAATTTATTTATTTTGTATTCCATTTATTAATTTGTTTTTTGCTTGTTTGTTTCTTTCTTTATTTGTTTATTTACGATGGTGATGCGATGTGATGCGATGTAATGTGGTATTTATTTGTCAGCCAACTGTACAATTCATATTTATGGTGGAACATTTCATTTCTACCTTTGGATCGACACTTCGAACTAATTCATCATGTAAAATGAACAGTGACATTTCATGTTATTATTAATTACGTAGGCCTTTGTGATAGGCCTTTACCACACAGTTTGAAATTCTACTTCTTACGAGATAGTTGTGATTTTATTTCTATTACTTCTCCCGTCTTTAATATTCTTTTATGGCTATAATAAATTGAACAACTTTTTGCATGTAAACGTTAGAGTGGCGACAATATTTTAGCTGGTTATTTTTGACGGTTTATCAACTGCTTTGGTTATCTAGCGTCAGAGTGGGATGAAGGTGGTAATGCCAGCGAAATGAGTCCAGGGTCCAGCGCCGAAAGTTAACCATTTGCTCTTAATGGGTTGAAAAATACCCCGAAAAAAACCTCAACCAGGTAACTTGTCCCAACCAGGAACGACAGTCTTGAAATAAGACAGATATTCTAGGAGAAACACGAAAGCTACACAGTTCAGGCAGCGAGGCATGTTACTTAAAACTCAGGCAGGTAGGCAAGCGTGTTATTTAGAGTATTTAGTCGTGTTAGGCAGCTCGCTCAGGCAGATGTATTGGTTGATAAAGTCGTATTACTTAACTCGTAAAGACAGGCGCATTAGGGAAATCTGGACAAACATGCGTGTGAATTGGAGCAGGCAGGAAATACAGGTAGGCATATTGTTTAGTTGAGACATGCAGGTTCGTTAGGGGAAACGTCACACATATTAGGCGAAATAGGCAGGCGTGTTAGGTAGTCTAGTTTGGGAAAGTAAGTAGATGTGTTACAGATGGAGGAATATACTGTGTTAGATGGATGAGGAAAAAGAAAAGTGTGTTAATAAGTGAAACAAATAGGAGTCTTAATTGAAGGAAACATAGCGAGTGATATGTGAAATAAACAAAGAGGTAAGTTGGACCCCATGTACAGCTGTCAAAAGAAAAAGTGGCCGCTCTCCTGAAACAAAGTTCCCTTCGGGTATCTTCGCTACAATTCGGAGACAGGCGATGTTACATGTTGTTGGACCACGTTGCCTCATATCTACAGTTATAATTGAAGTATACTGTGTGTTATTCGATAGCATAATCGTAGCATTGAGGCCTCTTATTCATGAGGTCCTGCGTTCGACTACAACCTCGTGCTTTTTATGTTCTTTTTTGTTCTGTTTTTGAGAGAGACAAACTATAAATAATGGCTCCTTTCTCTTTTACGATTATTTTAGTAATTAACATCAGGTTCATTAATATAGGCTATTATGCCATGACTTTATCATTATGATATTGTGGCTGCAAATGGAAAGAAAAAAGATTTTATTCTCAATAAAATATCTTTCGTGGCATAAACAAATAAATTTACTGGCGTCGGCCTTAAAACATTCAAACAATTAAGCGTTCAAAAACAAAAAACCACAATTCAATATTTAGTCTATCTTCCTCTTATCTCGATCATCTTGCAGTCGAGTGGGCATGGAATTGACTAGTCTTTGCAAATAGCGACCGTTCTTAGACACGATATTCCAGGCATTCTGAACATACATACATAAGTGTTCTGTCCATGGGCAGGTCTTTCATTGCAAACCCAGCAATCTCCAATCTTTCCTATTTCCTGCCTTCCTCTTAGTCTCCGCATATGATCCGCATATCCTAGTGTCGTCTATTATTCTTTTAAATCAGAGACCCAACCAATTCCTTTTTCTCTTTCCAATCAGTTTCAGCATCATTCTTTCTTCACTCACTTTTTGAAACACAATTTTATTTCTTATTCTGTCTGTCCACTTCACACGCACCGTTCTTCTCCACATCCACATTTCAAATGCTTCAATTCGTTTCTCTTCATTTCGTCGTAATGTCCATGTTCCTTCCCCATACAATGCCACACTCCACACAAAGCATTTCACTAGTCTCTTCCTTATTTCTTTTTCCAGAGGTCCGCAGAAGATCCTTCTTCTTCTATTAAAAGCTTCCTTTGTTCATGTTTGCAGTTTTTCTTGGGAAGGATAGGCCTAAATGCGGTAACATCCCGTTGCTTTCCGCACACCACTATCTCTTTCGCATCTTATTAGATTCCAGGGGGCCCAAGCGTGGAGATGAGGAGAGTGGATTTGACTAATTGGGCCCTCCGGACTTCACCGAAAGTCACGGCAAGGGTTAAATATTAATTCTATCAGGATGTTTGACCCGATCAGAGACCGGGAAATCTCGATTAGCCTTTGCCCCCCGCATCCTGGACTAGCTTCTACGAATCATCAGAAAATCTTAGAGTGTGATTGGGCCAATTTTTCCGAAAATGTTTCCACACTTTTGCCCTCGTAGCTCAGCGGACGAACGTCGGAATTTAGTGTCAACGTCTCAGGTTCAATTCCTCGTTACTCCTTTTCATTTTATTGTGGTTCAAGACAGTATAATGTAATAATACAAAAAGAAAAACTAATAGCAGTATTATGCAACTGCATTTTTCCAAACTTAATATTAAATTTATGTTATTTATATCGCTGAAGAACGATTACAATATAAATAACTTGAATATTATTTATACAGAGTCACTAAAGAACGATAACAGAATATAAATGATAAATATCGGTTTGTTTAATTAATATAAGATATTATATAATACGTATTTAATTATATAAAGGAAGATAACCTATTTTACAAAGAAAGATGGTTGTGTTATAATAATTACTTACATAAAATACAGATTATTTATATTGCGAAAGAACAATAACAATATAAATAACTTGAATATTATTTTATAATGCTAATGAAGGAAAACAGAATATAAATGATAACTTGAATATTATTTATATCGCTAAAGAACGATAACAATATAAAAAACGTGAATATTATTCATATCGGAATTTCACAGATTTATTACAGGTGTATTTAAGAAATTGTAGAATAATAGTAATTAGTAACAGTGTCCTATTTATTCTTCTTGGAGCCAAATTTGTAACTTTTAAAAGTGTGGTTACTATGTTGAAGTGTATGTGTTGTAACGGATGCTTGATTTGTTATGTATGTGAGTCAGTTATGGGATGCTTGATGTCGTCGCAATGTCGTAATTATAGTTTTATTGTGTTTGTGTGACTATTGTGTATTGATTTATGATGTATGGTACGGAAAGCTGCATATTTGTGTTATAGAAGTGTTACGTATGTGTGTTGTTAATGTTTTTGTATGTTTCAAATTGATAACTGATATTTGTTTTGCAATCGCAATGCCTAATTTACGGATTGATTATGTTTTCTTTACATCGTGTAAGCTAATTTAATTTTCTTTTCCATTTCTCTTTATGCTTATCTTTTTGTGTATAAAACTATAGCCCTAACATACATATGTAAAATAGGGCTAACCCCCATTGGAGATACAATAATAATAATTATTATTCATATCGTTATAAAACGATAACAGAATACAAATGATGACTTGAATTTTATTGATATCTCTAAAGAACGATAACAAAATATAAATAACGTGATATCCATAAAGAACGATAACTGGATATAAATGATAATTTGAATATCATTTACATCGCTAAAGAACGATTAAAAAATAAAATGAAAACTTGAAGAAGTCCCGAACACACAACCTTTGAATCATTAAACAAGTACTCTACCGCTGGTCTACGAGGCGCAGATATGGAACACTTTCATAGTTCGGGAACTGCTTGTACAAGCACATGCATCGTGTAACATCGCCGCGACCCGAAGTGGACTTTGAAAATATTCGCTGTTCACGAGTGCGGCCACTTTTTTTTTTTTTTTTTTTTTTGACAACTGTACATGTGGAAGTTGCTTGCATGCAGGAATGGGCAAAGGGAATCTACCTGAGCCTTTTTTTTTCTATTAGTTTTCAATATTTCAAAAGAAGGGCAACTACGCAATTACTGTCTCTTGTTGTTGTTGTTGTTTTCTAATGCCAGGCATTTGACAATAAAGTCATTTGACCTCTTGCACTACAATATTTTTCAAAGATATTATCATAGCCAGCCACTGAAGCACAGATTTTGAGGTGTTCCGAATCCATTTCTTGGTTTGAGTTGCACAATGGGCAGTTTGCGGACTGAAATATTCCAATTCTATGCAGGTGTTTGGCCAAACAATCATGGCCTGTTGCCAATCTAAATGCATCTACAGACGATTTGCGTGGTAAATCAGGAATTAACTGTGGATTTTGATGCAGAGAGTTCCATTTTTTCCCTTGAGATTGTGTTATCAAATTTTGTTTGTTACAGTCTAAGTATGTAGATTTAATAAATCTTTTCACAGAGTAAAACGTAGATTTAGTAACAGGTCTGTAAGTAACAGTGCTGCCCTTCTTTGCTAAAGCATCCGCATTCTCGTTTCCCAGGATTCCACAATGGGATGGTATCCATTGGAATACAATTCTTTTATTAAGTGATATTAAATGAGAGAGCATTTTAGTCATTTCTGCTGTTTGAGATGAAGGTGTGTGTTTAGAGACTATTGATAGAATAGCTGCTTTGGAGTCTGACAATATAATTACATTCTTAAATTTATTGATGCAATTACTGACTTTACTAGGCTAGTCCTTAAAGATGAATTTTTACATAGCGTCACTTACATGAATTAATGGTTTTCTTAGCCAAAACGCCTGCTAGGATTAACTCAATTTAAAAGAGCTGACCTTCAGACACCGAGTCCACACCTGTGGAGTAACGGTCAGCGCGTCTGGCCGCGAAACCAGGTGGCCCGGGTTCGAATCCCGGTCGGGGCAAGTTATCTGGTTGAGGTTTTTCCGGGGTTTTCCTTCAATCCAATACGAGCAAATGCTGGATAACTTTCGGTGTAGGACCCCGGACTCATTTCACCGGCATAATCACCTTCATATCATTCAGACGCTAAATAACCTAGATGTTGATACAGCGTCGTAAAATAACCCAATAAATAAATAAAAATCAGACACCGAACGTCTTGTAGTTTAGCTAAACAAAAACATACCCTTCGGTACCTTTATGTCCGTTTATCATTGACTCAATGTTCTACATTGATCTAAAGCTGTGCTGACATACATTTCATGTAATATCCTATAATTGTGTGCTTTCGCTTGACATTTAAAGACAGTTGACGATAAATAGGAAATTCTATTCTTCCCATTCTGAACCCCTCTGGGTGACAGATGGATTAAAATTTCGGTCGTACAAAAGATTCAATATATAAATAAAATTATATATATATATATATATATAGCCCCGCATGGGCTAGACCTTGTCGTGGTGGAGGGGCTCAGTACCTAATGATCCAAACGACCAGGTTGGGAAAGTCTGGCATTAGCCAGCTTGCCGCCTGGTAAGAGGTGAGGGGAAGCGAACTAGTTCCAACGCGGGATTTTCCATCGACTTCACAGGCAGAAGAAGAACATGAAGTTCTCAACGGCAAAGAAGACGGAAGAGAAAACCAGCAAAAGGGAAGAGCAGTCTCGTTAACCATGTAAAGGTAACTGCTCTAGAGGAAGAAAACCTCGATTACAAATCACCTGGTCCTCCTGGAAGGGGGTTTTGCGGACGGGTTGGTAGTAAAAAAGATCTCACTCGTATCTCTCAAAGGAATAGCCGGATGGAAAATCATATGACGACTATTGCAAAGAATCATGGAAAGATTAGAGGAATTTCAGAATACTTACATGTGGCAGTATGGAATGTTAGAGGACTGACTAGCAAAGAAGAGGAACCTCAAAGAGAATTATTATGAGCACAAGTAGATGTGGCCATAATCCCGGAAACAAAGAAGAAATTGCAAGGTTCTAAAGACTTACAGCATTACATATTAATATATTGTGGGGTACCACAAAACAGAAGAGCACAGTCAGGAATTGGAATAATGATTAAAAATAAATTTAGAAAGAGAATAGATAGTTATACCCTTGTGAATGACAGAATAGTTAATGTAAGGATAAAATGCTATAGAGGATTTATAACTATAATAGGAATATATGCACCAGAAGAGGGAAGAAAAGAAGAAACCGAAAAATTTTATAAGGATCTCCAAAAACATCTAGACACTATAAATAAAAATGATGGATTCATTGTAGGAGGAGACTATAATGCGAGAATTGGGCAAATACCGGCTCTGAATGTAATAGGAAACAATGGAGAAAACAAATTAAATGAAAATGGAAAGACTTTGAGAAATTTCGTTACATACAATGAATTGAAAGTAACCAACTCATTTTTTCGACACAAACGAATTCATAAATACACAAGAGTTAGCAGAGAACAGAAAAGCATAATAGATTACATCCTCGTAAACAAGAAATTTGCGTCACAAGTAATGGATACACGAGTGCACAGAAGTTATGATATTCACTCTGACCACTTTTTATTGAAAAGTAAAATAAAACTACTAAAACGATGGGTTAACATTAAAAACAAAAACCAAAAACCAAAAGAAACGTTTAAAGTACATCTACTCCAAGAGGACAGTATAAGGAAATTATACTGGAAACGTTTAGATATGTACATCGATCAGAGAGCAATAAGTACAGATGTCAATTTAGAGTGGGATGACTTTTAAAGTCACATAATAATAAAAGCAGCAATGGAAGCATTAGGCACAAGAAAGAAAACCAAGAGAAGAAAAGGTTTAAAGATCTGGAATGAAGATATAGCTAAACTTATTGAAGAGAAGAAGGAAAAATATCTAACATTTTTAAATAGTGGAACAGATGAAGATAAAATAGAATCTAAAAGAAAATGTGCTTTGGTTAAAAGAGAAACAAGGAAACTTCATAGAGAAAGTTGAGACAGATATATCAGCGAAATAGAACATGATTTTCATGGAATGCAAATGAAAGCTTGGAGTATAATGAAATATCTAAATACATCCGAAAAAGATACAGCGGAGTTAAACAATATATCAGAAGATGAATGGATGAAATATTTTCAAGAATTATGGTCTCAACAGACCCCATTAGAAATTAACCAAGAAAATTACGATGTTATAAATATAGACCCTATTACAATTGAAGAATTTAATGGTATTTCGGAGACTTTTAAAAACAGGAAAACTCCAGGAAAAGATGAAATTAATCTAGAATTAATTAAATATGCATCAGATAGAGTTAAAACAAGAATGTGTGATATATTTAACATATGTTGGTATACTCTAAAAATCCCTCAAGATTGGAATACGGCAATAGTGAAACCAATATTTAAGAAAGGCAATAGGAAAGATCTAAATAATTACAGGGGTATATGTCTATTGAATACATCTTATAAACTTTTCTCAAAAATAATTACGAGAAGAGTGAATAAAATAACAGAAGTATTGCTGAAAGAGAATCAATATGGATTTAGAAAAGGACGATCATGTGCGGATTGTGTTTTTATAATGAAACAATTAATACAAAAAAGAAGAGAATTCAATTTGGAAACACACTTACTATTTGTGGACTACATTAAAGCGTTTGATAAGGTATTAAGAGGAAAACTCTGGACAATAATGACTGAAAAAGGATACCCAAAACATTTGATAGATATGATTAAAATAATGTATAAAGATAGAGCAATTGCTATAGACAATGTTAATTCCACTAATTTTAAAATAGAAAAAATTAACTTAGGAGTAAGTCAGGACTGTCCTCTTTCGCCGACTTTATTTAATATATACCTGGACGCAGCTGTTATAGAATGGCAAACACAGCTAAGTAAACGTTTTAAACTAGGAACTACCATTGTAGACACAATTATGTTCACAGACGATCAAGTCATATGTGCAGAATCAGAAAATCAATTACAAATAGCCACACTACTGCTCAAAAAAACTATGGAGAATTATAATCTCAAGATTTCAAAAAAAAAAAAAAAAAACTAAAACAATGGCCTTTCGAGGGAAATATGCAGTTCGATCTAAAATAGTTTTAAACGATGAAATTATCGAACAAGTACAGAGTTTTAAATATTTAGAATGTCACATATCTTATAATTGGGAAAACGATATAAAAGAAAAAAATTACAAATTTCAAAGCATGTGTGGGACGATTAAAAGAACATTACAAACAAAAACAACAAAAGAAACAAAACTAAAGTTCGATAAAGTAATGGCAGTTCCCATTGTGACATATGGATCAGAAAATTGGTCCATGAATAGATCAGACAGAAGATTATTAGAAACGTCAGAGATGAAGTTCCTCAGATATGTTGCAGGATGTACTCTAAAAGACCATATTCCTAGTGAAACAATAAGATAAGAACTCAACATTTTTAATTTAAATGAAAACATACAAAGTTATAAACAAAAATGGTATGAACATATTTTTAGAATGGATCCTTCTAACCTAACTAAACAAGCATTATTATACCAGCCACAAGGTCACAGAGATGTGGGACGTCCTAGAAGACGATGGGAAGACAAATTCTGAGAGCGGAACGGGCCGATGGCCTACCATGAAGATGAAGAAGAAGATATATATATATATATATATATATATATATATATATATATAAATAATATAAATTGATGAATTCTTTACCCCTTGACTGCTATACGCATACTTTTATCATAGCCGATTTTTTAAAATATGACATCATAAATGAAATCATACACCTCTCCTGGCACCACATTATCACATTTGTTTTTACTTACGTGCCTATCTACCTAAATAAATTACTTACCTCCCGTTGCCTATAGTAACCAAAGAAGAGACCGTAAAATATAGACTTCCTTCCTTAGAATCAATGCAATAACAATATACTTACTAGAGTAGGAGTGGGAAAATATGTTTACTCTTATGTGCTATATAACAATATGTTATCCAATTACTGGAAACTAAATTTAATTTTAAATTTCAGGTCCCTCCTTTGTAATGTGTTGTTTGTGAAGAAGTTATAAATGAATGAACGTATGGATTTTTTTGTTGGTCATGCATTGGTTTTCATGGAGAGAGTGGTTTAAAAATTTAATATAGTGCTTTGAGGTAAAAACTTCTGTGAATAAAGTCATTCATTTGGTTCCTAAGGACTGTGAAATGAAGACCATTTAGATACAAGTCATGGATAAGTACAATATTTTTACGGAAGTAAAAAATTCACGATTAGTTTTCGTAAATGGAGTAGTTGTATCTTAAGAAATAATATAGAGTAAACATGTTTAAGTTTTATAATTCAAACAGGTATGGGTTAGAAACATGAGTCGATTATTATTGAAAGGTCACATGTCCACTTTTTTGACAAATTGAGTTACGACCACCATCATATTCTTCTTACTGTAGCGCACCGTTTGCTGAAGAAAAGGTACAAGTATGTGCACCCTACCGCATATTACAGTGAAAAGAAGTTTCCGTTTAGTATTGAAAGGGCACATGTCCAGGACATGTGACCTATCAATAACAAACTCTTTTCTTTTCCCATCATTCTTTACACGATGTGCAATATAAAATCTCATGATTTCATTCTTTGTTCACAACTGTTACAAAATGGAGAGTAGCTGAATCATTAGGAAACGGAGTGTCTAAAGTTCAGAAAATATACTTTCAAATTTCACAGTATTCAGTGATGGTTTTTGATGTTAAGTTCCCGGGTAAAGTGATTGCATATGGATATATTGATGAAGTAATGACACACATATTCAAGTTACTGCATAGAACTAATTCGATGTATCCTATTGACTTGAAACTACTTGAAAGTGAAGCATATTATGGAAAATTTTCAATAAATAAGAAGAAAGTTGAAGATGTCGGTAAAGTTATGCAGTATGTACTTCCTGAATATCTTCAATTTCATGAAGAAATTCTCTAGTGGCCGATAGAAGAAAAAAACAATGAAGATGACTGAAAACTTCAGATGAAGTGTTTAATGAAGAAACTTTAAAGTTTTATGCGTTCTAAATTGCTTTATTTCAGAAATAAGAGATATTGCCTCAGAAAAATAATGTTCTCAACAGTTAAATTCTTAAGTATTTGTTAGTCAATAATAGTTAAAACACATTTAAGAACATAAAAATTCATTTCATTATGTTTTATTTACTGTTTATTATTAGAAGGGCACAAGTCCATAATAAATATTATTTTTACAGTTAAATTTCAATGACGTTACCATCAGTTTATGCATGTAAATGTAACTTTACATCTTTGTCGTCGAATAAAAACTATCCGATTACACTACAAAGTACCATTAGCAAAATATATAGTTTTTTGCTTCTGTAAAATTGACAAACGTGGACATGTCACCTTTCAAAAAGTATCGGTTCAATTATTTATTATAACATTAAAAAACTCTTTAGAACAATGTGCCATTTTGTGAGACATTCAATATTTTGTAAGCTATTTTGTGTGTCGTTCATTCACCACTAATCTCTTTCACTTCTAAGGTAAGCATCACAAAGTTCGCCACCTTAAGCAAATTTATTTTTAAATCGACGATGAAATCATGTATAGAAAGTATAAAAAGTTGTCTTGCAATATTCATACTAAAGAGCATCTTAAATAAATATTTCGTTAATAATAAGGGTACTCCTTTTCGTACAAAACAAAAGAGAGAAGGTGATACAACTGGTGAAATTAGGACGCGTGTGTTCTCTAAGTTCGCCACTTGTATGTCTGTTGTAAATTGAAATGATATTTTAATATCATCAGAGTACAGATGCGATATATTTTAATACAGAAAAAATGATCATGGTGGAAATTAAAGTTTTATTATTAATAAATTGTCACAGAATTTAAAATATTAGTATTCTTTTACCTATAAAATATCTAAAATATCACTCATTTAAATATTAAAATTAAAATGTAAACAATTTTTGAAACTGCTGTTTAAAACGATCTCAGAGAATCAGCAACGAATGATCCTAAGTTGGCCATGGAAGAAGCTGCAGTGGCGAACTTAAAAACAGTTCAAACATTTAATAATGTTGTCATAAAGTAGTAAATGCAATTGTAAAAATATAGCCAGAATGTACACAAAATATACTTTAAAATGATATATTACACTCTGTAAATGCATTACTTATTCCGTTGGATGAAACGAATACTTGCGGAGAAAATCTTATACAGGCAACTATATTTAACACAATATGGTGACTGCCTAATAGCAAGAGATACTGGTAATACACCTTGCGTATACAACGAAGTTATAACGCATCATGCATTAAGTTAACGCTGCCAAATTTTGGCCAAATATCGTATCATAACGAAAATGACGAATTTTGGAAATCTGACGAACTTAGATATAATCTATCTTATACAGAGATATCATTTTTGTTTTTACTAACATTTCCAATATTAACCTGACTATACCTTTGGATTAACGATTGAGAATTTTGTTGCCGACAATGTCCAAGTTCCAGAGACATAACATTGCGCATGCTCGTCTCGTCAAAGCCGTAGTTCACCAGGTAACAAATAATTAAAGCATTTAAATTTGCTGTATTTTGTTTAAGAGAGTAAAATATGAATGGAGGGTTGATTCTAGATACATCAGGACCTCTGAAGAGTGAAATATTAATAACATGGCTAATATGAACACGAGAACTAAGTATTATGCCAAAACGATCTATGAAGTTGCAGTAGCGTAAGTCGTTGAGGTATTCGTGTATTGAATGAGTTAGTAGCAGTAGCTCAAGGTTCGAATCTCCCACAGTATCTTCTTTTTTAATTACAAATTTGTCATCATATACGTCTCGCAAAGCTATATTTATGTGGCGACATCTCTTAGAATATGCCCAAACTCTAATGAATAATAAACCTCCCTCTCTTTTCCAAGCAATACTCCTGTCTGTTAATAAAACGTTTTGTCTCGTCATTACGCTTGAAGACGGCAGAGAGACAATAGAGAGCGTGACATATGGTGTCGTCGAGCTGTGAGGAGGGAACATTTGACGATAAGGCATGCCGTGGACCGTCTACCGTATGCTACTCTCCGACAGGATTTCGATTGCAGAAATGTAATTTTCTCCGAAGAGGTAATTGTCTCCAGTAGTAACGATGGTCCTGCCTAGTTTACCGTATGAATGGCCACCGATACAATGAACGCTTCATAGGACGACTTAACAGGTCGAGTCGCGTGAGCGTCGCGTGTTTGGGATGGATGTCATACGATGGGGTAGGACTTCCGGAACGCATTCACGGTCGGGTTTACGGCAGAAGTCTACAAACACATTTTGGAAAATGTAATGATCCCTTCCGCCCGAGAACGATATCCAGAAGGAACACTTTTCTTCCAGCAGGATAATCATCCGGTACACACCGTCAACCGTATTCAAAGATGGTTTACGAGGAGGCCTGATATCGATCTGCTCGACTGGCCTCCATAATCACCAGATATGAATCTGATTGAATATTTGTAGGCTACAGTAAAACGGATCCTACTCTCTAATTGGGCAGAACAACCACCCGTTCGAATAGCTGACGAATTGTGGGACAGCGTTCTAAATGCGTGGGAGGAGGTGGCAATGAATTTAGACCTGTTCCATAATTTTGTGGACCCATGCCGCGCAGAATGAGGGAAGTTGTTGACGCAGGTGGTTTGTGGACGAGATACTAGTCCCCACCACAGGCCTTTTTTGTTAATATATTAACAATTTGTTTGTTTTTTTTTTGTTTATTTAATTATTTATTTATGTTTGATATGCGTCCAAGTTTTTAGGGTGTGAAACAAGTATTTTCGTTTACACAGGCCAAGTCTCGCATATTAATAGTCCAGATTTTTACAAGGCAGGCATAAAGAAGTTTAAGAACAAATGTCATTCCACATTTAAACTAATATATTAATTAAAAATTTAAAAAAAATAATAATTTTACCGTACCAGGAAGTGAACTCTGAACCCTTGGGACAGAAGTCAGACATCTTACCACTGGGCTACACACAGCTCGTAAGGTTGATTACATTATAGACGGTTAATTTTCAATGAAGAGAGACCATAGCAATGCCTTGCACTGCGTTGCATTTACACGAGTGAACCGCGCGATAGAACTTAGAATTTCTATCGATCAAAAGTCGGCCCATTCTTTTTGCCGTTAAGTGTACATACAGCCACTGGCGTGGATCAGTTTGTTAAGCGCTTGCCTGCCGGGCTGAAGTTGCGCTCGGGTGCGGGTTCGATCCTCGCTTGGGCTGACTACCTGGTTGGGCTTTTTCCGAAGTATTCCGCAACCGTAATTTGAATGTCAGGTAATCTATGGCGAATCCTCGGTTCATCTCGCCAAATACCATCTCGCTATCACCAATCATGCATGCATACTAGAGACAGGCAAACTGTCGATCAGGCTTGCCCATGACTGTTTACGTCCGTGAGCAGGCTTACGCTTCGTATCATTCGCCCGCCTGCAACCTTCCCTCTCAAGCTGGCAGGCAGTGTGGTTGCACATGACTCCCAAACAGTTCTACGAGTGACCCGAAAGGACTGTTGGGTTCCGCCGACCTGCGCCAGACTGCTGCTTTCAGATACATGATAAATTTGAACCAAGTCATTCAAACCTGACCAGAAGCCTACAGATATAGACAAACTACTGAAAACTTCTGAAACGTACCGTTAATAAAGGCAAAGAAAAGTATTTCTCGTCAACATAATATCCATTAAATGCCAACAGTTATAAATTACTTAAACTTTCCTTTTCATCGTATTAATATAAATTAAATGCAAACCATTCAAACTTTCAGCTTCATAAATAAAAAGAAATCTGTCCCTCAGAAGTTAAATAGCAAATCAATATTCTGAAGAACGAAAAGCTTTTATACATTTTACAGGCTTTTAATTGTTGATAAGGAAACAGTTAAAATGAAATATTTTTCTATAATAGTTGTTGATATTCATAATAATTGTTACCAATATCTTTTCAACATATTTCCTTCTCTCCTCTCCTCTCCTCTCCTCTCCTCTCCTCTCCTCTCCTCTCCTCTCCTCTCCTCTCCTCTCCTCTCCTCTCCTCTCCTCTCCTCTCCTCTCCTCTCCTCTCCTCTCCTTCCCTTCTCAACTAGTAAAAAGTTAAGAAATGTTACTATTTTGTTGAGTCAGATGCACTTTGCAGGAATATGAAATATATAATATTGTCTTAGTATTTTATGAATTCTGTAGCGCAATAAATCGTAAACCTGCGTTTCTTTAATCAAGAAATATCTGCCGTGTTGGACCATAAGATAAAGATTTTTTGAAGTGACTAAATAGCCAACGAACTTAGGTTTCAAACTAGTACTGTTTCATCTTAACCAGGGCAGACTGGCTTCCGTGAATGCAAGTCACTCTACCTTATAATAAGAGCAAACAGGCAGGCTTTCTTGGATCCCGCCTGAACTGAACCTATAAAACCCGGGCTCAATGGGTTCAGGCTAAAAGTTAACTTCCTTTGTAGCGTCACCGGAACCCAAGCCTGACGGCAAGCAGGTACGGGCGTGAGTCTTGTCTGATTTGCCGGTCTCTAATGCATACATACACATACATACATTACATACGTACATACATACATATATACATACATACATACGTACATACATGCAAATAGCTTTTAAGGAACACGCAGGTTCATTGTCGCTATCACATAAGCCTGCCATCGGTCCCTATCCTGTGCAAGATTAATCCTGTATCTATCATTATATACCACCTCCCTGAAATGCATTTTAATATTATTCTCCCATTTACGTCTCGGCCTCCCGAAAGGTCTTTTTTCCTCCGGCCTCCCAATTAACACTCTATATGCATTTCTGGATTCGCCCTTACGTGCTACATGCCGTGCCCATCTCAAATGTCTGGATTTAATGTTCCTAATTATGTCAGGTAAGGAATACAGTGTGCAGTTCTGTGTTGTGTAACTTTCTCCATTCTCCTGCAACTTCATCCCTCTTAGCCCCAATTATTTTCCTAAGAATCTTATTCTCAAACCTCCTTAACCTCTGTTCCTTTCTCAAAGTGAGAGTTCAAGTTTTACAACCATACACAACAACCGGTAATATAACTACCTTACATATATTCAAAATTTCAGATTTTTTTTGAGAGCAGACTAAATGACAAAAGCTTTTCAACCGACTAATAACAGGCATTTCCCGTATTTATGCTGCGTTTAATTACCTCCCGAGTGTCATTTATATTTGTTACTGTTGCTCCAAGATATTTGAATTTTTCTACCTCTTCGAAGGATAACTCTCCTATATTTATATTTCCATTTCGTACAAAATTCTGGTCACGAGACATATATACAGTTTCCCACATAATTAAAAAACTATCCAACATTCTGTGATGAAATTTTTTGTCTGTATTTATGCATGTCATATCTACAATATGATGCAAGATCACTTCTCTACCTTTGATTTTTTTTTATTTATTTTATCGAGTTATTTTACGACGCTGTATCAACATCTTAGGTTATTTAGCGTCTGAATGAAATTAAAGTGATAATGCCGGTGAAATGAGTCCGGAGTCCAGCACCGAAAGTTACCCAGCATTTGCTCGTATTGGGTTGAGGGAAAAACCCGGAAAAATCTCAACCAGGTATCTTGCCTCGACCGGGATTCGAACCCGGGCCACCTGGTTTCGCGGCCAGACGCGCTGACCGTTATTCCACAGGTGTGGACTCTCTGCCTTTGATAGATTGTGAGATAAAAAATAAGTTCATTTAAAAAATGGTAAAATATCAATATTTTCTATTGCACAAATTTAAAAAAAGGTATTATTTATTGAGGAATGTAGTTGAAAGAGCATGATGTTGTAAACATGAGTTTCAGCAATAAAATAAAAGAGAGATAACATGGAAGAGTTAACAAGTTTTTGAGCTATGAGGGAAATGCTTCATAACTGCACAGTGAACTGCCAACATTTTGAAGTTTGAAAAAAAAAAAGATATTTTTTTAATCGTAAAAATATTTTTTTTCTTCATATAGCAGAAAGATAGTGTTTTACACATACCAATTTTGATTATTGCACAAGATACAGTGATGGAGGAAAAAAAATGTTATGTATTTCCAAAACGTTTACTGCTGTAAGCTGTACCTCACCCCTTAAAAAAATTTGGGATTATTTTCCAGGAACCACAGTAGGGCTACATACCCTGTAAGGGTAGGCCTGTTTGTGAAAAATCACATATTATTAGCTTCAAAATGTTACCAGACGTCCCCGTTTACCCGGGACAATCTCTGAAGTCATACTTTTGTCCCCGGCCCGAAATGTCCGCGGTTTACTTTTAAAGTTCTCAAATTGTCCTTGTTTTCAAACCGAGATTTTACTTGACTATTGTTATGACGTTCACTATATTAGATATGAGTTTTTAGGCTTTCACAGTAACTGTAATTGGAATTACGCTTTTGGGTGATCCACCGTGTCCTGGAACTTGACATTTCCAATGTTTCGGAATTACGTACAAGTTCCATCATCAGGTTAAGACCAAAGAGGTCACCAACTCTGTTGGATTCGTCGTCCGGATTATCCTGGGGTAACAAGTCCAACAAAGTAGCTGACCTCTCTGGCATGGATAAATGTATAATAGGATGCGAAACTGCTCTCAGCACCATCTGGCGGCAGGGGCTCAAATAAGATGATCAGCGCCCGACGTCGTAGGTGGTGAACATTAGAACTACGTGTTGGGTACATTACAGTTCGTTCGATACATTGCTCGAGAAGACAAGATGGTAGCCAGAAACTTGCTATTAAATGAACATAAAGTGATACTACTTGTGTGTATAAGCAGTGTATGTTAAACAGTGATGTTTATGGACGTTGTAAAAATAGTGTTGTTGAATGTATCGTAAAGTAATAGTAATATAATAAATGGAACTATCTAAGTAGTTTTTGCAGACTTTTCTATTGCGCTATACACTAAATGTCCAAAGAATACAATCCCAATTATCTAACCTTTTGCTTTATTTTCTATCTCTGTCTGATTATATTTTAATTTGGTAGTGTAAAATAGATGGTCTCTTTTATCTTCCTGTTGGCTCCGGTAAGAATTTTCAGTGGAAGATGCCGTGAGGACTAAAAATGTAAATGTTTTACTTTAAATTGGGTTAGTTTTGAATACCGAGGAGTGTGAGAGGGAATGCTTTCTGCATAGTTTAACACTTTCGTCACCAGGTGCGCTGCTAAATGCATGGAGTAATTAGTTTTTATTTTCGCTACTTGGTGCGCTGCTAGATGTAATAAGTTCTCCTCCGTCCAACAGTGGCAGAAAGATCAATTTCTACATTAGCGCCTCTAGCATATGTTACGGGAAACTCCGTAAGTTTCGCATACTATTATATATTTATCCATGTCTCTGGTCTTACCTGATGATGGAACCTGTATGTAGTTCCGAAACGTTGGAAACGTCAAGTTCCAGGACACGGTGGATCACCCAAAAGTCTAATTCCAACATCAGATATGTCAAAATTTACTCATATCACAGGTTATGTCATTATTTTGTTAATACATTGTAATGAAGAGTTGATGAGTGGCAGAACTGTTAATATTTGATAACTTTTATTCTCCGCTAGATGGAGAGAAGATAGTGCTTGTAGTTTTTCTACAATTTTAATACTTACACTGAATTGCTTTATTCATGCTTGCAATTTAAACAAAGAGTTTAAAATTCGGCAATGTAATTATTTATAGCGACAATAACATGTCGGTAGATAGCCAGTATTACGTGTTAAGATCGCTAAACTAGAGGAGTTTTATATTTTGAGTGTGGAATGTCAAAAATGTCATATTAGGAAGTTAAAAGACATAACTGTGTTTTAAGTGATACGTTGTTGAAAGAATTTTTGAAGCATAAAATTTATGCCCATTCTGCTTTCTGCTCATTGTGTCTAATTTCCTTAACTATTATCAATGAACTTCTGTTACCTGGCACATGGCAACAAGAATGTGTCAAATAAATTGCTGAGGTCACTCACAATGGTTGCTCTAAATAATAAAATTAATCCACTTATTTCAAATGTGTTATCCCAGCCAAGAATAATATGATATTTGTAACTACTACATGGAGGTACTTTTACATTATATATCATAACACCATTAAAGTTTCTAGTCCATGGTTTTCTCAGCTATCAAAAAGATGAGGACTTGTTCTATATAAAACAGCCCAATCCATTTGATTGTCATCACAAACTTTTCATTGCGGTATTAGGGATTTGCAACAAGATTTGATTCCACATAAGACTTCTTCAATAAGATTACTTCATCAGAAAAATCATATGCTCTATGTGGTTTTATATCAGAACAATTCTAATTTTGTGTTCCAAACTTGTAGTAATTTAATTTGATTTAGTAATTAAATTATAATAATAGTACCTAATAATAATAGCAACAAGAAAAAATTGCAGCAGAAATGAAAACGGTAACAGTAATGAAGGCCTATTGATAGTACTGCGGAGATGACTTGCGTTCCAGGATTTCAGGTAAAAATTTGGTAACCTTAATTTTTCACCTACCGGTATTTCTAACACTCGTTCCTGGAACTTTATTATAAAAAATTTAATAATAATAATAATAATAATAATAATAATAATAATAATAATAATAATAATAATAATTAGTGAGCTAATTTTTATCTGCTAAAAATTTAAATATATTTATTTTTTATGTGCTAAAAAGTACGAAAATATTTGTTAAAAATAAAGAAATATTTTTTTTTAATATGACAAAAATACCTTACTTAGCTTGAAAGAAAAACGTTACTAGGTACTCACCAACCACACTTGAGTGCTAGTAGTGGCCGAGAGTTGCAGTGAACAACAAAGGTCATCTCCAAATTCTCCATCACAAATGCATGCCGATTATCTCTGAACGACTTATATTTCCACATCACAGGACGTCAGACGTGCATATTTAAAGAAAGGAATGTCACAAACACAAACACCGTCAATTTCACCTACAGACACACCCTTCAATACTTGAGCAACTTTACACATTTTTTTTATATCCACTATTTTTCCCAAACACATTCTGGAATTTGTCCCTTAGTACTTGTACTTCTGAACCTGGTAGCGAGTCCAGTTTAATTTTCACGGCACGCACCTCCCTGTTTCAGACAACAGATTTTTGGATATTTCGAGTTTTTTTTATGGTGTCACACAAAAAGCTTAGATTTGCTAATAGGAGAGTCAAATCGTTTTTAAACAACCATCTTTCAGTATATCTTGAAGGATATCGATTGACGAAGCCCGATAACAGGGAATCACAACAAGATAATATAATTATATTGCCTTGCGAGAGGCGAGAGATTTGTTTAAATTAAATAATGTTCATACCCAAGTTCTTATCTGTTGTTTTTCACAAACAAAGCGTGGAATGAAATCATCTTCAGCAACAATAAACATTCCTAATTATGTGTCCATGTTAATTTATTCTCTAATAATAACATTGATTTGCTGCCTAGCAGTTCTCAGAACTTGAGGCGATACTATTACGAAAATGGATCATGGATACACCATACAGCGCTTAGAAACACGAAGCAACCAAGAATTCTTAAAAAAAGATAACGTACTTTTGAGTGATATAATTGGTTTAGTTTTAAAATATTTAAAATTTCTTGTAAAAAAATTATTTAAGTAAAAAAACTCCAAGATTTATGTGTTTATAATAGATTCCCTGAAAATATGTATTTACATATATTTTTGTGAAAATATGTGTTTTTATGTAAAATAAAATTCGGGTTTTAAATTTGAAACTTCATGTTCGGAATTTTTAACTTTGTTAATTATGTTTTATCACACGCAAAAAGAATATTTAATTACATAGGAATCCGCTCCATAATAATAATAATAATAATAATAATAATAATAATAATAATAATAATAATAATAATAATAATAATAATAATGATAATAATAATAATATAGGCCAAATAATATTTGCTTATAAGTGGCTTTTAAGAAACCAGGAGGTTCATTGCCGCTCTCACATAAGCCCGTCATCGGTCCATATCCTGAGCAACATTAATCCAGTCCCTAGCATCAATCCTATCTTCCTCAAATTCATTTCAGTATTATAGTCTCTACTACGTCTCTGTCTCCTTATGATCTTTTCTTCTTAGGCCTTCAACTAGCACTCTATATGCATTTCTGGATTCACCCGTACGTGCTACATGTCCTGCGTATCTCTAACGTCTGGACTCAAGTTCCTAATTTATTATGTTAGATTAAGAATACAATGCGTGCGATTCTGCGTTGTGTAACTTCATTCTTCTTTTCAGGGGCATACATGGTGTCAATGAAGT